>NC_089233.1:48279517-48917008 GCF_963924675.1 Phocoena phocoena | reverse complement strand
TACTTACTGCGAAACTTCAGGAAAAAAGGGTACTTAAGTTCCATTTCCTTATCTGTGAAACGAGTAGAGCATTTTCTATCTCACAGGATTCTGCTGGAGATCAAATAAAATCCATTAGGTAAAGAGCTTTTTGAGTCAGTTACCAATGCTGGCCGTCAGTGTCATTGAAAGTGCTAATGAAACATTCCCCAAGTGGGATTTTTTTGGAGGGTCTGTGATGCTGTGAGTTCTGCATTCTTGTTTTCCTGTGTCCATCTCTACCTCACAAGAAGACCATGGTATGGTGGGACGTGCAATAAAGTTAAGGGCAGCAATTGGAAACCCACACAAAATGATGGTCAGTATAACATGTTGATTGACTGTTCTATCTGATTGGAACTTAGTACATGAAAACTGTGTTAGCTAATAAATACAGACTAACCCAGGGAAGGGCAACCATGGTGTTCCACAAAGAGTTTTGAAACAGTATTTGAGACTACTGTTCTTTTGTTGTCAGTGTGCTCAGTAGAGCCCAGCGGTTTTGCTGTGGGTGTATTTGTGTGCCTTTGTGGTTGACTGCACAGTGGACCACAGAGAATAAGGGAGAGCTCCTGTGGCTTTGTTGAAGGCTGTCTTCCTTGGAACCCCTGAGAGTGGCTTTGATAATCAGCTTTGACGCTATGTTTGAAAAGAAATCAGCACTCTTCTTGTTTGGCCCATCTTTTTCTTTATCCTTTCAGGTTAAAAATGCTCTATTAAGTCATATGCAAAAAAAGTTTTTACCCCAGGGCAGACAGCTTTCGATGAAGGGGGGAAAAAAGAGCTGAGTTAAACTCACTGTTAGATCAAACTCAGACCTTCTAGGTGATAATCCCTGTAGCCAAATTTTAAAGCCTTAGCTTTAGTTAAGCAGCCTGTAGGCAGCTCCATTAATAAAAGCCCTTTATCTACATTCTCTTTAAAGTTCACAGCAATTGCTCTCAAATATTAGCATATGCACAGTTCATGAAGACTGTTTTGAAAAAAACGTAGATTTCTTGGTGGTGGTGGTGGTGGTGGTGTGGAACACACACTCTGATTTACTCCTGGAGATTCTGCTGGGGTTAACTGTGAATGATTCCTTCTTTTCTCATGGCAAGGTTTACCCTAGTTGAGCCTCAACATCTTTGAAATTTCCCATCTTTGATTTGTCATTCTGTCCTTGTATTTGTATAATCCTTTCATTTACACATTGACAATGAACTTGATCATCTTGAGCGCTTGCTAAGAACTGAAAGACCAGCAATAAAAAAATACCATGAAAGTGATACATGCACCAACATGGATGAATCTCACAGATATTTTGTGGAGTGTTCTGTGGAAAGAAGCCAGACACAAAAGAGCTCATGCTACGTGATTCCACTTATATGAAGTTCAAGAGCAGCAGAATTAATAGATGGTGACAGAAGGCAGAAGAGTGGTTACCTCTGGCTGGGTGACTACACACTGAGAAGGAGCACAGGGAGCCTTATGGGGTGTTGAAAATTATATCTTGATTTGGATGAGTATGATGTGGGTTTTATATACATAAAAAATCATGGAACTGAAACCAATGGGTGTCGTCTTGGGGGACTCCGAGGAGCTCTGGTCCTTTATGTCTCAGCACAGTAAGAATTCAGAGAGAGGCAAAGTGATAGATAAGAAGTGATTTATTAGAATAGGATGCTCGTGAGGCTTACAAGTGGGCAGGCAAGAGGGTGCCACGCCCTGAGAACTTACTGGGCTACAGTTTTTTTTTTAAAGGTGTGTTAGTTTCTGCTTTATAACAAAGTGAATAAGTTATACATATACATATATCCCCATATCTCTTCCCTCTTGTGTCTCCCTCCCTCCCACCCTCCCTATCCCACCCCTCCAGGTGGTCATAAAACACTGAGCTGATCTCCCTGTGCTATGCGGCTGCTTCCCAATAGCTTTCTATTTTACATTTGGTAGTGTCTATATGCCCATGCCACTCTCTCACTTTGTACCATCTTACCCTTCCCCCTCCCCGTAACCTCAAGTCCATTCTCTAGTAGGTCTGCGTCTTTATTCCCGACTTGCCCCTAGGTTCTTTATGACCATTTTTTTGTTTTGCTTTTTAGATTCCATATATATGTGTTAGCATACGGTATTTGTTTTTCTCTTTCTGACTTACTTCACTCTGTATGACAGACTCTAGGTCCATCCACCTCACTACAAATAACTCGATTTCGTTTCGTTTTATGGCTGAGTAATATTCCATTGTATATATGTGCCACACCTTCTTTATCCATTCATCTGTTGTTGGAAACATAGGTTGCTTCTATGTCCTGGCTAGTGTAAATAGAGCTGCAATGAACATTGTGGTACATGACTCTTTTTGAATTGTGGTTTTCTCAGGGTATATGCCCAGTAATGAGATTGCTTGGTCGTATGGTAGTTCATTTTTTAGTTTAAGGAACCTCCATACTGTTCTCCATAGTGGCTGTATCAATTTACATTCCCACCAACAGTGCAAGAGTGTTCCCTTTCCTCCACACCCTTTCCAGCATTTACTGTTTGTAGATTTTTTGATGATGGACATTCTGACCGGTGTGAGGTGATATCTCATGGTATTTTGATTTGCATTTCTCTAATGATTAATGATGTTGAGCATTCGTTCATGTGTTTGTTGGCAATCTGTATATCTTCTTAGGAGAAATGTCTATTTAGGTCTTCTGCCCACTTTTTGATTGGGTTATTTGATTTTTTAATATTGAGCTACATGAGCTGTTTATATATTTTGGAGATTAATCCTTTGTCAGTTGATTCGTTTGCAAATATTTTCGCCCATTCTGAGGAGTGTCTTTTCGTCTTGTTTATGGTCTCCTTTGCTGTGCAAAAGCTTTGAAGTTTCATTAGGTCCCATTTGTTTATTTTTGTTTTTATTTCCATTACTGTAGGAGGTGGATCAAAAAAGATCATGCTGTGATTTATGTCAAAGAGTATTCTTCCTATGTTTTCCTCTGAGAGTTTTATCGTGTCTGGTCTTACATTTAGGTCTCTAATCCATTTTGAGTTTATTTTTGAGTATGGTGTTAGGGAGTGTTCTAATTTCATTCTTTTACATGTAGCTGTCCAGTTTTCCCAGCACCACTTATTGAAGAGACTGTCTTATCTTCACTGTATATTCTTGCCTCCTTTATCAAAGGCAAGGTGACCATATGTGTGTGGGTTTATCTCTGGGCTTTCTATCCTGTTCCACTGATCTATATTTCTGTTTTTGTGCCAGTACTATACTGTCTTGATTACTGTAGCTTTGTAGTATAGTCTGAGGTTGGGGAGCCTGATTCCTCCAGCTCCGTTTTTCTTTCTCAAGATTGCTTTGGCTATTCGGGGTCTCTTGAGTTTCCATACAAACTGTGAAATTTTTTGTTGTAGTTCCATGAAAAATGCCATTGATAGTTTGATAGGGATTGCATTTAATCTGTAGATTGCTTTGGGTAGTATAGTCATTTTCACAGTGTTGATTCTTCTAATCCAAGAACATGGTATATCTCTCCATCTGTTGGTATCATCTTTAATTTCTTTCATCAGTGTCTTAGAGTTTTCTGCATACAGGTCTTTTGTCTCCTTAGGTAGGTTTATTCCTAGGTATTTTATTCTTTTTGTTGCAATGGTAAATGGGAGTGTTTTCTTCAGTCCTAGGTCTGAAGTGGGTCTCTTGTAGACAGCATATATACGGGTCTTGTTTTTGTATCCATTCAGCCAATCTATGTCTTTTGGTTGGAACATTTAATCCGTTTAGAGTTAAGGTAATTATCAATATTTATGTTCCTATAACCATTTTATTAATTGTTTGGGGTTTGTTATTGTAGATCTTTTCCTTATCTTGTGGTTCCTGCCTAGAGAAGTTCCTTTAGTATTTATTGTAAAGCTGGTTTGGTGGTGCTGATTTCTCTTAGCTTTTACTTGTCTGTAAAGGTTTTAATTTCTCTGTCAAATCTGAATGAGATCCTTCCTGCGTAGAGTAATCTTGGTTGTAGGTTTTTCTCCTTCGTCACTTTAAATATGTCCTGCCAGTCCCTTCTGGCTTGCAGAGTTTCTGCTGAAAGATCAGCTGTTAACCTTATAATATCCCTTGTATATTATTTGCTGTTTTTCCCTTGCTCCTTTTAATAGTTTTTTGTTTGTATTTAATTTTTGATAGTTTGATTAATATGTGTCTTGGCGTGTTTCTTCTTGGATCTATCCTGTATGGGACTCTCTGTGCTTCCTGGACTTGATTAACTATTTCCTTTCCCATATTAGGGAAGTTTTCAATTATAATCTCTTCAAATATTTTCTCTGTCCCTTTCTTTTTCTCTTCTTCTTCTGGGACCCCTATAATTTGAATGTTGGTGCGTTTAATGTTGTCCCAGAGGTCTCTGAGACTGTCCTCAGTTCTTTTCATTCTTTTTTCTTTAATCTGCTCTGCAGTAGTTATTTCCACTATTTTATCTTCCAGGTCACTTATCTGTTCTTCTGCCTCAGTTATTCTGCTATTGTTCCCTTCTAGAGAATTTTTAATTTCATTTATTGTGTTGTTCATAACTGTTTGTTTGCTCTTTAATTCTTCTAGGTCCTTCTTAAACGTTTCTGGTATTTTCTCCATTCTATTTCCAAGGTTTTGGATCATCTTTCCTATCATTATTCTGAATTTTTTTTCAGGTATCCTGCCTATTTCCTCTTCAATTATTAGGTTTGGTGGGTTTTTATCTTGCTCCTTCATCTGCTGTGTATTTCTCTGTCTTCTCATTTTGCTTAACTTACTGTGTTTGGGGTCTCCTTTTCACAGGCTGCAGGTTCGTAGTTCCCATTGTTTTTGGTGTCTGCCCCCAGTAGCTAAGGTTGGTTCAGTGGGTTGTGTAGGCTTCATGGTGGAGGGAACTAATGCCTGTGTTCTGGTGGATGAGGCTGAATCTTGTCTTTCTGGTGGGTAGGTCCACGTCTGGTGGTGTGTTTTGGGGTGTCTGTGTCCTTGTTTTGATTTTAGGCAGCCTCTCTGCTAATGGGTGGGGTTGTGTTTCTGTCTTGCTAGTTTTTTGGTATAGGGTGTCCAGCACTGTAGCTTGCTGATCATTGAGTGGAGCTGGGTCTTGGCATTGAGATCCAGATCTCTGGGAGATTTTCACCGTTTCATATTATGTGGAGCTGGGAGGTCTCTTGTGGACCAATATCCTGAACATGGCTCTCCCACCTGAGAGGCACAGCCTTGTCCCTGGCTGGAGCACCAAGAGTCTATCATCCACACTTCTCAGAATAAAAGGGAGAAAAAAAAAGAAGAAATAAGAAAGAAGAAGATAAAATAAATAAATGTTATTAAAATAAAAACGATGTATATAAATTTTTTTAAGTAATAAAAAGAAAGAAAGAAAGATAGAGCAACCAAACCAAAAAACAAATCCACGAATGGTAACAAGAGCTAAAAACTATACTAAAAAAAGAAAAGAAAAGAAAAAAAAAAGGGCAGACTGAACTGTAGGACAAATGGTAAAAACAAAGCTATACAGACAAAATCACACACAGAAGCATACACATACACACTCACAAAAACAGAAAAGAGAAAAAAAAGTATATATCGTTGCTCCCAAAGTTCATGTTCTTTATTTGGGATGATTCGTTGTCTATTGAGGTATTCCACCGATGCAGGGTACATCAAGTTGATTGTGGAGATTTAATCCGCTGCTTGTGAGGCTGCTGGGAGAAATTTCCCTTACTCTTCTTTTTTCGCACAGCTCCTTGGGTTCAGCTTTGGATTTGGACCCGCCTGTGAGTGTAGGTCACCTGAGGGCCTGTTCTTCGCTCAGACGGGACGGGGTTAAAGTAGCAGCTGATTCGGGGGCTCTGGCTCATTCAGGCCGGGAGAAGGGAGGAGTACGGATGCGGGGTGAGCCTGGGGCAGCAGAAGCCAACGTGACGTTGCAGCAGCCTGAGGCACACGGTGCATTCTCCTGGGGAGGTTGTCACTTTATCACGGGACCCTGGCAGTGGCGGGCTGCACAGGCTCCTGGGAGGGGAGGTGTGGATAGTGACCTGTGCTCACACACAGGCTTCTTGGTGGCAGCAGCAGCAGCCTTAGCATCTCATGCCCGTCTCTGGGGTCCGCGCTTTTAGCCGCGGTTTGCGCCAGTCTCTGGAGTTCCTTTAAGCGGCACTATTAATCCCGTCTCCTCGCGCACCAGGAAGCAAAGAGGGAAGAAACAGTCTCTTGCCTCTTCGGCAGGTCCAGACTCCCTCCCGGCTAGCCGTGGTGCACTAACCCCTTTAGGCTGTGTTCACGCCGTCAACCCCAGTCCTCTCCCTGCGCTCCGACCAAAGCCCGAGCCTCAGCTCCTAGCCCCACCCGCCCCGGCGGGTGAACAGACAAGCCTCTCGGGCTGGTGAGTGCTGGTCGGCACCAATCCTCTGTGCAGGAATCTCTCCGCTTCGCCCTCCGTACTACTGTTGCTGTGCTCTCCTCCATGGCTCCGAAGCTTCCCCCCTCCACCAGCCGCAGTCTCCGCCCGCGAAGGGGCTTCTAGTGTGTGGAAACCTTTCCTCCTTCACGGCTCCCTCCCACTGGTGCAGGTCCTGTCCCTATTCTTTTGTCTGTTTTTTTTCTTTTTTCTTTTGCCCTACCCAGGTACGTGGGGGAATTTCTTGCCTTTTGGGAGGTCTGAGGTCTTCTGCCAGCATTCAGTAGGTGTTCTATAGGATTTGTTCCACATGTAGATGTATTTCTGATGTATTTGTGGGGAGGAAGGTGATCTCTGCATCTTACTCTTCCGCCATCTTGAAGCTCCCTCCTACTGTCCTGTTAGTGTTGGAGGGTCTCCTGCAGCGGTGTGGGGGGGGGGGGGTGCCTATGTCTACCATGGGGACAAGGACACTAGCTGCAGAAGTTCTTGTAAGTACTCCTTGGTGTGAGCCCCCCCCCCCCCCCCAGTCCACCATTAGCCCCACCAAAGAGTGGGCTACAGTTTTATAATCAAAGGAAAAGTGGTGAGGAGGAAAAGACCACCTTCTTCCTCTTTTTTCAGTGGACATCATGCTTCCATCATCAGCTCCTACTCCTTGTTAGGCTGGGGAGTTTTCTTGCACCTACCTGGTCAAGCCAGGACTGTCATGGCACTATGGAAAAATTATTTTAAGTTTCAGTACAATGAGGATCTTTCACTTTGAAATGTCACCTTTCCATAAATTATTGTTTTTTATGTGTGCAGAGAGCATGTCCTGGGGGTCATTAACTTACTGAGCTGACTGGGCAGGATGTGGGTCTCATGCCACCATTGTTTTATTGTTTTGGGGCATGTTTCATGCTTCTGCTGCATGGGTTTTGCTGCTAAGCAAGCCTGCTTGGTTTTGTGGTTAAGCAACCTGCTTTCTTGAATGATCATTAACTTACAGGGGTCTCCCATAGTTTTTTCTTTACTTACAATCCCCTAGTGGGATTAGCTATTTAATTACCTAATTTGTCCCTTTACTCTGTCCCTATCAGAACTGTACACGTAAGATTTCCACCTTATGCATATTATTGTATATATGCTATGTTCCAATTGATTTACACACACACACAGGCACACACATTACACACACTCTGAGGGACCCCAGCTAAGTGAAGAGTTAGCAACCCTGACTTTTCCAAACTACTTTGAAGGCCTTTCCTGATGAATTGAATGTATACATAGGCAGAGCAGACTATGACTAACACCTTTGGTTCACCCACTGGCTGATCCCTAAAATTTTATTCTCATTTCAAATATTTAACTCTTTCTTAAAGAGTTAACTCTTTTTCTCTGAAAAAAATAATCATTTGGCATTAACATTTGATCACAAAATAAGAGGAAGAGATTTTAGAAATAGCCTAATTTACTGTTTCTCAAGTCTGGCTGTGTATTAGAATGACCTGGGGAGTCGGTTAAAAATGTAGGTTTGCAGACAGTATCTTAGACGTACTGCATCAGCACCTCTGGGAATGGGACCTGGGAATCAGTTTTTATATACATTTATATATTTTTGTCTATTTTAAATTTAATTAATTAATTTAAAAATGTGCTCTCTAACAGACTCACAGACATAGAGAACGGACTTGTGGTTGCTGAAGGGGGGGTGGGGTGGGGAGGGATGGATTGGGAATTTCAGGTTAGCAAACGCAGTCTATTATATATAGGAAGGATCAACAAGGTCCTACTGTATAGCACAGGGAACTATATTCAATATCCTGTGATAAACTGTAAAGGAAAAGAATTTTAAAAAGAATGTGTATATATATATATATGTATATATACATATATATGTATAACTGAATCTCTTTGCTGTACAGTAGAAAATAACAACATTGTAAATCAACTATACTTCAATTTTTTAAAAAAATGCTTTCTAAAGTGATTATGACATCACCACTCTGGCACTTACCTACATGTGGCATTTGTAATTGGAGTCGGTTCAAATGATCTTCCATGCAGGGATTTCTCTGTGTGTAACAAGACAACAACAGTGCCCAAACTTCCTTATATATAGATTATAATATTTTTCCAGAATTCCTTCCATGGCTTTTGTCATTTGAGTCTTAGCTCTATGGGATAGATAAAAGTGCTCTCATTCCCCTTTATGGATGAGGAGATCAAAACCCAGTGAAACCAAGTGACCTGCCTTTATCTCAGTAAAGGGACAGCCAGGTCCCTCTCCAGATCTCCATTCACTCTCCCACTCTGAGTGGCAGGCTCTGTCTGGTGTCCCCTTGAAGACTTTCTTGAATAGACAGTTAAATGCCTCCTGTGATACTCCAGGTTAGTTCAATCTCTCTAGCCATCTATGGTGACAAATCTTTTTTATTTTAATCTTTTCCACTGAGGACTAACATTTTTACAAAATACTAGAAAAATAAAATGAAAGACACATAAAACACATTTGAGTAAATAATTAAAATTGAGCTTCAAAAAATGAGTAAACATAACACAGAAAAATTGCTTATAAAAGTTTCTAAGTGCCCACTCTCAAGGTTTATACTTCCCTCATCACAGATTGGTAACCAGTAATTTGCTGATCAGCACTGGTTTTTGGACCACACTTTCTGTAGATGTCATTTGCTTCATCATCGGGGAGCAGCAGGAACTTATTTCCCTATACCTTCCAGCCAACAAGTTCAAGTTCTGTTTTCTGGAGCAATGAGGCACAAGTGAAACCCTCCTTTACATTACAACACTCCTGATACTTGAAGACAATTGCTCCCAAAGGACCTATGAAACCTTCTCAGTTTCTTGTATTGATTTTCCTAAAATGGAATTCCCTTGGATTCTCCTTGCTCTGGGCCTGCTCACCTTGATGGACTCTAATTCATCTATATTCTCTTAAAATAGCATCAGGCATTGAACAGAGAACTCCAGACATGGGTGTCTGCACACTGCTTGCAAGAGCTTTCACCTTTTCGTCCTTCCAAACTTCAGTCTGGAGATCATTCTGTGCCTTGGATTTATGAGGACTAATCGCACTATAACCTGTATCCCCTGTAAACATCAGTAACTTTAAGAAGCGCAGGTCTCCCAGGGAATTCCTTATTTCTCACATGACTCTGTACCTCATCTTTTCTGACCCCATAGCCCACTCTTTCCATTTCCCAAACATCCGACTGTACCCATAGGACTCAGAGTCATGAGTAAAATCCCTCATAATCTCACCTTCTCCTGGGAACATTCCCTTCACTTCTCATTCTAATGGAAAGCCTTAAGGGACGCACCCTACTTCCCTTGCAACTCAACTGGTGGTTGTCTTCTCTCTCACATTGTCGGTACCACTGGTTTTGAAGATGAGTGAGTGTCCTGTTTGCTCCTTATTGTCATTTCAAAATCTCTCTGATCCCTCTCTAAATACCGTCCCTCAACTTGACTCTCATGTCATTACCTTATTCCACTGGTTTCCCCTTCCTTGTTGCAATTATGTGTAGACTCCCAGCTCTCTGTTCATATATCTTGAACATTTTAGCTCCTGGGCAATTGCCAGGCTCTCTGGTTTCAATTTCTTGGTAGCTCAGTTACTTGCCCTGTCTTGCTATGTTCTTGTCCTGCACCCTGCCTCACTCAATTTGCATCTTCATCCTCTAGGCATTGTCATTGCCAATGACTGCATCCTCTTCTATTATCTCAGAGTCAAACATCTCCCCAACCAATTCCTCACCTTTCTCCCAATCCCTCTAGTCCACCAGCTACACTAGTTCCTAGATCCCACTGAGACCACTAAGCTGGTACTACCACCTTCTCTCAGTCCCTCACAACTACCTAAACCCCTCACTTTTCTCCTTATCCAGCTTAAATTCCATGACTAACCATCATCATCACAGTCTTGTTTATAGACTCAACACCCTTGTTGAGATACTTGGTAAATTAAGCCACAGCCTTGCTAAATCCAACTTTCTGCCTCCCCTCTACCTGCTCACCTGTAGCAGAAAGTGGCTGGAGAAAAATACACAGCCATACTGATGGGTCTCATATTCATTCATGGTCATCAACCTCAAGTGTGTCTTACCAGGACATGGCACTTTTATTTATTCCATTCATTCATTCTCCCAACCTTCAAGAAAACCATTCCGAACCCTCTCATCTCTGCTCTAACCTTCCACACCTCCCTCCTCATCTTACTCTCAGATCATGGCCATGCTTTCCATCTCATAAGGAAAATGGAAACATTCAGAATAGTACTCCTACAGTCTCCCATCAGCACTTATACCCACCTGTTTGCGTCCATGCCTTTTTATTTAGCTTTTTTCCTATTAGCATGCCTGAATGCCCCACGCTCCTAGCGAAGGGCAGTACCTCCATTTGCCCACTAGATCCCATCCCTTCCTCAAGTTATCAAGGTCATCAATCAAGGAAGTCTTTCTCTTTCATAATATTTTTCCTTTACCAGAATTTTCACACTGGAAGCACACGGTTATTTTTTCATTCCTAACAATAATTCTCTCTGTCCATCCATCGCCTCACTTCTATCCTTCCCTTTACAGTAAAATCCTTGAAGGGTTGTTAGTTGTTCAGTCTTCCCTTCTCTCTTGAACTCACTCCATCAAGTTCTGCCTTCTTTATACCATTAAAGCTGCTTCCATCAAGGTCTCAAATGATTTCTACATTTACAAATCTCATCATAAGTTCAATCTAATTCCTTCTTTCACTTGAGCTTTCAGCAGCAGATGATAAACTCCTTTCTTACATGTAATGCTTTTTCCATTTGGCTTTCTGGGGACCATATTTGCCTGGTTTTCTCTTTTATTTTCCACTCTTTATCTTCCCAGTCACTAAAGTTTAGGGTATACAGGAGCTTAGTCCTTGGAACTTCTAATACTCTTTCTCTTGGTTATTTCAACCAGAGATATGGATTTAAATACCTTTATCAATGTCTGCCAGATTTATCTTATCAGCCTGGACCTCTCTCCTGAACTACAGACCCTTTTAACCACCCTCCTGATTGGTATATCCAATGGGTTGTCTCATAGTTATTTAAAATAGATATATCCAAAGCTGAGCTACCATTATTTGACCCCAAACTTGCTCATTTGCAATCTTCTTTACCTCAGCAAATGCTCAGGCCCCAACTTTTGGTATTATCATTGAATTCTCTGTTTCATAAATCATATCTGATAAACAAGAAAAAGTTATTACTCTTCCTTCAAGATATGCCCGTAGTTTGACCACTTCTCAGACCCTTCACTGTTACCATCGTAATTTAAGCCACCACCATCTCCTCTCTGGATTATTGAAAATATATCCTAATTAATCTCCCTGCAGCCCTTCAGCACAGTGGCCACTCTTGCTGAGCTGGTTAAATTCCAGGTCAGATCATGTTTCTTCCCTGTTCAAGCCCTGAGTTACTTCCCTCTTTATTCAGAATGAGATCCAGGGCTCAGAGAGTAACCCATGGGGGCCTGGAAAACGGCTCTTCATCAGTTCTCTGATTGTGTCTCATTACTATCCAATGTGCTCACTTTGTTCCAGCTACACTGGGATTCTCACTGCCAGGCATCACTGCCTCAGGACCTCTAGCCCAGATATTTCCTCTCTCTGGGATTTTCCTTCCAGAGGTATGCATGGCTCACTCACTTTCGTCCTTCATATACTTTCTCAAATAGCCCCTCTCAGCGAAGACTTCTCTACCCAACTTATCCAAAATTGTAACCCTGTCATTCTCAACATTTATTCCCTTTCCTTCTTTCCCTCCTTCCCTCCTTCCCTGTTGCATTCCTTTCTTCTTTCCATCCTCTTCTTATTTTTTTCTCTAGCATTTTTGTCAGGCTCATTATTTGTCCTTTCCATTTGAATTCAGGTTCTATGAAGGTAGGGTTTTGTGGGTGTTTGTTCATTGCTATATTGTTAGCACCTAGGACAGTGCCTAGCACATAGCAGGAGCTCAATAAACATCAATGGTGCAAATGAATGGTTAAATGAATGCAGGGGATGTTGGGCTTTTACTTCCCATGATATGAACACTATATACCATAAATACAACCTAAGTGTAGATCAGCTTCTCATTTGTTTAAGCAATCACATCCCACTCTTATACATATCATGCTTATGATTCACTAAAATTCCTAGCTCTTTCTCATAGGAACTCCTGCCAACCCAGGAGTTCCTTATTGCGTGTTCAAAGAATTATTTTTAAACATCACACATGGCCCTTTATAAACTTCATCCTGTTATTTTCAACTCAGCAGTCCAAGTCTGCCAAGAGATAATTCTGGATATTGATTTTGATATATCTTGCATTAACATTCTCTACTAGCTTTAATAGACTCTTTGATTTGACTTCATTTATGTTCATTATAATGTTTAATCAGACAGGACAAATTGAAGAGATCTGTGGGTTACCAAAAGAGAAGTGACAGGTTGTATTTTCCAGAAACATCTGCACCAATCTGTGTACAAGCTCTTCTTATACTGTGATGCTGACACTCCTCCCTTGATCCTGGACAAGTCTTCAACTGCCTCATTCAATAAAGTAGGGTGGAAATAACTCTATATGACTTCTGAAGCTAAATTAGAGATGATTACATGGCTACTGCCTGGTTCTTTCTTGAGACATGCACCTTGGGTCCATGAGCTGAGGTGTAAAAAGTTCAGCTACACCAAGGCCACTATTCTGAAGAAACGATGTGGAAAGACCACATGAGATAGAGACTGTAGCCTGAGGAGCCCCAGATATTCAAGTCACCAGTTGTTTAAGTCTCTGCAGCCCTGTCACCAGACAGGTGAGTGAAGAAGGCTTAAAAGTGACACTGGTCTCCACCACTGCCTGATTGCAGCTTCATGATAAACCCTAAGCCAGAACTGCCCAGCTGAGTCAGCCCCAAATTCCTGACCACAGGAACCATAACAGATAATAAATGATGATTATGGTTTTAAGCCACTTTTTAAAAATATTTATTTATTTATTTATTTGGTTATGTTGGGTCTTAGTTGCAGCAGGCGGGCTCCTTAGTTGCAGTTCACTGGCTCCTTAGTTGTGGCACACGGGCTCATTAGTTGTGGCTTGAGGGCTCCTTAGTTGCAGTTCACTGGCTCCTTAGTTGTGGCACACGGGCTCATTAGTTGTGGCAGGTAGCTCCTTAGTTGTGGCATGCAAACTCTTAGTTGTGGCATGCATGTGGGATCTAGCTCCTGGACCAAGGATCAAAACCGGGCACCCTGCATTGGGAGCACAGTCTTAACCACTGCGCCACCAGGGAAGTCCCAAGCCACTAACTTATGGAGTGATCTGTTACACAGCAGTAAGTGACTAACACCTACTGTGTTGCCGAGGGTACCTGGTTGAATCCAGTTGTGGGAGCAGTCTGGTCTTTTGATTCAGGTCTTGGGTATTACACATGAGGAGCACTCAAGGTAGGGAGAGTTGCTAGCATCCTCTGTGGGAAAACTTAATGGCTTTACTTTAAATTTATGCTGAATAGTAAATCGTCAAAACATAGGATTGTCTGAGATCAACGAGGATGATGATACAAGTGAGTTGAGATAGAGTGAAGATGATTGGAAAGCAAGCTTTGGGAGGTTGGGGCAAGAATAGAGATGGGCTTTGATTCACAATTTTGCTTAGACTGGCCTTACTTGTCATTTATTTGAGGGAAATTTGAAGAAACAATTGCTTTGGCACTGTGTTGAAATCTCTGCTGACACAAACTCCATTTATCCATTCATTCAATCTCTCTATGCCCCACTGCCCCCTACCCCAGGTCTGATTTGTCAATAGGAAGATCAGATTCAGATAACTTTTGAGCTGTAAAGCAGAATGTTACTTCTCAATACCTTTGCTACAAATCTACATTCTCACATTTGAATGAGGAACCAAAAAGCACTTTCATTTACTCCATGCGTGTCTGATACCTTGCACCCTTTGGATCACCAACATTTTGTAGAGGATCTCTGTTGATTTCCTCTTGCCTTTTCTTTTGATTGTAGGCAGCCTGAGTTTATTTAAAGGTACAAACTCTATCTCAAGTGTTTCATTTAAGGTGATATTTTCTCCACCTCTGTGCCTTTGCTCATCTTTCTGTCATAACACCAATATTTTAAAGTGATTTTATTCCTATTAATCACTTTCTCAACCTGAACTACAAATCTAAGTGTGTACTCTCCAATAAAAGACAATTTGTTAATGTCTTCTTTTCCCAACACCTCTCTGTATGATAATTCTCCAAACCAATTTAATCACAATGTCTGAAATGTTGCCTGTTGGATGTCTATTTAAGAAGTGGGACACATAGAATAAGGGAAGGTAGCCACAGTTGAGTTTAAATCAATTTAGACTACTTTTAACAAGCTGTGAGGCATTGGCTTTCTCTTATTCCTCCTTTCCTGGTAGGACTTGACCATGCAAAAAATGTACACAAGAATCAGTAGCCAAAAGAGAAGCAAAGAGCAGTGTTGTTAATTTATGGCCCTCAAGTGTCAGACAGCTTAATCCCATATTCAAATTACAGCTGAGCTGATCTTAGTTCTGGAGCCAAAGTGTGTTGTCACCCATGTCCTATTCAGAATCTAAATAATGTTGCTGCAGTGAAGTGATTCTGACAACTCTTTTCCAGTTGGTCACATGGGCAAGAATGGTGCTTTCCTCTGGAAAGCATGTCTGTAGCCTTTTCTTGTGTGCTTAGAACATGTTGACAGTAAGCAGTAAGCTTCTTCATGCGGACCAGTAAGTGAAAGAGAATGTGTGGGGTCTTAGACACTGCCTTTTTTAGACAGAATTCCTATGCCTATGATACCTGACCCAGTAAAATTTTCATACTTTGGTCTATCTGATTATCAACTCCTCCTTCTGTGAGAGGGGTAAGTAATTGAGTAGAAAGGGACCAGAAACTCCTTTGCAGGCACTTCCCTGAATGGGGAGGAGGGAGAGGGTCAAAATAAGTACCTGAGGAATGGGGCATGCCATCTGTCCTAGTCAGTTCTGGCTGCCATAATAGAATACCAGAGACTGAGTGGCTTGAACAACAAACATTCAGTTCTTATATTTCCAGAGGCAGAAAGTCTGAGATCAAGGTGCCAGCATGGTTGGGTTCTTGGAGAGGGTCCTCTTCCCAGTTTCTTTCTTTACATGGCAGGAGGTGGGGGGACACTGATGGAGAAAGGAGGGTGTGGAGAGAGAGAGAGAGAGAATATCTCATGTCTCTTAAGATATTAACATAAGGGCACAAATCCCATCATGAGGGCTCCACCCTCATAATCTAATTCTCTTCCAAAAGTCCCACTTCCAAATACCATCAAATTGAGTATTTAGACTTCAAATGTGAATTTAGAGAGAAAACAAACATGCAGTCCATAACACCATCCTTCTTCTGCCCAAACTTCCCCAGACTTTTATTTCCTCTTATCTACTTGAGTTTAACAACTAGGTCAATAGTTGAGTTTGATTGTGACTGACTCTTCAGGATAAATATAACAAGCCACCCCAAGATTTAGTGCTTTAAAACCATAACCATTCATTGTCTCTTGTGAGTCTGTAGGTCAACTGGGTGGTTCTACTGACCTTGACTGGGCCAACCCACACATCCACCTGCAGTCAACTGGGGAGTCAACTAGAGGCTCGCTGGTCTAGGATGGCCTCACTTGGGACAACATGGTCTTTTCTATATGTCTCTAAAATCTCTCCATCAGGCTAGTGTGGGCATGTCCTGATGATCACTGCAGAAAAGCAAGGGCAAGAAAGTCTCTGCTTGTGTCACATTTCCTCTTATTTCATTGGCCAGAGCAAGTCACATAACCATGTCCAGATTCAGAGTGGGAAGGAAATATACAGTTACAGTACAAGGAAAATTCAGCGATCCTATTGATTGGGACTATGAATGCAGTTAAGAGAAGCAATGTGTCAGGAGAGTCATGCTATCACCTTCTTGACTCTGGTGTCACCCCCATAGAATTTTCTGTTATAACTGAAATGTTCTATATCTCTGAGGTCCAATATGGTAGCCACAAGCCATATGTGGCTATTTAGTTTACATTTAACTTAAATGAGATAAAATTAGAAAATGAGTTTGTTAATTATAATAGCCACATTTGTGTCTTTAGAGCTAGCAGTATACTAATTACTGTTGCTAATATTTTACTCTAAATCAGTGAGGTGAAAAATTGTGCTATTATACTTAGAAGTTCGTATAACAGGTCAAAATAGGCCATTAATTTGGTATATTTGAAGCACTGCTGTGCCCTATTAGGGACTGACTTAAACTGATGAGGTCAAGCTCAGCCAGTTTATTCTTTGGGGGGACTTCCAGCAGCAACCATAGTGGAGAACCTGCTAAAACCTGCAGTGAAGCCAAGTCTCAGATCTAGTTAGCTCTGCTTCACCTACAGACATTTATTAGCAAGCAGACCTAAGAGTCCACACACGTTGCTCTGCAGGCCCAATAAAAGCTCTGTCTCTACTGTCTGGTGACTTAATAGTAGTTTCCATAAAATATCCACCCAAGACAATGGCAGCAAGTTGCAGCTAAGCCTACAATGAACTCAGACAACTAAGAATCCTGTTCATTATCTGCTAAAGGCTGAATCATTTTACAAATCAAGCTTAGGGTACCATTCCTGATTGAGAAGACTCCAGGAGACCCTGAATTCTATGCTCTCTGCATGTACAGGTCTGAATGGCTCTCACTTATTTCTAACCAACCCAAATATCCTGAGCACAATTAACAGCACCAAGATACACTCATTTCTAAAATCCATTGTGACCGTTAGGGAGACTACTAGGCTTACTAAAGAAAATTCATTTCTGATATCAATTATGCTAATTAACAAAAACTTAGTTGTTGTTCTGAGGTCAACATTTCTGCGGAACTTGTAGTAATCACCCTTAGAGTGTGGGCTTTAATGGAATGCTAACAAACTCCCCTAGAGGGTGGATCGTTACCCAAGGCAACTGAATGTCCACCAGTGGTCTAGATTGAGATGAACATACATGTGTCTATTCTCTACTTGTACTGAAGTATATTAAACTTCAGGTCACATAATTTAAGGTGAAAACTCACACTCATATCTAGGACTCCACTAAAATTATGACAAAATCCATCTTTTTCAAAAGGCTGATTTATTTTTATCTTGTTTAAAATTTTACTGGTAATTTCTAATTGTAAAACATCTGTGCTAGAAAATGTGACAAATGTAAGTTTTGTTAATTACAAATTGCAAAGTTTTGTTGATGTTGTTTAATACATGATACATTTTTGTAATGGTTTCAAGGCAAGATGGAAAAGAGGTGCATTTTTTTTGTTTACAAATTATATCTTTCAGTCCTTCCCTACACATTTTATTTTATATTATTTAAATTCTTTATGCACTTGTTTACCTCTTCATCTACCTCTGTGTTCTTCATCTATCAAACCCTGAAACGCTTTGTTTAAAGTCTTCTCCATTAGTTGTAATTCTGTCCATTTCATCTTAAAGTTTTTAATTTATACATTGGTGAGCTGTTATTTTATGCATACCATTTTATGACTGCTAAATTTACATAGCAAGTGTATATTTGAACAATAAAACATGACACTAATTTGATTCATCTTTCATTGAGCAGGAATGTAAACTTTTGGTAATTTATTATTAATATTATTCAGAAAGGGTATAGGATTGATATAATTTCTGAAGTCTTGCATGCTTGCTTTCTTATTTTTCTTCCTTCCCACAAATAGTGATTTGCTTGTCTATGAAATTACTGGTTTACCATCCTTGTCGTTTCTAGACTCTGCACCATTATCTACTGGTGCTATTTTTCTTTCTTTTGAGGTTATTTATCTTTCTCACCTTGTTTTGTTGGAATTTTTGTTTTTATTTATTTTGTATTCTACACATTCAAAAATGCATCTAGCAGGTGTCTAGTTGTGGGTTTTTTCCTTACTCTTTTTGCTGGAATGTGTGAACTTTTTTTAACCATCATACTTGGGTAGTTTATTGACCTCTTCTCATTTAAACTTAGTCTTTATTGCATTTGTTTCTGATTTTCTTTTGTTTTGTCTCACCAGGTATGTTTATAACTCTGAAGCTAGATTTTTATTCTTTATCTCCTTATATATGATATTCTACCACATTGTTTTCATCTCTTTATCTTTTTTCTTTAAATTCTGAGAAAAAAAAAAACCCTCTCAATTCTGTCCTTTGCAGCCTCTGCCTCATGGATTAAATTCTCAATGATGTTGGATCTGCTCTCTTCCCTCTAGTGAGGATTTTTATTGGATTTTCTAACATCAGTGTCCTTAAAAGTCTTTCCTATCTCCTCACTCACCTTTTGTACCTTACTCTGAGGTTTTATATTTCATCTTGTTTTTTGTTTGTTTTGATTTTCTGTTTCTATTTTATAATGATTAAGACATAACTTTTGTGTCAATGGGGATTGAGTCATTCATTCAACAATTATTTGCTGAACACCTATTTCATGCTCAGTAGCATCTTCATCAGTCATAGACATTAAATAAAATAATCACACAAATAATTACATCCTGACAAAATCACAGGGTACCCTGAAAGTATGTGATCTGGGGGTAATGAATGGACTCCTTGAGAAGGTAACATTGAAACTAAAACCTGAATGGAGAGCAGGAGTGAGCTAGTGTTGGAGGAGGTGGCTGAGAGCCTTGTATGCAAAGTGGGCACAGGAGGTAAAAAATTCTGCTCCTTCCATTGTGCTCATCCTCTGACTTTTTAGCATAAAATCCTCTTTCCCTTGATCTGCAGAATTTTTAAGGAGGTCATATCTGAGCATTTTGTGTTTAGCCTTGAGGGGAGTTTTTCTCTGGACCTGGGGAGGGCACAGAACCAGTGGATTGGCCTAAGCTCAGCATTCTGTCCACATGGGTGATAGGGAAGCTCTTTCTCAGGTCAAGGCTAGACCCTGAGCTAATGCTGTGTGTAGAGCTCCCAGTTCAGATGTGTGGATTTCATCCAGTGTGACGTTGCTGGGCTGGGTGTGTCTCTTCTCCACGTGGTTCTCTCACTAGAATTGGCTGCGGCTTTGCTGGGAGGTTAGATGCCAAGGCTCTGGGACTCAGGGTCAGACTCATGAGAAGCATTTTTCTCTTCTTTTCTCCCAGTAAGTAGAGCTGCTCTGTGTCACGAAGCAAAACATGAACAACACCCTCTCAATGACTTTACAGAGAGAGGACATTCCTTCCAAATTCTGCAACTAGGCCACTTGGCACCCTTCGTTTTGGGGTCATGTGATCATTTGTTTTGCTTGTTTCATCTTCTGTGGATTTGTATGTGTTTTAGTGGCACGTACAGTGTTGTAACAGATGCTATTTTAAACTGGACATCTTTGCAAGTATTTTTATTCTGCAAAACTTCTTGGAACTAGCTAATTTTAAAACCAGAGATTCTTTTTGTGAGTTAAAACATCTTAGCAGAAAGAAAAAGCATATATGAAGCTTAGATCAACATGTTTATTAACTAGTACTTTTATTGTTGGATATGAACCTGTGAGGATTTAGGTCAGAAGCAGAGATGAGAAGAGAGAACACTCATATGTGTGTGGGGAGTCCCAGTCTGACCTTAAATGTCACCATCCTGGAGTCACAACCCCTCTTTGCAAAAGGAGGGACTGGGAAAAGTCAGTGTTTTTTGAGTTGCTCCGAAATGTTCTAGGGCCTTCCCACACAAAGTATGTTCCTGCACCAACTGTGTTGTATCACCTGAGAGCTTGTGAGAAATGCAGAATCTCAGGCCCCCATCCAGAGATATTGAATCTGAATTTTAACAAGATTCCAGGTGATTCCTACACTTGGTAAAGTTTGAGAAACACTGATCCTGGGTGACTGGGGCTCCTCTGGGGGCTGTGGGAGAGGGAAAGAGAAGGTCCAGAGAAGAGGGGTTCTCTTCACTGTGCTCCCCTTGACCTGCCTCAAACAGGAAGTGCTGTTTTTTGCCTTAAAAAAATAATTAGCAGTGCCCAGATATTTCCTTTTGAGAAAGACAGGTCCTAATGCAAATAAGAAAATTGATGGTCATCAACATCCTTTCCGCTTAAAAGTTTCACAAATACACTTTCTCTTCAAGACAAGAGACAGGCAAATTTATGATAGGTATAAAGGAAAACAATGAATACCATATCAAGCATACGAACTTGATTTTTTTGGAGCCCATGTAGGATTAGCTTGAGATAGGACTGCCAGAAATCCAGGAGAGGACACACTGCTTTCTGCAGAAGGGAAGAAATTGATGCTGTCCCAGCCCAAGGCCCAGGAGACAGGCTCACGCTGAATGCCCCCAGAACTCAGGGGAGGAGCAGGGCAGCTCCCCCAATATTTCCAGTCTCTGAGCCAAGTTTTAGGGGATGTCAAATTTTGGCATAAGACGTAAGATGGTCAAATAGCAAATTATGTCATCAGTGATAAGGTGTATTTACACTCATTTGGCAAGATGTATTATTAGTTCTTATTCAACAACAACAACAAATTCAAATATTCAATTATCACCTTCCCTTCTTCTCAGCTATTCCCATAATACAGCTGTATAACAATCACTCCAAAACTCAGTGCCTTAAGGCATTATTATTATTTTAAAAATTTTCTCACTAATCTGTGGGTTGACTGGGAGACTTGCTGGTCTGGGCCGGGACAGCTCATTTTCTGAGGTGTGCTGGCACATTGCTTAGGGCTGGCTGGTCTGAAGTGTCCTCTGCTGAGGAGTCTCTCCCATCTCTCCACTAAGCCAGCTCACGTGTGCCTGTGATTGCAGGGAATCCCAGAGAAGCGACAGAGGAAGCAGACATGTGCAAGCGTTTCCCATGCCTTTGCTTTCCCCACTTTGCTAACTTCCTATTGGTCTAAACAACTCACATGGCCAAGTCCAGAGCTAGAGTGGGAGGGGCTCGAAAGTTACAGGACAGAGTATGGATGCAAGGAGGGCATTAATTAATTAAATTGCATTTAAATTAATTAAATTAAACATCAAGCTACTACACCTGGTCTTAAATAGGAATTGGCAGGAATTCAGCCTTAGAATTACAGTTCTCACTGAAAAAGGGAGTGTTGGAACAGGGATACCTCAGACAGCTGGATCTCAGTGAACTGCAGCCAGAAATGATAAGCACTAACTAGTACAAAGTGGATAGATTGAGGGCTTTATAATATGATGGTTAGATTATGATAACATAGGGAAAAGTATATGGAACACATTCTATTTTCTCATTTCTGGTTTGGGAGATACCATGTCCTTTCTGTCCTATTAATGTACTCAACAAAAGCTAAGTTTATGATTGCCCAGATGATTTATGGCCAGTTCAACTTTACTGGGTACCAGTGTGGCACTTGTGTGTGACCAGTTATCTCTGCCAAGTCCTTTGTCCATGGTTTACTTCGGACCTCCTGTCGTGGTCTGCCTTTAAAGTGTTTTTGTGTCAGCATTTGAGAAAGCTGTTGGCTGGCAGGTACCACAAGATGGATTTGTCTCTTGAATCTTAGGTAGTCAGAAATAAGCTGCCTCACCCACCTGCCCCTTTATCCCAGAGAAAGCATTGCTGGAGATGTCCAGACCTGGGAGGGAGAGTCAGACTAAAATCTGTGACCTGCCCTAAGTATGTCAGTAATAACCCCAATTAATTTGAGTCTGGTTTTCTCTCCTTTTGGAACCAGGAGCATATTGGGTGGGAAGGTTAATGCAGTGCCGTCTTATCTCCTCCAGGCTGTTCTGCCAACTTGCAATAGTTTTGCATCTCCTCCCTGGGAAGGAAATGTGCTTTGCTGTAGTGATAAGGAGGATGGTAAAGAGGTCAATCCAGGGAGATTAGGATGCCTACCACCATCTTCCCGCACTGTGCCCGGTTATTATGAATCTGGGAAGTGAGAGGCTGCAGTTAATTTTAGTTCTGAGTAACTCAGTCTCTAAGGGGTTCATCTGAGAGATGCAAACAACTCTAAAGAAGCTTGTTAAAAAGACTTCATGCTGTGCATCCAGGGAGAGGACCTGCATGTGATTTTTTTTTTTTTTTTTTTTTTTTTGCGGTACGTGGGCCTCTCACTGTTGTGTCCTCTCCCGTTGCGGAGCACAGGCTCCGGACGCGCGGGCCCAGCCGCTCCGCGGCATGTGGGATCCTCCCGGACTGGGGCACGAACCCGTGTTCCCTGCATCAGCAGGCGGACTCTCAACCACTGCGCCACCAGGGAAGCCCCCTGCACGTGATTTTTACACAGGAGACAACTCAGTCCCAATTTGGTCCAAAAGAAATTCAGATTTCTGTACTTTTCAAGAATCTATTGTCAGGAAAGAAAACATTTTCTTCTATTCTCTTAAGGTCTCTGGCTGGGTCTGAAAATTAAAGTGGCAAGAACAAATGAACAGGAGTGAAGCATACGAGCTCATTTACTGTCAGTTTTATGTGATGTGGGAGGCTTCGTAAGGAAATGAAGACCCAGAGAAACAGTTGAACCTGCATATTTTTATGCTGTTTGATGAATAGTGGACAGTCAGGACAAATATGATAGGTCGAGGAGTGTGACGGAAGTGGAGTAAACTGCAGGAGACTTGGCAAGGCCTGTTTGTTCAGCATCTGCTCTGTGTCCCTTTGTCTTCAGAGATGAAGATGCTCCTTGCCTCCAGGTATACGGAGGGCACCCCTTACAGGAAGGTTTTATGATCCGGTTCAGGAGAGAAGGGGAGAGGGAAGGTCAGAATGTCCTTCCTGCTTCTGCTGTTTTCTCAAACTCCTTCAGCTAAAAATATTCCAGAGGCTAAGATGCCATAGTTCAGGGTAGCACGTCCTGGACCCCATAACTAGCCAGCTCATTTTCTGTGCCTTTGCTAAAGTAGAATAATTTTGCTCCATGACTTGGTAAAAAAGAGCAGGAATTGGTGACAACTCCCTCCTAATCTTTAATTTGTTTTATTTATTTATTTTTGGCAAAGCAGAAATTCCCACAGGTGTTGAATGCTCATGAGGTGTCAAGAAGTGCTGACAGGAATGATATGTAGTGAGAAGAGTTCACATCTAACTTCTGGGCAAACTTTCTTAAAAAAAATAAAAAAGCCTTCCCGTGCCACGTGCATAGGAAATAAGGAAGAGAAGGCTCTTGGATAGAACCTGAATGTTGGTCCCTGTCTCTTGCTCTCATGTGTCTCTCCTCTACCTTCCCTGACCTCTTTTCCATGTTTCTCTCCATAGCTTGGAATGTTGTCCACCCTCCTATTTAAAAACCTATGTTCCTCAGCTCCCACAGTAAGCAGATAAGGTGGGGCAGGGGGGTGTCCCAGAGAAAGAGAACCAGGCAGGGCTTTCTTGACAGAAGAGAAGCCATCTTAGGCCTAAGACCTTCTGTGATCTAAGCCTGGCCACAGTGCTTGCCTTTGAACAGGTCTCAGTAATTAATGATCTTAAGGGAATGAAAGAATGCAGAAACATTGCCTGTAGTCAGGCTAGAGAAGTAAAAACAGCAAAGAGAATACATCAGTGGTAAAGACTCCCAGTTCTGTTTCAGTGGTAAAGATTAGCCTGAAGCCTCAACCACCAGATCAACTGGAACCTAAAAGATGATGATGTTGACCTTTGCTGACCCTCGTGACTTCAGTTGTTACCGGGTTGGCGTGCATTGTGTCAAATGGCTTCACCCGAAGTCAATGGAAGACCCAGGCCAGCAATCTCGGGCCTTGTGAGAGCAAGCAAAGAATTGCAGACTACCACTTAGGGCTTAAGTGCAAAGCAAAGTTTATTTAAAGCATAGTTACACTCTTAGAGAGCGTGCGCAGGCTGTCTCTGCAAAGTGAAACCAGCATTCCTGTACAGGCTTAAAGGTGTATAAGGAGCGTTCTGCGGGGAGGCGGGGTGCAATCGTGGGTGAGTGACCGGGGATCATTATTTGGTTGACAGTCCCCAGCTATGTAACAAGTTCACTATGGCACATGGTCTCACCCTGATTCGCTAAGAAACGCCCACCTGGGCGGGTTTACTATAGGTTTTACTCCTGTCTGGTCTGGGTATGCACAGCCCTGGGACGTTCCCGAGTGTTACGCTGCCCCTCTTTATCAGGATAAACTGCCCACCACACGACCATAGTTTCACCCGTTTTGGGTGGGGTCAGGGGAGTGTCCCCAGGTGGTTGGGGTATAATGTGACTACTCCCCTCTTGTCTTTCACCACAGTCACCCCCTTGCTGCTAATGTCAGACTAACTACCTAACACAATCAACTAAACCTTGGATTCTGTGAACCGCTCAAGCCCCACCATGAATAGGCATGTACCCTTAGCTTAAAATGTCCCCAATTTTGCTTTCCCACTGCTTTGGGAAAGATGCTGGTGTTCTCCTTACTTGCTGCAAGAAATAAATCCTTCCTTCTCCAAATTTTGGCTTGGCTGTGTCTTTTGGCTCAACCCCCCTCAAGAGGTGAACCCAGTTTTTTGAATAACACCATTACCAAGCTCTCTGCTTTAGCAGGTTTCCAAATCAATGAGATAGAATATGAAAAGTGAATGACTGACTGAATGAATGGATGAATGAGTGAGTGGGTAAAATGGGCTCCACCCTCTCTGCCGCCAATTCTCACCACATAAAAATAATAAAGAAAATTCCATTTACCCACAGTGTGGTGGTCTTCCCAGCTCAGTTTAGGTCCAGGCTTCTCGCAGGATTATGGGAAACAGGATCATGTTGAAACCGTGCACCTCAGATTGGGACTTGAACCAACGTGCTGGGATTCGAACTCAGCCTAAACCCAGGTTGGGACTCAAACCCACAGTCTTTTAATTAGAATCACTCACCTGGTGTCTGGACTTACTGAGGCTCAGGTTCTTTGTGTCTCAGTGCAGAAGGAATTCAGTGAGAGGCAAAGTGGTAGGCAAGAAGTAGATGTATTAATATAGGACGCTTGTGAGAGATGGAAGCGGGCAGGCAAGGAGGCTCTGCCCCAAGGTTTAAGTGGGCTACAATTTTATAATCAAAGGAAAGTGGGGAGGGGAAAAGACTGCCTTCTTTGAGTAGATGTCAGGCTTACATCACTAGCTCTTCCTTCGTATTGGGCAGGAGAGTCTCTGACCCTATGAGGTCAAACTAGGACTGTCATAGCACTTATTCAAATCAGCAGAAGGGTGGTAACATTTTTCTTTCATCTAATGACCTGGGGCATATTTTGTGCTTTTATTTATAGCTTTATAGTTAAGCAAGCCTGCTTCATTCCACAATGTACTGATAGCTTTCTTGAGCGATCATTAACTTACAGTGGTCTCCCAAAGTTTCCTAGGTTTCCCTCTCTATCTATAATCCCCTACTGGGACCTCTACAACTACCTGTATAACTAACTATCCTATTCTATCCCTATCAATGTCATTCAATAGGCTGGTGAATTTTCAGATTATTGGAATTCCTGTCTGCCTGTGCACCGTCTCCCGCCTGCACCAGACTATGGGAGACAAGTAATTTTACAGCAGTGTGATCCAAAAGAAGAAAAGTGTGAGCTACATATTTGATTTTACATTTTCTAGTGGCCACTTTTAAACAAAGGAAAGATTAACAGTGTGTTATTTGTTGAATTATGTCCACTCCGAAAAAAGTATGTTGGAGTCTTAATCCCCAGTACCTCAGAATGTGACATTATTTGGAGATAGGGCATTTACTGAAGTTATCAAGTTAAAATGAGGTCGTTAACATGAACCCTAAGGCAGTATTACTGTTGGCCTTATAATGAAGAAATTTGGACACAGACAGACATGCATAGAAGGAAGAAGATGTGAAGAAACTCAGGGAAAAGATGGCTGTCTGCAAGCCAAGGAGAGACAGACCTTTCCCTCCTAGCCTCTGAAGGAACCAATCCTGCTGAAACCTTGATCTTGTACTTCTAGCAAGAAGAACTAGAGGCAATCCAAGAACTAGAGGCAATCCAAGAACTAGAGGCAATCCAGCTGCTCAGTTTGTGGTCCTTTGTGAATGGCAGCCCTAGCAAACTCACATGCAGTGAAAAGATTTTCTTAATAACATATTTTAGTCAACACTGTATATCAAAAATATTATCATTTCACGTGTAATCAACATAAAAACATTTTACGTTCTTCCAAATCCAGTGCATACCTGACAAAACACATCTCAGTTTGGATTCACCCATTTCAAGTGCCCAGGAACCACGTGTGGCTCGTGGGTCCCACAGTGTGCACTGCTGTGAGCTGAGCCTTGTCCTGATGGTGGGCCCTGTGCCCCATCCCCCCCAAGGTGAGTAGGAGGTGGGAGCAGACCCATCACTCCAGGGTGTTGTCCTTGGGAGACAAGTAGGATTGGGGGGTTTTAACTTCATGCCTGAGGATATTACCAAACTCAAGTTCAGCTGCTCGCCACTCGAAAGCCAATACTCAAGAGATGGGTGCTAGTAGGCACAGAGAGTTTGCTTTATTCAGGAGTCTGGCAACCTGGGGAGAAGGCAGACTCATGTCCAAAAACCAACTTCAAAGATTATTCTCGGCCATGAAAGCTTTTAAAGGGAGAATTGTTTGGGGAAGGAGTCAGAGTCTTTGTTATCTTCCACTGTGTACAGACTTTCTTCTAATTGGTTCGTGGTGTTCCGGGAATCTTGGACCTTAGTTCCTGCAGAAGAATTCAGAGGTATTTTGTTATATATATTCCTTGAGGAGGAACCAGGACCTTGCCCCAGGGCTGCACTATTATTTCTTGACTGCTCCTCCTTTCTTTCTGCATTCCCTCCCTTCCCTGAGAAGCAACTGTTTGAATTTACACTTTGGAACTCAGGGAAGGTCAAGGAGGCTGAATGAAGCCTATTTCCTACAAACAAGAAATGAAGGATTTGTACCTGGGAGGGCCCCACAGGGTTCTGCTTCGTTTCAAGGATGGTAAACTAAAAAATATATATATATTCCTTTTTTTTTTTCCCATTAGCATGGTTCTACTTATAAAGGGTACATGTACTTTAAAATTGGGCAGTGGGGTGCATTTCCTACTTGAGCAAATTGGCCAATTCAGTGTCAATACATTTTTTTTTTTTTTTTTTTTGCGATACGCGGGTCTCTCGCTGTTGTGACCTCTCCCGCTGTGTAGCACAGGTTCCGGACGCGCAGGCTCAGCGGCCATGGCTCACGGGCCCAGCCGCTCCGCGGCATGTGGGATCTTCCCGGACCAGGGCATGAACCTGCGTCCCCTGCATCGGCAGGTGGACTCTCAACCACTGCGCCACCAGGGAAGCCCCAGTGTCAATACTTTAATCATACAAATGCAGACTGTACAAGCAATTTACCATAGAAACAGAGAAAAAGCCCACCTCCCTCCAACTAAAAATATAACAGTCTCTATATAAATATGCACAACCATATAACAAATGGTTTCTGGGGTGCAGAGCTACATTTTATCCTCTCTAAAAATGTCAGTACAATAGGTCTAGAGCACTATTGGGAAGTGTGGCTTCCTCTTTTGTGTGCCCGGCTCAGGCCTGCTGATCAGTGTCTTATCCTTGGGTCAATCCATCATCTCTCACGTGTCTATTTGTTGAATAATGCTGGTAGAAAGGAGCTAAGGGAGAAGACATTCCTAATATTTGTCACTTGCTTCCTTGCTATATCTTAAAAACAAACACTGACAAATTAATATTGATTTTGTTGATTCTGTCAAACACACTCTCCAAGAAGAATAAGCATTAGATGGGATGTGATATTGTGATTTGTAATAAGGAATATATATTTGGTTTTTGTCCTGTTTCTGTCACAGAGCTCTTAAAACCCTTAGAATTTCCTAAGTGATGAGTGTTAAGGTGTTTTTTGTTATGTTAATGAGGGTGACTTTTGGACCAAACTTAAGAATAGAGACTGGTTGCCAGTGGAGCCGACCAGTTTCTAGGGATGGTTTCATCCCTAGACCTCCAGAGAAGGCAGAGGGGCTGGAGGTTGAATCAATCACCAATGGCCAATTAAGTTAATCAATCATGCCTATGTAATGAAGCCTCCATTAAAAACCCAAAAAAGGGGGGTTTGGAGAGCTTTCAAGTTGGGAGCCAGAACAGTTCCAAGTGATGGGACCCAAACTCCAGGAGATCAAAAGCTCCTGTTTGGAACTTCACTTTGTGTATGTCTTCATCTGGCTGTTGACCACATCCTTTAATAACTTTTGTTATAAACTGGTCATCTAGTGAGCAAACAGGTTTCCTGAGTTCTGTGAGGCATTCTGGCAAATTAATTGAATTTAAGGAGGGGGTCGTGGGACCCTCTGATTTATAGTCAGTTGGTCCAAAGCACAGGTAACAACCTGGACTTGTGATTGGCATCTGAAGTGAGGGGCAGTCTTGGACTAAGCCCTTCACCTGTGGAACCTGATGCTGTTTCTGGGTAGATGGCATCAGAATTGAGTTGAATGATAGGACACCCAGCTGGTTTGAGAATTTCTCGGTGGTGTAGAACCACCCCCTGGATCCCCCTAACACACACACAGGCACACTGGAATTGGTATCAAACTCCTTATGGGACAACTGGCAAAAACTACTAATAAATAGCAGTGCTCTCCAGGTTGTAGTCTATCAGGGAAGAGAAAGATGAGTCATAAATAGCCCTGTCCTGGGCTTCCCTGGTGGCGCAGTTGTTAAGAATCCACCTGCCAATGCAGGGGACACGGGTTCGAGCCCTGGTCCGGAAGATCCCACATGCCGCGGAACAACTTAACCCGTGTGCCACAACTACTGAGCCCTGCACCACAATTACTGAGCCTGTGTGCCACAACTACAGAAGGCCGTGCACCTAGAGCCCATGCTCTGCAACAAGAGAAGCCACTGCAATGAGAAGTCCGCGCACCGCAACGAAGAGTAGCCCCTGCTTGCCACAACTAGAGAAAGCCTGTGTGCAGCAACAAACACCCAATGCAGCCATAAATAAATAAATAGGTAAGTAAATAAATTAATTAATTTAAAAAAATTTGCCCTGACCCAACACAGCCAAAAATAAGTAAGTAAATTAATTAATTAATTTTAAAAATTTTGCCCTGTCCTCTTTCTTATGCCCCACCCTCAGTCAGTTACAGAGTCCTATGCATGCTGTTGCTGAAAGACCACCTGAATCTCTGCTTCTCCTCAGGCACCAGCACACAATCCCCGCCCACCTCAGCCCAGGCCCCACCATTCTCACCTGGATCGCACAGCGGCTTCCTCCAGACCTCCTGTTTTTGTACCCCTTTGGTTTGTACCCCTTCTAATTTGTTCTCCAAATTTCAGACAGAGGGATTTCCAAAACAGGCAGATGTGGTTAAGTCCCTCCCTAGCTCCATCCTTCAACAGTGCCTGAGATAAAAGTGTATAGACTCTATGGTCCCTCATGTCTGGCCTCTGCCTAATTCTCTGGCAGCCCTCACACTTGCCTCTTCCTGTCCTAGTCTATGTGAGTGGTTCTTAAGGCAGGCACTGGGTGGGCAGGATTCAGCATCACCTAGAAACTTATTAGTAATGCAAATTCCAGGGCCTACCACGCACCTACTGAATCAGAAACTCTGGCCCAGAATCCTGTGTTTTAACATGGCTTTCAGGGGATTCTGATGAAGCTCAAGTTTAAGAACTACTCTCAGGGAATTATAGTCAACATCTTGTACTAACCTATAATGGAAAAAAATGTGAAAAATAATCTATATGTATATGTATATCTATATCTCTATCTATCTATCTATATATATCTGAGTTGCTTTGCTGTATACCAGAAACTAACACATTATGAATCAACTACACTTAAAAAAAAAAAAAGTACTACTCAGTTTTATGAACAGCTAGTACACATGTGTAGTCATATAAAATAAAAAACAAATCAGGACTTACTTAGTAATGGGAGACTTTCTTCTAAAGATTATTACTATGGGGAGAAGGACCTTTGTAATAGGGAGAACACTCTGTCCATAGATCTTCAAGCAGACCAAGGGTTAAGCCAAAGGTCTTTTCTTTTACAGGCACACTTAGTTTTATTACACTTTGCTTTATTGGGCTTCGCAGGTAGTACGTTTTTTACAAATTGAAAGTTTGTGGCAACCCTGCATTGAGCAGCAAGTCTGTTGGTGTCATTTTTCCAACAACATCGCTTTTTCATTAAGGTCTGTACATTGTTTTTTGAGACATAATGCTATCGCATGCTAAACAGACTACAGTGTAATGTGAACATAACTTTTATATGCATTGGGAAACCAGTGCATGTAAAGCATGTGACCCTGTTTATTGAGGTATTCGCTGTCGTCAGGTGGCCTAGAACCGAACCTGCAGTATCTCCGAGGTCTGCCTGTATAGAGAAGAGTGAACACAGCTGGACAGAACCTGGAGTGGGGGGTGGAATGAAGGGGGGCTGGCATGACAAGACAGTCAATCAGAGAATGTTCTTTTCTTAGGAGGGGCTGTAAGGAGGGGCTATCTGCTGATTCAGGTTGAAGGGGGATCAAAGTTCAGGGCTCTAGGGGAAGGAAAGAATCTTAAGTGAAGTTTGGTTTCCAAGCATTTTGTTCCATTTGATCAGTGGGGACGAGAGGTTTAGCTAATCACTTATGGAGCAAAGAATGGGAATTTGGAGGGTCTGTGTCTGGCACTGTCTAAGTGAACAAGGAGGTCATGGTGAGTTTCATCTAAGTCCGATGTGGAAGGGTGGTTCATTGCAGTAAGCCATTCTGGAAGACAAGAGAATTGGGGTTGCTTCTCTGTTTTCCAAGAGCACGGGGCTCAGGTAAATCCTGCTGGGTCCACTCTGAACTCTGGCTCTTCACCCTGGCTCTTCCAGTTACCAGGAACATTCCTGGCCAGTTCTCTTCACCTGCCCTCTCCTCCCACTCACACACCTTCATCTGGGCCTGGGGTCATCTTGCTGGATCTTCTTTCCCAGGCCAGACTCTACAGGATGTCTCTCCACTCTGTATCTCCAGCCCTGACACAGTGGAGTCTATGCATACGCAATAAATGAAGGCAAGTAGAAACGCTTCTTGGAAGATATGTCCATTTAAGAAACTCTCTTAGTATGTCAATAATAACTCCTCCAGAACTTTTTTCTTCTCTGTCTGCAGTTAGAAGGCAGTCAGAAGTTTCACATTGCCCCTGATATCTCCTCACACTCTTCCTAAAAACACCTCCACTTTACTGACCCCACCGGCGCTCTCTTTTTCCAAGCTCAGCTGCTTGGTGGATTTTTTTTTTTTAACTTTTTCTCTTGTGTTCTTCAGGGCAGGATAGAGGTATTACAGCTTTCTAATGTGCTACCAGGCTGCAGATAAAGAACTTAACAGCCCGTGGGAGAGCCAATTAGAGTCAATTATAATGTAATTGAGCTGCCTTGTATTCCTTGTCTGTATAGAACTTCTTTCTGGAAGGAAGATTGTGCTTCTCATCACACCCTAATTGGGGCAGATCACAGCTGCAGGGATTCACAGGAGGGGCTGTGACCCTAGATCCTGGGGTAGAGTTTCACGGAGGCTCCAGTATCTTGAGAGATCAGGGCCAGAGGAGCTCAGCTCATCTCTGTTATATTGAAAAGGCTGGGAAAGTGCTGACTTTCCTACTCCTTTCCTTTTTCTTTCTTTCTTAAGGTAAGAGAGCTACTAAATTTTTACAGAGAATTAGGATATATATGAAATACCTCACAGTCAGTCTCTGGGAAATTAGGACACCCAACCTCTTGAAAAAGGCAGAAAGGAGAGACAATGAAGGCCACACGTTCTTCTGTAGAATATTCATTAGGGGTTGGAGGCCGATCAACTATGGGAGGATTGATTCTGTTCTTTTCCACCAACCATCCCCTGGAAATTTGTCTCTGGATCATTGGTGATGGGAGCCAGTGGTTACATCGTTTCTCCTCTCTCACTACACCCAGCTGCCATCAGTCTTGGGATGCAGCTTGTATGGGTCAGCAAAGGCTCAGTGGTCCATGACTGAGTAACCACTTTCCCTTGTGGCAGCCACCTGCATAGTGCAGCCTCCCCCTGTTGGTTCTCCCTCCTTCCCTTCCAGACTCTCCCTGTTTCTTACTCCTCTTCCCTGGCATTACATACCCTAATAAAATAATATAACATAAGCCCTTAACCTCACCTTCAGCTGTCTGATGAACTCAGGGTAAGATCAATTATGTTTGTGAAAATGGTAAAAGAGAGCAGGTTTTGATTGATTTGTGTATTTCCCCATTTTCTAGGAAATAGTTTAGTGGCCTGAGAATCCATCCATGGCAGAGGGCTTTCAGAGTGATACAGGTAAGCTACATGATGGCTCCAACTGTTATGTTGTTTGACTACCCACCAGTCCCTTTGACCAGTGACTAATCTTCTCTGTGGCCTTCTTAGCATCACTCAGTTTTCCACTCTATGCCCTGGCACAATCTCCTCCAGCACCAACCTTACTCTATCCAGAGGCTGTTTTGATTTGGGCTCCTCTAGAAGCAGATCCTGAGACCAGATTATAAGAGTAGTTTATTTGGCAGTTGATGCCAGGAAACACTGGTAGAGGATTAGGAAAGCAGAGAATTAAGAATATGAAACAAATGAGTTACCATTATGGGGAACTGGAGCTCAGTCCTGCTAGGGGGACTCTCAAGACAGTGTAGAACACATCTTAGAATTATCCCCTGGATGGACGGGTGAGACAGCCAGGGAGTTTATACACCGATTCCTATCAGTTTCTTTGGTTGAGGGCTGCTCCTGAGGCATATATGGGGGTTACTTCTCTGACACTTACAGTCTTCCCTGTGCAGTATGGAGGGATTGTGAGATCAGAGAAAGCCTAGGGCTTAGAAATCAGGTCATTACGCTTTATGATCCTAAGGCTGAGGGGGTATGGGTGGAATGCAAAGATGTACAAGGATGCTATGGAGTCCACTTACAAGACAGAAAAACGGAACTTATTCTTCTCACAGTGTCCCTGGGTTCCACGTTTGGTCTTCTCTGGGAGTTCCAGGTTTCAGTAATCATCAACTCTGGTTTCATGAGAAAATCACCTAGGAAGTTGTTTTAAAAATACTATTGCCCAGACATCTCACCAAAGAAGATAACAGATGGCAAATAAGCCTATGAAAAGATGCTGTGCATCACATGTCATCAGAGTTGCAAATTAAGACAATAATGAGATACCACTACACACCTCTTAGAATGGCTAAAATCCAAAGTACTGACAATACCAAGGGCTAGGGTGGTACAGTCAGTTTGCAAGACAGTTTGCCAGTTTCTTATATAGCTGAACATAATCTTACCACACAATCCAGCAATCAGGCTCCTTATATTTACCCAAATGAGTTGCAAACTTATGTCCACACATATGTTTATAGTAGCTTTATTGGTAATTGTCAAAACTTGGAGGCAATGGTATCCAATAGGTGAATGAATGAACAAACATACATCCAGACAATGGAATATTGTTCAGTGTTGAAAAGAAATGAACTATCACACCACAGAAAAACATGGCAGAAACTTAAATGCATACTACTAAGTGAAAGAATCCAGCCTGAAAAGGCTACATACTGTATGATTCCAATTATATGACATTCTGGAAAAGGCAAAGCTTTAGGCAACAAAAAGATCAGGAATTGCCAGGGATTTTGGGAATAGAGGAGAGAGATGAATAGGTGGAGAACAGAAGATTTTTAGGGCAGTGAAATTATTCTGTATTATAATATAATGATGGATACATGCTATTATACAGTTGATGAAACCTGTAGAACTCTACAGCACTAGAGAGTGAATCCTAATGTAAACTATGCACTTTAGCTAATAAAGTATCAATATTGGTTCATTAATTGTAACACAAGTATCCCACCATGCAAAATGTTAGTAATAGAGAAAACTGTGAGGGAGGCAAGAGAGGGTATATGGGAACTCCCGCACTTTCTGTTCAATTTTTCTATAAACCTAACACTGCTCTAAGAAATAAATTCTAATAAATAATGATATATTATAAATTATGCATATTATGTGTAATAATATGTAACAATTATATTTATCAATTATTCTACTAATGTATGTGTATATATTAATATGTGTGTATGTATATTGTATGTGTGTGTATATGTGTGTGTGTGTGTGTGTATGTATATATGTCATTGCCCATCCAAGCCCCTCCTCAGGGTCAGTAAAGTAGAATTTCCAAGGGTGAGAACCAAGCACTGGTATCTTTTACTTAATCCCCAGAAGACTCTAACGTGCAGGGAAAATGAGATAAACATACAAACCTTTCCTAGTGGTTTTTGTGCAAAGGTCTTTCTCTCTGGAGGCCGTTGGTCTCTGTGTGATGCTGCTTAGGGAACAAGACAAATTAAAAATTAGCGTAGAATCTGGATTTTTTTTTTTTTGCCGTACGTGGGCCTCTCACTGTTGTGGCCTCTCCCGTTGCGGAGCACAGGCTCCGGACGCGCAGGCTCAGGGGCCATGGCTCACGGGCCCAGCCGCTCCGCGGCATGTGGGATCTTCCCGGACCGGGGCACGAACCTGTGTCCCCTGCACCGGCAGGCGGACTCTCAACCACTGCGCCACCAGGGAAGGGAAACCCCTGGAATTATTAATTGTAAGTACTCCATAAGCATGAAACACAGGTCACATATGGTTATGGTTCATTAAATATTTAGCCAATAGCCACTTATTAAGATTTGTGCTTGCAATTTCATTAAGGTAAAAATCTAGCCCTTGTCTCTTCAAAGAATGCTCCCCCATTAGTAGTGTCAACAGTTCCTGGGAGTGTGTTAGAAATGCGCGTTCTTGGGCTATACTCTAAGTCTGCTGAATCAGAAACCCCAGGGGCTGGGGCCAGGGGAAACTGGGTGTTATCAGTCTCTCCAGGTGATGCTTTGGTGCTAAGGTGTGAGAACGCATTCTTCCTGAACAAAAGAAGAGACTGTGAGGCAGTGGTTTTAAAACGCCTGCACATTACAATTCCCTGGGGAATTTAAAAAAGTGGTGATTGTTAAAAAATACTGATACTTAGGTCTCAGCCCCCCAAACAGTGATTTAATTGATCTGGGGTGTGGCCTGGGCACTGGGATTTTAAAAACTCCCCAGGTGAGTCTACTCTGCAGGCAAATTTGAGAAATGCTGGTGCGAAGGTAGTAACCAGCAAGTCCCAGATCTGGCCTCACCAGCGGGTTGATCCCCAAAACTCACCTCTGCGAAGCCCTCTCAGCAGTTTCTCCTGAGCTGAGCCGGGTTCGTCCTCCTCTGCTGCCCCGTCCTCTGACCCATTACCACCAAACACTACATGTTTGCCTCTGGTTCCTTTTTTTCCTTTCATGATCTTAAGAGATAAAAAGGGCATCATCAGGAAAGTGTCAAGAACCTCCATTTATTTTATAATTCTGCCCCTAAAAGACTTTATTGTAGCCTGATTATATAGTGTATATTACAGTAACTCTCTTTAAAACGGTGAGTTACTACTAATAAAAAACAAACAAGCAACACTGAAATGGTGTTAGAATCCTCTTTCTCCTCTCTCATTCCAGTAAAGGGAGGCCAACACTGAATCTTCTAAAAGCCAGAGCTATCCTTATAAAAATTTGCCTCTCTTTTTCCCTCTTCCCAAAACTGGTAAGTGTAGAGCTTTGGAGTTTCAGGCCCAGGGAGAAGATTTTACCTGGGGATTCCAAAGAGGAAGACATAGAGGGTAATAATTCAGATGTAGAAGCTTTTAGGAGGCTGACTTGAAAAGAAGAGATGATTTCCGGGAGGTGATAAGGTGAGGGTACATCTCTGGGTCTAAGATAAAGAATGGAGTCTTCAGGGTTTTCTCTGACTGGCAGAGACCTAGACTGGCTTTACTCCGTTCCCTAGACAGAGGAATTGCCACTATGGGTGCTAAAGATGGCTGAAAATAAGCATCATGGCCTTGAGAGCTTTGGAGGGGAATTCTGTGAGCATGTCTGCCGTCAGGGAAGTACGCGCTGTGTGGCTTTCCCCTGAGTCTATTAGTTATCTATTTCTGTGTAACAGATTGCCACAAGCTTAGCGGCTTATAGCAGCACACACTTACGATCTCAGTTCCTGTGGGGTAGGAGTCCAGTCACAGCTTAGCTGGACCTTCTGCTTGGGGTCTCACAAGTCTATGATCAAGGTGTTGCCTGGGCTTGTTCCTTTTTGGAGTTTGGGGTCTTCTTCCAAGCACACATGGCTGTTGGCAGAATTCTGTTTCTCGTAGTTGTAGGACTGAGGTTTTCTTGCTGGCTCACTTGGGTCCACTCTCATCCCAGGTGTCACCTGCAACTCTTTGCCACATGGCTCTCTAAACTCGGCAGCTAACTTTTTCAAAGCCAGCAGGATAATCTCGTGGCTCAGGGATGGCTCAGTCTCCCTTTTAAGGGCTTTGCTTAATCCAAACCTACCTGATTAATTTAGGTCCACCCTAGGAAATCTCCTTTTACAAAGAATGAATTGGTTTGGGATTTAAATTACATCGTGCAAGATCACTTCACCTTTGCAATATTATTCAGTATATTAGCTAGAGACAAGGGACAGTTCTCACCCACACACAAGGAGAGGGGATTATACAAAGGCAGGGATACCAGAAGGTGGTGGTCATTGGGGGTTATCCTAGGGTCTGTCCCCAACACTGAGGAGGATGTGGTAGAAGCCTGAAATGACATCAAGATTAGGTCACAGAAGGGACACTGGTAAAGATGATGGCCTAGCTGGCCTGGCCTTCTTCCTATTTTCTGGCTTCTAAAAGCTCCATAATTCTTGCCTGAACCCACTGACAAGCAGAGAGAGATGCAGTAAAAATGAGTATTGATAAAAATTACTCAAAATTTGGACAAAAGCAAAAGGTGGTGGGTGACTTGTTTCTTCAGTGTTTTATGGAGGTGCAAGCCCACCCAGGGATTAGGCAAATGTTTGTTCTTTAACTCATGGTTTGCTATTGGTTAGCGCTCCCAGACTCAAGCTACATGCTATCTTGCAGAATTGTGTTCAGTTGAGATGGAAATTATTTCTTATCACTCGAACAGGTCACCTCAGAGGCTAGGGTTTATCACCCTGTTAGACGTTGATCAGTTTTATATCTATCCTTGAAATCCTATCCTCACCTGCCTTTATTAATTTACCTATAAATATCTATCTTCTCAAATGTTCTTTGGACTGTTTTTAACACCTTACTGCTTCTCTCAGTAATTAATGAGTTGAGTAAATCTTTTTTTTTTTTTGCGGTACGTGGGCCTCTCACTGCTGTGGCCTCTCCTGTTGTGGACCACAGGCTCTGGACGTGCAGGCCCAGCGGCCATGGCCCACGGGCCCAGCTGCTCCGTGGCATGTGGGATCCTCCTGGACCGGGGCATGAACCCATGTCCCCTACATCGGCAGGCAGACTCTCAACCACTGCGCCACCAGGGAAGCCCTTGAGTAAATCTTTTACATGTGTTCACTTTCTATTTGCCTGAGCATTATTACGTTATCTTTTGAAAATTATACTTTAACAGTAAGATGGGATTTTTCATCAACAAGCAGGAGAGTAGAGTTTAGTATTTGATTCTGAGAAATAGAGAAAAGCAAATTTTTTAACCCAACATTGTAGGGTATAATTCACAGGCTCCACAATCCTCTCACATTCTAAGAGGAAATAAATTTCCTTGCCATGTTCTTTTGGGGGAAGGAAAGAAATAAACCCACCAGGAGCCTCCTAAGTTCTTTCTGTGCACTTATAAAAGCAAGATCTATGGTCTATAAGATTAAAAGAATAATAACTTAACTACCGGGTGTGGCAGTGATGGTAGCAGTGGTGAAACACTGAGACTAGAGTCAAAGATTCATTGTGAGGGCAGAGCATGCAGGTCAGAGACCCTGTCACAAACGCTCTGCTGAGAAATATCTCAGATTGAGTGCTCACCAATATAGTGGAATTCCAACAGAATCCTTGAATGGTGTTCAAGCGTGGTTTGATCTGGTCTTGACATACACAATATAATCCGATTAAATATAAATTTCATCTAGTAAACTAAATTTATTTAGAAATATACCTGGCCTTTATTATGTATAGTTTATTTATTATCCATCGTATATAAATGTATAGACGCACACGTATATGTGTGTGATTCCTATGAATCAGGAATCCAGAAAACCATGTTAAAATAGAATTTTTTTCTAGAATAAGGGCATGCAGGTTTTGAGAGAGATTCTCCTAAGAAAAGTCCATGGATGTTGTAACATCTTAGTTCATTGCTTAAAAGCCTCTTGTTCTTAGCTGTTTTCGTAGTTAACAGAAACTTAAGGATTTAAGGACCAAAGTAGTTCTTTCTATCTCAAAATGTAAATAATGTTAAGGAATCTAGATTGAACATCGAGTTTAAAGGTTTTATTCCACTAATATGGGATCAGGTGAATTGTAGCACAAGGGCTGTATTAGAACAAGAAGACTTTGGTTATATGTTTAATTCATCTACTTACTGGTTAATCAGACTAGTTCAATGCTTATTATTATTATTATTGTTTTTAATTTTTGAATTTTATCTTTTTTTTATACAGCATGTTCTTATTAGTCATCAGTTTTATACACATCAGTGTATACATGTCAATCCCAATCACCCAATTCATCACACCACCACCCCATACCCCCTCCGCACTTTCCCCCCTTGGTGTCCATACATTTGTTCTCTACATCTGTGTCTCAATTTCTGCCCTGCAAACCAGTTCATCTGTACCATTTTTCTAGGTTCCATATATATGCGTTAATATACGATATTTGTTTTTCTCTTTCTGACTAACTTCACTCTGTATGACAGTCTCTAGATGCCTCCACGTCTCAACAAATCATCCAATTTTGTTCCTTTTTATGGCTGAGTAATATTCCATTGTATATATGTACCAATTCTTCTTTATCCATTCGTCTGTCAATGGGCATTTAGGTTGCTTCCATGACCTGGCTACTGTACATAGTCCTGCAATGAACATTGGGGTGCATGTGTCTTTTTGAATTATGGTTTTCTCTGGGTATATGCCCAGTAGAGGGATTGCTGGATCATATGGTAATTCTATTTTTAGTTTTTTTAAGGAACATCCATAGTGTTCTCCATAGTGGCTGTATCAATTTATATTCCCACCAAAAGTGCAAGAGGGTTCCCTTTTCTCCACACCCTCTCCAGCATTTGTTGTTTGTAGATTTTCTGATGATGCCCATTCTAACTGGTGTGAGGTGATACCTCATTGTAGTTTTGATTTGCATTTCTCTAATAATTAGTGATGTTGGACAGCTTTTCATGTGCTTCTTGGCCATCTGTATGTCTTCTTTGGAGAAATGTCCATTTAGGTCTTCTACCCATTTTTTCATTGGGTTGTTTGTTTTTTTAATATTGAGCTGCATGAGCTGTTTACATATTTTGGAGATTAATCCATTGTCTGTTGATTCGTTGCAAATATTTTCTCCCATTCTGAGGGTTGTCTTTCGGTCTTGTTTATGGTTTCCTTTGCTGTGCAAAAGCTTTGAAGTTTCAATAGGTCCCATTTGTTTATTTTTGTTTTTATTTCCATTACTCTAGGAGGTGGATCAAAAAAGATCTTTCTGCGATTTATGTCAAAGAGTATTCTTCCTATGTTTTCCTCTAAGAGTTTTACAGTGTCTGGTCTTACATTTAGGTCTCTAATCCATTCTGAGTTTATTTTTGAGTATGGTGTTAGGGGGTGTTCTAATTTCATTCTCTTACATGTAGCTGTCCAGTTTTCCCAGCACCACTTATTGAAGAGACTGTCTTTTCTCCATTGTATATCCTTGCCTACTTTGTCCTAGATTAGTTGACCAGAGGTGCTTGGGTTTATCTCTGGGCTTTCTATCTTGTTCCATTGATCTATGTTTCTGTTTTTGTGCCAATACCATATTGTCTTGATTACTGTAGCTTTATACTATAGTCTGAAGTCACGGAGTCCAATTCCTCCAGCTCCGTTTTTTTCCCTCAAGACTGCTTTGGGTATTCGGGGTCTTTTGTGTCTCCATACAAATTTTAAGATTTTTTGTTCTAGCTCCGTAAAAAATGCCATTGGTAATTTGATAGGGATTGCGTTGAATCTGTAGATTGCTTTGGGTAGTATAGTCATTTTCACAATGTTGATTCTTCCTATCCAAGAACATGGTATATGTCTCCATCTGTTGGTATCATCTTTAATTTCTTTCATCAGTGACTTAGAGTTTTCTACATACAGGTCTTTTGTCTCCTTAGGTAGGTTTATTCCTAGATATTCTATTCTTTTTGTTGCAGTGGTAAATGGGAGTGTTTCCTTAATTTCTCTTTCAGATTCTTCATCATTAATGTATAGGAATGCAAGAGATTTCTGTGCATTAATTTTGTATCCTACACTTTACCAAATTCATTGATTAGCTCTGGTAGTTTTCTGGTGGCATCTTTAGGATTCTCTATGTATTGTATCATGTCATCTGCAAACAGTGACAGTTTTACTTCTTCTTTTCCAATTTGTATTCCTTTTATTTCTTTTGCTTCTCTGATTGCCATGGCTAGGACTTCCTAAACTACGTTGAATAATAGTGGCAAGAGTGGACATCCTTCTCTTGTTCCTGATCTTAGAGGAAATGCTTTCAGTTTTTCACCATTGAAAATGATGTTTGCTGTGGGTTTGTCATATATGACATGTATTATGTTGAGGTAGCTTCCCTCTATGCCCACTTTCTGGAGAGTTTTTATCATAAGTGGGTGTTGAATTTTGTCAAAAGCTTTTTCTGCATCTATTGAGATGATCATATGGTTTTTCTTCTTCAATTTGTTAATATGATGTGTCACATTGATTGATTTGTGTATATTGAAGATTCCTTGCATCTCTGGGATAAATCCACTTGATCATGGTGTATGATCCTTTTAATGTGTTGTTGGATTCTATTTGCTAGTATTTTGTTGAGGATTTCTGCATCTATATTCATTAGTGATATTGGTCTGTAATTTTCTTTTTTTTTGTAGTATCTTTGTCTGGTTTTGCTCTCAGGGTGATGGTGGCCTCATAGAATGAGGTTGGGAGTGTTCCTTCGTCTGCAATTTTTTGGAAGAGTTTGAGAAGGATGGATGTTAGCTCTTCTCTAAAAGTTTGGTAGAAGTCACCTCTGAAGCCATCTAGTCCTGGACTTTTGTTTGTTGGAAAATTTTTAATCACAGTTTCAATTTCATTACTTGTGATTGGTCTGTTCATATTTTCTGTTTCTGCCTGGTTCAGTCTTGGAAGGTTACACCTCTCTAAGAATTTGTCCTTTTCTTCCAGGTTGTCCATTTTTATTGGCATAGAGTTTCTTGTAGTAGTCTCTTAGGATGCTTTGTATTTCTGCGGTGTCTGTTGTAACTTCTCCTTTTCCATTTCTAATTTTATTGATTTGAGTCCTCTCCCTCTTTTTCTCGATGAGTCTAGCTAATGGTTTATCAATGTTGTTTATCTTCTCAAAGAACCAGCTTTTAGTTTTATTGATCTTTGCTATTGTTTTCTTTGTTTCTATTTCATTTATTCCTCTCCAATCTTTATGATTTCTTTCCTTCTGCTAACTTCAGGTTTTGTTTGTTCTTCTTTCTCTAGTTCCTTTAGGTGTAAGGTTAGATTGTTTATTTGAGATTTTTCTTGTTTCTTGAGGTAGGCTTGTATAGCTATAAAATTCCCCCTTAGAACTGCTTTTGCTGCATCCCATAGGTTTTGGATCATCGTGTTTTCATTGTCATTTGTCTGAGGTATTTTTTGATTTCCTCTGTGAATTCTTCAGTGATCTTTTGGTTATTTAGTAATGTATTGTTCAACCTCCATGTGTTTGTGTTTTTTTATATTTTTTTCCCTGTAATTGATTTCTAATCTCATAGTGTTGTGGTCAGAAAAGATGCTTGATATGATTTCAGTTTTCTTAAATTTACTGAGGCTTTATCTCTGACCCAAGATGTGATCTATCCTGGAGAATGTTCCGTGTGCACTTGAGAAGAAAATGTAATCTGATGTTTTGGGATGGAATGTCCTATAAATATCAGTTAAATCTATCTGGTCTATTTTGTCATTTAAAGCTTGTGCTTCCTTATTAATTTTCTGTTTGGATGATCTGTCCATTGGTGTAAGTGAGGTGTTAAAGTCCCCCACTATTATTGTGTTACTGTCGATTTCCTCTCTTATAGCTGTTAGCAATTGCCTTACGTATTGAGGTGCTCCTATGGTGGGTGCATATATATTTATAATTGTTATATCTTCATCTTGCATTGATCCCCTGATCATTATGTAGTGTCCTTCCTTGTCTTAAAGTCTATTTTATCTGATATGAGTATTGCTGTTCCAGCTTTCTTTTGATTTCTTCTATTTGCATGGAATATCTTTTTCCATCCCCTCACTTTCAGTCTCTGTGTGTCCCTAGGTCTGAAGTGTGTCTCTTGTAGACAGCATATATATGGGTCTTGTTTTTGTATCCATTCAGCAAGCCTGTGTCTTTTGGTTGGAACATTGAATCCATTCACGTTTAGGGTAATTATTTATATGTATGTTCCTATGACTATTTTCTTCATTGTTTTGGGTTTGTTTTTGTAGGTCCTTTTCTTCTCTTGTGTTTCCCACTTAGAGAAGTTCCTTTAGCATTTGTTGTAGAGCTGGTTTGATGGTGCTGAATTCTCTTAGCTTTTGCTTGTCTGTAAAGCTTATGATTTCTCCATTGAATCTTAATGAGATCCTTGCTGGGTAGAGTAATCTTGGTGGTAGGTTCTTCCCTTTCATCACTTTAAGTATATCATGCCACTCCCTTCTGGCTTGTAGAGTTTCTGCTGAGAAATCAGCTCTTAACCTTATGGGAGTTCCCTTGTATATTATTTGTCATTTTTACCTTGCTGCTTTTAATAATTTTTCTTTGTGTTTAATTTTTGCCTGTTTGATTACTATATGTCTCAGCGTGTTTCTCCTTGGGTTTATCCTGTATGGGACTCTCTGTGTTTCCTGGACTTGGGTGGCTATTTCCTTTCCCATGTTATGGAAGTTTTCGACTGTAATCTCTTCAAATATTTTGTCTGGTCCTTTCTCTCTCTCTTCTCCTTCTGGGACCCCTATAATGCGAATGTTGTTGTGTTTAATGTTGTTCCAGAGGTCTCTTAGGCTGTCTTCAATTCTTTTTATCCTTTTTTCTTTATTCTGTTCCACAGTAGTGAATTCCACCATTCTGTCTTCCAGGTTACTTATCCGTTCTTCTGCCTCAGTTATTCTGCTATTGATTCCTTCTAGTTGTAGTTTTCATTTCAGTTATGGTATTGTTCATCTCTGTTTGTTTGTTCTTTAAGTCTTCTAGGTCTTTGTTAAACATTTCTTGCATCTTCTCAATCTTTGCCTCCATTCTTTTTCCGAGGTCTTGGATTGTCTTCACTATGAGTATTCTGAATTTTTTTCTGGAAGGTTGCCTATCTCCACTTCATTTAGTTGTTTTTCTGGGGTTTTATCTTGTTCCTTCACCTGGTACATAGCCCTCTGTCTTTTCTTCTTGTCTGTCTTACTGTGAATGTGACTTTTGTTCCACAGGCTGCAGGATTGTAGCTCTTTTTGCTTCTACTGTCTGCCCTCTGGTGGATGAGGCTATCTAAGAGGCTTCTGCAAGTTTCCTGATGGGAGGGAGTGGTGGTGGGTAGAGCTGACTGTTGCTCTGGTGGGCGGAGCTCAGTAAAACTTTAATCCTCTTGACTGCTGATGGGTGGGGCTGGGTTTCCTCCCAGTTGGTTGTTTGGCCTGAGGCAATCCAACACTGGAGCCTACCTGGGCTCTTTTTTGGGGCTAATGATGGACTCTGGGAGGGCTCACGCCAAGGAGTACTTCCCAGAACTTCTTCTGCCAGTGTCCTTGTCCCCACGGTGAACCACAGCCACCCCCCAACCTCTGCAGGAGACCCTCCAACACTAGCAGGTAGGTCTGATTCAGGCTCCCCTGGGGTCACTGCTCCTTCTCCTGGGTCCCCTTAAGCACACTACTTTGTGTGTGCCCTCCAAGATTTGAGTCTCTGTTCCCCCCAGTTCTATCAAAGTCCTGCAATCAAATCCCAGTAGCCTCCAAAGTCTGATTCTCTAGGAATTCCTCCTCCCGTTGCCGAACCCCCAGGTTGGGAACCCCGACGTGTGGCTCAGAACCTTCAGTCCAGTGGGTGGACTTCTGTGGTATAAGTGTTTTCCAGTCCATGAGTCACCCACCCAGCAGTTATGGAATTTGATTTTACTGTGATTGCACCCCTCCTACCATCTCGTTGTGGCTTCTCCTTTGTCTTTGGATGTGGGGTATCTTTTTTGGTGAGTTCCAGTGTCTTCCTGTTGATGATTGTCCAGCAGCTAGTTGAGATTCTCGTGTTCTCCCAAGAGGGAGTGAGAACACATCCTTCTACTCTGCCATCTTGGTTCCAATCCCGTTCAGTGCTTATTATTAAAGAATTTTTAAAATGCAAGCTACAGGGATATGCCAGAGATATGAGGGGCTCTAGTAAATAAATTTTCAGTTAGCTGTTTTTGTATAACCATTCATCCCCAAACTTGTTGGCTTAAAGCAACTATCTTTTTATTTCTTCATGATTCTGTAAGATGGACTGGGTGTGGCTGGGTGTTTCTTCTTCTGGTCTCCCTTGAAGTCTCTCATAAGGCTGTAGTTGTTTGGAGGCTAAAGTGGGGCTGGAAGATGAAGCAGGACTTCACTCAGAAATCTGGTACCTCCATGTTCCTCTTCGTGGTCTCTTTTTTTAACCTGGTCTCATCATACAGTGGCTTAGCCCAAGCTTTATTAGAGCGTGGCAACTGGTTCAAACAGTGGATATACCAAGAAGCAAAACCATATCTACTCGCATCATGCATGTCAATGTCCCATTGGCGATGGCAAGTCGCATGGCCAAGGCTATACTCAATGCTGGAAGAGAATACACAACAGTGAGAATAGCAGGAGGTGAGTTTCATTGGATGCTACCAAAGTAACAATCTTACCCCAAGTGGTTTTTAACTCAGTCATTGGTTTTCAAAGTGTGTTCTTTTGAATCTCTAGAACTCCAAACAACCCTTCAGGGTAAAGTAGGTAAGCGTCACTTCAATAATAAGAATTTCACTTGCCCAAATTGGGCATTACCAGTTAAGATTTCTACTGAGAAAAGTGTTCCACTGCTGAGAGAATATATATATTTTAAAATCATTGAACTAGATGATCTCTTGCAACTTAAACATTTTATGATTTTGTGACTCCCAGAGTTCTTGGGCCACTTAGTTGATCTGTCCTTGGATGATAGCACATATTCTTATCTACTCCACTGGATACCTGCCAAAATGGATGCAATAATGTCTCCACGTCACTTAGAGGTCTTCAACAGAGACACTGAGTGCATCAATTGAATGTCAGTTCACTTTCTGCATCACATCCTGCATGGGAAATACCTCCTCCATTTAGAAAGTTAATATCCATAATTATGAATATTTATGAATTTAGAACCAGGTGTTAACATTAAAGAAATCAGTAGTGTGAACATATATTCATTTGAAATGTGCTCTCCTATGTATGTGACTGTGGTATCATTGTTCCCCTGTCAATAGCACACACTCGATTTTATTTCTAAAATTGTAGGTTTAGCAAATAATAACTATAACAGCTACCAGTTCTCAAACCCTTGTCATGTTTCAGGTACTGTGCAAAGCACTTTTCATCTCATCCCTTTAATTTTAGACAACACTTGCAAAGTTAATATTATTATTATTCCCATGGAGTGAACAAGGAAGGAAAACGAGGCTTAGAAACTGATCCAAATCCATGCAGCTAAGAAATTGGTGACAGAGCTGGGATATGAACACAGAACTTTCAGGCCACAAAACCTGGCCTCTTCTCTTCCACCATGCTGCAGTCCTGCAAATCTCATCCTGTTCCTCTTGTGATCAAGGAGCTAAGCTGAGATATGGATTCTCAGTACACAGAGAAGGAACACACATGTTTGGACAAAGCTGGACTCTTCAGCTATTGCCCACTGCATGGGTTGTCCAGCTTGCCTGCCCAGTGAAATAACCCAGGGAGCTTTTAACAAATCTGATGCTTGGTTCCACCCTTTGCTTTCCTGACTGAAATTGGTGTTGATGCAGCCTGGGTATTGGGCTTCTTAAAAACTCCCCAAATATTTCTAACTCTGCAGCCTGGATTGAGAACCATTGACTGAGAGGAACCATATGGGGCCTCCAAGAGCCAGTTGTAGGACCCTACGTGTTTCATTTCATTGCAGAGAAATACTTCTGTATGGAATGCTCTCACTTCTTTATTCCTTGAAAAGTTCCTGTTCGTGGTTCAAAACCTAGGTCCAGTGAACAAAAGGAAATAATCAAGGGAAAGAAAAAGCTTGCAAACATTAAGAATGACAGTATTGAAATATCTGGACTTATGATCACTAACTGCCCATCTACATCCTGACAGCTTACACCTGAAGAATTCAGCTGCCCCAATCCTTTAGGGTGTACCATCTGACCCAATCCTTTTTAGGCCTCTTACTTTTAGAAGAGATGATCCAATCACACCAGTTTCTGGGGATCCACTGGCAGGTGACTGGGGAGGAGGGAATGATGACAGTCTGTCAGCTTCATCCTTTTTTCTGATCTGCTCCAATCAGACAAGTCTAGGAGGATGCAGGGGACTGCAGTGCTGACAGCTGATAGCACCTGTGAGGTTCCTGTGTGCCTTTTCTTATGGGGGGAGGATGCATTTTGTTTTTGTATTAGGATTAGAGAAGCTTACTCTCATCAATTCATCCCAGAAAACGAACTGGATTTTAGGAGGCATGAAAAAGACCCAGACAAATGTTGAGAAAAAATATCTGTATCTATATATTTGCCAAACATCATACTCAAATGAACTGAAATTCTCCCAAGTTCTACTTTGCTTATTAAAACCTATTATGACTTTTTTAAGAATCAAAGTGATTAGATTAGCATTTAAATCTTCTCTAATTGTTTGCTTTACATTCATTTATCTCACAAAGTAAATTACAAACTTCTTGAGGACTGTATTTCCACCTGTGTGAGTCTTTCAGCGTCATTGTCATCATCCTCATCTTCGTAACTCACAGTTATATAGAACTTACCATCTTTTGGACACTCTTCTAAGAATGTTAAACATACATATTCACTTCTGTGTTTATATTTCATGACAACCCTATGAGAAAAGTTACTATGATTATCCCCATTTTATGGATTAGAAAACTGAGACATAGAGCATTGATTATTTACTGAAGGGCACTCAGTTAATCAGTGGGGGGATACTGTAGTGACCCCAGGAGTCTAGCGTCTTATCCTGTACACTACGCCATTTTCTGGCATAGTTGTAAAAGGCAAAGTAGTTATAGTTATTATCAACAGATGTTGTATGATTTCTTTTTATTTATTGCACTCAAGAAATATATGACAGTGAAACTTCATTACTAAGTTTCGATGTAGGAAAAAAAAAAATCTCCCATAAACATGCATATGCAATATGTACATCTACAAATGAGAATGAAATATCAGTGGGGTTCACCCAAATGTTGTCAGAAGTCATTTGGGGTTGATGGGGCTATGGGTGGCTTCTGTTTCCTTCTTTGCTCTGTTTTAAATTAAAAAAATATATATATTTGCTATATTTAATATGATATATTGCTATACAGTATGTATTGCTTTGTTATCAGAAGTTACAAAGGCGTTTGCAAGAGTTTCAGTCAAGTATAAACTTCTCTGCAACTCTTCTCAGGCTCTAATCCTGAGAAAGCAAACTTAGAGAGCTATGGAAGGAGGTGCAGGAAAAGAAAAGAAACTTCCCAACGGCTCCCCCCTTCCTAATGGCAGGCCTCCCTACCTGTAGCAGATGCTGGCAAGTGTCTCTGACTCTTACAAGGACTGGACATTTTAAATGCTATTCTAATTTAAAGTCATGGGACATTTTATTACATAATTGTGACCAGATGTGTCATGGGGCTGGCTAGGGTTTCTCACTCAGGGGCAAGGGAAGAACCAACACCAAATAGATTTTAAAAGAAAATAGGGGAAAAAATAAGCTACTTTTATGATTAACCCACTCCAACCATGAGTTATGCTTTTTATGTAACATTTATTATTTGTTTGCCTATATACACACATATATGGGTGGGTATATATATATATAAATCTCGCTCTCCATATTGGGTTAGCCAAAAAGTTCATTCGTGTTTTCCTGTAACATCTTAGGGAAAACCGTGAGCAAACTTTTTGGCCAACCCAATATGTATATTAAAAAACTACTTTATGTGTTAAAATATTTTGCATTAGGTTTAATGAATACCATCTACCTTTGGTATCTTTCAAGAGCCTGCAACAAAGGCTTAGACTACTTTTCTACAATTTCTGTATCTGGGACTGATGCTTCTTCTGATTTTTGCACTATGTTTAGATCAGCCTTTATGAGACTCAGTTTTACTCAGTTATATATGTCCAAGTGTTATAGGGAGATGGAAAAAAAATCACCCAATTAGCTCTGTTGTCACCAAAGAAGGCTCTTCACATAGGGGATAACGTTTGAACTTGGCCTTGAAAGATGAACAGACAGGTGGTATATCACAGTAGTTAAAGGTAAGAGCTTGAGAGATAGGAAAACCAGATTCGAATGCGATGCTCATTTCTTATCAGCTGAGGGTCATGGGATGATCTTTCCAACCCAAGTTGCAAAATGGGGATTATTATTATTTAATTGCACATGCCATTGTACATTTTATTAAATGTTAATTTAATTACACAGAATTCTGTAACATATAGTATTATTGATTATAGGTTTACAATAATAATATAGGTATCTGTCTCAGGATTTATGAGCATTAAAAGACATAACTCAAACTAATGTGCCAAGCATAGGGCCTGTCTACTGGGAAGTGTTCAAAGAGTGGAAAGCAGCTGCTCCTGCCACCACAAATCAGCCAGACCGCAAAGTAAGGCAGTGAGCTCCTAGGCAGAAGGAAGAGCACGTGCATGTGTGTTTATAACGTGCAGATGATGCCACACAGAACCCAAGAGGAGAAAAAGCCTCCATGAGATGGTCTGATGAATGGGAATGGAAGATCAGCTGATGAAAATGGGAACGTCAGACCTGAGAGCAGAGCTTTGGCATCTTCTTCTGGGTCTGTGCAGCCTCCTCTTTGGTTTCATCTGCATCCCTCCATCTCTGCATGTTATAAAGCTTCCCAGAGCAGGTCAGAGCAGCATGGGGAGACGGAATGGCCCCACTAACTAGTAATCAGGGTCCCCATGCAGCCTTTTACATTGGAATTCATGTTTTATTCAGAGGCTAAATTATGCCTGAATGCTTTGGGGGCCTCCCGTTCACGGTTACACGAGCCGTGGGAAGCCCAGGCTCCTCTTGAGGGCCTCCGGCAAAGGAAATCTCCTTCTAACATTTCCGTTGGAAGCTGAGATTTGCAGGGGCCTATAGTATCCTTTTACTTTTTCGGTTGCTTGTGAACAAGAGTTTTAGCACAAAATATACTGTTGACTGCTTACTAAATTCCCTCTTCGTGCAGGCTATTGGCAGAGACTCAAAGTTTGGGTGACGCTATAAAGCAGAAGGGGCAAGCTTAAAAAGGAATTTGGGAATTGAGATATGTTCATGCTCTTTCAAGAAATCAGAGCTGTGAGTGAAGGTCAGGGGAGGGAAGGCATCTTGAACCTTCAGTGGAGATGCTAGGAAAGATGTGTTGATAAACGTTTCCAAAATACACGAGTTGAATCCTAAAAAGAATAGAGACGTATATCTATAACTGAATCACTTTGCTGTATAACTGAAACTAACACAACGTTGTAAATCAATTATACTCCATTTTATATATATATATATATATATATATATATATATATATATAAATACATGAGTTGAGAGCCCGTTGTTTGCAAAGCACTATGTAGGGCCTGGACTCAGCCCTTGAAGCTCTCATAATCTGATGGAGATGAAAAGGCTTCCACAGCAGAACTTCAACCAGAGGTCAGCATGTTTTTTGGTCTGAGGCAAAGTGTGGAGTGAGAGGTCGGGGCAGGGACAGGAGGTGATCTCCAGGTACTGTGATGAGGCAGGCTGGACGCGCACAGGTCTGAAAGGATGGGTGCAGATATCACATGACAGCAGGCTGGAGATAACCCAGCATGTCTTATGGTTGCTGGGTACCTTTCCTGCTGGGGTGGAGAGCTCAGAAATGCGAGTGAAGCTTCTGGGACTCCTGGGAATTCTAACTATGAAACTGGCTGGAATGAAAAGTTAGGTACAGTGCCTTTTTGGAAATTAAACACTGCACACACGTAAAGGCAGGCCTGCGTAGTGGATGAGAGCACTTAATAAAGGCTTAACACCCGACAGTGTCCTTTCTGAGCTGGCTGACCCTGGGCATGTTTCTTAAACTCTCAGCGCAAAAAAGGCTAAAAGTAGCTTTCTTGGAGGTACTGAGAATTCAGTGAGATAGTGTCTGTAAGTACTTGTAAGTTACCTGGCAGATGATAAATGCACAGTAGATTGGTCTACTGTGTTATTTCTGGCCAGCTCCTCTTCTATCCCTAAGACAAAGTCGCAAAGTCATAAAAATGTAGCTAATGTAGAAGCATTCAAAACAATGCTCCTTCCCTAATTTGCAGTCCTGATTTCCAGTTCTGCAAACCATGTGTGTGAGTTTGGGGAGAGATTTGGAAGTTGGGGAAAAAAAGAGGTGTGGAGGCTTTGGTTGAATTTGGGAGAAAAGTATCCGAAAAACCAAAGAGACTCATCCTGATGGGCCCTGAGGCCGAGAACCGCACATGAATGGGAAATTTGGAGGGAATGGAGTTTTAGCACATTAATCAGTTAAACTTTTCATTAACGAAGATTTTTTTGGGGGAATGTGGACCATTTTGTTTTTTTTAAGTCTCTATTGAATTTGGTACATTATTGCTTCTGTTTTATGTTCTTTGGTTTTTGGCCACCAGGTATGTGGGATTTTAGCTCCCTGACCAGGGATAGAACCTGCACCCCCTGCACTGGAAGGCGAAGTCTTAACCACTGGACTGCCAGGGAAGTCCCTAAAAGGAAGAAAGGAAGATAGGGATAGAAAGAGGGAAGAAATTGTAGAGAGTGATGATGTAAAGAAGGAGAGAAAGAAGGAAGGGAAGAAAGGAAGATGGTGAAGGAAGGTGAAAAGGAAGGAAATAAAGAGGAAGAGCAAGAGGAAAGAGAGGGGGCTTAGAAGGGAGGGAGGGAGGGATGGAGGGAGGAAGAAAGGAGGAAATACAATCCTGGCCTGTAGGAGAGTGAGATTTTTGACAAATGACCTATCTATCCTTCCCCTGACAAGTATCCAAACCAAGAATGAATACCTGTTTGGAATTCTTGCATGGATAGGAAGTTGGACTAAATGGCTTTTAAAGTCCCTTCCAAGTCCATCTTTTATTTTATTTATTTTAATTAATTAATTTTTGGCTGTGTTGGGTCTTCTTTGCTGCGTGCGGGCTTTCTCTAGTTGCGGCGAGCAGGGGCTACTCTTCCTTGCGGTGCGCGGGGCTTCTCACTGCGGTGGCTTCTCTTGTTGTGGAGCACAGGCTATAGGCACGCGGGCTTCAGTAGTTGTGGCTCACGGGCTGTAGAGTGCAGGCTCAGTAGTTGTGGCGCACGGGCTTAGTTGCTCTGTGGCATGTGGGATCTTCCCGGAGCAGGGTTCGGACCTGGGTCCCCTGCATGGACATGCTTATTCTTAACCACTGCACCATGAGGAAAGTCCCCAAGTCCATCTTTTTAATGAAACTTCAGATTTTGAATAATGTGTCTGGCTAGAGAATGCGAATATATAAAGTGAACACTTGCCTTTGTTTTGTTTTGTTTTTGCAGCTATGTTTTCAAATCCAAAAGAGCAAAACTAAAATGTTTCCAAAGTTGTTATATGCATAAAATTTGAGGTATCATTACTGCATGTCATAAGGCTGACAGATATACTGTTTTTTTCCTTCAAAGTCTTATAAACATATGACATTTATGATCTGATCCCTCCGGAGTCCAGCTCTTACTGAACATTGAGAAATAGTTTATCAAAAATAGCAGCCAGGGGCTTCGCTGGTTGTGTAGTGGTTGAGAGTCCGCCTGCCGATGCAGGGGTCACAGGTTCGTGCCCCGGTCCGGGAGGATCCCACATGCCGCAGAGCGGCTAGGCCCGTGAGCCATGGCCGCTGAGCCTGAGCGTCTGGAGCCTGTGCTCCGCAACAGGAGAGACCACAACAGTGAGAGGCCCGCGTACTGCAAAAAAAAAAAAGCAGCCAAATGAAATTTTTCACTGAGTGCAGTTTAGTGCTGCAACATTAGCCATGAATGGTTATTTATTTATTTTAGTGGAATTTAAAAATGCCCCTTGTCCTTGGGAATCTAGACCTTTCTAGCATGTGTGACCAATCACGTGCCTCTTTTCTACACAGCTTGAGTTTTCCCATTTAAGAGAGGAGCTTTAATTGCCACCTAGGTTTTGGGTCTTGCCTGTCCTATTAATGTGGCTGTTGAAATTTACTATTATTACACGTGGAACACTTGTTACATTATTGCCTTTGACTGAACTTGCATTTGCCAACTTACCCCAAACTCAAGGGTAACATATGCTATTGATTCTCTCAGATGGAGCACAGCTCAGATCTCTGTCTCAATTGGGAGGTTGATCGCCTGGCATGTTTAGATTCTGCTATTGACCACGTAGATCTGGGAATACTTATAAGCACTAACATTTATTGTCATTTTATAGATTTGGGATGGTATTTTATTTATTCCTAGATTCTATGGCTAAGGTTTCTGGAAGCCCCCACCTCCCTGGCATTGTGGTGGTTCTGTATTCTGAATGGAAAGGCTTTCCATACACATAGTCTGTTCTGTTATCCATCAGCACATTTTCTCACAAGTATCACATTTTTCTTTAAAAATATTGTACAGTGGGAAATAATACATTTTGTATAAATTCATTTAAAGATAGTTGTTCATGTAGATTGAAAACCAAGACACACTGTAGAAGAGCTTTCTGCACCGAGGGAAGGTGTGTCTGAATTGGCTGTGAGTCATGAAAATTAATGAGGTGAAGAATTTCCACTAGAGTTTTATTTAACATGGATACAAGGTGGCTAACTTGAAACAAATAAAAAAGAATGGGATTGCTTTATGTACCTTGCAAACGGGCAGATGACCTTTAATGTGAGGAATGACTTTGCCACCCTGGTTTAAGGCAGGACCAAAGCATTCCTGGACCTTTCTGGAGGAGCATGTTGGAGGAGTAACATTTTTGAGGAGGTGGGAAATTCACCAGGGACTAGTTCCGTCAGACGAGGGCTGGGGTTTTGTCAGAGCAGTGTCTGGAGTGTAAGGCTGTAGAAATTCTCAAGTCCAGCCTCCTTACATTTAGACAAAAAGGAATGGAGTCCTAGAGAAGGGAAAGCTTGTGGAATGCCATATTGGGAGAGCATGACCTAGAACCCTGCCCTCCTGCATCTGTTGCAGCCCTGTTATTGAGGCCCTGCCCAGATCTCCTTTCCCAGATGAGCACCCCTCCTCCACCTGTTCTGTTGGCTGTCACAGGGACTGCTTCCTGGAGAATTGCCCTTGGCCAAAGGGAGCTGCCTCACCAGGAGGTCATGTCTACCCTCCAGAAGCGGTTAATGACTGACTGACATGGAGCCACCATGGGTTAGTCCTCTTGCCTCAAAGTGGGCTCTGTGGTGAAATTCATACCCCAGAGTTACTTGGGGATCAGGGTGAAGCTAGATATGTCATGAGCTCATCTGCTTTCCCTGCCGCATCCTGTTTCCCTTACACCCCTCTACCTGAGAGCCCTCCCTCAGTACAACACAGGCATCTGAATCCCTATTTCATGCTCTACTTTTAGAGAACTGAATTTAAGACAACTCTTGATTTCCACTGATCTTTCTTACCTTCCTGGGCTTTTTCTCCCAAGAACGCTGGACAGCTTATTACTGCATTTCTCATATAATGTGACAATTCATATATTTAATAAATTTTAGAAATTTTACTTATGAAACAAGGTAACAGCTGCACCTGAAGCCATTATTTTCATTTTCCCCTCTTCCTATTTAAAGTCTAAGAATGGCATCTGGCATCTCTTTCAAGAAGCAGCCAAAGAGGGTGTGGACTCTGTTTAGTAGATGGAATGACATGACTGTGGAATTTCTCTAGGAAGCATAAATCAACTTTCTTGGGAAAATAAGCTTGACGTTTCTGTTTCTTGCCAGAAAAACTTTACTGTGACATTATATAGAATGATATTTAATATAGTTCAGCTAATAATTTATAAGAGGACACTTTGAGGTTAGAATATTTTAGCTGCCCTGTTGCTTTTGCAATTGAAGCAGCAGAATATCCAGAAAAACCAAAACCAACCTTTTAAATTCCCCAAGGCTTTGTTTAATGGAGTGTGTACAAGCAAATTTCAACAATCCATGCCTATATTATCAATGGCAGTGCTTCTCAAACTTTAGTGTGCACATGAAACACTGGGAGTTCTTGTTTAAATGTATATTCTGGTTCAGTAGGTCTAGGGTGATACCTTAGATTTTCCATATATGAACATCTCTCATAAGATGGTAATATGAGTTGTCCACAGACTGCACTTTAAGTAATAAGAAGCAAGGTCTTATATTTCCTTTCAGTGCTATAGTGCTTTTCCCTCCTCTATAATCATACAGATGATATAATCTAAAGGTAAGATTGAAAGTCTAACAAATATTGAGATCCTTCATGACTATGTAGCCTAAGCCAAATTGTCCTCCTGGCCCCTGATGATAAGCTCTAAGGACATACAATGATGTTGGACATGATCTGAAATAGGATAAATGTTGACTTTTGATCAATTAATTTTCTAGATCGGAACAGGCTAAGGCTAGATTTCTCCTGAATACATATCCTTATGTAGTTTTCAGAAAGGCATATCACCATAATGGTAACAGAAATAAAATAAACACAGTCAATACCGGGATCATAAGAAGTATGGTTTATAACAAAAAAGGACTGATTGCACCCTAGCTTGCTTCCTCTTTGGGTTACCACTCCACAATTCTACCCTTGGCTTCTGCAATGCTTCAAGTTTGAGGCCCTGTCTTGAACACAAAACACCTAAATCAAGGATTCTTTTACTACTTCTTGAATTCTAAGTCCGCCTTGAAGTAACTTATTTCTCCTAGAAAGGTAGTCTATGTCTTCAAGGTCGAGCTACTATCCTGAGAAATATGCATCTTCAAAAAATATCCTCCTATTTATTTGTGTTTAAGGTAATACAGACCATTTAAATACCTTTACAATATTCTCAGTAAAATGAATATGCATAATGTTTATAAAGCTAGAATATCACACACATAACATACTGTTTCCTCACAGGGGAGTGTTGAATAGTAAAACAAGATGAATTTACTAATTTCCACTCAGATCAATATTTTATATCTTTTATATCTTTACTTTAAAATAATTAATGCAGTGGATGTCAGCAAAAATGGTAGAGTAAGGGTCTAGGACCTTTGAAAATTCTCTTATAAAATCTACAAGAAAATTGGCAAAAAATACAGAATAAATGTTTTCATACTTCTGGAAATTACCCAAAGACTTGCCATCATATGGGAAGTATTACTCAATCACAATGGGTGAATGTCAGTAAAAACAATGAGCTCTATTCTTAGTGCATTTTAACTTGTTCCATTCCCATCACCCCACCCTTCAGCTCTTTGGTAGCCATGGAAACCTAGAGTCCACTCTCATGATTAAATATAGCAGTCCAACAGCCACTAGAAGAGGAACAGGGTTGAAGCTCCTTCAAACCTCATGGCCATAGATTGTCATTATTTTACCTGTCTAGTGGTTTTCTGGAAGACCCCACTTGCAAGTTTGTCTTTGTTTGCCTTGACTTGAACCTTACCTAACCTTTAACCTGGGGTGTTTGTGTAACACACCATTGTAAAGCAATTATACTCCAATAAAGATGTTAAAAAAAAATTAGAAGTGACTGCCTACTTTTGTGGCCGTCTGAAGTAGTAGATGACAGTTGGAGAAAACGGTAGACTAACCAAAATGCTTAAAAGGAAAAGCTGGGAAATGAGATGTCCACATGGGTTTTGAAAAGCTTGCATACTTACAAGGATCTAAAAGGTGACGTGTGGGCTTCCCTGGTGGTGCAGTGGTTGAGAGTCCACCTGCCGATGCAGGGGACACGGGTTCGTGCCCCGGTCCAGGAAGATCCCACATGCTGTGGAGTGGCTAGGCCCGTGAGCCATGGCTGCTGAGCCTGCCCGTCCGGAGCCTGTGCTCCGCAACAGGAGAGGCCACAACAATGAGAGGCCCACGTACTGCAAAAAAAAAAAGGTGATGTGCATGCATAGCAGTGTGTATACTTGGGAAAGACCTCACCTGTGGCTGACCTTGAGGCTTTTTGCAAGCAGGAAGTAAAGGGTAAGGCAGAATTGTCAAATACTTATTGAATACTGAAAGTGTTCCTGATGTACACACAGGGCTCTTTAACAAAGATTGGTAGACTTGCCAGTTGTAGATACTTACAGAAATCTCTGTCCAATCATTAGCTGACCATGGTGTGAACTATGCAGAGACTTCAGTGGCCACAATGGGAAAAAAGGTAGAGACTTTGCAGAATTAATTCATAAAAGCCATTAAACCAACCAACCACCACCACCAGCACTGCAACCACAAAAACAAACAAACAAACATAAACCAGAAAACAGTAACAACAGCAAAGTACAGGAAGGGAAGAGAGCCTAATTTCCACAGTTTCCACATTATTTTATTTTATTTAAATTTTTAAAATTAATTAATTGGGTGCATTGGGTCTTCACTGCTGCATGCGTTTTCTCTAGTTGCAGCAAGTGGGGGCTACTCTTCATGGCAGTATGCAGGTTTCTCATTGTGGTGGCTTCTCTTGTTGTGGAGCATAGGCTCTAGGTGGGCTTCAGCAGTTGTGGTATATAGGCTCAGTAGTTGTGGCTCACAGGCTTCAGAGCACAGGCTCAGTAGTTGTGGTGCACAGGCTTAGTTGCTCCGTGGCATGTGGGATCTTCCCAGAGCAGGGCTCGAACCCATGTCACCTGCATCAGTAGGTGGATTCCTAACCACTGACCCACGAGGGAAGTCCTGACACATTATTTTAAATGTTCAAATTTCCACTAAAAATTGTGAGGCATGCAAAAAAAAAGTATGGCATATACACAGAAAAAAGAGCAGTCAATAGACACCATCCCTGAGGAATCTCATTGAACTTACTAGACATAGATTTTAAAACAGCTATTTTAATTATGCTTAAAGAACATACAGTCTATTGGAATATATAATAATGATGTCTCCTAAGTAGAAAATATCAATAAAAAGACAGAAAAATGTCTAAACGGACCAAATAAGAATTGTAGCATTGAAAAGTACAATAAATGAAATTAAAATTTATTGGAGGATCATGATAGCAGATTTGACAAGGCAGAAGAAAGAATCAGCACAATTGAACATAGATTAATTGAGGTTATCCATTCTGAGGAACAGAAAGAAAAAAAATGAAGAAAAATGAAAGAAACTCAGAGGCATATCAATATACTCATAGTAGGAGTCCCAGATGGAGAAGAGAGAGAAAAGGGGTAAAACTATTAAATATATAATGGCCTCAAATTTCCCAAATTTGATTAAAAATACTAATCTGAACATACAAGAATTTTACCAAACTTCAAGTAAACTCAGAGATATTCACACCTAGATACACTATAATCAAACTATTGAAAGACAAAGACCTTAAAAGCACCAAAAGAAAAGAAATTCATTGCACACAAGGGATCATCAATAAGATTAATGGTTTTTCAGCAGAAACCATGCAGGCCAGAAGGCAATGGGATGATATATTTAAAGTGTTGAAAGACTTTTTTTTCAACCAATTCAGTCAAGAATTCTGTACCTAGTATAACTATTCTTTAAAAATGAAGGCAAAATGAAGACATTACCAGATAAATAAAAACAGAGAATTTATCATTAGCCAACCTGCCCTACAGAGATACTAAAGAAAGTCTTTCAGGCTGAAGTTAAACACCAAACAGTAAATCAAATCCAGATGATAAATAAAGACTACCAGTAAAGTTAACTATATAAGTAAATATATAAGACATTATAAATGTATTTTTGTTTGTAATTCTTTTTTCTCCTATCTGATTTAAAGAATAATCTGCATAAATCAACAACTATAAATCTGTGTTGATGGCCACATGATGTGTAAAGATGTAATTTATTTGACAGTAAAGACACAAAGGATCAAATAGAGAATCAAGCAATACAGGAGCAAAGTTTCAGTATACTATTGAAACGAAGCTTGTGTTAAGGCAACTAGATTGTTACAAATTCAGATGTTAACCATAATACCCAGGGCACCCATCATGAAAATAACCCCAAAAATACAATGAAAGAAAGGAAGATGGAGTTAAAATGGAACACTAGAAAAATATTTATTTAACACAAAAGAAGCAGTAATGAGTGAATAGAGAAACAAAAAGATATTTGACACATAGAAAACAAATAGCAAAATGTGGCAAATCTAAGCCTAACTCTGTGAGTAATTACAATAAATGAAAATGGATAAATACTCAAATTAAAAGGCATGATGAATTGAAACAAAAACATAATCCAACTATATGCTGTCTAAAAGAGATATACTAAAAGAGATATACTTTATATTCAAGGGCACAAATGGATTAGAAATAAAAGAACGTAAAACATATATGATGCAAAGTGTAACCAAAAGATACCAGGATTGACTTTACTAATATTGGACAAAATAGACTTTAAAACAAAAACTGTTACTAGAGACAAATAAGGACATTTTATAATGATAAAACATCAATATATGAAGAAGATCTAAAAATTATAAAAATATATACACATCTAAAAGCAGAGCCCCAAAATATGTGAAGCAAAAACTGATAGAATTGAAGGGAGTAGACTATTCAACGATAATAGTTGGAGATGTCAATACTCCGCTTTCAATAAAGAATAAAACAAGTAAACAGAAGATCAGCAGAAAAACAGTAGACTTGAACAACATTATAAACCAACTAGACCTAGCATGTATCTGTGGAACACTTCACCCAACAGCAGAATACACATTCTATCAAGTACACATGCCACATCCTTGAGGATATACATGTGTTAGAACAAGTCTCAATATGTGTAAAAAGGTAAATTGCATAGCATATGTTCTCTGACCACAATGGAATAAAATTAGAAATCAGTAAAAAAAGGAAATTTGGAAAATTCACATATGCGTAAATTAAAGAACACACTCCTAAATACCAATGGACAAAAACAATGGGGAAATAATTTGAAATGAGTGAAAACAAAAACATGAAATACTGTAACTTTTGGGATAAAATGGAAACAAGTTTCACTAAAATGTATAAGTTATATTTATATTATAAATTTATATTTCAATATAAAGGAAATTTATATCTGTAAACACCTTCATTAACAAAGAACAAAAGTCTCAAATCAACTTAATCTTCAACCTTAGGAACCTAGGAAATAAAGAGCAAACAAAATCTGAAGCATGCAGAAGGAAGGAACTAGTAAACATTAGAGAGGACATTATGGAAATAGAGAACAGTAGAGAAAATCAGAGAAACCAAATCTTGGTTCTTTGAAAAGATCAATAAAATTGGCATACCTTGAGACAGACTGGCCAAGAGAAAAATAAGACTCACATTACTAAAATCATGATTGAAAGAGATGACATTATTACTGACCTTACAAAAATAAAAAGGATTATAAGGGAACACTATGAAAATTGTGTGCCAATAAATTAGATAACCTAGAGGAAATAGACAACTTTTTAGAAAGATATAAACTAGGAAATTGACTCAAAAAGAAATACAAAATCTGAATAGAGCTATGACAAGTAGAGACTTAGTAATCAAAGACTTCTCACAAAGAAAAATGCAGGATCAGATGACTTCACTGGTGAATCTATCAACTATTTAAAGAAAAATTAGCAAAAAACTTTACAAACTCTTGCAAAATATAGAAGAGGAAGATACACTTCCCAGAATTGAGAAAGATATTATCAATACAAGGGAAAAAAAAACTATATATGAATAGGCATGACTGAATATCAGCATTGAAAAAAATAAAATTGGACCCCTACCTCACACCATATACAAAATTTAACTCAAAATGGATCAAAGATGTTAATGTTAAAGCTAAAACTTCAAAACTTTTATAAAAATAGAAGTGTAACTCTTCATGACCTTGGATTAGCCAATAGTTTCCTAGATATGATGCTTAAAACACAAGCAACCAAAGAAGATAGATAAATTAGACTTCATTAAAATAATCAAACAGGGCTTCCCTGGTAGTGCAGTGGTTAAGAATCTGCCTGCCAATGCAGGGGACACAGATTCGAGCCCTAGTCCAGGAAGATCCCACATGCCACGGAGCAACTAAGCCCATGTGCCACAACTACTGAGCCTGTGCTCTAGAGCCCGCGAACCACAACTACTGAAGCCCATGTGCCACAACTGCTGAAGCCCGCGTGCCTAGAACCCATGCTCTGCAACAAGAGAAGCCACTGCAATAAGAAGCCAGTGTACTGCAACAAAGAGTAGCCCTGACTCTCAGCAACTAGAGAAAACCCACATGCAGCAGCAAAGACCCAAAGCAGCCAAAAATTAAATAAATGAGTAAATAAATAAATTTATTAAAAAAACAAACAAACAAGCAAAGAAACAAACAACAACAACAAAAAAATTGTGCTGCACAGAACATCATCAGTAAAGTGAAAAGATATTCCACAAAATGGGAGGAAATACTGGCAAATAATTTACCTCTTAAAGTTCTAGTGTCCAGAATATATAGAGAACCCTTGCAACACAACAGCACAAAGACCAATATGGACAAAAGATTTAAACAGACATTTCTCCAAAGAAAATATGCAAATGGACAATAAGCACATGAGAGTATTTTCAACATCATTAGTTATTAGGGAAATACAAATAAAAATTACAATGAAATACCATTTTATATCAAATAGCATGTCTATGATAAAAAACACAGACAAAAACAAGCGTTGGCAAGGATATGGAGAAATCATTGCTGCTGGGAATCTAAAATGGTGTAGCTACTATGGAAAACAGTTTGGCAATTCCTCAAAATGCTGAACATAGAGATGCCACATGGCCCAACAATTCCATTTTGAGGTATGTGCAGAAGAGCATTGATAACGTCTGTTAACACAAACCCTTGTAAAGGAATGTTCATGGCAGCTTTACTAATAGTCAAAAAGCAGAAGCAACCTAAATGTCTACCGACTGATTAATGGATAAACAAATGTGGTGTATCTATACCATGGAGTACTATTCAGCTATAAAAAGGAAGAACTGACACATGCTACAACCTGGATGCACTTTGAAAACATGGTAAGTGAAAGAAACCAAATACAAAAGGCCACATATTGCATGATTCCATTTATATGAATGTCCAGAATAGGGAAATCTGTAGAGACAGAAAGTTAATTAACAGTGACCAGGAGCTGCTGGGAGGAGAGTGACTGTTAATGGGTATGTGATTTCTTTGGAGGGGAGGTGAAATTTTTCTGGAAACGAGGTGATGATGGCACAGTCTTGTGAGTATACTCAAAAGCATTGAGTTGTATACTTTTTTTTTTTTGGCCACACCACGTGGCATGTGGGATCTTAGTTCCCAGACCAGAGATTGAACCTGTGCCCCCTGCAGTGGAAGCATGGAGTCTTAACCACTGAACCACCAGGGAAGTCCTACTGAAAAGGGACTTTAAAGTCCTACTTTAAAAGAGTTATCATTTTTTGTATGTGAATCACGTTTCACATTTTGTATTCACATTTTGTATGTGAATTCACATTTGTATGTGAATCACATTTCAATTAAAAAAAATCAATGTGAGTTCACAGAAAAGCAGACATACCAAGCTTTTCACAAATAAAAAGAATATTGTAAAGCCTGATATAATCGATGTTGGGGTCATTTTTTTACCTGTTGTTGTGTTAATCTGATACCATCCATTGGCAGAAATATTTGAAGCTGAGGGCGAAAAGCATCTCCATATTAGTGAAGTTGCATTATTCACAAAGAGGGTAAATAGAGAATTTGCATGCCCAGAGCTAAGAATTCATGAGGAAGAAATGAAACCCAGGAAATAAATAATACAAACATCAATAATACGGTTTTCAATTAGTTCAGCACTGTTGCTTGTGGTCAGAAAAGTTTCAAATCACAGAGAAGAGAAAGAGAAGAACAACACTGCAGAAGTTTAGACTTTACTTTGAGAAAAATCATATTGTTATCCTCCTTGTTATTTAATAACTTCTGTGTAAATTCTCTCTCCTTAGGGTGATCCAGGTAATCATGACTGTATCGTATATCAGGGCTTCTCAAACTATCAATACCTGGGGACCTTGTTAAAATGCAGAATCTGATTCAGTAGGTCTGGGGTGGAGGATGAGATTCTGACATTCTGAAGAACTTCTAGAAGATGATGACGCTAATTGTTCATGGATCCATCACACTTTAAGTAGCAAGGTCTTACATGACTTTTTTTCTCTTTCTCCCTAGCACACAGCACTATGTTTAATAAAGGACATCTAGTGGGTAGTTGTTGAATAAACAGATGCTTTTCTTTTATTCTGTGGATAAATGTCTTTCTTACATATACTTTCCTAGGCATGCACACAGATTAAAGAAGTTATAGCACGTCATGATGAGCAGAATATTATGGATTCCATCAGAAATTTCTTTCCTCTATAATCTCAGAGTACATGGCTACTGCCAGATTTTTGCATATGATTAAACTAGTTTTTCCCTGAACAGAATGTCCTAGGCCTATGATAGAACAATGCAGGCAGTACTAACCTGCTCACTTGAGGGTAAGCCCCTTGAAGGTAGAGTCTTAAGTCATCAGTACTCAAAGAAGTCGTTCCATAATATTTATTGAACACCTACTGTGACAGTTTCTCTAATTATCACAATAACCAAAGAAACATGAGCTCTCTGAGAATAAGGACTTTGGCTCGTTCAACCTAGCATCTCTAGTAGCTGAAATGATGCCTGAAACTTAGCAGGTATGCAATAAACACCAGTTGATTAACTGAATGACCTGTAAATTGGCTAATGTTCCAATTTTTTTAGGAAAAAACCTCAGAAGTTTAGACATTATGTAACTTCTCTGAAGTCACACAGCTGGTGAATGTCAGGGCCAAAATTCAAAGATGGTCCATAGCCTCTGAAATACACACAAGACCAACCATACACCCCCTTTTTTCCTACCTTTCGATAAAACATGGCATCTGCCATCCCCCGAGGAGTGCCCAAGTGTTGTGGGCATAGCATTTTTCTTTTCAGTCTGACCAAAAGCCCACTCTTCTTTCTCTGGCACCAGATTATATATCAGAATAAATTCTGGGAGAGAGAACCAGGTTTAATTTTTATAAACATAGATCATCAGCAAAGTATAGCAACCAATTACCAATAACAGTAGTGTATCCTGGAATTCTGGCAGAAAACCACTATGTTTTGAGTTGCTAGATTTAGCAAAAAATATATATCAGGTGCCCAGCTAAACTTGAATTTCAAATAACACCAAACAATATTACAATATTAATATGATGCAGTATTTGGGACACACTTATACTAAAAATATCATTTGCTGTTTGTCTGAAACTCAAGTTTAGCTGGGCGTACTGTATTTTATCTGGCAATTCTAACTGTACTATATCATATGCCCTGCCTAACACAATAGCAGGAGCCAGAAGGTGTTGGTTGAATGGATAAATAAATGGATGAATAGATGAATAAGTGAATACATGATTATTTAGAATCTCTGATTCTCTGTTTTGGGCATTGCATTTAGGCAGATATCGGCATTATCCTATTTCATATCTACTGTAACATTGTCATTTATTGTTGGAGTCAGAGCTTATCACCGGGAGCCAGGGAGTCATTTGGCCTGGGCTGCACAGTCACAAAGGGTTTTAATTCCAGGCTTTCAGTATCTTCAGGTTACATTATCCATCAGCAGAGGAGTGGGTGCAGGAGTGAAAGGAAATATCTATCAAACAACTTTAAAGTTGTATCTCATGAATAGACCACACCATTAGCCCTATATTAGTTTCCTACTGCCACTGTAACAATTTACTATAGATTTAGTGGCTTAAGAAAACACAAATATATGAGCTTACAGTTCTGGAGATCAGAAGGCTGAAAATGGGTCTTGGGGGCTAAAATCGAGGGGCTGGTAGGGTGCATCCCTTCTAGAAGCTCTAAGGGAGAATCCATCTCTTGCCTTTTCCAATGTCTAGAGGCTACCTGCACTGGTGTGTGGACCCCTTCCAGCAACGACATCACTCAGCCTCTGCTAGCCTCCCTTCTTCTCTGACTCTGACCCTCTTGCCTCTTTCTTATAAGGACCCTGTGATTACATTGGGTCCACCCAGCACATCCAGGAAACTCTTTCCATTTCTGGATCCTTAGCTTAATCATATCTGAAAAGTCCCTCATCAGTAAGGTATCATATTCACAGGTTCTGGGGATTAAGACCTCTTGGGGGCTGTTGTTTGACCTACAACAAGCACCATGATTGAATATGCATTTATATCACACAGTGCTCTTAAATGTTAAATGATTAAATGTAAACCTCTAAAAATATACCTTTTAAACAACTTCTGATATTTCTTCATTTTTAAATAACCTTGGAGCCTCTTCTGACTTCTGAGAGGCCCTTCTTGAAGCAATATGATTTCTTATCTTCTAATCATGGAAGAACTGCACAGTTGGATACACCAAACCAGTGGTTCTCAATCTTGGCTACACATTAGAGTCAACTGAAGGGTTTTTTAAAGTCCAAATACCAAGGCTATGCAGCAAGTCAATTAGATCAGGACGCCTAGGGAATGGAGCCAGGCTTCGGTAGTTTTAAAATCTCCCCAAGTGATTCCAATATGTCCAAAATTGAGAACCACTGCACACATAATGTTTCACTGCTATGCTAACCTGTTTCTTTCTTCCTCTATTCTTTCCCTCTCTCTTCTTCTAGCCTGTTTTGCTTGTTAACTGCAAGTTTGTCTCTCTCCCTCATTGAAGTATACTATTTTCATTGCATCATATTCAATAAGGAAATACATAAAGATACTCTCAAAACAATTGGTATGGTGTGGCTTATTGTGGACAGTGATGTTCTTGGAACAAAAAGATGCTTTGCTTTACCCCTAAGAAGCAAGTTCTCCACCTCTCTGACCCTCAGTTTCCTCAACTGTAGAATGAAGTGTTTGGGATACAACTCTCTACTGTCTTTTCTAATTTAAACTCCATAATTCTAAATATAGAAAGAAGAGAATGTTCTCATGGAAGGAGCTCTGGGTCTCAAACCTAAAGATTAGATCTCATTTAATTAAAGGCAACATCTATACATCAGTGTTTGCATTAGATTTGTTTCCCCCAGAAGCAGAATATGAGATGCAGATTCAAGAGCAAGTGATTTATTTAGGAGGAAGCTCCAGGGCAGCAAGGTAGGTGATTCAGGGTAGATTCTCAAGTTTAGTGTCACTGTGGGTAACTGGAGCTTACTCCTGTTGGGGGACCCTGGAGCCGGTGTAAAACAGAGGCCTCAGAATTATGCCACCAGAGGGGAGGGGTTGCTGTAGGGGGAGGCCGCTGTCTATGGATCTTCAATTTCTGTCAGTCATTGCTGACAGCCATTGATGGCTACTCCTGAGGAATGTTCATTCTCTAGTCCTTTTCAGCCTGCTGTGCAACAGGGCAGAGAAATGTGGGGGGCAAGAGAAGCCCTCAGGCAAAGAGATGCAAATGGTGACAGTTAGATTTTAGGTCAATGTGCACCACAGGGTTAGGAGCAAAGGGGATGTGGACAGATGCTAATGTGGCTCTTTTATTTAATGGCAATAAATTATTGCTCTTTATACATTAATTAAGGGCATTTGAGGAACAAATGTATTAACACTTCTGAAGTACTTTGAGAACCCTCCCCACCTTTGGGAAAGCAGCAGTAAGCAGACGGAGCATTGCAACAAAGTATTCTCCTTGTCAAAAAGGCTGTCTTGGATTCTTTTAGAAAAGACCTGAAAAATTTGAACCTATTTGGGTACCATTTAGTTACATTCTATTTCAGGCCACCAAATGATATTTTTTTTTCTCAAATACCAGGAGGTTAAGAAGCTAGATTTTCAATACTGAAAGTGTACTTCAGGTATTGACAAATCCCTATGTAAGTGTTAAGGGGAAAAGGTCGCTGGTATGCTTTATGTCTCATGTCTAAGCCGAAAGGGAGGAAGATGTTCTTTCATATCTATGTCAGGGCCTGCAGACATCTACCAGGAGCACACAGATTTATTTTCACCCCACTGAGTAAAGAGTGTCACGACTACTGTTCAGGCTTATCACAACTATGTTCTCCTGAGACCATGGACTCCTTCCATGCCTGATTGTAGGGCACTGAACAAAACAGGCTGATCAGTTCTCAATCTAACTATTCCAGAACATTCATGGTACCAGGTGACTTTTTTTTAAAGTAGGATAAATAGCAAAGATTTATCTCCAAATTTGAAATCTTGCTTAGAATTCCTTCTCTATAATGAAAGAATGATAAATGTTTTGGCTTCAGATCCATTACTCTTATCTCTCTGGTTATCATTTGTCAGTGTTCACCAAGACACTGCTGGAAGGGCAGGGTCCATGAGCCAGATACCACCTAGTGCAGAATAGAAAGGATGGAAGTGTCTGGGGGTATGGACAGAGTGAGGTAGGTAGAACATATACCCCCAATGCGAATGAATCCATGCTTTTAGACTGTCTCCAAATAGGAGCACATATTCAAGGCCATCAAAACCACCCAGCCCCATCTGAGTTGACCCCGGACTAGACCAACTGAAAAACCACTCAGCTGAGCTCAACCCACATTGCTTGTCCATAATTGCTTTATTATGAGTAAATAAAATGGTGGTTGTCTTAAGTCACTGAGTTTATGGTGGTTTGTTATTCAAAGATAGGCTAGTAATATAATTTTTTAGTCAACAACCAATTGTTTAATAAAGGAAGCCTATGGCATTTCAAAACTATTTAAAAGTCTATGCAGCCTTAGTTAAAATATCTCAAATTTTTGTTGTAAACTCTGCTGCACATAGGCCCACTGTGCGTCAGATGATGTCCTATAAATTTCCTTCTGTGACACCTTTGCTTATATGAACCCTGAGCATGGGATGCCTATTGTAGTCTTCTTAGCCTGCCTACAGCAGGCTATAGTTCAGAATTGTCCTCCTTCACAGTGCTTGCCTTGACCAGACAGGCTCTAAATGATTTCTTCATCCACTAAACCGATAGAACTGTAAATAGAATCTACTTATTTCACACTTTATCCATCCATCTAAATGTCTTACCACTCATCTAGACTGTAGACTTCTTGTAGGAAAGAAGATTCCTGCAGCTACTTACAGTATCTTTTACATGCTTCAGTATGTGGGAGGATCCACTCAAAAATGTAAGCATCTCAATGATTTACTATCTGTCCTTCTTTAAGTTAATACATGGCAGGAGGGAAAGAACAAGGAAACAAGGAAAGGTTCTAAGTCCATGGCTCTTTTCTCTTTGACGGTACATCTGTGTTCACTCCTTTTTATGACCATTAGCTCTGTGGTTTCCACATAGGTTTTATGAATGAGGGAGAAATACGAAGGGAGTATTATCCTTAGAATCATTATGAAGTGTTGGTGCTGTGTTGAATGTGGTTGTAGGAGTTATGGTGAAGTTCAAAATGAAGATGGGGGTGGGGGGGGTGGGTTCTGCCCTAGTGTAACAAAGTGAGTAAATGTCGAAGACGTTCAATACATTTGTGGTACTGAGTTCACGGAATTAGCCTCATCTGTACTTTCTTGTTTGTCTTTCTTTCCTTCCTCATTACAACACACTTGAGAGGCATATTGAAACTCTAGTCCTCATTAGGGCCAATGAGATCAATCTTACGTACAAGGATTTCCTTTTAATTTAGTGACACTATCTTTTGAACTTCAAGAAGGTTAGGTTTCAGGGATATTATATTTCTGGAGCATGAGCCTTTATTGTCGTTGATAATTTAAAACTCCACTCCTTGGTGGAGAATCTCTGGCAGCTAGCATTGGGACTCAACGGGGTCTCTAAGAAGATCTAAGCAACAGAGCATGAAAGTGCAAGAAGAATGTCAGTCCACACTTTTCTCCATGGAATATGATGAAATGTCCAGGGACATTCACAAAGCTGACCTAGGAGAAAATCTGAAAACAAAGACAGAATTTCCTTGGACTCTTAATCCAGAGGTTGAAATGGATGCCTCTTGGAATAAGAATTAAAGGATCTCCTTTCACACTTTCTTAGTTTCAAGTTCAAGGGTTCAAAGGTGGTGGCTGCTTAAGAATCTAGGTTTTTTTTTTTAATCAGACAGTTTGAACCAAAGTGTGGTTAGTCACTAATTAGCTGTGTGACTATGAATAGTTTACTTAACCTTTATTAGTATGGGTCCCTTATCTATAAATTTAGCCCATAGATACTGTAGCCTATAGATTGTTTTACACATTTCCTAATAAATTGCAGTCATGCAAAAAATGTTAACTTTTATTATGCAGTGTTACTAGCTTACCTTGGTCTTACAATTGTTAAGAAACTCCTTTTGTACTACTGACTTCTTGGGTCAGGACTCCAGAAGTTAACCCTTAGACAAAGATTCACTTAGAAGTGATTTATTATGGAATTGTCCCCAAAAAAGACTGATGAAGGAGTAAGGAAAGGTAGACGTGGGACAGGAAGTAGCTGAGTGATGATGGAGAAATTTCAGGCAAATTCTCAGCTCCGCCTGACCCCAAGGGGAGCTCCACAGTTCACCCTACCTCAGGACAAGGGAACTGGCATTTCATGGTTCAGTGCCAAACAGTTATTAACATTCAGCCTGGAAGATGTAAACTCCCAGCCCTCCTGGCTCTGGGTGTGCAGGAAAAATGTCTTTAGTAACTTGAGAATATTCTTCCAATAAGAGCCACGGAGTGCCTCTTTATTAGAAGCAAAGTGCACAGAATGAGGAGGAAGAAAGATGGAAAATTGCTGAATATTTTCAAAAAATAATATGGTTCATTCACACTATATATTTCCATTTTACCACATACTAGGTGTGTTTTAGAGACCTAATGGGAGATGACAAAACTCTTTCAAACAAAAATATGACACTGGTCAATGTGAAATATTTCCAATTCAACTTGGCTTCCATGTGAATGCATCCACATAGATGAAGAACTTTTGAATTGTCTGATCTTTTATATTCAGATTTTCAGAACAACTCTGACAAACACATGACAGAATCATTTTCATTTTTACTCTTCACTTTAATCCTAATTGGTTTTAGAATTAGAACCATGCAGAAGAAGACACTTGGGTACCAAATAACCCAGAGTGTAAACGCACAGCCTAGAGTTTCTGTGACTCCTCAGGGAGCCTCAAGGGAAAGGATCAAGCACATGTCCTCTTTCAAGGCTCTCCTGTGGCCGGATATGTGACTCGTAAGCAGCTTGCTCCATTTCTTCAATAATGATGACGATCATTATTATGAACAACTCACCACATGTCATGTTCTTTCCTTGCACCAGGCACTTGGCCAAGTGTTATACCCACTTACAGTGTAGAATTCAAATAGCCCAGTAATGTAGATATGATTCTCATTTTATAGATGAAGAGGCAAGCCTTTCTGATTGGTCTTGAAATATGAAAGCTCAGCTCATTTGCTTTGAGGTGGCACAAGCTCTGTGGAGTGTAATTCATACTCCAAAGCTTCCCTTGGGAGCTGGCTGATGTTAGGAATTTACCTGAACTTTCTCCCTACTTGTTTGGCTTCTTTCCTTCGACCAGCTTTCCTCACTCACCAGCCTCTCCTGAGCACGAGTCCTTAGAAAAGTACTTGCACCTGAGTTCTCATATTATGGGGAGCTGACCAAAGACCTTAGCCCAAGAGGATTATATTACCAATTACAAGACCCAGGGAAGGTGGATGATACAACTTACTCAAGGTCACAAGTTTAGTTAGGGTGACAACCCACATATTAACTCAGGTCTGGCTCCTTGTCAAAGCCCTGCTCTAAATGCCACCATATAGTGTCTCCCAATAAACTGAGGTCACACCAACTAAGGGATAACCTAGACAGATAGCGTCACAGTATCATGACTCTGATAATGCCCACCCCACCCCCACTACGTTCAACTCCAGAACAACTCTCTTATCAGATATTCAAGATATTGAGGCTCTCTGAGCATCTCTTACAAGAGTCAGCAGGATCTGGGAATCGTGGGAGGAGGGAGCAAAACTTCCTCCCGTTAGTCCATTTCTGGCATCTCAGTTTTGTTTTTCTTATTTTTATTTTATTTATTTTTTTTTAAAGAAGTGTTTCCTTTTATTCACCATCTCTAACACATCCAAACCATTCCAGTTGAAAACAGATCACTACCCTTTCTCAGCTACTTAGTAACTAAGAGCAGTGAATAAAATCCACACAAAAGGTCAGAAAAATTCACCACATTACTATCAAATCAGAACACCTGACTATTGTCAGATTATTTAAAAAGAGTGATCAGAAATTAAATATCACAAATGAGGTCTTTTATTTGTCACCATTGAAAGTCTGATTTTTAAACAGATTCCTGGACTGGTGGCTCATATCCATCAGCTCGTTCAACTTTAGCACCTGTCTCGTCCCCAGTAGCTTTTCCAGAACTACTACCTTCACCATGTAGCTCCATGAGTTTTCCCAATTCAAACTTGGGCTTCTTCAGCATTTTTACTTTTCTAACAAAGACATCATGGAGTGGATAAATAGATTGGCAGGCCTTTTCTATGTCTTTTCCAATGCTGTCTGGAATCAATTTATTGACCACCTCTTTCAAGTCATTTGTCTGCACCTCTCAGGTCATGATTTCCATCATCTTCTTACGGATCTGGCGGACCTGCTGGTGCTGGGCATAAGAGGTCTTCCGAATCTGATTGTTGCGTTTTTTAGTAAAACCCACACAGAAGAGACGAAGCAAATAACCATCGGTAGTCTTGACATCAACGTGAGCTTCAATCATGGTCTGCCATTTTTTGACCATGGAGCACATTTTGTCACGGGTAAGATCCATGCCATGGAAATTAGTCAGGCAGTTTTTGCCCTGAACATCCTCAGTAATAAGCTTGAATTTTCTAAATGCAACTTCATCATTCTGCAGATCAGCAAGGCTCACTTCAAACACACGACCCTTGAGGCCATCAGATGCGATTTTGGTTCCTTGAGTTCTCGTGACTAGTGTTTTCCCAATATTTCTTATATTGAACATAGCTGGTGCTTTCACATCATACCAATCTTTCTTAGAAAATGGATCAACCACTTTCTTCTTGGCTCCCTTTTTACCGCCTTTCGTAAGGCGCTTGTTCTTTCCGACCACCATGGTGCTGGTTATTTTTATTTATAAACAACAAACATTTATTTCTCACAGTTCTGGAGTCTGGGAAGTCCAAGATCAAGATGCTAGCAGATCTTGTGTCTGGTGAGGGCTCACTTCCTGGTTTGCAGATGACCATCTTCTCTTATATTCTCACATAGCAGAGGGCAGAGAGAGGAAGCAACTTTCTCATGTCTCTTCTTTTTTCTTTTTTTTTGTCCTTATTTCTCCATTTGGAGAAATGATTTAGACATTGTGTCACAACATAGGGAAGAGAGGGATATGGAAGGAGGGATATTAAAGGCAGGTATGGAAGGAGAACAACTGGGGTCTACTTGGGAAATGCAGACTCGATGAGATAAAACACTTAGTTCTCTGGACTCCAGACTTTGTCTTCAGGTTGTGTACAGCTTGGCCAGCCTTTCCTTGCATTCAAAAAGAAAGAGTGAGAGTTTACACCAAAGGAATAAATCTGATAGAATTTCAGACACTGTGGTCTCTAGATTGAAATTACTTCAGGGTCCCTCCCAACACCTTTCCAATCTCACCTGGAAGTGACAATATTATGCTGCTGATTCTAGACAAACCATTTTCTTAAACTAAAGGAAGTTGCCCAAAGGACATGATTCTAGTACAACAGGAGAAAAATCAGGCAAACTTGTTGAGAGAGTAAATAAGGGTTGGCTGATTTTCACGTTAATTTGTATTCTGATCACACAGCCTTATCTCTAAATTGTATAATTATGTCTGTAAACTCAGACCATACAGGAATCTATATCAGTGTGCTCTCGACAAAGAGAAAAGGGTAGGTTGCAGCCAGAATTGCTTATCTTACTTTTCTAAAAATGTAGACGAGCATCTTTTAGAAGAAAGTGCAGGCAGGGGAGTGGCGGGCACTTTTCTTAGCACACACTGCACTTCTGCAGCCCAGAGCAGACTTGAGAGTTTGTGTCAGCTCTTCTACACCTGAGAACAAGGAAGGAAGCCCCCACACCCATTCAACCTGCTCTGCAGAACATCTACAGCCGCATGACTCAGATCCAACTTGAAACCAGCACTAACTGTGGCACTAGAGAGATTTGTTTTTCCTCCCAATGCCTGCCTCTGTGCCTGTTTTCTGAGCTGTTCCAGAAGCAGTCATATCACTTCATCACAAAAAGCATATGAATTCTCCTCATCAGTACACTGAACACAAGTGTAAATTATATAGAAGTTACGCCTATAAACTCCAGTCATTAGATGAATATTGGTACATTGATGATCTTAAATGGATTCATATGTAACTTAGATGTGTAATATATGCACAAGATATATAAAAAAATGTACTTATTTTAGCCAGAGTTACCTGGAAACAGAGCCTGAGGCAAGGATTAAATGTCAAAGCTTTCTTTGGGAGTTGGAAACCCAGGACAGTGAGACTGAAGACAGAGGAAAGTGAGGCGGGGAAGGAAGGAACTCAAGATGGCAGGTGCTGTACTAGTCATTACTTCCTGAGGATCTGTGAACAGATATAGTATGTTTGACTGGCAGATGTGCTTGCTCAGCCCCAGGCAATGTCTCTGTACCAGATTTATAAAGACTATGCCTGTGGAATAGTCCATGGGAAAGGATGAGGGGAGGACATTTATTTGCCTGCTCCTTTTTGTGTCCTATTTTCCACTGGTCAAAGGTGACCCCTTAGGGGACTGGCTCCCCCACACATCCAGGCTTATTTATCCAATGGCTTTTCAGCCCCTCAGAGTGACAGACCTCGGACCCCACAGTGTGGTCTTTCTCATTAGTCCAGATGTCATGGGACAAACCAAAAGCTCAGCTAGGTGGAGGGCCTGACATTCCTGGGGTAAGTGACTTGTAGTTGGGCCACAGAGGTCTGAGCAGAGTCGGTCATTTTTACAATAAACTAAGACAGAGCAAGTGTCTTAGAGAATATGGGAGAGGTCGGTACCAAAGGAATCTGAAGACACATATAACATGTGTCAGATAAAATACTATACAATTCATAATTAATAAGTAGGATTGACATTATGTTTGTCATGGGTTTAACAATAGGTGTATTCTACTGAGCAGTTTGCTGTGTGCTGGGCATTGCTAAGCCTTTTAACAACTGATTTATTTGGCCTTGTGAAAGACGGACTGCAAAATGGCCACAATCCTCTACTCCTCCTTTGCTACAGCCTTTGCAATATGGTCCTGTTGCAATGCCTGTTTTCACGAGGTGGAGTTTATTTCCTGAGCCCTTGGCTTTGAATTTGGCCATGTGGCTTGCTTAAACCTATAACATGCAATGGAAATGACTGTGTAACCACTCTGAGCCTTAGGGGGCTCTGTGTACCACCCTCTCTCTTTCTCAGACCCCCGTCCCCAGAACAAGCATAGGGGGCACAGCTGGATAAGGAGAAGGCACAGGGAGCTCAGATGAGCCATCCCAGCTGGGGCCATCCTAGACCAGCCAGACCTGAGTAACCAACTCATCAAGGACACATAAGCAAGCTGGCCGATGTCAGCCATGCCAGATCTTCAGAACCATACAGCCAGACCACAGATCCATCAGCAAAAATATGTTTACTATTGTAAGTCATTGGAGTTTGGGGCATGTTTTTTATGACGCATTATGGTGGCCACAGATTGCCAATCCAAAGCTTTGCCATCCTGCAAGGTATACTTGATTTTTTAATTTTAACAGATGTGGAAACAGGACAGGTTAAATGACTTGATTGAGATCACACATTAAACATTTGACTAGAACCCAGGAATATCCAACTCCATGGCTTTAATTGCTACATGTTACTCTTACTTTCACTTGGATCCTTGACCTGTATTCCTTGCTGACTTATGGCTCTTGGTGAATAATTTGACCATGCTGTCTTTTTCCTTATAATGTTGTATCTCCTCTTAACTTTATGCTTGGGAGGGATGAAATTTTGTTATTGAGTATATATGACATACACAAAACATTCAGAGGGGAGAGAATATCAGAAAGTATGACGGAGATAAAACATCAAAGGAAAGGCAATTAAGTACACATTTGACCCTAAAGGAGGGAAGGCAGGTGAGGCTTCGAGTGGAATGATGTGGATGGTGAGCCCATCAGGGAACGGCTGGTCCCCTGGGTAGCAGGTGTAAGCGTGAGTCTGCAGCATGCAGATATCTTTGAGTTTCAGGATTTTGCATCTCCTTTCTTGGAAAACTGATATCCCTAATTTGCTTTGTCTATTCTTTGAAGCATGTGACCATACATTGATTGGACTGATGTTTATATGTGGCTTATGGAATCAGTCTCATGCATTCATTTAAAGCCATCCCCCATAGACTACCCACTGGCAGGGTGAAGACCCGGTATCTATATTCAATCAGGGGCCTCTGCCATATATATTCAGCTGGATTTGAAAACAAAGGAAAATACACACAAGAGTGAGGTTGGTCAGCAAGCCTGGGCCTCCTGAGGTGCAAGGGTTTTTCTATCTGCCCCATCAGCGCAGCCGGGAGACGGGGGCCTCGTTCCTATTAGTGTTAATGGAGCCAATCACATGAATCCACTATGTATCAATGTGTATCCTCTCATGTTTTAATATCTTAATGCACAAAATTACATCTCTAGGGAAAGGCTTGGCTCCTCTTAAGTGCTCCCAATTCCCATTAATGATAATGGAACAGAGAAACACATACACCCACCCTTGCTCAGAAAAGTGGGCAAAAGATGGAAGATGATTAGGTTTGGGGAGTGTCACAGGAAACCCATAGAAACTGCAGCAATGGTCTAAAATGGTCCTTCTTTCTAGGCTCATTTAAGCAGTTTCATTAGACACATATATTTCTCTTAGAACCATCAACAGATAACTGGCTACATTGTCCTCTCCAGGAGAAGAAGATGATGTCTGTACACGTGAGCTGACACAGACTCTAAAGGCTGCTCTGGGCTGGGAGAAGTGCAGTGCAAGCCAAGAAAGCGCACAGCACTCCCCTGCCTGCACTTTCTTCTAAAAGATGCTCTTCTGTGTTTTAGTAAAAGCAAGATAAGCAACTTCAGCCGTACCCTACTTTTTTCTCTTTGTAGAGAGGGCACTGGTATAGATTCTTGTATAGTTCAAGGTTATTAAAGAGACATTATACAATTTAGAGATAAGGCTATGTGATCAGAATATAAATTAATGTGAAAATCAGCCAGCCCTTATTTGCTCTCTCAACAAGTTTGGCTGATTTTTCTCCCGGTGAACTAGAATTGTGCCCTTTTGGAGACTTCTTGTGGTTTAAGAAAATGGTTTGTCTAGAATCAGCCACACCTGTAAGCAGCATAATATTGTTGCCTACGGGTGAGATTGGAAAGGTGCTTGGAGGGACCCTGAAGTAATTTCAATTTAGAGACCACAGTGTCTGAAATTCTATCAGATTTATTCCTTGGGTGTAAACTCTCTGACTTTTTTGTTTGTTTTTAAATGTAGAGCAAAAGAGTGCTGGGAGAGCTAATATATTCTGTAGTTAACACCCATGAGGGGATACGTTCAACAGAGAGCACCTGTATGTGATTCATAGAGGGCCAAGGATGCTTCAAGGTGGATGAGAAAGTGCAGGGAAGAGAAGAAACAGAAGGGGGATGTAAAGAGGGACCAAGATGAGCTTTGCCTACATTCTCCTTAGAGATGTTGAGAGGACAGAAGGAGTACCTGTACTGTTGAGCTGGGTGCGCGCTGAAGAAGGAATTCTTCCTTTGGGCACTGTTTCTTGCCCTTTTTTGGGGTGAAGGTTAAGAATGTACTCTGAGACCCCACCGAAAGCTATGCACCCTCCTCCTCTCAGAAACACACACTCACATACATACACAAGTTCACACACAGTTTCATAGAATGTAACATGTTCGTGGATCCGCTGATGGCTACTCATGGGCCCCAAGCTCAGGGAAACAGTCAAACATTTAGAAGAGTGCAAGGTCAGAGCTCCAGTATGATTGGAGACGTTAGATCATGGAGAACAACGGTCTGGGTCTCTCATTACTAACAATTCCATATAGAATGTGAGTTTTGGGTAGCAAGGATACTTTAAATAGACATATTGAGACTGGTGGAAATACAAAGATACTCTAAGTTAGAATGCTACCTGTAGAAAAGGTTACATCTCTAGGCGTGGGCAAGGAGTTTTTTTTTTTTTTTTAACATCTTTACTGAAGTATAATTGCTTTACAATGGTGTGTTAGTTTCTGCTGAATAACAAAGTGAATCAGCTATACATATACATATATCCCCATATCTCCTCCCTCTTGCGTCTCCCTCCCACCCTCCCGAACCCACCCCTCTAGGTGGTCACAAAGCATGGAGCTGATCTCCCTGTGCTATGTGGCTGCTTCCCACTAGCTATCTATTTTACATTTGGTAGTATATATATGTCCATGCCACTCTGTCACTTTGTCACAGCTTTCCCTTCCTCCTCCCATATCCTCAAGTCCATCTCTATGTCTGCATCTTTATTCCTGTCCTGCCTCTAGGTTCTTCAGAACCTTTTTTATTTTCTTTAGATTCCATATATATGTGTTAGCATACGGTATTTGTTTTTCTCTTTCTGACTTACTTCACTCTGTATGACAGACTGTAGGTCCAGCCACCTCACTACGAATTACTCAATTTCATTTCTTTTTATGGCTGAGTAATATTCCATTGTATATATGTGCCACATCTTTATCCATTCATCTGTTGATGGACACTTAGGTTGCTTCCATGTCCTGGCTGTTGTAAATAGAGCTGTAATGAACACTGTGGCACATGTCTCTTTTTGAATTAGGTTTTTCTGAGGGTATATGCCCAGTAGTGGGATTGCTGGATCATATGGTAGTTCTATCTATAGTTTTTTTTTTTTGCGGTATGTGGGCCTCTCACTGTTGTGGCCTCTCTGGTTGTGGAGCACAGGCTCTGGATGCGCAGGCTTAGCGGCCATGGCTCACGGGCCCAGCTGCTCCGCGGCATGTGGGATCTTCCCAGACCGGGACACGAACCCATGTCCCCTGCATCGGCAAGCGGACTCTCAACCACTGTGCCACCAGGAAAGCCCTATTTGTAGTTTTTTAAGGAACCTCCATACTGTTCTCCATAGTGGCTCTATCAATTTACATTCCTACCAACAGTGCAAGAGGGTTCCCTTTTCTCCACACCTTCTCCAGCATTAATTGTTTGTACATTTTTTGATGATTGCCATTCTGACTGGTGTGAGGTGATACCTCATTGTAGTTTTTATTTGCATTTGTCTAATGATTAGTGATGTTGAGCATCCTTTCATGTGTTTGTTGGCAATCTGTATATCTTCTTTGGAGAAATGTCTATTTAGGTCTTCTGACCATTTTTGGATTGGGTTGTTTGATTTTTTGATACTGAGCTGCATGAGCTGCTTATAAATTTTGGAGATTAATCCTTTGTCAGTTGCTTCATTTGCAAATATTTTCTCCCATTCTAAGGGCTGTCTTTTCATCTTGTTTATGGTTTCCTTTGCTGTGCAAAAGCTTTGAAGTGTCATTAGGTCCCATTTGTTTAGTTTTGTTTTTATTTCTATTTCTCTAGGAGGTGGGTCAAAAAGGATCTTGCTGTGATTTATGTCCTAGAGTGTTCTGCCTATGTTTTCCTCTAAGAGTTTTATAGTGTCTGGCCTTACAGTTAGGTCTTTAATCCATTTTGAGTTTATTTTTGTGTACGGTGTTAGAGAGTGTTCTAATTTCATTCTTTTACATGTAGTTGTGCAGTTTTCCCAGCACCACTTATTGAAGAGGCTGTCTTTTCTCCATTGTATACTCTTGCTTCCTTTATCAAAGATAAGGTGACCATATGTGTGTGGATTTATCTCTTGGCTTTCTATCCTGTTCCATTGATCTATATTTGTTTTTGTGCCAGTACCATACTGTCTTGATTACAGTAGCTTTGTAGTATAGTCTGAAGTCAGGGAGCCTGATTCCTCCAGCTCCGTTTTGGATTTGGCTATTAGGGGTCTTTTGTGTTTCCATACAAATTGTGAAATTTTTTGTTCTAGTTCTTTGAAAAATGCCACTGCTAGTTTGATAGGGATTGCATTGAACCTGTAGATTGCTTTGGATAGTATAGTTATTTTCACAATGATGATTCTTCCAATCCAAGGACATGGTATATCTCTCCATCTGTTTGTGTCATCTTTAATTTCTTTCATCAGTGTCTTATAGTTTTCTGCATACAGGTCTTTTGTCTCCTTAGGTAGGTTTATTGCTAGGTATTTTATTCTTTTTGTTGCAATGGTAAATGGGTGTGTTTCCTTATTTTCTCTTTCAGATTTTTCATCATTAGGGTATGGAATGCAAGAGATTTCTGTGCATTAATTTTGTATCCTGCTACTTTGCCAAACTCATTGATTAGCTCTAGTACTTTTCTAATAGCACCTTTAGTATTCTGTAAGTATAGTACATGTCATCTGCAAACAGTGACAGTTTTACTTCTTCTTTTCCTATTTGGATTCCTTTTATTTCTTTTTCTTCTCTGATTGCTATGGCTAAAACTTCCAAAACTATGTTGAATAATATAGTGGGCAACCTTTTCTTGTTCCTGATCTTAGTGGAAATGGTTTCAGTTTTTCAGCATTGAGAATGATATTGGCTGTGGGTTTGTCTTATATGGCCTTTATTATGTTGAGGTATTTTCCCTCTATGCCTACTTTCTGGAGAGTTTTTATCATAAATGGGTGTTGAATGTTGTTGAAAGGTTTTTCTGCATCTATTGAGATGATCATATGGTTTTTCTCCTTCAGTTTGTTAATATGGTGTATCACGTTGATTGATTTGCGTATATTGAAGAATCCTTGCATTCCTGGGATAAACCCCACTTGATTATGGTGTATGATCCTTTTAACGTGCTGCTGGGTTCTGTTTGCTAGCATTTTATTGAGGAGTTTCACATCTATTTTCATCAGTGATATTGGCCTGTAGTTTTATTTCTTTGTGACATCTTTGTCTGGTTTTTCTATCAGGGTGATGGTGGGCTCGTAGAATGAGATTGGGAGTGTTCCTCCCTCTGCTATATATTGGAAGAGTTTGAGAAGTATAGGTATTAGCTCTTCTCGAAATGTTTGATAAAATTCTCCAGTGAAGCCATCTGGTCCTGGGCTTTTTTCTGTTGGAAGATTTTTAATCACAGTTTCAGTTTCAGTGCTTGTGACTGGTCTGTTTATATTTTCTATTTCTTCCTGGTTCAGTCTCAGAAGGTTGTGCTTTTCTAAGAACTTGTCCATTTCTTCCAGGTTGTCCATTTTATTGGCGTATAGTTGCTTGTAGTAATCTTTCACAGTCCTTTGTATTTCTGCAGTGTCAGTTGTTACTTCTCCTTTTTCATTTCTACTTCTATTGATTTGAGTCTTTTGCCTTTTTTTCTTGATGAGTCTGGCTAATGGTTTATCAATTTTGTTTATCTTCACAAAGAACCAGGTTTTAGTTTTGTTGATCTCTGCTATCATTTCCTTTATTTCTTTTTCATTTATTTCTGATCTGATCATTCTGATTTCTTTCCTTCTGCTAACTTTGGAGTTTTTTTGTTCTTCTTTCTCTAACTGCTTTAGGTGTAAGATTAGTTTGTTTATTTGAGATTTTTCTTGTTTCTTGATGTAGGATTGTATGGCCATAAACTTCCCTCTTAGAACTGCTTTTACTGCATCCTATAGGTTTTGGGCCATCGTGTTTTCATTGTCATTTGTTATCAGGTATTTTTTGATTTCCTCTTCGATTTCTTCAGTGATCTCTTGGTTATTTAATAGTGTATTGTTTAGCCTCCATGTGTTTGTATTTTTTATAGCTCTTTTCCTATAACTGATATCTAGTCTTATAGCATTGTGGTTAGAAAAGATACTTGATATGATTTCAATTTTCTTAAATTTACCATGGCTTGATTTGTGAACCAAGATATGATCTATCCTGGAAAATGTTCCATGAGCACTTGAGAAGAAAGTGTATTTTGTTTTTTCTGGATGGAAAGTGCTATAAATATCAATTAAATCCAGCTTGTTTAATGTGTCATTTAAAGTTTGTGTTTCCTTATTTATTTTCATTTTGGATGATCTGTCCATTGGTGAAAGTGAGGTGTTAAAGTCCCCTACTATTATCGTGTTACTATCAATTTCCCCTTTTATGGCTGTTAGCATTTGCCTTATGTATTGAGATGCTCCTATGATGGGTGCATAAATATTTGCAATTGTTATATCTTCTTCTTGGATTGATCCCTTGATCAGTATGCACTGTCCTTCTTTGTCTCTTGTAATAGTCTTTATTTTAAAGTCTATTTTGTTTGATATGAGAATTGCTACTCCAGCTTTCTTTTGATTTCCATTTGCATGGAATATATTTTTCCATGACCTCACTTTCAGTCTGTATGTGACCTAGGTGTGAAGTGGTTCTCTTGTAGACAGCATACGTACATGTCTTGTTTTTGTATCGATTTAAACAGTCTATGTCTTTTGGTTGGAGCCTTTAATCCATTTACATTTAAGGTAATTATTGATATGTATGTTCCGATTATCATTTTCTCAATTGTTTTTTGTTTGTTATTGCAGGTGTTTTGCTTCTCTTGTGTTTCCTGCCTGGAGAAGCTCCTTTAGCATTTGTTGTAAAGCTGGTTTTGTGGTGCTGAATTCTGTTAGCTTTTGCTTGTCTGTAAAGGTTTTAATTTCTCTTTAAATCTGAATGAGATTGTTGCTGGGTCGAATAATCTTGGTTGTAGGTTTTTCCCTTTCATCACTTTAAATATATCCTACCACATGCTTCTGGGTTGCAGAGCTTCTGCTGAAAGATCAGCTGTTAACCTTATGGGGAATTCCTTATATGTTATTTGTTGCCTTTCCCTTGCTGCTTTTAATATTTTTTCTTTGTTTTAAATTTTTGATAGTTTGATTAATATGTGTCTTGGCGTGTTTATCCTTGGATTTATCCTGTATGGGACTCTCTGTGCTTCCTGGAGTTGATTGACTATTTCCTTTCACATATTAGGGAAATTTTCAACTATAATCTCTTCAAATATTTTCCCTGTCCCTTTCTTTTTCTCTTCTTCTTCTGGGACCTCTATAATTCAAATGCTGGTGCATTTAATGTTGTCCCAGAGGTCTCTGAAGCTGTCCTGAATTCTTTTCATTCTTTTTTCTTTATTCTGCTCTGTGGTAGTTATTTCCACTATTGTGTCTTCCAGGTCACTTATCCGTTTTTGTGCCTCAGTTATTCTGCTATTGATTCCTTCTAGAGAATTTTTAATTTCATTTATTGTGTTATTCATCATTGTTTGTTTGCTCTTTAGTTCTTCTAGGGCCTTGTTAAGCATTTCTGGTATTTTCTCCATTCTATTTCCAAGATTTTGGATCATCTTTCCTATCATTATTATGAATTTTTTTTCAGGTAGACTGCCTATGTCCTCTTCATTTGTTTGGTCTGGTGGGTTTTTACCTTGCTCCTTTATCTGCTCTGTATTTCTCTGTCTTCTCATTTTGCTTAACTTACTGTGTTTGGAGTCTCCTTTTCACAAGACTGCAGGTTCATAGTTCCCGTTGTTTTTGGTGTCTGCCCCCAGTGGGTAAGGTTGGTTTAGTGCATTGTGTATGCTTCCTGGTGGAGAGGACTGGTGCCTGTGTTCTGGTGGATGAGGCTGGATCTTGTCTTTCTGCTGGGCAGACTGAGTCTGGGGGTGTGTTTTGGGGTGTCTGTGACCTTATTACTATTTTAGGAAGCCTCTCTGCTAATGGGTGGGGTTGTGTTCCTGTCTTGCTAGTTGTTTTGGCATGGGGTGTCCATCACTTGATATTGCTGGTCATTGAGTGGAGCTGGGTCTTAGTGTTGAAAGGGAGAACTCTGGGAGAGCTCTTGCTGATTGATATTATGAGGGGCCGGACAGTGTGTGGTGGACCAACATCCTGAACTTGGCTCTCCCACCTCAGAGCCTCAGGCCTGACAACCGGCTGGAGCACTGAGACCCTGTCGACACAAAGCTTCTGAGCCTCTTTCATCCGAACTGCATTTTCCTGCCTTTGCTGGGGTGTGTTTGAAGACAGATCACCAACAAAACAGCCTAAGGATGAGCTTTAAATTGACAGACCTATGCTTTCGTGCAGAATGATTTTGGGAAGTAGCTCAACCCTTTCCATCCCTCTCTTATACACACACAGCCACACAATCATCCTTCTTCCATGACTGTTTCAGAATCACTTAAGTAGGGAAGAATCAATAGGCCTTAACAACATTCCATTATTGAAATATCAACTACTCCTCCATGCTTACTGGCCTCTCAATTAGTCTGGTTTCCTAAAAGAAAAACACCACATTGAAACAGTACCCTCTGGTCTTATACCATTCTTGTTCCAGTCTTTCAGTCAGCAAATGGCAAGCCTCAATATCATACTTGTAGGGGCAGAATTAGCAGATTACTCTACTTTTACAGGCTTGAGAGAACAAAAATACAATGATTCAATCGTTCATTTCATGACCTCTCAGAAATGAGCAAAATCTCTGCCATGTGAAACTAAAGTGGTTTCTTTGAATAGTTTAACTCTCACATATTAGCGAGAAGTTCTTCAAAAGTAAGCAAATGTTAATTCCTCAATCAAATATATGTATTCTTCAGTTTGCAAGACATAAATGATGTGATCTCAATTATTATAGCAGAAACTTGTCTTGTTTTAGCTCCATGTTTCCTGGGGTGGGGGGAAGAGTAATTCCTTGGTAAAAGTGGATAGATCAGACAGAATAACTTCTTAACTTCTTTTTTCTTTTTCTTTTTAGTTTTGCAAGTCACTGAGTCTACATCAAGAAAAGCCCTGAATTACAGTATATTTGTTCTTAAACCAGATGACTCTTGCTCTTGAAAATATGAGCATAGTTACTAGTGACACCCACAGGCCCACTTTAAAGTCCCCTTATAGTTAAATCCCATCATTTCGGCCTGACCATTTGGTCTAACTAATAGAGAAGGCTACAACTAAGATCAGGACCCTGTCCACAAATTCATTATTCTTAACTGTGCTTACAAATGATTGTATCTGACTACCCACTTTGTACATGATGGCTGCAAAGGTCTGATTATTCCTGTGGCCATGAAAGGTAGAATGATGGGCCCTTGACTGCCCCTAATTTGTGAAAGAATTAGTCACCATTGAATTCTTTCTCTGTAAAAGTTTCCCCATTCAACATGGACTTTTTACCAAAGACACTTAATCATGTACCATAGAGATACAGGGACCTCCTAGAGGTTGTACTTAGTTACTTGGCATGGCTCAGCCCCATTTATCCTCTTTTCAGCATCACTCCAAACTCCTTGTTGTGAAACAGAAACGTTAGCCAGTGCTCACAGGCAAAGACTTTTCAGTTGCAATTCTGGAAGATAGGCTGGCCCAGAAAACAGGGTACCCATCTTTAAATTCCAAGGCACTTTTCAAAAGAAAGACAAGACATCCACTCAGGGAGGTAACTGGTTAGAAATTAAATTCACCATAGTTTTTCTATTAGTCACCCTCCTTGCTTGGCTTCCAATGTGGAGAAGTGATGGATGATGCTTAGGAAACCCTATGATTTGATTAGTTTGTAGAGGTGGGTTATGAATATCTCAAAGTGGGACATAAACATCTAATGATTCTAGAACAATGTGATCTGTTTGCATCCATCAAATTTCCCTCCTGCACCACGTGCCAGCTTTGCTCTTTATGAACAGTGGTCAAGTGTGCAGGAGAAAATGACAACCAAAGATCTATAGTTCTGTTTACCTGGGGTTCCTAATTTGCAGGTAGACTTGACCTTAGAAGAGTCTCCAAGAGATTGTGAAAGTACAGGTGAAGCATGCAATCCTAGACAGGGCTGCTGTATGTCTGCATGTGTATAATGAAGTTCCTACTGTAAATCACACTGTTCTTTGGTAATAAGAAGCTAATGCCCTACACTTCTTAGGCATTTTGTTTCTACACTCAGATCCATGCTGTGGACCAGTGGTAAGAAACCGTGGCATATATTCAAGCTATGCACTTGCACTGGCTTCCTGTCAACAACACCATGCGCCTGATATTCTTTAAACTGTATCCTTTCTACGAAATGTTTGATATTACAGGGTGATCTAGGTCATAGAGGAGACATTGAACAATCATTGTCAAGATACATCCAAAGTGACATTTCAGAAAATCAGACATTAAAAAGGAGAACTTGATAAGTCACCTACTTCAGGATCAAGAATGCAGCAAAAACACCTAAGTGGATAAGCTATTGTCAGCTGCCTCTGTTTGTTGCTGCAAGGGTACCTCTGAACACCCTCCCTTCCAATTTTCTGCTTTAATCTAGAAAGAAGAAACCCTGCTTGAATTGCATTTAAAGGAAGAACTACCAGCTTCTAAATGATATTCTGAGGGATTCATCTGTGAGTAAGACCCACAGAGGAACTTGGAGGATCAGTTCATGCTGCTCAAGCCCTCTGCCCTTCGGGGTCTACTTTATCTAGTCATAATTATTCTAGCCTAAGTTAAAGTTACTGTATTTTGGTCCCTTATAGATATTGGTTAGCATTTATTAGTCAAGGTAGGTAGCTTGAACTGTGATTGACAAATGGTCCTGGAATCTCAGTGCCTGAACCCAAGGAAGGAGTATTTCTTGCTTAGGCAACATCTACTGAGTGTCCACAAAATCCCCCAGGATAACAGTCCTCCAGACAATAGTGGTCCAGGCAGATGGGGGCGCTACTTTTAGCTACAGCATCAAGAACAAGCAGCCTCCTTGTTCAACAGGCAGGGGAAGAAAAACATACACCAACTTTTCACTGCTTCATTCACATCTCTGGCCATTGGCCAGAACCTGTCCAAAACCTCCACCCCACTGCCAAGAGGCAGGGATGTTTAATCTTCCTGTGCTCCTGAAACCAGATTTGGGTGAGAGCTAGAAATTGCTGTAATGACATTTATAATCCCAAAGTAGATTTTAACTCAAGCTAGAAAATGATCTAGCTTTCAACTTTTAATTCTTTTTCCTCATCTTAAACCCCTCGGGTCCTACATTGCCACAAAGGAAGAAAGAAAAAGCACTGCATTTCCTTTTGTTTGTGATAAACAGGAGGCCAAAATGGCTGTTGCTTCCAGGTCCTGATTTATTGGTTCAGCCAGAGCTACTGCAATGCTGCATCCTTCCAGAACACTCAGCTACTCAGCAGGCCTTTTAAAGAATCCCAACTGGCTCCCACACTGAAGAGGAGAGAAGAGAAAAATATCATCCCAGCTAGCTCTGGTTGAAATGGAAATCTCAAACCGAAACTAGAACTCTCATGCGGGTTGTCTTTAGAAAAGAACGGCAGGGCTTGGTGGTTCTGGGTGACATATGTTGGACCATTTGAATTTTGTTTCTCTCTACACAGTTTAGTCAGAAAGTACATGGGCTTGAAGCAGTAAAAAAATAACACAGAAAATGGAACTTTAACACGAAAAGACAGCTTAGGAATTTCTCCCAGATCAGGGCAGCCATAGGTATTTGTCAGCCCAGGCTATTTTCCTTTATCTCCCTCTTGGTCCTGGAATATCATTTTCTAAAACTCTATTAAATGACAATCCTATAATATCCTACACTATTATCGGCCCCCGTCACTCCTGAGTTATTTGGTTATCCTTTCTGGAAAGGCGTATCTAACACTTTCTATTTGCTTTTTCTATCTCTAGGACGTTCAAGGTCCTCTTTCAAAGCTCTTAGCTCCCCAAGGCTTTCTCTGCATGTGCTCTGTGCTGTGCAATTACCACTTTATAAAACACCATCCTTTTTTCCAGGAGGTCCTCTATGTGGCTGAGAACTTAATCACACACACCAGCTTGTTCAATCAGTGTTGCCAGGTGTGTTAGTCACGTCTTTCTGGGGAGGTCAATTGGTCCTTGACACACCGTTTCTCTTTCAGACTCAATAACACTGAGTTGACGTTTCAGGTGAGGTGTTTAATAGCTTTTGTTGGTTGATTGCATAATGGTACCCTGCCTACTCAAACTGGGTGACATGACATTTCTGAGGCATGTGTGTTATACATGATATGCGCTCTGGCCATGACTGATGGTGTAGTCTCATCCAGCCACTCCCAAACGATGGCTGGGCCTGAGTCCACATCAGAGGCCAAGGGCAGAACATGCTGTTTGTGTTGGGACCCCACTGCACTGCTGTCTCTGGGGCATTGAAGAGGTCTGTAGACTGGGTTACCATTCCCAATTTTTCTGTCCTTCTTGAAATATAGTTATATTTCCATGTCCTTTGCCACGTGATTTTCCCTTCTAGTAGAGTAGGCCAAGTACTCATTCCTATGCTGTTCATTTTGGGTTCACATGATTTGCTTTGGCCAATAAAGCATTAGCAGATATACCATGTGCAGAAACCTTAAATATGCTCTGTGGTTAGTTTAGCTGCTTTTGTGCCGCCATTTGTCTTATGAAGAACTTGTCTTTGATGTTTATCTGGTCTCAAAATTATGAAAAGACATGGAGCAGACTTGAATGTGATCTGAATTTGAGTCCAACCTAGCCCACCTGAACCAGGTAAACTCAATCAAGATTTGCCAAACCACGGCTGACCTTTAGAGAAGAGAAATAAGCATTTGTTGTTTAAGCCACTGAGATTTGGGTGGCAGGAGGATGCGGGGGGTGGGGGTTGTTACAAAGCATTACTGCAGTGAATATCTAATAGAGGGAGAGACTGGGTGGTGAGACATCCAGGGTCCGAAGTCCTCACAGATAAGTGGTAGGAAAAGAGTAGTTGCTGGCTTGGTGGAAGGAATAGGGAAGTTGCTGGAAGAAAGCAGTGTCCTCGCTGGAGAGACCCCAGACAATAACAGATAGAACATGGCCCCCTGAGAACAACCGGTTGGGTGGCTAGCCTGTGGCATGGACACCTCAAGTGACACACCTTCTCTATTTGCAGACCTTCTGCTTGCTGTCACAGTGGTGAACTGTGCTGTCCTTCAGATGCCCTAATGTGGTCTAAGGATAAAGTGTAACGGTTAAGAGGGTGAATTTTGGATCCCGACTCTCTGGGTTCTGTTCTTGGCTATGCCACTTTGCTGGCTTTGAAAAGTTATTTGACCTCTTTGTGTCTCAGTTTTCTTATCTGGGAAATGGACTAGTAATACCGTCTACCTCATAAAAATCACTGTGAAGATTAAATGTGTTAACGTGTATAAAGTACCTAGAAAAGGACCAGGAAGGTAGTAAGTACTCAGTAAGTGTTAGTGGTTATTATCATTATTATTATTTCACCAGAACTGAGGGCACAGAAGCCCACTGCACCCTGCTGAGTACACTGTGGGGAATTCAGATGAATACAAGGCATGGTGACTGCCCTAAACAAATGCGTGATCTGAAATGGGAGATAATACTATACAAGTACTTACTACATGGGATACTCAGTGCTCATACCCCATGCTCAGCAGGGCAGAAGGACCCACATGACCTGAGCCCACACTTACTGAAAGCTCATTTGGTCTGATCTTGAGACAAGTCTGGGGAATAAAATATGAGTTTTATAAACAAAGTGTTTATGAAAAAAAGGGTTATGAGAATGTAGAATGGAGAGCAACTGCAGATGTGTGGGGAAGATGGAAGACTTTCTACAGAAGAACCGAGGTTCAGGGTGGATCAAAGAATGCTCTCACGGAGACAGAAAACTCAAGGATGAGGGAATTCCTGTCAAAAGAAACTTTTGCAGAAAATTGGGGAATGGCAATCATTACAGACCCAGGGGAGTTGATGAGGTGGAATAATATAATCATCCTTGTCATCATCTTATTTTATTCTGTGCTATGATTTCCTTTTTGACAAATGGAGGAATTACACCTCAGAGAGGGGTAGGAACTTACCAAATCTCACACAACTCATTTTGGAGTTGTGTGGGGACTCAGGGTCTTTCTGACCCCAAAACTCATGTTTTATACATTAGCTTTTGTTGTGGATGTCAGCAGAAGGTAGAGAAGGAACGTCGATTTGGGGTCACATTTGGAGGGTCTTGATGGTCAAGAAAATGTGTTTGATCAGTATTTGGTAGTCAACTTGGGGCCCTAAAAGGTTTTTTTGTAGAGGACAGACACCACCCTAACTGAGCTTCCTTCCATGAGGTAACTCATTTTGTGTGCGGTGAGCCAAGTGGTTAGAGAGGGTGAATTTCAGAGCCCGAGAAACCACTCCAGAAGCATCAACATTGGTCTAGGTGTCAGGTCACTGGTTGTGCATGGGAGTCAAGGTAGAAGGAATGGACTCCGTTTTATTCAGCTGACAGGGAATAATTTTGGGATAGTGTTATTGACATAGTTATACTGAGTTGCCCCTACTTGTTTTTAACATCATAATTGTTAATAACTTTTTATTTGGAAACTTACAAAACAGCTGCAGCAGTAGCACAACAAACACCCAAATTTATCTGTTCTCAACATTTGGACTTATTTGTTTATTTTCCTTTTCTCTCTCTAAATATACATACATACACATATACATAAATATATTTTTTGTAAACCATTAAGGAATAGGTAGCATACATTATGAATTTTTACCAGAAGATTCTTAAGTGTATATTTCCTAAGGATAAGGATAGTCTTTAAATAAACTACAGTCACTTGTGAATTTCAGGACATTTATGGCATTATTTTCTTTCTACTGCAAGATCCAGTGTAGGAGCACACATTTCATTTAATTGTTTAGTTTTCTTTCATCTGGAACTGTTTCTCAGCCTGTCTTTTCCGTTATGACATTGACAGTTTTGAATAGTATGACTGCCTCTTTTTAGTCAAATATTCCTCATTTGGGAATTTCCCAGAGTTCCTCATGCCCAGATCCAGTTCTGTATTTTCAGCTGGGATATCGCAGCTATGGGGATATTGTGCCTTTGTCAAGATATCACATTCAGAGGCATAGGATGTCCACCGGCCCATCATTGGTGATGATGATTTTGATCACCCAAAGTATTATCTAAGGTTTTCCCCTTCCAGGGGTTGTCCAGTTTCTTCACAGTGTAGTTAATATGCTTCACTTGCAACTAATAAAACAGTTTGTCAAAGACACTTACGGCCATGCACCTATCTTGATCCTCATCAAAATTTCTCCATGAATTGAGCATCCTTTGATGATTCTTGCCTGCTCCTATCTTTGCTATGATGGCTACAAAATAATGGTTTTCAAACTCTTGCTCATCTGCTTCATCTACCATCCAGGAATCAGCATTCTGTTGAAGCAAGGGCCTTCCTTCTCCCCTGTTTATTTATTGGTCTGTCTAGCTATTTTGGGCATGGACTCAGGGATTACCTTCCTTAAACATTTTGGTGCTCAAATTGTTCTAGATTTGGCCAGCAAGAGATCCTTCAAGTTACTCCCATGTCTTTATGATATAACCCCAAGGCTTTATAGTTAAAAGAAATTTTCTGGTCTAACAAACAAACCTTGGGCAGACTATTTTCTATGATCATGTTCCAGAAACTAAAAAGCTCATTAAGTGATCAAATCCAGAACTACTGCCTTCATTAATTCTTTGTTATAAGCAACTAAACTATGGTCCCGGTTTATCCTGAAAATCATATACTCTTGCTTCTCAACCACACAGAGCTCGCTTAAAAGTCCTTCACCTTAGAAATGGCCTTGGTTGATCCAGAATTTTAGCACCAAATACTGGTCACTTGTTTTGTATTCTTATACAGTGCTTGCTCTACTTCTGGGCTCAGGTCTTTCCTGCAATTTGAGATCAATGGATGGTTAAGCTAAAATGTGACCCAGGCAACGAAGATCATGGCTCAAATTCAGACAAGAATATATCCTGACTATGACACTCTGTGGGGAAAAGAAAAGCTGGGATTAGAAGTGGAAGAAGTTCCAGAGAGTGTGGCACTCTCTTGCCAGATCTCTTGCTGTCACCAGGACCTTGGTTCAAGGTGTGTCCATTAGAGATATGAGTTGGAACATATTCTCTTCCAGCTCATCCTCCATGGAGGAAACAAGGGACACTTAAAGAAATTATGAGTTACCAAAATATCCTTTATTTGAAATACACTAGGATATGGTTATCTAAGGTGAACATTCAAACTGGTAGGCAGCAGGCACTGGTGCCTCACCTCTATCTCATATACTAGGACAGTACATCCATGCTCAGCTGCCTTTGTGTGCTGGCAACTAAAGACTCACAGCTGCTCCCTTGTCTAGAAAATTGCCATAAGACAACGGAAGCCTTTGTGCCCAGGACGTGAGGCTCATCTCCTTGGACTCAGGACAGCCTGAAGCCAATGAGTGATGGCTTCAGGGGTACAGAAGGCTGATCCTTTTTCCTTAAGTTGGGACCAACTCTGTGGTACAATTCTTTTGTAAAGCTGCTTGTGGGATCAAGTGGAAGCTGTCTTGCTCAGCTAGTTCTCCTGACACATCTTCTTCTTCCTCTCCCAAGAGCACTCTCAATAAATCATGTGTCTTGGGATGCAAATTCTTGTCTCAGGCTCTGCATCTAGGTAACTTGACCTAAATAATCCAACCAAATTAATATGGGAACATTTTGCCCTCTATATATTCCAGAAATGCATTCCAAGGATGCTCTGTATATTCTCAGCTTTCTTGCTTTTGAACTTGAATTTCTTCTACTCAGAATGTTTTCTCCTCACCGTCTCTGCTTTTGAAATGCTATCTGTGAAAATCCAGTTCAAATGCTTCTTCCTCCATGAAGCCTTCCAAGATTCCCTGAATCAAAACCAATGTCCCTTTTTCCCATATTCCTTTGGGTCTTTATTTGTTTCTCTAGCAAGGCACTTTCCATAGTCTGCTTTTCTTTTTATTACCAGTGAAGCCATCTCACTGCTCCACTGTACTTGACGAAAATACATCTTATTCCCTTCTATTCACATCTCTTCAGTCCATCTACCTTCTGATCTTTTCAGCTTGGCCAGCTTATCTACATTCTACATGGCCCATAAGACCGATGCTGAAAACATTGTCTGCCCTAGGTAATGCCCCAACCATTCGTCATAGACACACAGCACCCTGATGCTTGAATTCCAGGCTTTGTATCTACGCTTGCTTTTTTCATTCTCCTTGCCCCTTCAACGTAGTGTCTTGAACTTGTCCTTTTGAACTTTCATACTTGGTTTCTAGTTTGGCTCTGCTTTCAACTCATTCTAATATTCCCTGCAGCCTTGGGTGAGAGTTGCTTTCCCAAATCACGTACCTATCAAGGATTCAATACATATGTATGTTCTGGAGCCCATGGGAATAACTGCCCTGTTTGCTTTCCACAAGAACTCAGGTTATCTACTGGGAGTCGCAAAGAACCAAGAAACTGGGACATGGTAAATTTTACAGCCAGTTAGTGGGATGCCGTCACCCAATGAGTAGACTTTGACTCACTCAAGTTTGAGCCATTACCTTTTACCAGTGTAGTAGATTCAGGTCCTGCCTGGTTCAAGCTTTGTTTCCTTCCCCTAAGCTTAGGACACAATCAGGTTCTCCTAGAGAGTGATGGGGGCCATAGTCAGGAGTCCAAAAAGTCAGAATGAGAGATTTTGGGGGGTTCTAGTCTTCTTTGGTGTCAGTGGACTCAGTTAGACCTAGACAGGCTTTTGATGATTGGTTGGAAAATGTCCACACAATTCTCTGTTCCTAGTTTAATAACTTTTAACACCATTTTCCATACCGTCTGAGGCCACTCCTCAGTGGAGCTTTCTAAGCAAAAGTGTGTTGTCAGTTGCAAAGCATTAAGAAGATGTTAGTTGCAGCTGTTTTAGCAAATTGGAATTTCAAGGCAGGAAAAGGGGGTTCATTTGGCTGTCCCTCTTTTCTTAAAATTGAGAAGCTTTGAACTCTGGCCCTTAATTGTTCTCATAATTACAGCGAGAGAGGGAGAATTAAAACTAAAATTCAAGCAATTACATGTGCAAGGGCAAAAGCGGCTATTATGTTAAAATGCAGGGTGCATTTTCATTTTACTTAAGTTGGCTGTTAAGAAAAGTATCTGAGATGCCGGAGGTGGGGACAGGGCCTATATACTAAGATCTTGACTTCAAAGCCCCATGAATGTGTTTTTAATACTTTTAGCCCCCAATAGATGTCTTAGATAAAAGTATTATGCATGAGACATGATATATTTTTGTGGCTTTACAGAAAGACAAAGAGTTTTCATTAATGAGGGTTTCTAGATTTGTGATGTATTGATTGATTATATACCTATATCTTAGGTACACTTATCAGAAGTCTAAAGATGCCCCTTCATTTCCCAAATGCCAGCAAAATTATGTCTAGTTAGAACCAGCCAAAATGGAGAACAGATTTATAACTGATGGAATCTTAGTAGCATTTGGTGATATAAAATAGAGAAAACACATTCTCAATTGAAGGGGACATCCTTCTCCCACTCCTATTGTGGATAATGTTCTGTTTGTTAATTGGCTCATTTATTCATCCATATGAATGCATCTTTAAAAATTTTTTTAACCTTTTATTTTGTGAAATATTTAACTACCAATTCGCAAGAAGTTGCAAAGAAATGAGCAGGGCGGTTCGGTGTACTCTTCACTCAGCTTCCCCGAGTGTTTGCATCCTGCATAACTAGAGAACTGTATCAAATTGAGGAAATCATTATTTGTACGATTCACAAAGCTTATTCAATTACACAAGCACTCATGTGTGTGTGTGTGTGTGTGTAGCTCTATGCGATTTTCTCACTAGTGCTACTCTGTGTAACACAACCACAATCAAAATACAGAACTCTTTCATCACCACAAGGCTACCTCATGTTATCCTTTCATAGTCATATCCATCCTCTCCTCACCATACCCAATCCCTGTCAAGCACCAGCCTGTTTTCCATTGCTCTAATTATGTTATTTCAGGAATGTAATATAAATGGAATCTTGCAATAGATATCCTTTCAAAATCGGCTACTTTTATTCAGCCTAATTTCCTTGAGGTGTATCCAAGTTTTTGTGTGTATTAGTAGTTTGTTCTTTTTTTAATACTAAGTGGTCTGAATGGGATGGATGTATCACACTTTGTTTATCTATTCACCCACTGGAGACAAAAGACAAAAACTTATTTAAGAATTTCTATATATCTATTTTATCTGAGTATCTCACTAGCCTTAGACATGAAGAGATAAAGCTCAGAGCTGATCGATTTTGGAATAGGGTTTGATCTCCAGGAGCACTGATTTTGAATTAAGAGAATGGAGATGAGGTAGCCCTCTGGGTTACTGCTCACTGAAAGGCATGATCATGACTCCTCCTGGATGCTAATGGATGCTGCTCACAAGAGTAAGATCAGAATCAGGTCCCAGATTTGAGTTACTGCATTTAAACCTCAGGTCTGCAAATTACAGAATGGCAATAAATTAGCTGTGTACTTTTCCCACTTTAAGGTGCATATGAATCACCCAGAGGTCCTGTGAAAATGCAGATTCTAATTCAGAAGGTCTGGCTGGGGGCTCCCAGGTGATACTTATGCTGCTGGTCCATGGACCTCTTTTTGAGCAACAGTGGACCAGATGATACCTGAGACTCCCTTATACTTTTCCTTGCTTCCTTGAGACTGGTTTATAGACTGAGAAGTGAAAGTGCTGGGGATAAAATGTTAAATGACAGGAATTCAGTGATTCGAGGTGTGCCACTGAGAGAACTGACAGGCCAGAATGCCAGCCAGTCTCTGCTCCACGTGTGTTCACCTGGGATTGCCAAATGGGAACCGCATATAACTCCTCAAGGACCACAGCTTTGGCCCCTGTGACCAGCCACGGACAAGAGCGTGCTTGGTGGGACATGGTGGGTCTCTGGGGTTCCCAGCTCTTGCACACCTTAACTCTCCTGAATGACACTGAGGGGAGAGTGAGGAATGGACTAGATTGCTCTGGAGGCTCATGGTGTTGAGCAGCTGACAACAACTCATGTGTGCTGTATAAACAGAAGAAGCTTCTCATGTCCTTTTGCCTTCAGGCATGGAAGGGGGTAGACTTATTCTAGGTCATTCTAATACAGCCTAATTAGGCCAAGTGGGCTGCAGATTTGAGTTCAAAATAATGGTCATCTTGAGAAGTGTTGTTGTCAAAGTTACAGGTTGGCTTGTGAGGTGATGAACTCCCTGCCACGACAGGAGTGAGGCACAAAACAAGATGATGGTCTATTGGTTCTATACAAGGATTGCGTGGAAGGATGGCCTAGGTCAGGGGTCAGCCAATTTCTTTCTGTAAAGGGCAAGATAGTAAGTATTTTAGGCTTTTGGGCCATACAGTCCTGTCACAACTACTCAGCTCTGCTATTGTATTCCCCAAAGCAGCCACAGACCACACATAAATATATAAGCATTGCCTGCATTACAATAAAATGTTATTTATAAACACAGAAATGCGAATTTCATAGCTTTCACGTGTCATGGAATATTGTTCATCTTTTGATTTTTTTTTCTGTAATTTAAAAATGTGAAAATCATTCTTAGCTCACAGACAAAAACATGGTAGCAGGCTGCTTTGGGCATGTGACCGTTAGTTTGCCAACCTCTGGCCTAGATGAACCTCAAAATGTCAGGAGTCTGGGGGTGCAGGGAGGATTCTGCCCTTGCTTGGAATACTCTGGAGGTGGCTTCCTCCAGCCAAGAGGAAGGGGCTTGCCTTCCACAGGTAAATCCTTGTCTTCCAGAGGTAAATGTGCTTCAGAGAGAGGTGGATGTTTCACTGAATCTCACCCTGCCGGAAGAGGTTGCTCCCTCCCGCGGGAATTAGGATCGGTTCTGACAAGGGTTGACTTTCTCGGACTCTAAGCAGTAGATTCAGCCCACAACGTTTGCCTCTGTCTCAGATGGTTTCACCTTTGTACGTTGCCAAGAGTTCTTTCATCTGGTTTCATCTAGAGAGCAGGCTGACTGTGCCTGCGGACAGCAGTCCTTAGGAATAATCCTTGGTGTAGTTAAGACTTTCTGAGGCTGACCTCCATGGCGCTTTCAGTTATTGTGATTGGCTGCTAGTGTAGACCTGGGTTCTTGGGTGAGCGTCCTGAAACACCACCCCCCCATGCCTTCTGCTGCAGACATCAATACGCTTCTGCTGCAGACATCAATACGCTCCCCCACATCTGATAATCAATATTAGGCGTTACTGCAAACACAAATATTCCCTGGGTGGATAATTAAAATGAATCTGTTCCCAGCTAAAGGCTGTCTTTTGTCATAACCTTTTCACTGCTTTTATCTCATCAGTGAAGTTCTTGGATCAGACTAAGGGGGCAGAAAATGGTTTGATCCCTGATTAGAGAAGAAGAAATGGAAAGGGCAAGGGGCTGAGTAATTTTCCTCAGGTCACTGAGCAAGTTCATGGCTGAGCCTGAATGAACATCTCCAGGTGCAAAATTCTTAAGCTCTGTCAGTCCTTTGACTACATGAGTAAGCTCTATTTTCTTCAGAAATCTATGTACATGCTGTGGATTTAAATGCCTGTATTTCCAGGTATAATACTTGCATTCCAGGACTGAGAAATGGGCTGAAGACTACAAAATACTAACCAGAAAAAAAAAAAAAACCCAGAAAACCAACAAACCTGGTTTCAGAGAGAACTGATAATCCATAATAGCAAATAACATGGTACTATAGATGAATAATGAACCATGCATAATCTTAATAAAAATAGAGTAGTTTATGTATAATATACAGGGGAAGATTCTATGCAGAATTTTAAGTGCCTTCAGTTCAGTTCAAATCAACCAAATGACCTGACAAAGAGGTGAAATAGATGTCAAAAGTATCTGTTAGAGTGTAGTGGCCATTCAAGGCTTGAAAATAAAGCTTTATAAGCAAATTAAAATATTTACTTGCTCAAGTAATTCTAGTGCTATCAGGAAAAGAAAGAAATTAAAAAGTGGAGGACTAATATCATTAATATATAAACACGACATATACTTTCAAAGCACTAAAACGTAAGAAATTGGAAAAAGCACATGAGTTATAATTTATAGAGGAAAGACAAATGTCAAAAAATTGAGAAGCTGAAAAACAACAAATTAAAATGAAAAAACACTTCTTGCATTAAATTAGTAAAGATTAAAAATTACATGATTCATTAAAACCACAATGAGATAACACTACATACCTATCAGAAGGGCTAAAATTAAAAAAACACTTAAATAGTTTTAAAAAATGCTGGCAAAGATGAGGAGAAACTGGATCACTTACACACTGTTGATGAAAATGTAAAATGGTACAGTCACTTTGGAAAACATTTTGACGGTTTCTCATAAAAATAACTATATAACTATCATATGACCCAGAAATCACACTCTTGGGGACATTTATCTCAGAGTAATGAAAATGTATGTTCACACAAAAACATGAATAAAAATATTCTTAGTAGGTTTATTTTTGATAGTCCCAAACTGGAAACAACACAGATGCCCTTCAGCAAGTGAACGGTTAAGCCAAACTGTGTGATATTATTACCATGGATTATTACTCAGCAATACAAAGGAGCAAAGGCTTGGTACATGCAACAAACTGGATGATCCTCCTAAAGGTTATACTCATGGATAAAAGGCAAATCTAAAATGTTACACATTGTATGATTCCATTCACATAACATTCTTCAAATGACAAAGTATAGAAATGGAAAACAGGTTAGTGGTTGCCTGGAAGTAGGAGGGTGTGGGACAGGAGGAAATTATGTGTGGCTATAAAAGGGCAACATGAGGAATCCTTGTGATAGAAACATTCTGTATCTTGTCTGTATCAATGTCAATATCCTGGTTGTGACATTTTGCTAAAATTTTGCAAGATCTTTGCAAAATTGGGGTAAATTGGGTAAAATGTACATGGGATTTCTCTGTATTATTTCTTATAACTGTATGTAAATCTACAATTATCTCAAAATAAAAAGTTTAATTAAAAATATGATTCTGAGTTAGAAAAGATGTAATGAAGTCTCTTCTTGCTTATACATTGGGAATGGTCCCATTATCATATATGGGTAAATTTTTGGAAATATTTTAGAGGCATAAAAGCCTTCAATTTTTCCTTTTGTGGTCAAGGGCAGTTTTTGTACTTCTTTTGTGCTACATGGAGAGGGGCCCTGTTCAATGGAAGAAAACCAGGAAATACTGGCTGTATGGGCTTAACTTCCAGTACTGACAAGTGAAGTAGGCTTAATTGTGAGCTTAGTTATTTGGGGGAGTATCTTCTGAGTGATAGGAAATGGTTATTGTCTTTTCAGAGCTGTCATGTGGCAGAAGATAATAAAGACGTCCTAAGATCTGAGTTGCAAGACTTAAAAAATCCTTACTAAGAATAGCTGGGGAATCTGAAGTTACTCAAGTAAAATAGTATCTCTATCTGGGGGTTGAAGGAAAGCCCTTCCAGGAAGAAGAGAGTGAATTAAAACATCACCTTACGAAGCTAACCATTTGTAAAGCAGTGAGCTGTTTGTTTAATTACACAATCCCAGTATATAAACAAATACAAGTAACACTTTTTTCAATTAAGTATCTTTTCTAATTTTAACTTCTCTTACTATGCAATCAATTATATCAATATTCTGATCAAATTAAATAGCTAAAATTGAGATTATAGATGTCAGTTACATTTAACATACACTCTGCTCTCTGATTTATTTCTCTACATTTTTTTGAGCTGAAAATCATGAAAAGTTTGATTAGTAAATTTAAACATTGTAAATGATTACAAATCATGGACTCTGTTTTGTTTTTTAAGAGCTTGTCTTGCAATCTCAAGATATTCTTAATTAAAGTTGGAGACTTGAGAAAGAACTAAGATGTTTAGGTTACCACATTAAATCCCTACACTATTCAACAATCACTTACATCATGTTCTCTGTAGCATCCCCCCCTTTTTTTAATTTTGCAAAGTTTAAAGTATTTAGAAGGATGCAGAGAATAATATAAAAGACCCTCATGTTCACCACTGAGAATTAACACATATTAGTATTTCATCCTTCCTTCTTAAGATCTGTTTTAATATACACATGGCATGACAGATATTTGAAGTCATTTGTTCAGCTCCAGCTCCAAAAGTAATAACAGTCAGGAAATTTCTTTGTATTGTCCCAGCTATCTATACTATATTTTTAGTAAATACAGATCTATGTAATATGTAGAACTACAATGCATAGTTATCAAGCGTTAGTAAGCATCATCATCCACTTCAGGGCTTGTTAGTACAGGTTGCTGGACGCTACCCTCAAGAGATTCTGATTCAGTAGGTCTGAGGTTGAACCCAGGAAATTGCATTTCTAGTAAGTTCCCAGGATATGCTGATGTTGCTGGTCCAGGCGCCAGATTTTAAGAACCACTTATATATATTAATTCTTACTTTTAGAAATATTCTCTATGTAATGTTATCAGTTGTTTTAATTCAAAATTGTGTTCCCATGGTCTATCCATGTGAAACATATCTATACATACACTTCATTGATATTAACTGCTCTAGAACAATTATGTATCTATTTCCCTACTGTTGGTTATTCCCATTTCCCCAAATGCTTTCCCAAAAGCATTTTTGCTTTTATAAACAAGATTGTAATGAAGATTTTTCTACATGTCTCCCAGTGTATATATACCATGGAGCAAAATGGTTAAATATTAGTGATGTACACTTTCAAATTTTCTAGATATTGTCAGATGAGTCTTCGAGGCAGTAGTTCCAGTTTGCATGCCCATCAGTAGTTTACAAAGGTTCTCAGTTTCCCTCATCCTCACCAACCCTCCGTTATGTCACACTTTTGGTTTTTTTCCATAATTTATTATAGTTATTGATTGTTCATTAATGTTCTAATTTGCAGTCCCTAAATTTTCAAAAGATGGAACATCTTTTCATGTTTTGTGCTTATTCAGGTTTCTACTTCTATAAATTACTTGTTCAGATATTTTGCCTCTTTTTATTTTGCATGTAATCTTTTTTATTATTGATTTTAAATGAGCTCTTTCCATGTCCTCTTTACTAATTCTTAGAGATGTATATACAATAAATATTTTATTCTTCTAAAATCCTAATAAGAAAAAAAGCACAAATTTTTTTTAAATGGCAAAAGACTTGAATATATATGTCACAAAAGAACATGTATGAGTGGCTAATAAGGGCATGAAAAGGTGTTCATCATCATTAGTTATCAGGGAAATTCAAATTAAAACACATTGAGATATAACTATAAGCCTATGGGGATGCCTAAAATTAAAAAGACCATCAATACCAAGTGTTGGAACAAATTAAGAACCATGGAAATTCTCATATATAGCTAATCAGAATGCAAATTGGTAAAACTACTTTGGAAAATCATTTGACACTTTTAATTAAAGTTAAATATGCACCTACTTTATAAGCCAGCAATTCCACCCCTAGATATATGCCCAAGAAAAATGAGGCTACATATATAGGTGTTCATGAGAGGGTGATTAATAATAGCTTCAAACTGGAAACAACCCAATTGTCTATCAGTGGGAGATGGATAAATTGTGGTTTATTCATATAATAAAATATGATCAATAATAAAAAGAATAATTTACTGACAGATGTTTTTATGAATCTCAGAAACATAATGCTGAATAAAAGAAGCCAGGCACAAAGGAACACATACTATATGATTTATTTTATTAAAAGTTCAAGAATCATCAGGGTAGTGACTATATTGGAGTATGGAGGGTATTGACTAAGCAGAGGCCTGAGGGAACTTTCAAGGATGCTGGAAATACTCTGCATCTTGACCTGAGCGGTGGTTACCAGATTACATACAGAGGTCAAATTCCTGTAACTGTATGCTTAGGATTTGTGTATTTTGCAATATGTGAATTTTTCCTTGATAACATGAATTTTAAAAAGTAGTCAAAAATATCTAAAGCTCTCATTTCGTTGAAATGTGAGTTGTGAGGGAAGAGAATTTCTTTTTGAGGGGAAATAAGTGGTAACTTGCTTTCATATAGTAGAGAAATTTGTGTTTGATAAACGAGTGCTGGCTCTTTGAAGAGAATCATCATAGGAATCAGAAACTACACTGTCATGTAGTTTCTTCCAAAGAAACAAGGACAAAAAATTGAGAAAGCAAAAAAAAAAAAAAAAAAAAAAAAATATGAAGAAAAGTGAACAGAATAAAATCAATACTTCATTTATTATCTTAGGTGAGAACATGCTAAGTTCTCCTATGAAAAAACAGATGATTAAATTTGTTTACAAAGTAGTCTTACCTTATTTACAGGATATAAAAACTTGGGGCAGAAACATTACTATCAAATAAAAAAAAGAGACAAAGGGATGAAAGAGGACAAAACGAGGCAGTAGGGAAGCCCGCATGCCTAGAGCCCGTGCTCCACAAGAGAAGCCACTGCAATAAGAAGCACGCTCACTGCAACAGAGAGTAGCCCTGGCTCATTGCAACTAGAGAAAACCCACGTGCAGCAACGAAGACCCAATGCAGCCAAAAAGAGAAAAAAAAAAAAAAAGGAGGCAGTATGCAACAGGCAAAAGGTACAATTTGTGAAGAAAACACTGGTCCTACATTTATATTTACTAAACAAAAAGGAAATTGTATATATATATATATATATATATATATATATATATATATATATATATATATATATATGTTCTATGTAAGTCACTGCCTTTCTATTTTAATATATTAAAAAATATAAGTACACACTTTAAAATACATAAAATGTATGAAAATTGAAGGCATTAACTTACATTGGATGACACTATAAGCTTATTTTATTGTTTTTCATAAAATTCCTGACAGCATTTATAGTTTTGATTTATGATAAGTGAAACTGAAATACTTTTAGGCTGAACTTATTTTGATTAAAAATTACACTGTGACTTCATAGGACTAGCTATAGAATTAGTCTGCAAAAATGACTATAAGTTTATTTTGCAAAAATTCTATAGGTGAGCCAAGATAGCAAATAACTTTGTCACAGAATGACCTGAAGGAAAAATTACCAGCTTCCACTTACAGGCATCTGAAAAGGAATGAGACAGTCCCTCCCTACATCTGGATCACTGTAGCCTCGCCAGACTGCTTGAACAAGCAGACATTTCACACAGAGAGCATGGAGGAACATGGACCTGCAAGTAGCAAGGAAGACTCTGCTTCCTGTTGTTTGAGTTCCTCTGGCTCCAGGGGAGAATTGACAGTTTCTGTTCTGGAAAGTTTAGCTCTTGTGGGTCCTAGAGCTAGATTGTCTTAAAAGATGAGAGACTCCAGAGCAAAGGCTGGGGGTGAGACTGTGGCCTTCTCAGACTGTCAAGAACATGCCTGGATGATTGTCACAAAGCCTCAAGTTCTGAGGGACAGAATCTAGGGGGTCCCCTTTGGTCAAGGTTGTGAGCAGGTGAGCTTGAACACAGTGCCCAGACTTGGGATGGAGACCAGCACTGAGGGCAGTAGAGTGTAGCCAAGGAAGCCATAGAAAATATGGCAAAACTCACCAACACGGCTTGGTGTCATTAAATTTAATTTTTAAAAAGTTTAAAAAATATGTTGATAAGTTTATACTCCTTACATTATAGTTTCAATTATTTTTTTAGTTAAAAGTCACTGCATAAGTTTTTTTTTTTTTTAACATTTGCTTTTATGTATTGTTTTCAGTGTGATTAGCATCAGCTCAAGAATCCACCTGGTGCTAATAGAGCATGATTTGTAGCTCCGTCTTGAGCATTTTTGATCATGCCAGTTACATCATCAAATTTTCATTTCAAATATTGTTTTTAATCAGTGATCCAATTATGGCTTAAATAATTATTGTTTTATCCCAACAACAAAAAAGTGTACTAAAAATAAAATAGATAAGAACCACATTAAATACATAAGGAATACAAAATTTTGCATAATGTATTTCTACTCTGATGGATCACATTATACTAGACTGATATGCCTGGGTCTTACTTGTATTTAATAGAGCATGGTGTCCTTGTTCTGTAGATTTGAACTTACTTGTACAGTTTCAAGTAGATGAACATGCACAGGCCTGAAGTCACGAAAGGTCAGTACAGAACAGCAACCTTTCAGATCCACAACACGTTTACACCAAGTACAAATACATGGGGAGCCTTCGCAAACTCAGGCCACACTTTAATTAAACTGAGACAGCAGGAGGACTTTTATTTGGAGAGTTGCACAAAAATGAGTTGCCACCAGCATAAATTAAAATATCAGTAATCCTCGATATATATATATATATAATATATATATAATATATATTATATATATATAGGCTGCATTGGGTCTTCGTTGCTGCGTGTGGGTTTTCTCTAACTGCGGTGAGTGGAGGCTACTCTTTGTTGCGGTGCATGGGCTTCTCACTGCAGTGGCTTCTCTTGTTGTGGAACCCGGGCTCTAGGCATGCGGGGTTCAGTAGTTGTGGCACACGGGCTCAGTAGTTGTGGTTCATGAGCTCTAGAGCGTAGGCTCAGTAGTTGTGGCATACAGGCTTAGTTGCTCTGCAGCATGTGGGATCTTCCTGGATCAGGGATCGAGCTCATGTTCCCTGCATTGGCAGGCGGATTCTTAACCACTGAGCCACCAGGGAAGTCCCAATCCTCAGTATATTTAGTTTATTTTAATATACGTGGTTTTCTTTAACCATTTTAAAAGGAATTCAGAATATTTAAAAAGGAAAATTTGAAGTAGAGAATTACCCTTAGTGCATCTCTGAATTGCAAAACTATTGAATATTTTTGGTCAATATTTACAATTCACAGTGTAATCATTCATATAGACATTGTTCAGCCGTGTATCTGAAGGCAAAATTCCCAAATAGAAGGTGGAAATTATATCAGGAGAACATCATTTCCTTTTTTCAAATGGCTTTACTGAGGTATGATTGACATATAATAAACCGCACATATTGGAAGTTGATAAGTTTTGACATGTTATGATGTGTTATCCTTTTTGTGTATTCATATCATCCTTATCTTTGTTCCACTATACATAATATGTCCTTTTTTCTGGATGCTTTTAACATTTTCTTTGTATCACTGAGTTTGAGTATTTTGATTATAATATACCTTGATGTCATTTACTTCTAGTTTATTGGGCTTGGATTCTTTGAGCTACTCATATCTGCAGGTTTTCATCAAATCTGGAAAATTTTCAGCCATTACTGCTTGACTATTTCTTTTTGTCTCCCCCTTTCTCCTCTCTCTGTGCACGTCCCTCACACATATATTAGGCCATTTGGAGATGTCCCATGGCTCATTGATGTTCTGCTTTGTTGTTGTTGTTCTCTCTTTTTTTAAAAAAATAATTAATTTATTTATTTATTTTTGGCTGTGTTGGGTCTTCGTTGTTGTGCATGGACTTTCTCTTGTTGCTGTGAGTGGGGCCTACTCCTTGTTGCAGTGCATGGGCTTCTCATTGCAGTGGCTTCTCTTGTTGTTGAGCATGGGCTCTAGGAGTGAGGGCTCAGTAGTTGTGGCTCGCAGACTCAGTAGTTGTGGTGCACGGGCTTAGTTGCTCCGTGGCATGTGGGATCTTCCCCGAGCAGGGCTCGCACCCATGTCCCCTGTGTTGGCAGGTAGATTCTTAACCACTCACCACCAGGGAAGTCCCTGTTGTTCTCTTTTTATTCTGTTTCATTTTACATCACTTCTATGTCTATGCGTTTAAGTTTACTAATTTTTTTCTGCATATTTAATCTGCCATTAATTCCAACTGTTACCAGGTTGGTGTGTGTTGTGTCAGAATAGCTCCAACAGAGGAGGTCAATGCCTGACCAGCAATCTCGGTCCTTGTGAGAGCAAGCAAAGAATTGCAGACTACCATTTTGGGCTTAAGTGCAAAGCAAAGTTTTATTAAAGTATAGTTACACTCTCAGAGGGAGAGTGGGCTGTTTCTACTAAGTGAAACCAGCTCTCCTGTACAGGCTTAAAGGTGTTTATAAGGAGAGTTTTGGGAGAAGGCGGGGCGCAATCATGGGTGAGTGACAGGGGTATCATTATTTGATTGACAGTCCCCATCTATGTAACAAGTTCACTATTGCGCATGCCCTTACCCTTGATTCGCTAAGAACAGCCCGGGGTCAGCGGTGGCGGGGAGGGGGTTGCCAAACCATATGCATATTTTATTATAGTGATGGTATAATGAATTTGGGTTTACTATAGGTTATACACCTGTCTGGTCTGGGCATGCGCAGCCCAGGGAAGTTCCCTAGTGTTACTGTGTTCCCTCTTTATCAGGATAAATTGCCCACCACATGACCATAGTTTTGCCCATTCTGGGTGGGGTCAGGGGAGGGTCCCCAGACGAGTGGGTATAACTTGACTACTCCCCTCTTGTCTTTTGCCACTGTGGCCTCCTTGCTGCTAATGTCTGACTAACTACCTAACACATCAGTGTAATTTTCTGAGACATTGTAGCTTTCATCTCTAGATGTTTCCTCACACATATGCACTCACTGATCAGTACTCAGCTAAAAACCCAAGTGGAACCTTCTGCTTATTTCTTGAGTTCTCTCTATATTCAGTTTTCTCCTCTCTGGTTCTGTGTCCAATGAACTTTGATTGTATTGGTCTCCCAAGACTGTCATCTCTGTTTTCACAGCTCAGAGCCTACTGGTCTCATCCTGTGCATCCCTTCCATGCACCATGGATTGGAAACTCTCCAGGTAGTTAGCTGGGAAAATTGTAGGTCTGGCCATGTTTGTTTCCTGTCTTTTGAGGATCCCTGTTCATTTATTGCCTAATACTCAGTTTCTTGACATATGTTTCATATATTTTGTTTTCTGGTGGTTTCAGGTGGTAGTATAAATCTGGTCCTGATTACTCCAGCTTGGCCAGAAACGGAAGTCCAAATCATTTAGTTTTAATTTCCTTTCAGGCAGGTCAGTTTTGGGAATGTGGCCTCAACATGTGAAATAGTGAAACTTAAATGTGCGTTTGAAAACTTATCTTTGGAGAAAATGATTATACATAGTCAATATATAATGGCACCATTTGTGGAAAACTTTTATTATTTAATATACTTATATAAATATTTCAGCATACACATATATCCATGCATATATACATGTTTGGGAGAATCATTGAAAAATACCCACAATCCTTTACCGTTCCACTCCTTTACAATATGACTTTACAGTTCCTTCCATCAGGAAGAGTCTATATCCCCACTTATTGAATCAGAGTCAGATTTCTTATTTGTTTGGACAATAGAATGTGGTAAAAGTGACAATGAAGCAAGTTCTGCACCTAAGCTTCGAGAGACCTTGCATAATTCTGCTCTCTCTAGGAGAGCTGCATGAGAGAGAGGCCTAGATTGGCTTGCTGGAAGGTAAGAGACCATGTGAAGCAGAAATCAACCATGAGGCTGAGACTTCCTAGACCAGGGAGTCCTCAGATAGACTCCAACTGACTATAGGAACATGGGTAAGCCCAACTATGATCAGCCAATCCCTGACAAATCAGCAGAAATACACAGTTGATCCAGAGAATTGTGAGCTAATTGATGATATCTGTTTTAAGCCACTATATTTTGGGGTGGTTCGTTAAGCATCTATAGCCACGTGAATTAGTGTATTTATAAATAGATACATACGTTGCTAGATTCCAATCAACTTTAGCCATCATTAAATACCTCTGTCCAGGTAATTAGTGTAGCATATCCACACTATTTTGGTTAAATTCTAAATCTTTAGTATAGGGGTTAAGTTTCACCACCTTGAATAAAATTTTAAGTGCTTTTCCTAACACAAACTAGTGCCCTTTTAAAGTGGTGTGTAAGGATTCTGAACATGATTTTTTTTACCATCCACCCTATAGGTACAGTTTGCTTAAAAATAAATTGGATATGCGAGGATACTGACAGTTAAAGAGTTCCTTTAAATTCTTCTCATGTTTCATAAAAATTTGCCATTAACTTCCTGCCTTCCAGCTGCAGTTTCTTTGCTTTAAACATTTTTACATTCAGGTTTTGTTATAAATACTTCATTTTGAGAAGACATCAAATTCAATTTGCATAAATTGCTCAGAAACATATCTGTTAAGAAGCCGCAGTAGTTCAAGGGCAAAATTGGAATACTCTTGACAGAAATGTGAAATCACTGGGCTGATGGTACGTGCTGGATTATGAACTGGGGTCCTGACAACATGTCTTCCATCCATGAGAAACCTTTTCCAAGGAGAATGACCCTGGCAATCACAGAGAATGGACCTCGTTTGCATACCTGGTAAGTTGGTGGGTGTTCTGCAAAAAGGTTGCTTCATCAAATGTTTAATTGAACAGAACATTTGGGGTGAGACAGATTTTTTTTAATTAGAGAAAACTATGTCTGATCAATTTATCTACTACTTTTAGAAAATAAAAAGGCAAGAAAACGCTTGGTAATAGAACTTGCTTGAAGTTTTAAAAACTTTTAAAAGAATAATGGTTACCCTTTAGGTGGTGCTAACTGGGAAGGCACAGGGGACACGTCTGTCGGGAGGGCTGGAAATATTGTAGATCTTGTTCTGGGGATGGTGGTTGCAAAGGTATGTGCATATGTATAACTCAATTTAGACTTAAGATCATTGACTTTACTATATGCCTGTGATTCTCAAAAAAAATTTTTTTAAAGGGGGTGAGTTCAAAAAACTAGGGTGTTTTTTCCAGGACTACCTGCCCTGGAAAGGTATTTGAATGTTCACAAGGTACCTATCACATTTTATGTTTTTAAAAAGGCTGTCATTTAGAAAGATAATGTCAAACAGGTATTATGTTTATGATTAGTAAGGGTACTAAAATCAAGCAGGATGCTTTGAAAGTTGAAAAAGACAGTTTTAGTAACAAATGGAAGAATGAACAAAGCATGTATTAAATGATAAAATCCTAACTTGTTATCTTTAAGTAGTACCAGTAAGTATACAATAGCTTAAATTATGAGTAAATTCATCCTTGTAGGGAATCATTAATGAGAACTTGGATTCAGGAATTATTGCTTAATGTTTGAGGTTGACCCCATATGGGACAGTTATATTTTCCAATTAAATATTCCCTATTGCTATGATCAGAGGAAGTCTATACAAAAGGCCAGCAAACTATGCCCCACAAACCAAATGTAGGATGTCACTTGTTTGTGTCCCCCCTAAATTCTTAACGTTGAATCCTAACCCTCAAAGGTAATGTATTAAGATATGGTATCTTTGGGAGGCAATGAGATCATCTGGGCAGAGCCCTCAGGAATGAGATTAGTGCTCATATAAACAAAGCTCCAGAGAGATCCCTTGTCCCTTCCACTGTGTGAGGACATAGTGAGAAGGTACCAGCTAGGAACCAGGAAGGGGGCTCTAACCAAAATGTGACCATGCTGGCATTTGGTCAGCCTTCCAGCCTCCAAAACTGTGAGAAATAAATGTCTGTTGTTTATAAGCTATTCAGTCTGTGATATTTTGTTATGGTGGCCCAAAGGCAGAGACACAACTTACTTTTTAAATAAAGTTTTATTGTAACACAGCTACACTTCATTCATTTAGCCTGCTTTCACGCTACAAGAGCCATGTTGTGTGGTTGTGTCAGAGACCACATGGCCTACAAAGCTGAAAATAGTTACTATAGCCCTGGTGTATAAGAAGAATCACCTGTAATTACTATGCCCTAATAATACTTATTGTTCATGGATGGTACATTGCAGGGTATAATGTTCACACCGTGATGTAGGCACTTACATGGAAGGAAAGTGGCCTCACAAATATCTTTCTTTGTATTTATTTCTTACAGCAATTCTGTGATATAAATGTCAGTTTCCTGTCTTAGTAGATTAAACAAATGTGTATTAGAAAAGGTGAATAACCAATAACTTTCCTAAGCTCTCCTGTCTACGAAGTGGCTAAATCTAAACTTGAACTTGTGTCTGCCTCACAGACACAGAATCTGCTTCCAATTCAGATTTGCAAAATATGAAACCTTAGACCTGGAGGGGGTGAGTTTGGAAATTCTGTTTAGGTGCTAATACCAGTGATATTCAATAAAGGGCAACAAATAGGGCTGGGAAACCAAGACTTGAGGAAATATACAAAAGGTGAGCTATTTTCTGAGTCTCTTGTCAGAGCCACTGGGGTTGGGTTTCTCTGGGAGGGAATTGACATTTCCTTAATCAATTTTCCTGGTAATCAATCACCCATGTAAAGCCTTTTTACTCTCCCTTTCCACTGTGTATAAAATCTGTAAGAAGTAACATTACATTCTCTTTTAATCATAAGTTCATGAAAGGTTAATGCACACCTGGGCCTTTTGTTTTTGCTTTGTGTAATTTTTTTTCTTTTCTACATGTAAGTAGATCATTTTGTTTTGAGTAACATTCATTTCTCTGATCTTCTCTTCCTCTGACATAAATGTTGGTCAGTTTGAGTGATATTGGGGAGCATGGAATCATGGAGAGAATGGGAGGAGAGCTGAGTTTCATTTAGAACAATACCAACCCCTGGCTCTTTGAGGGATGGAGGGGCAGACGAGGCTTTAGGAAGCTCCCAGGCCTTCTGTTCTCTCACAGAAGTTGGCCTTTGGCTTCTCTGCAGGTGCCAGACATGTAGTGGTGGCCCAGCACATGGGTTTTGCACATGGTTGAGGCAGAGAAACTCCTATAACTGCCTACACAGAACCTTATTTTATTGTTTTCTAACTAAAGGAAACAATATCTAACTTTTTACTATTTTGAAAGACTCTGACAGTCTGGGCCCTGACCACACCAATTCAGGGTCCAGTTAAATAATTTCAGTTTATAAGAAGTTGCCCAGCCTATTTCTAGAGTTTGTTGAACTCTGCCCCTGAAACAGAGGGGTGAATCTTGGGGAAAGAATGAAAACTTAGCAAGGTAGATTGTATTTATTTCCTAGGGCTACTATAACAAATGACCATAACCTTGGTGGCTTAAAACTACAGAAATGTATTCTGTCACAGTTCTGGAGGCCAGAGGTATAAGATCAAGATGTTGGCTGGGCCGTCTCCCTTCAGGGGTTCTAGGAGAGATTCTATTCCTTGTCTCTTCTAGTTTCTAGTGTTGTTGGAATTCCTTGGTTTGAGGCCACATCCCTCCAATCTCTGCCTCTGTGGTCACATTGCCTTCTCTTTTGTGTGTTTTCTCCTCTGTGTGTCTGTCTCAAAACTCTCTCTTATGGAGATACATGTGATTACATTTAGGGTCCACCCAGATAATGAAGGATAAGCTAACCCTCTCAAGAGCCTTAGTATAATCACATCTTCTGCCATATAACCAGGTTCTAGGGAATTAGGACACAGACCTCTCTTTTTTTGGGATCACCATTCAGCCCATTATGCAGATTTTAAAGAAGGATGTAAGAGAATCTTCCTCTCTCTAAAAATCAAAATTCATTTGTTTGGCTGTGACTCTAGAACTTAGAGAAGCCTGAAATGGGCTTGGTAAGTGTAGACAGTAAGAAGCCTGTGGCCAGCCACATTGAGATTTTAGATGGAGCTACGCTTGTGTTGTGGCCATCAGTTCATCTGTGGTCATGCACAAACTTCAGGGACACCTTGTTAAAAGTTAAGCTTGGCCTCTGGTATGTTCCAAGGAATCAGAATAGGGCCAGGGCTTCCCTGGTGGCGCAGTGGTTGAGAGTCCGCCTGCCAATGCAGGGGACACGGGTTCGTGCCCCGGTCTGGGAAGATCCCACATGCCGTGGAGCGGCTGGGCCCGTGAGCCATGGCCGCTGAGTCTGCGCATCCAGAGCCTGTGCTCTGCAACGGGAGAGGCCACAACAGTGAGAGGCCCGCGTACTGCCAAAAAAAAAAAAGAATAGGGCCAATGTACACACTTGGGCCAAAAAGATATGGGGGTGACTGTTTCTCAGACTTCCAGGGGTAGCTTCAACCAGCAGAGGGGGCTGATATTAGAGCATAGGGTTATTCTAAGAGAAATTCTAGGCAAAGAGAAAATTGCTAGATAGTACATGAGGAAGGCAGGGAGCAGGAACATAAAGGCTCTGAGTGCCCATCACAGTGCCACGGAAAGCTTCCAGAAGCAGCCAGGGAGCCTTTTGAGGCTAAAGGAGAGTGTAGTCTCTTCCCACCAACATCCCAGCAGGTGGATGGGCTAAGGCCATGATAATCCTCATGGCCTTCCTCATAAGCCATTGAGTTATGATTCATAAAGTAAGTCTAAGAAATATTGCTATTTGGGGATGGAGGGATGACTTCCTATGCCGGGCAAATTTCACCTTTGGCTCACTTCAACTAAAATATGTTGAATACATCAAAGTATTACTATTACCAGAGAAAGGTGGCTTATTATTTGAGATAAGGTAGCTTAATTTTTCATTTAACTATATAATTTGTTATATGTCATTGGATCAGCTATACACGTTCTATTTCCTTTTTGAAAAAAAACATGGAATTTCACAGTTGAGAACAGTAGGCTCAGAGAACACGGGCATCTCGTATTGGTATTAATCCAGACCTACTCCAGGGCTGTCAAATGCAAAAATTGAATGGTAAAGCGAGGGGGAAATTGAAACAGAAAGAAGCCAAACTCCTTTTGAAAAATTTAAGAAGGATGAAAAGGCAATTTGACTAGAGAATTGACCCTGGCGAATAATTTGGCAAGATGTATTGGCTTCTTCAAGGCGTTGGAGTTTACAGGCAGATTAAATGCAGCAGACAGGAAATAGGCAGGAAGTGGATGTAAAGCACAAGACAATGGGGTCCTTTGTTCAGCTATCACCATGATGTGATTTTTTAGGTTTATATGTCATAATTGAAGAAAAAGTGATGCAAGTTGGCAGTAGAGTATGCCAATATTTTCCATATCCAAAATGTCCACAGTAGTTGGGAAACAGCAATTCAGTCACAGATCTCATGGACACAACTGTAAATGGGAGGAAATTTGAAAATATAGTGCACAGTGTAAATCTGTGTCGCTGAATTAACCCAAGAGTATAAGAATCCAAAAATGGGTACTTATATTAAAAGCGTCCAAGTTAATGTGTGCTCTTGTGTGTAAATAGCCAGGGAATGTTATTTATACTTGGAGGGGGTGATGATGGGGAAATTCCTTGCATGTTCTGGATGTTGAGAATTATACTTCCATACCCACCCTTGGCAGAGTTCATGCAAACATCCCCTAGCAACCTGGGTGGCAATAATTCAGAATAACAAGGGAAAGGCTGGACAAAAGAATTACCATTTATTGATCAACTGTTATTTGCCAGCCATGTGCTAAGAACTTTCAGGTATAATGTTTAATTTACTTTTCTCATTATTAATAATTAGGGATGGTCATGCCATATTTTCTTATATCAAGATATAAGGAGAAGATAGAAGAAAAACTCGAATGAGGTCAGACAATCAGTAGATAAATTTGAGTCTTATTGACTTTATGGATCCTTTCAATAACATGATATTACCTCTGAAACCAATAGAACACTTACTAGTTGAGTAAATGAGTAAGATTTTAATTTAAGATGATTGGTTTCTTACAAATATTCTTAAACTGCTCTCCTGCAAACTCCTCAAGGTGATAAACCTGCAAGGATGTCCTTATTCTCAGCTGGCTGTTAGCTTATCACTCTGGGTGTCATTGTTAATCAGTTAAATCACTGGTGTCCATGTGTCATTAATTATGCAATCCTAGCAGTAAAAAATTTGTTATCATGTACATATACTTACATGTGTATACTATAAGTATACTTACATATTTATAAATTAAATATATGACCTGCTACAGTAAGGTAGATTGTACATTATAAAGCTCAAACAAACTAGAAATGTAAAAACTGAAAAAAGATGATATAAATATTTAAACCATTATTTTATATTTGCTATGCTGTTTTATTATGTATTGCTGCTATCATTATATATTATTTGTTTTAGTTATGAATAATGAACACATTAAAATATTTCTAGTAATAATGAGATTGAATATTCCTCATTATTGTAAAAATCTTAGCTTAAAACTTGTAATAGCACAATTTTAAAGTTTTAGGCTCAATTCTGTGTATAATTTTATTTATACAGATACATTTTTGAATACTTTTTGAAGTATGCCATCCACTAAGTGAATAAATCATATAATTCAATGAATTATCACAAAGTAAACATACCCAGGCCCCAAAATAGAGCAATCCCACATCCCATAAGCTACTTTTTTGACCCTTCAGTAGAGTAACTATGCCTTCAGTCTCTCATAAAGGGATACCTAATAGTGTTTTCAACCTTTATATAGAGAATACAGCATGTTCTCGTTTGTGAGTAGTTTCTTTTCTTCAAATTTATGTTTATCTGATTCATCCAATTTGTTGCAGGAAATGATAGGTCATTTGTCTTCATTCGTAAGCAGTGCTTGCTTATATGGATATAACTCAAATTATTTATTCATATTAATGTCAATAGGCATTTGGCTCCCTTCAAATTCGGGATAATGACATAATGCTGCTATAACCATTTTTTAACATATCTTTTGTTGCATACAAGTCTCCATTTCTGTTGAGTTCTAGGAGTATGATTGCTGGGTTATATGGTAAATATAGTTTGAATTTTATAAGAAATTGTCAAATAGTTTTCCAAAGTGATCGTATGATTTTACATTTCTACCAGCAATGTGTGAAAGACCCAGTTACTCCATATATGTACCAATGCTTGGTATTGTTATTCTGGATAATTTTAGGCAATCTGGTGTGTAATAAAAAATATTTTGGTATGGTTTTAATTCGTATTTCTACACTGACGAGTGAAGTTGTGAATTTCTTCATATGTGTGTTGGCCCTTTGCATAATCTCTTTTTGTGAAATAACCATGCAGAAATTTTGTCCATTTTTCCATTGTATTATTTGTTTCTTTGTTAAATTGATTTGTAAGAATGTTTATGTTTTCTAAATGTAAGTGCTTTGTGGATACAAGTGATTTATTTTGCAAAAATCTTTACCCATCCTCTGACTTGCCTTTTTATTCTCTTAGTTGTATGTTTTGATGAACAGAAGTTTCTAATTTTAATTAATTCCCATTTCATCCATCTATTTCTTTGTGGTTAGTGATAATTAAGTCCTATTTACTCATCTCTTTTTTCATAGTTAGTGCTAAAAGCTTATGATGTCTTCTCCCAGCCCAGCCACATGAAGGCATTTTCCTATATTACATCCCAGAAGCTTTATTAGTTACCATTTATATTTTGTCCTACCATCATGATCAGCCTGGAATTGATTTTCTGTAGATGATAATAGGGGAAAATTTGCATTTTTCTATATAGATGTTCAACTGACTCAGAACAACTAATTGAAAAACTATCCTTTATCTGTGATTCTACTGTGCCATTTTTGTCATCAATCAACTATCATGCACTGGTCTGGTTTTGGACTCTAAATTCTGTTACATTGATCTATCCGTCCATCCCTCAGACAATCCCACTTTGATTTATTTACCGAGGTTTTATCGTGATAATAGGTAATATAAGTCATCATATCCAGGAGTCTGATCTTCCAGACTGTTGGGCTCTCTAGTCCCTATTCATATGTAAATTTTAGTGTTAGCTTGTTAATTTCCCCTAAAAATATCACAGCTTTAAAAGAGATCTTTAGATTAATTTCATTGGACCTATAGATAAATTTGAGGAGTATTAATATCTTAAATATGCTGAAATTTTCAATTTAAGAAAATAGTCAATCTTTCCATTTTTGAAGGATTTCTTTGGTTTCTTTAGTTGTTGTTTTCTGTAGAGGTTTTAAAAACCCTTCATTAAATTTTTAATAGGTGTTTGATTTTTTAAATGTTATTAAAAGGGGTATCCTTTTTTTAACTGATTAGATTTCAACATTTATTAGCACTTCAGTAAAAATATCTGTGCTTTTCAACAACACAAAAAGTATATGCTAAGTGAATAAAACCTTAAATACATCAAGGAATATGAACAGCACTCACAGCATCAATCTCATGATCTCCTCCATCACAGAGAGGAAGCTAATATAGCAGGAATTATATGGAATCTTCAATGTCTAAGTCAAAGATATCAATTAGGGCTTCCCTGGTGGTGCAGTGGTTGAGAGTCCGCCTGCCGACGCAGGGGACACAGGTTCGTGCCCCGGTCCGGGAAGATCCCACATGCCGCGGAGCAGCTGGGCCCGTGAGCCATGGCCACTGAGCCTGTGTGTCCGGAGCCTGTGCTCCGCAATGGGAGAGGCCACAACAGTGAGAGGCCCGCGTACTGCAAAAAAAAAAAAAAAAAAAAAAAAAAAAAAAAGATATCAATTAAAATTGCTTTCTAATTGTTTCTTGTTGGAAAATAAGATTTAAATGATCCTCTAAATTAATCTTGTATACAGTGACCTTTTTATTTTTAATACAAATAGTCTTTATTTTGGATTTTCTACATACACAATCATTTCATTTACAAATAATGACAACTTTATTCCTTCATGTCATATTATTTCACCTTTTATTTATTATTCTTTCTTTACTGCAGTGGCTAGGCCTCCACTACAATAATGATTAGAAGATATAATAGCATAGTAGCGTTGGAGAGAAATAAATTTTTCTACCTCCTAGGTTCTTCTGGCTGATCTAAGAATTAAATTGGCATGAGACAGATTAACAGAAAAAAATCAAATAAAATTTTAATAACATGTATACACGGGAGAGACCCAGGAGAACTGAGTAACTCACTTTAGCTGAAAATGGCTGAAGCCCTCAGTTTATTATTTTTTATTGAAGTATAGTTGATTTACAGTGTTGTGTTAATTACTGCTGTACAGCAGAGTGATTCAATTATACATATGTATACATTCTTTTTTTTAAATATTCTTTTTCATTATGGTTTATCATAGGATATTGAATATAGTTCTCTGTGCTATACAGTAGGACACTGTTTATGAAGCCCTCACTTTAAATACCACCCTCAGCTAAAGACAAAAGAGGGTGTTGAGGGTGGGGACAGTCAGTTCTGGATAGTGACCAGGAAGAGCATAGTAAACAGGGGTAAGGTCGTTATGCAGATTTAAGTCTTTGTCTTCTCCATCTAGAGATTTTGAGGATGATCTTCCTCTCCCTGGTACATCCAGGGAGACATCCTTACAAAGGGAGATTTCCCTTATAAATGCAATTGTTTCTTACAAAAGAATAACTTCTACTCAGTTTTCAGAGTTTTTCCCATGTCTTCTGTTTCATAGGAAATAACCAGCTTAAGATAATGAATTTGCCAGAGAGACCTATTTGGGGGTGGCGAATCCTCCTCCCCTACAGCAGGTATCTGTATCCCCTTCCCAATATCATAGGAAAGCAGCTTGTTTACACTCCCTTTATCAGATTAAAAGACTTCACTTCTATCCCTAGTTGCCAATGATTTTTTTATTGTGAATATTGAGTTTTATCGAATGCTTTATCTTTTATTCCCTCCATGTGGTGAATGATATTGATTGAACTTTGAATGTGTACCATCTGCACATTCTTGGAACAACTTCCACCTTGCCATGATATATTATTAAAAGAAGCCATGTGGGCTTCCCTGGTGGCGCAGTGGTTGAGAGTCTGCCTGCCGATGCAGAGGACACGGGTTTGTGCCCCGGTCCAGGAAGATCCCACGTGCCGTGGAGTGGCTAGGCCTGTGAGCCATGGCCGCTGAGCCTGCACGTCCGGAGCCTGTGCTCCGCAATGGGAGATGCCACAGCAGTGAGAGGCCTGTGTACCGCAAAAAAACCCCAAAAAACAAAAAAACTATGGGACTCAGAGTTGGTAAGATTTATTTTTCCAAGAGTTTATCCATTGTGTTTAAATTTTTAAAAATTTTGCCACACATCTGCAGCAACATGGATGGACTTAGAGGGCATTATGCTAAGTGATATAGGTAGAGAAAGACAAATACTGTATGATTTCACTTATAAGTGGAATCTAAAAAGCACAACAAACTAGTGAATATAACAAAAAAGAAGCAGACTCACAGATATAGAGAACAAATTAGTGGTTACCAGTGGGGAGGGAGGAGGGGCAATACAGGGCCGGGGAAGTGAGAAGTACAAATTACTGGGTATAAGATAGGCTCAAGGACGTATTGTACAACACAGGAAATTTAGCCAATATTTTGTAATAACTGTAAATGGAAAGTAACCTTTAAAAATTATATTAAAAAATTAAAACATTAAAAAAAACCCACGTAGATACAGAGAACAGAGTGGTGGTTTCCAGATGGGAAGAGGTTGGGAAGTATGGTGAAATGGATAAAAGGGATCAACTTAATGGTGAGGGATGGAAACTAAATTGGTGGTGAGAACTCTGTAGTGTATACAGAAGTCAAATTTAATGTTGTACCCACAAAACATATAATGTTATAAAGCAAAGTCACCTCAATGAAAAAGAGAAAAAACAGAAGAGAAAAAAACAAAACAAAACAAAATTTGCCACAAGGTTCTTCATAATATTCTTCTATTATCTTTTACTTATAGTGGTGCTTGATCTTCATTCTGCATATTGGTGCTTTGTGCCCCTTTCTTAGTTTCCTGATCTGTTTTGCCAGGGGTTCATCAATTCCATTTTCTTTCTAAAAAAGCAGATTTTGGCTTGGTTGATTCCTTCTCTTTTATATTTACTTTTCATTTCTTTAATTCCTTCCTTAATCTTTATTCCTTTCTACTTTTCTTTCCAAGTTTAATTTGCTATTCTTTTCTAACTTCTTGGCATAAATGTTTAGATAATGGATTTTTGGTTTTTCTTCTCTTCTGTGTATATATGGCTGTAAAGTCTCATTGAATCATAGTTTGAGCAATGTTCCACAAGTTTTGATTTGTCTTATTTTTATTTTCATTCATTTTAACATACTTTGTTTTTTATTTACCCATTTATAACTTAGGAGTCAGTATTTAATTTCCACTAGTAAAGGGGTCTCCTAATATTATTTATTTGCTTGTTTGTTTGATTGATTTGGTTATTGAGTTCCAATTGAATTCTACTCTGTTGGGAGAACAAACTAAGTGTGATTCCAATCCCATGAAATTTGTTTAGATTTGTTTTACAGCTAAACATATGATTCATTTTGGTACATGTTTTGTGTGCACTTGAAATAATATTAAAGATGTTGGGTATAGTATTCTAAACATGACAATCAGGTCAGATGTATTAATCCAATTGTTTATATTTTCTAGAGTCTTACTAGTTTTTGTCTACTTGTTCTATCAGATACTGAGAGTTGTATGAAAATCTTATTATGATGTGTTAGTCTCGATTATTCTCTTTTATTCCTGTCAAATTTTGCTTATATATTCTGAAGCTGTATTATTAGGTACCTGGTGCCATCCCATTCATTACAAAGTTTTATGAGTATTCTAAAGTTTTGACTCTTTCAGAGAATATAATCCATAACTCAATGTGACCTGGAACATATAAAACTACAGTATATCACATCATAACAAATGTGCACAACTGAATGGGGACCAAAGTCAGCCTCCTTCTTTTCCTTCTTAAATCTCCTTCTTTTCCTTATTAGCTAACAGATATGTGATTCATTGTCATCTGGACCATGAAAAGACTCCAGCTCCATATTTTAATTTAGACTTTAGCATTTAGAACTTTTTATTTTTCTGTGTTACATTTTTAAATCATTATTCAAAGACTTTGTAATTTTCATTTTTGTCTTAAAGATTTTTTGGGCTCATTTTAATATAATTATACCAGACTTCTTTTTATTTATTTATTTTTTTGTGGTACACGGGCCTCTCACTGTTGTGGCCTCTCCCGTTGCAGAGCACAGGCTCCAGATGCGCAGGCTCAGCAGCCATGGCTCATGGGCCCAGCTGCTCCACGGCATGTGGGGTCTTCCTGGACCAGGGCACGAACCCGTATCCCCTGCATTGGCAGGTGGACTCTCAACCACTGCGCCACCAGGGAAGCCCTATACCAGATTTCTTTTGGTTAACATTTTTCTTATATATATTTTGCCCCATATATTTGTTATATATTTAAAAAGGGGCAAGTTATTAAAGGACATGGAGAAATAATAAAACCTTAGTGCAGGAAATACACCCTAGCTTCAGTGGAAAATAATCCAAGAACTAGAAAACTATTGGGATCCAAGGGTCTCCCTTTCCCAGGGCTTATATTTCCTCATCTCTACTTTGTTCTGCCCACTATCTCTGTAATTCTCTCTTACTGGTCAAGTAATGAGAAGCATCTCTTGTATAATATGTGGATTATGGTGTTTAGGCTATAGCTCACTGAGGACTCAACAATCAATCTTGCAGGAGACAATAAGAAATGCCCTGCCAGTTGTCAATGATCATTGGATCTGCAACTGTTCTTTGCAAAAAGGTGTAACAGAAGGCTAAACGTGGTCTGTAACTTCAAAATGTCTTTTTATTTTAATTTTATATTATTTTTTGAATGTTTGCTAAAATTCACCAGTGAAGTGGTCTGGTCCTGGACCTTTGTTTGTCTGGAAGTTTTTTTGTTCATACTTTTATTATTGTATTTATCATATACTTTTAAAAGCTGATGCCTGAGGGTCTGGCTTCCAGTCAGCTTACATCTAGGTGCTGAGATCCTCCCCTTGGGACACTGACAGTTCATGCCACATCCTCAACTACTGGGAGCTATTAAAGATACAATAAACTGCTTAGATGAGCGCAGAGGTCTGAGAGACAACCAGGAGCTGAGGCAGGGTTGAGAGACAAGGTTCATTTCCTATATGTTGCCACTCCTTCAAGACTGAGAGAGGTGATTATTTCATCTACTGTATAAAAACTCACACAGAAATTTGAGCAAAATGAAGAGAGATAAATATGGCCCAGATGAAAGAAAAAGATAAAACCTCATTAAAAAAAACAATTTAATGAAATGGAGATAAGTAATTTACCTGATAAAGAGCTCAAAGTCTTAATGATAAAGATGCTCACTGAACTAGGGAGAAGAACGAATGAAAATGATGAGAATTTCAAGAAAGTGATGGGAAATATAAGAAAGTACCAAGTAGAAGTCACAGAGCTGATGAATACAACAATTGAACTGAAAACTACACTAGGAGGTTTCAACAGCACACTAGATGAAGCAGAAGGAAGGATCAGTCACCTCGAAGATACTTGAAGTCAACCCATCAAAACAGCAAACACTTTAAAAAATGAAAAAAGTGAAGATAGATTAAGGGACTTATGGGACAATATCCAATAGAGTAACATTTGCATCGTAGAGCTACTAGAAGGAGAAAAGAGAAAGAAAGGGGAAGAAAACTTATTTGAGGAAATAATGGCTGAAAAGTCTCCTAACCTGGGGAAGGAAACAGACAGCCAGATCCAGGAAGCCCAAAGAATTTCAAATAAGGGAAACCAAAAGAGAACTACACCAAGACACATTATAGTTAAAATATCAAAGGTTAAAGACAAGAGAGAGTATTAAAAGCAACAAGAGGAAAACAATTTAAATGCAGGGAAACCCCCATAAGACTAGCAGCAGGTTTTTGCAAGAGTAACTTTGCAGGCCAGAAGGGAAATTCAAAGTGCTGAAAGAAAAACCTTCCAACCAAGTATATTCTACCCAGCAAGGTATCATTCAGAAGTGAAAGAGAGAGATAAAGAGTTCTCCAGACAAGCAAAAGCTAAAGGAGCTTATTACCACTAAACCAGCCTTATAAGTTATGTTAAAGGACATTCTTTAAGCTGAAAAGAAAGGGTACTAATTAGTAACAAGGACACATGTGAAAGAATAAATCTCACTGGAAAGGTAAATATACAGTAAAGGTCGTGGATTAATCATTTATAAAGCTAGTATGAAGGTTAAATTTTATAAATTATGAGATAGTGCATAAAAATCCAAAATTCTAGTTCCTCTTGAAAAACCAGAAATCCTGAATCCTGACATCGGTAGACTAGCATTCCTATATAGAAACAATGGCTGTGCTTAATACAGCTGGTTTCCCTCTTTCAGCTGGGACCTGGGATCTGCACACTGCCACTTGGCCCAATTCTTTTGTAAAGGTGCTTTTGAATTTGAGATCCTTGAAAAAAAATCTGATGGTAAACTTTCATTTCCTTGAGGACAAGTGCTTTCAATGAATTATCTTTAAATTACAGCATGCTACAGAGCACTTAGACTACATTTTATGTAATCTATTTCAATGTTAATGAAATAGTTAAATTAAAGCTTTAAAAAATTTTCAGTATACATACCAAACTTGATTGCTAGTACAGTGGGTTTATTTTAATTAATTTCTGAAGTCCACAGATGCCCAAACACCTCAATTTATCCAATAATTTCTTCTTAAATCAAATTTTTGAAAAAAATAGAGGTGCTAACAAGTAGCAAAATTGACTGTAAACCGAATTGGCGTTTTCTGTTGTTGTTGTTGGTCTGGTGAAGGAAGATAATTAGCAGGAAATGGCCAACAGATAAGACGCAGAAAGACAAAGCTGGGAGCAGGAAGACTGTCTCACCAAGAACGAAAGACACTGGGATCCTCGTGAATTGATTTCATTACAAATCCCAGTAAGTTTCCTGGGACAAGTAGCTAAAACAGATCACACATATAAAAATGAAATGCTTTGTTTAGTAAAAGTGGAAGAGTTGAAAAACATACAGCGTTTTATGAGTCAGTATCTTGCTAATCAATGAACACCTTTCAACTTAATTTAAGCCTTTTTTTTTTAAAGTTCTTGAACTTGCTGTTTAATGCAAAAGCGATTAAAAATTGCTGGGACTCTCACAGGCTGTCGACAGAGAGGCCTCAGTCCCACAACTCAGCCAGATACAAATAAAGAAGACATCTGTGTCCAGAAGTTTGACTGTCACTCTCTGCATTGTATGAGCCTGAGAGTAAACACTCTTTCAGAAGAGTCTGACCTCAGAAGACTCTGGAACATGTGGAGTCTGGGGAGGACTAACAGGATTTTTATGTACTGATAGGAAAGGGCCACTCAGCACCTGGTGATAACACCGCCTTCAATCAAGGGAAATTAAATTCTAACAGGATTAAAGGAGTCAGCAGTTAATACATAGGAGCAAGATTTCCCCCAAGCCGACATGCACACTGAAAGCCTATCTTATATGGGAGAAACTGCTAAGAACATGACACAAGGCATTAAGGAAAGAAGCAGCTTAAAATATGTGCAGAAATTCTAGCTTTTCATTCTCATATGGCAACACAGATTAGGTCCGAATGTCCTAAGATTTATTGCCCTGTTTTCCAGCAGTGAATGCAAAAACATTCATTAATATAACACTGTGGAACCAACCCCAATAAAATTATGTATCAAGTCTGTAGTGTGACTATCACACATGCACACACCCACACATACACACACACACACACACTAAAACAATTAAAGGGATGTTCCAAAATATAAAATATGGAAATCATGAGTACCTTTTATTATCCCAAATCAAGGCTCTTTAGTACTTTGTTATTGTGTCTCAGAAATCCAGATGCTCCCTCTCAATGTATCTGTCCTTCTCAATTTGCAAGTTTTTGAAAATTCGAAGATGTCCACAGCTTATGCAAATCAAGGATCAACACTTCCCCACCAGCAGTTATAAGAGACTTGTCTTTTTTCCCCACAGCTCTCTCTATCCCTGAGAAGAAATATACCTTTCCTTTATGGGCACTGTCACTTTACCATCTTGCTTCCTGCCTGCCATAAATGCAATGTTAGACAAAGGACCCTGCTTCTTTGTGGCTGGTTGTTTCTTTCTCCTTGTAAAAATTGATGCAAGGCAATTAGATGCTCTATCAAAAAAGCAAGCTATCAAAAAGTAAGCAGAGATTGCTGAGGACCCAGGCTGAAGGACAAGATGTCCTTCAGAGAGGTCATGCCTCCGACGAAACTCACCTTTCCTTGGGGACGATGGTTCCCTGTCAGTCCTCTCCAGAGGCTTGTTTTGCTCATATCCTATATTTCTCAGAGTCCAGGAAGGAAATTGGTCTCTGTGGTAGATTAATTGCATTAATGGCCCCACTAATTTCTCCTGTCTGACTCTAAACTCAATTAGATTATATAACTTATTTTGGCCAATAAGATGTTAGCAAGCTTCATGCAAGAAGGGGCTCAAAAAGTGCTTGCAGGGTCTTCCCTGGTGGCACAGTGGTTAAGAATCCACTAGCCAATGCAGGGGACACGGGTTCGAGCCCTGCTCTGGGATGATCCCACATGCCGTGGATCAACTAAACCCATGCGTCACAACTACTGAGCCTGCACTCTAGACCCCGCAAGCCACAACTACTGAGCCTGAGTGCCACAACTACTGAAGCCCATGTGCCTAGAGCCCATGTTCTGCAACAAAAGAAGCCACCCAATGAGAAGCCCGCGGACTGCAATGAAGAGTAGCCCCTGCTCGCCACAACTAGGAAAAAGCCCGCGTGCAGCAACAAAGACCCAATGCAGCCAAAAATAAAAGTAAATAAATAAATTTATTTTTTAAAAAAGTGTTTGCATATTGCACATGCTTCTCTTGCTCTCTGTAATGTCTGTGTCAACAGGGTCTAGGCAAGCCTGCTGGAGGATGTAAGAGTAGATAAAAGGCAACCCAGCCAAGCCCATCCTAAGTCGGCCAATAGCCAGTGACACCTACCTACGTGATGAGCCTAACCAAGACCAGAAGACTTCTTTTACAACCCACAAGCATGAAGCCTTTGCTTCTCTGTGGATAAATCTCTTACTTTCCTGAGCCCAGACCTTCAGAACCAGAACTGTGGCTTGATTAATCTTCCCAATAGGAGAAAATACTCTCCTGAGGAGGTGGTGGGGAAGGGGACATCTCACAAGATTTCTTTAGTTACACCTGGGCATTTTCCTGGCTAAATTGCTAAATGCAGTCAAGAATAAATATGATTAAATAATTTGGTATTCACCCTGCTTAGATTAGTCTGAAATACGACATATTGTTAAATGTGTGATTGATTATAATATTTGATAGGGCCATTTTCATTTCTCTTTGGAAGATTTTTCTTCTAAGAGTTGAGATGATCCAAGGAACATAATGTATACTTAGGGCTGTGTCCACATAAGTTGTTCTAAAAGAATCAGGCTGGAGATAAAATTAACTTCTCTTAAAGCTGCTAATTCATCTTTATGGTAATAATCAATTGCATAATAAAATCCAATCTGATATTTTTATAAGATAGTGCCCTCTGTACATATACTTCTGTGAAAATGAAGAGTTCTAGCTGGAAGGTTAAATTTTATTGATAATTTCCAATCCTTGAAATATGGTCAGATTGTATTTTTAAAAATCCACCAACATGCTTTTTATAAGAGACATAACCAAAATGCAAGGGCATGGAAAATTTGAGTGTAAAAATATGTGGAAAACATACAAAGCAAATATTAACCAAAAGAAGTCTGGTATAATTAATATATTAAAATAAATCAAAAAAGACCTTAAGACATAAAACAAGATTGGGGTGGAAAGGGTCTTTGTGCAACAATAACAAAAATTAAAACAGAAAAATATAAAATTCTAAATTTGTATGCACCTAATAAAATAGCCCCAACAGAAATATATTCCTGATAGATTGAGGGCTTAAATTTAAAAGGCAAACTAAAATATTTGGAAGAATATATCCATAACTTTGGAGAAGGAAGTCTGTCTTAAATGAGTCAAAAAGTACTAAACATAAATCCAGATAGATACGTTTGACTAAAGAAGTAGTTATTGTATACATAGCAGACAAACTAATCATGAACATAGTAAGGAATGATAAAAACAAAATACAGAATAATAGTTACTTCAGGGGTTGAGGAGGAGTCAGGGGTAAAGGGTAGGAAAGGGGGAAACAAGTGACTGCATCAATATTAAGAATAGTTTAAAATAAAGTGAGAGATGTTTCATGGGTTGTTAGTGGTATGCTACATGTTTTACATATATGTTACATATATTCTTTTGTATGCATCAAACTTTACATATTAAAAAGTAAAATCAATCCATTTGTCAGTTCTTTGCACCCTAGCAAAAGCTAATTAAAATAAATTCAAAACAATAAAAAGACAAAATATCTCCAGAGCTTTACATTTTAAAAGACTAATCAATCTTTTGAAAATGAATTCAGTTAATAGTTTTGGGTGGAAGCCCTGTATAAGAAAAGAAGAAAAGCATTAAAAATAGAGAAATTGAGGGGTAGGTTGGAGGGGTAGAGAGAAGGAGGGAAGGTAGCAAGAGACAAAGAGGGACAGAAAGAGAGTTTGAAAGTGAGACAGACACAAAGAGACAGAAAAAGTAGAGAACATAGACACTTAACAAACACTAAATTTTGATGTAATAAATAATGCTTTTTAGCACTATTTTTATCCTATCTGCCTCCCTAAAATGATAAAGGAGGGACTCAAGTTGGATTAGAACCATTCTTGGCATTTGCTATTCTGAATGTATTTTCCGTCCTGAAGTTACTGTGCATGAAGCCAGGAGCGAATTACTTTTCAAGTGGAGACACTGTCACCACTTTTCAAAGTGTCATTGTCCTGCATTTCATCAGAACTATTTGAGCCAGCTAGAGGTCCACATACCAAGCATTACAAAATAAATAGAGAATTAGAATTCTTTCCATCTGTAAATCAAGGAAGTGCAAAATTGAGCTCTGACTAAAGAGGCACTCCCCTTCGTTATGAGAAAAGAATGGATTCCAAGTTTTCTGGTGTGGTACAAACACTCATTTTAATGAGGTTCTTTTACTTCTTATTATCCTCTAAGATATTAGCAGTTCAACTACCTACTTTGAAAAACTGATTTCTGTCTTTCTAACTAAAGCTCTTTCTATTCAGAAACAATAGATTAACCATTTTCCAATGGAATTTTTTTTCTTTCCAGCAATCTTGATGAATGGTCAGTTGTCCAAAGTTTGACTTACTAGGTCTATAGCAGATCAGTTGTGCCCATGTGAACAACTGGTATGAACTGATGGTTTCTTAGCCAGGTGTTTTTCAGGTATGTGAGTACCTGAGTGTTGATACGCAGAACTGTTCGTATTCATTTGTCCACAGAAAATTCAAATGACTCTTGGGTAATTTACTTGTTTAGAAATATTGTGCACTTTTTAACCCACCTCCGTCTTGACCCAAGCAAGTTTGGCTTCAAGATTTTTTTAAATATAGTTAAAGTGTACAGCTTGATGATATGATACACATATACATTATGAAATAACCACCACAATCAAGCTAATTAATATATCTATCACCTCACACAGTTCATAGTTAACTTTTTTGTGGGTGTGCAGTGGTGAGAACACTTAGAATTAACCCTCTTTGCAGATTGCAAGTACACAGTTCATTATTGTTACCTAGAGGCACCATGCTATACATTAGATTTCCAGAACTTATTTATCTTGCAAAACTGAAACTTAACCAACATCTCCCCATTTCCCAATTCCTCCAGCCCCTGGTCACTACCATTCTACTTTCTGTTTCTATGAGATTGACTGTTTTAGATTCCACACATAAGTGAAACCATACAGTATTTGACTTTTTGTGTCTGGCTTATTTCATTTAGCACAATGTCCTCCAGGTCTATCCATGCTGCTGCAAATGGCCAAATGTTCTTTTTACAGAGTGAATAATATTCCTTTGTTTGTATATGCCACATTTTCCTTATTCATTCTTTCATCAGTGGACATTAGGTTGCTTCCATATCTTGTCTATTGTGAATAATGCCACAGCTATCTCTTCCAGATTCTGATTTCAATTCCTCTGGATATATACCCAGAAGTACGATTTCAAGGTCATATAATAGTTCTATTTTTAATTTTTTGAGGAATTTCCATTCTGTTTCCATAATGGCTACACCATTTTACATTTCCACTAACAGCGTGCTAGGTTCCCTTTTCTCACATCCTAGCCAACATTTGTTATCTTTTGTTTTTTAAATAATAGCCATCCTAGCAGGAGTGAGGTGATATCTCATTGTGGTTTTGATTTGCATTTCACTGATGACTAGTGACGTTGAGCACTTTTTCATATACATATTGTCCTTTGGCATGTTGTCTTTGGAAAAATGTTTATTCATGTCCTTTGTCCATTTTTAAGTCAGGTTATTTGGGTTTTTTGCTATTGAGTTGAATGAGTTGCTTATATATTTTGGAAGTTAACCCCTTATTCTATATATGGTTTGCAAATATTTTGTCCATTCTGTAGGTTGCCTTTTCATTTTACTGATTGTTTCCTTTGCTGTGCAGGAACTTTTTAGTTTTATGTAGTCTCACTTGTTTACTTTTTCCTTTGTTTCATGTGCTTTTGGTATCATATCTAAAAATGTGTTGCCAAGACCAGTATCAAAGAGCAGTTTCCTCAAGGGTGTTTTTGGACATATGATACCAAAAAGGATCTTAACTTCCCCTAAGAATACCAAACTCCTGGTGAGTCTCAAATTGAAAACTGGCTTAAGTGCATCAGTAATTTTCCATAAGAATTTAATAGCTTCAAGGAAATTATGGTTCCATCTCCTTTGTGGATTTTAGCTGGGGTGCAGTGTTCAAAATTGAATACACAAAAGATGCAATTATTGAACCACACGTACATGCTGTTGTGACAGTTAAGAAAACATAACTGGCCTAGTTTACATATACACACAATATACACACACATTGGCCTACTTTACATATACACACAACACACACACACACACACACACACACACACACACACACACATACACATACTACTTAATCTATTTAAAATCTGCTCCTAGCCTCCAAATTCCTCAGAGCTTAGGGAAATAAAACCAAGGTCATAGCTATATAATTGCAAAGATCCAACTGTGTCCTATTAACCCAATCACTTCATGAGCTAATTCAGAGGCCATGTGTCTACAAAACCTCAGTGTGTTTAAGATTCATAATTAAATTTGAAAAATGAAAGCTCATCTTGCTGGCTTTGTTTAAGTATCCATGAAATGTGTGGCTATCATACAGAATCTTGTGGACAGGCTCTACATTTCTTAAATCTAATCTTTTCTTTTTATTACGATGCCAGTTTACAGTAAAGGATATGGCACTGCTTTCTAAAAAGACATCCCATCCTGAAACTCAAGAGATTCAAAAACTAACCCTGAGTGTATATTTGAGGAAGTTCCCTGAATTTCTCTGTGTTCCTGGAGAAAATAAATCTAAAAATATGGACAGTTTCTATCTATGAATATCTGTGATTTAAAAATGCCCACCAGGAAACACTGTTCATCAGTCTGGGGTAGTGAGGGGATAAGAGACTATTAGCCCAGGTCCTCTGAGAAACAGATGGCAAGAAAGCATTAAACACAAAGGATTTTTTTAGGGGGGGAACAGCTGTGAGAAAAAATAAGGAGGGAGCTGGGAATATCTGGGAGAGCTGTCAGACAACAATGCACATCTGACCAGGAGAGAAAGTGAGAGTGAATAAAAATGGGATGAAAACTTCCTAGACCACGTTACAGTCTGAGTTCTAGCAAGGCTTTCTGGGTGTTTCTGAGCCAAAGTCAGTCATCAGAGGAGGAGTCCTGTGTCTCCCAGAAAGATCCACCTTAGCATGAGCCATGATTGAATGGGAGCAGCCCTGGGAGGTGAGGCCTCAGCCCAGACTCGTATAGATGATGATTTCTTTATTAGTCAGCTTGTTACTACAAAATGCTATATAGCAAACAACCTCCACATCTGCCTATTGGCATGCCTTTTAATATTTTTGTTGAAAGATGCACATGTGAAAGGAACTTAGATACTAGGAATTAAAGTAAGTAGGCTTTAGTGTGAGGTTTTAGGTTAACCTGGCTAAAAATTGGACTATGTTTAATGTTTACCCTAGTGATAGGTACAAAAGACCTTAAGTTCCTCTAGCATGCCTTTTTTTCTTCTTCCTTGTTGACTTTGGGGATTCCCTAAGTATTCCTCTTCAGAGAGATGTTACCCCTTACCAAGCAGTGATATAGTCTCCATGACTATAATTTGGTTTCTTTAAGAGTGTATGTGTGTTATATATATATATACACACACACACATATCTATATTCATCTTTACCCAGCATATTATCCTTTGAGATTAGCTTCTCAGTATAATATCATTGAGATCCATTCAAGTTGTTTCATACATCAGTAGTTCATTCCCATTTATTACTGAGAAGTATTCCATTGTGTGCATGAACCTCTGTTTGTTCATTTAACTGTTAAAGGACATTTGGGTTATCTCCAATTTTGGGCAATTACAAATAAAACTGCTATGAACATTCATGCACAGATTTTGTGTAAACATACATTTTCATGATTCTAGGATAAATATCCAGGAATATGATTGTTGGGTCAAATGATGATTGTTATATTTAACTTTACAAGAAACTGTGAAACTGTTTTCCAGAGTGGTGGTACCATTTTATATCTCCATTAACAATGTATGAGAGATCAGTTGTTTCACATCCTTGCTAGTACTTGAAATTAACACTATTTAAAAAAATTTTAGTCCTTCTAATCGGTGTATAGTTGCATCTTATTATAGCCTAAATTTGCATTTCACTAATGCCAGTGATGTTGAACATATTTTTATATGAACATTTGGCATCCTTATATTCTCTTTCACAAAATGTCCAAGATTTTGTCCATATTCTAATTGCATTGTTTGTTCTCTTATTATTTAGTTTACAAAATTCTTAATATATTCTGTATCCAAACCTTTGTCAAATAATTTCTCCCAGTTTATGGTTTGTCTTTTACCATCTTAACAGAGTATTTTGCAGAGCAAAATTTTAAATTATTAATAAAGTTTAAGTTATTGGTTTTTTCATAGATTGTGGTTTTGGTGACATATTGAGAACTCATTACCTTATATTTTTTAATAGATTAAAAATAGTAATAAATAAATATAAGACAGAAATGTAATGAAAGGTAGTTTTTTTTTTGAAAGGTAGTTTTTGAGAGGTGAATGAAACATACATAATGCTAGTATATATTTGTATAATATATAAATATATATATGTTTATAATGTTTGTATATGTACACCCATATATCTAGCCACAAAATAAATGTACCAAATAAATCACGTCTAAAAGCAGATATTGACTTGTAAGAGGCAATTTAGAAAATTATGAGAGTATTTACATAGCTTTATGCTAATAAATTGAAAACAATTGAAATGGGTGATTTTCTAAGAAATTTTAAGTTACCAAATTTAAAGTCTAAATAATGTAATAATCATGTAGAAAATGCAGTAAAGATTTAAATATCTACCTACACAAAAGGAAAACAATATATGTTTTTATCATTACTATGTTTAAACATCAAAAAAAAATTTATAAATGTCTGCATTTTATACAATTTTAAAATAAAGAAAGGGAATACAAGTTTTCCAGTGGACTTAGTTAAACAAATCATGACAAAATCGAAGAGAAAAAAAAGACTGATCAAGTTAAATTATATGCAATAAAATTATGAACGTGTTAGGAAATATTATCAATTACAGTGATTAAGTGAGGTTAATGCTAAAAATGAAGAACAACCAAATTTCCAGAAATCTACTAACAGATTTACTATATGAATAAATCTATTAAAAAATATGAAGGTTACGGTTATCGCAGTACATCTTAAAAAGGTATATAATTCACATTATATCTAAGGCACCTAGTAGTTTTAATAATAATAATAGAATAATATTTAATTAAAATGTAATTTCCATATACTTATATGTGTATATATAGGTAAGTTTATATATGTATTTATAGCACACAGTAATAGCAAGCATCATGATTAATATTGAAACACTAGGCACTTTCCCATTTAAACTAGGAACAAAAGAAGGACAATTGCAATTATCACTATTCTTTATAATTGTTCTGAAAATACAAGAAATATAAATACTGGAAGTAGGAAGAAAATAATAATTATTATTTGCAAATTATGTGATTATACATTCAAGAAATGCTTAAGAAAAATGACAATTAGTATTAATGGAGGAATTCAGTAGTGTGGCCAATCACAACATAAACAATCAACTATAGTTTTCTTGTAAAATAATGATACTTTAGAAGTTGTAATACAGAAAATTATTGCATTTACAATAGTAATATTTTAAATACTGATATTATTTCACAAATATAAAATAATAAAGAAAAATATCACAATAAATGGACAAGCATTATATGATAATATTAAAATCCATATGATTTAGAAAAAGACTTGAATAAATGGAGAACTATATCTTATATAGGTATAGCTATAATACTGGAAATAAGTCAATTTTCCTAAAATTAACCAATACATTGAATTCAGTTTACAAAGAAAAACAAGTATGATTTTGTTTTTCTTTCTTTTTAAGAGTGACAAAAACTATTCTAATGTTTGCCTGGAAAAATAAATATGCAAAAGAAGCTAGAAAAAGAATCTGACAGGGCTTCCCTGGTGGCGCAGTTGCGCAGTTGTTGAGAGTCCGCCTGCTGATACGGGGGACGTGGGTTCGTGCCCCGGTCCGGGAGGATCCCACATGCTGCAGAGCATCTGGGCCCATGAGCCATGGCCGCTGCGCCTGCGCGTCCGGAGCCTGTGCTCTGCAACGGGAGAAGCCACAGCAGTGAGAGGCCCGCGTACCACACACACAAAAAAAAGAATCTGACAATAGAAGACACATAAGGAATTTGGTTTACCAAATTTTGAAATATGTTGAGTAACATCACAGACGATGGCAGAATAGAAAGCTTCAGGAATTGGTCCCTATATCACAACAACTATTGAGCTGGTAAGAACTATTAGAATGAAGTATTTTGGAATTCTAGTATCTAGTCATATAGTATCTAAGGGAGTCCTTGAAGAAAGAGGCTGATAAATTTCAGTGGATTTTAGGGTTTTGCACAGTAATTACCCTTCTCCATCTCCTAGCCCCATGGCAAGCAGCCATGAGGTCTCCAGCCTGAGATCCTGGAACAGCTTGTTTGTGCCAGAATGTGGAATAAGGACCTTGTTCTCTAAAAATTGAAGTTGTGTGTTTTTATCTGCCTGGTGGGTCGTGGGGACCAGCAGAGAGGCTATCCATTGTTTAAAACTCATTTGGCTAAAGTGGCTTCCCAGGCAGCATCTATAGAAGAAACTGTGAAAGACAGAACACCTACTCTCTCTTTCTGTTTCTCTTATTGGATTTAGGCACTCAAGGAAATTTTGTCAGGTTACTGGCTGACCATGATATAACAGAACAAATACTTCCATGTCCACACAGACAAGAAATAGAGTCTTTGTAGGAATAATATGGAAAAGTTACTAAACAAACATACAACTGTAGCCCTCAATAAGAAACAACAGTAATCACAGGGGAGGGAGTCTGATTTCTAGAGTTACCATACTACCATATTTAACATACCTAGTTCTCAACAAAAAACTACAAAGCACACACACACACACACACACACACACACACACATACACAGGGAAATATGGCTTATTCTCAGGAAAAAATTAATCAATAGCAACGATTCAAGAAGCCCAGACATTGGACTTACTAGACAAAGACTTTAAATAGACTAAAACAGTCTATTTAAACTGCATATTTAAAACAAATAGGCTCAAAGAGCTGAAGGAAATCATGGGCAAAGAACGGAAGCCAACCAGAAGAATAGTGCATGAACAAGTAGGGGATCGAAGATAGAAATAAACAATGGAACCAAATAGAAATTCTGGATTTGAAATGAAATGAAAATCTCACTACAGAAGTTAAACCAGAGATTCTAACGGGTAGACAAAAGAGTCAGTGAATACAAAGATAGGGCAATTTAAATTACTCAGCCTGAGGAGAAGAAAGAAAAAAGATTGAAGAAAAATGATCAGAGCCTAAGCATACCAACATAAATATTATAGGATTTCCAAAAGGAGAAGAGAGAAAAGGGCAGAAAAAATAGTTGAACCAATAACAGCCTCAAACTTCCTAAATCTGATAAAATCCATGAACCTACACATCCAAGAAGTTCAGTGATTCCTGAGCAAAGAGATACGCACAAAGACACATTAGAATTAAACTGTTGGAACACAAAGGTAAAGTCTTGAAAACAGCAAGGGATCCTCATAGACAAGGGATCCTCAGTAAGAATAACATCTGACTTCTCAGTGGAAACTCTGTAGGCCATAAGGCAGTGGAGATATATTTGAAGGGCTAGATGAAAAAAAAACCCAAAAACCTGTCAATATCTCATCTATATCCAGTAAAACCATTTACCTCTAGTAAAACTATCCTTCAGAAGTAGAGAATGAGAAATAAGACATTCTCAGATTTTAAAAAAAAGCAAAGGCAGTCTGTTGCTATAGACTTGCTCTACAAGAAATGCTAAAGAGAATCTTTGAAGTTGAAACAAAAGGACAGTAGATAGTAACTCAAAGCCATATGAAAATGTAAACTTTTTTAGTAAAGGTAAATATATGGGCAGATGTAAAACCTGCATTGCGGGTCATGGAATTTATATATGTTCATAGTTAGTGGGCACTGTCAGCTTCTATTTCAAGAGCTTGATAGGAGGGTAGACGTAGGCATAGGAGCATGTGGCTACATTTGATTTTCCACTTGAAACTTAACAAGCTTATATCTTTCTGGGCCTAAGCTGTTCTTTAGTTGTGAATTAGGCAGTTTTGAAAGCCTGACTAGCTTCTTATCTCCCTGGGGCTATATCCAATATTACTCATAAATTGGTAAGAGACGCGGGTTCTTGCCATCAACACTGTCACACACAGGGAAAATGTCCTAATACACCATCATCCAATATTCTTCTGGGAGGGATGGTGTGTCTGAAAATTAGAGTGTGCCGAATGAGTCCCAATGACAGAGTCATTTATCATGTAGAGTCCCACAGAGAGGGAGAGGCCTGTTCAAGGGCTGTGCTAATGAGATGATTGCTCTGTCAGGGCAAGAGGGGCCCCTGCCTCTCTCCTGATGCTTCTTACATGGATGCCTCTCTGTGGAGGGTGGCAGAGCCTTAGGATTTGAAGGAGGACATGCCCGTGGAGAAAAGAAAAAGACACCCCTACTTCTATTTAAAATGCATACCTTACCATTCCTTATGGCTCTGAGGTAAAGCATCTGCCCACTGTGACAGTCAAAGAGAGTTTTTTGCTCAGTGTCTGCTTGTCAATCACGACCAATAAATTTATTCAAGAGAATCTAGAGTTGAGAGAAAAAATATAGAGTGGGTGGCCTCCCTCCAAAGGGCCTACCTTTCAGATGGAAGTGACCAATGGGAGTAAAAGACAAAGTGCTCAGTGGAAAACTTCATCACAGCATCCTCCTTCGTAGCAGGTTGAAATTTTATGCTCTTCCCTATGTCTCTTGCCCCTTGGTGAATACAAAAGCTGTCTGGAAAGCATCCTTCACAGAGTTTTCATTTTGGTGAAGACAAGGAAAACATACAGGAAACAGGATGCAAATAAGGTACAAATTATGGATCAAAGTGATTCATAAGAATATGAGAGAGTATTTTTGACCTTACTAATTGTGTCAGAGAGGTGGCTGATTTGGCCCTGAAATTTCCCAATGGAGAGTTATATCCTAAAAGATATGCTTAAAAAGTATACTTAAAAATTTAGTTATGCTTTTTAATCTATTTATTTTCTTATCCTAATGAAAAATTGACTCCCTAGGAGTAGGGGTCAGGGCCCCAGAAGGAGTCACATGCACACTCAGATGGGGAATTTGAGGAGTTAAAAAAATATGTTTACAAAACTGTGTGCAGGATGAAGGGGAACCAACAATGAATTGTGAAGCCCCTGGGGCTAGCAATAGTGAGGGGCTCTTTATCACTACAAGGCGGGAATGGAATAAGGGAGAAAACAGCGACCAGCACCCAGGAGCTGTGACTATAGGTGGAGAATCTCAGCCAACCTGCAGCAACTCGGCAGGAGGGAGCCAAACCCTACTTTCCCATCCTCCTCCCATCCCCCACTGGTATCACCCATTGGATGAATCCAGTTGGAAGCTGGGGGGAGGGGACAAGGTGCCTGTTGATTGGTCCATGCGGGTAAGTTCCTCTTGCTCTCAAGCAGAAGAGGGCCAGAGGGTGAGCGGAGAATACCCAGCAGCATATGGATAGTTAAGTTTCTCAAAAAAATAGAACAAAGCTTTTTGTTTAGATTGTGTTCTTTTCTTAAAAAGTGCATACCTGTTGTACTGTTATTAGTTAATGTTCATTAAACACTTCTAGCTCATTAAGCATTCATTAATTAAGGCCTAATTCTGCAAGCTCCTTTTCTTAGCTATGAAAATCAGCAGTTTTTTCTCAGCTGCCTTTATCTGGCTGAAAGAAAAAAAAATGTTTGAACAAATGTTAGAGGGTTATGAAAAACTTTGAAAAAAAATATCAACAATCAGCTGCAAGAGGAAAACACAAGATTTCCTGAAGCACCTATAATTATATTAGGAATTTACAGAGAAGACACTCTCTGCTAGCTCCAAACCTGTATTTAGGGGCTAAAATACCTGGTTGGATCCTGTTCAGTGCCAGCTATTGATTTAGGAATTCATGGAACTGTTTATTCTCCTGCTCAATAGAAAAGATTGCTTACCATAGCAACCCCTGCATTAGCATGCAGCTTCCTGGTTACAAAGCACCTTCCTAAGGAGGACGTACATCAATGTGCGAAGTGAGCCCAAGTTTTAAAATATAATTTTAAGGGGGCAGGTGGTTATATTAAAACTCATAACAAAGAGGACAACCCGACCCGGAGACTAGCAATTGTTTAAGGCTTTTATGCAATTATTGAATCTGCATGTTTTTCCTGATCCCAGGCATTCTGTTCCACTCGAACTTCTATAAGCCAAAACGCGTGGGAAATGATAAAATATTATACACAACCCACAACCAGCATAAGAAGCTGGCTGCTCCCTATGGGGAATTTCAACATAGGTCAGCTTCACCCCACTGTTCTTAGATTTATATTTCTTCCTTTTGTTAGAGAAAGGCAAATTTCTGGTCCTGCCACTCAAAATCTCACAGTGAAAATATTTAGGTTAATTTTCAAGTGAATTTCCCTGATGTCTATCAAGTGTCTGAAACACTAGTGATTGTTTTTACCTCGTATTGTGACATGAGGTAGCATTTTAATTAGGGAAGAAAAAAAGTGACTTGTGCTGGTAAGTGATAGTCACGGTTTTTGTCCCTGAGCTCAAAATGGATAGAGGCCGGGAAGTCGTGATTTGTGTATCAACCATCAGGGCATCCAAGCTATTTTTTTTTTTTTTTTTTTTGGAGTTTCTCTGGTTAGAAGGGGCTAGTTCATAGGCTCATTATAACACTGCTGAAGGCCAATGATGGTACTGAAAGAAAACCCTGTAATTGTTGGTGACTTTGACATTCTGGTTCAGCTCTGGGACAGTGTTCACCTGAGGCAGACAATGGCTGAACAGAAAAAAAAAAAAAACAAAACCGTAGGGGCTGAGGTACCTCAGAGGACCTGGCAAATAATAAGGGAGGGTTTAGGGAAGGGAAGCAGTGGAGCCCTGGGTCTAAATCCAGGGAAGTGTGCTGGAGGAAGAGGGGCTGGAAAGAGGTCCATGTAGAAGCTCTTTTGCCTGTATGCTCTGTGTCTGGAGCACTGTCTGGGCCCCATGAAGCAGCTAGAAGCCTGATTGAACATCGTGCCTGATTGAAGCTGGAGCAAGATATGCCAGGCTCCCACGTACATTTTTGTCCTGGACACTTTCCCTCTAAGGTTCATGGATTTTGCTTTCAAATCATACTCCCCTCCTCCAGCCTTGATAAAAAATGAGAATCTGGGTCCTTGGCAGACATACCACTGTGTTGATTTTCAGAGACTTGGCTTAGCCATAAGGGGTTCTCTTCTCCTGAGGTGACCTCAGCATTTACGGGTACTGTCTGTGAAAGAATCAGGAAGGTTCATCTGGGGAGATAAGGTGAGATGAGGAATCAAAAATGGATAAATTAGGAGTTTGGGATTAACAGATACACACTACTATATATAAAATAGACAACCAACAAGGACCTACTGTATAGTACAGGGAATTATACTCAATATTTTGTAATAGCCTGTAAGGGAAAAGAATCTGAAAAATATTTATATATTTATATATATATAAATAGCTGAATCACTTTTCTGTACGCCTGAAACTAACACTGTAAATCAACTATACTTGAAGAAACAAACAAACAAACAAACAAAACAAATGAATTTGACCAGGCCTTCTACAGTTGTCAGGGTGTTGCAGAATCAAAAGATCAATCAGGCAGTTAAAGAGTGATTAGACTATTAGAATAGTTTGAAATATTATTGGTGAGATATCTTCAGCTGTATTCATTGTTAGAGGGTTGTTATTCAAACTCTAGTGAACATCAATAGCACTTGGAGAGCTAGTAGTCTTGAAGATTCAGGAGCTTCGCCTCCCGTGACTGGGTCTTGGGTAGGACCTGAGCATCTGCATTTTTAATAAGCTCTTGGGTGATGCTGTCGTGCTGGCTGAGGGCCACAGCCTGAGTAACACTGAGGCAGTCATCTGCTAACCAGTGGTTGGGCCGTTGGGCCCAGGAGTCTGTGTTTTAACAAGCCCCTGAGTGATACTGACACTTACCAAAGTCTGAGAAGAACTATTTTAAACCAATTGTTCTCAACCTTAGCTAGACATTGGACCCACCTGATGAGTTGCTTAAATAACACCAATGCCTGGGTCTTACCTAGCCGGTTCTATTGAAACTGGACTGGAAAACAGTCTGACATGGGGATTAGTTGAAGCTGCCCAGACTTTAAAATGTGCACCCAAGGTTAAAAGTCACTCCTTGACCATATCTTCATTTCTAGTGGCACAAGATTAGAGTATCTGCAATTTGTACTTTCCAGTGTATTGATAGGGAAGGAAAAGAGATGGATAAAAATTCTAGCATCTGAAAGGAAATAAGCTTTGCTAGTCTTGTGTGAAGTCAATCCCAGTTTATCTTACAGACTGTAGGGAATGAGAGTAATGAAGGGCATGATTCAAAAGTCCCGAGAATGAGTAAGCTGGAAGAGGTGGAAATTTGGGCAAAAGAGCAAGTTCCATAAATCTGTAGAAGTGAAGCCCATTTAGTTACCTCCAAAGGGCCAAATGTGCTATTTAAAATGCTCCAATAGAGCATTCAATTTCACAGCTGTCTGTAGCTTTGAGGCCAAATTCTGATTTCCTAAAGTTAGGAAACAGAAGTAGGAGTGCTACCAAAAGCCACATGTACTACTGAGTTACTAATTAAGCCCCAAAGACTTCAAGGACCCCTGTCCAGTCCTCCTGAATGCATTTTTCTTTGCCAACTGATGCAAGCAGACTTCTCGTGACCTTCATCCCATTTGAACCAGATCTCTGCGCCTGGATGTTATTAACATAAAAGGATGTCAAAATTTTAAATTCCAGAGAATAGATTCCTCCAAAGCTAACCCACATCCTTTTGTTATTTCCCCAAGATCTTAACATTTTTTCTGTTTTTGTGAAATAGTCTCTTATGGAATTGTTAAACAAGAAATAAGATTATTTCCATTTGCAAAATCCAGCTTGAAATCCAGGCAGTCAGTGCGGGTATTATGCCAAGTCTGAGTGCTGGATGGAGAGTCAGATTCATAGGTTCCTCACACGTACCTTGTCTTTGACCTTCAGACTGTTCTGAACCTAATTTCTTTTACTGTCAAATGACAGTGACTTCTCACATTCACTTTTAACTTTAATAATGTAAAAGTGTCTTCGTAAAAAAATGGGAATCTGGAGAAATCTATGCGATAACAGTCCACGGCAAATCTATTGTGCCAATTTTCAAACTTTCAACTAAAACACTAAGTGGGTCTTTGTCTCTTTGCAATGACACTGCTTTGGTGCTGGCTCCCCCCTTCTCCCCCCCTTCCTGTTGTGTAATGGCTGTTGTTTTTCATTGATATAACTTAAGAGACTGGAAAAAACAAGCCATATTCTCCAATTCATTCCTCTTAGGGTGATAGAAAATAAACTATTTTTCCTATGATCTGCTTCCAGGTCATTCTCACCAGCTGTGAATCTCCCATCCGTAGAGAGTTGTCAGTTGAAACTTTTTTCCTCTGTTGGTTTGTACTTAGCCATCTTTTTGAAGTAAAGTTCCATTTACTTTGTTGGTTCTAGGAAAACATAAGCTTTTTCAAGACCTACTTCTGCTTTCTCCTGATTGGAACGAAGTGGGGGGAATTAAACTTCTCTAATTTGCTGATAAACTGACAAATCCTCCAAAGACTGTTGTCCAGGTCTCCTGAGCAGATTCATCTTTGCCAACAGATACCAACACATTCCTCTTGACTTTGTCAACCATTGCACCCGTGTCAAAGTTGGGACTATATTAACATAAAAGATGTCAAAACTTAAATCATTGCAGAGAATAGATCCAGCCAAACCTGGCATTAATGATGGGCATTGATAACAACTGGATTAGTAATAAGTGGTTATGGAGAAAGAGTTGTCCATTTTTTGCCTAAAAATGCATCAAGGGAAGAGCGGAAAGCAGGGGAAAGATGTAGTTCTGGAATTCAAGAACTCTGGGTCTGAGTTTTCTGTTTTTTTGGAAGCATAGTTGATTTACAGTGTTGTGCCCATCTAAGTGACTCAGTTATACACATATAGACGTTCTTTTCTAATATTCTTTTCCAGTATGGTTTATCATAGGATATTGAATATAGTTTCCAGTTCTATATATTAGGACCTTGTTGTTTCTCCATTCTAAATGTAATAGTTTTTATCTACCAAGGCCAAACTCCCAGTCCATCCCTCCAATCAAAAGACGTAGAGTGGCAGACTGGATAAAAAAACAAAGAGCCGACAATATGCTGCCTACAAGAGACCCACCTGAGGGCAGAGGACACACATAGACTGAAAGTGAGGGGATGGAAAAAGATACTTCATGCAAACAGAAATGACAAAGGGGTGGAGAGAAGGATGGGCATGAGTTTTGATCATCCATTAACTAGCTATGAGAACTTGGAACAATTCTTCAGTTGCTCCAGGTGTGAATGGACTGAGACCAGTGTTTCTTGAGCTTTAATGTGCATTCGAATCCCCTGGGATGTTGGTAAACTGCAGGCTCTGATTCAGTAGGTCTGGGTTGGGATCCGAGATCCTGCAGTTCTAGTGTCTCCAAGGTGATGCTGTGAAATCTGAAATCATGCTCTGAGTAGCAAGTGGACAGATGATTCTCCCCAAGTTAACTTCCAGTTCTGGAAGTAAGCAAATAAACAGATGATAGATAGAGAGATAGATAGATAAATAATAGGTGATAGTTAGATAATAGATAGATGATAGATAGATAGATAACTTTAAAGCCATTTTAAATAACTCTATTAAGCGTGATACTGAAGTCCAAATTCCCTAAATCAACATGTGAATGTGGTTTGGTACCTGGATGGATTCTCTACAATTTCACACTCTCATTGCAGGAAAAACGTCAGTCTCAGAAGTAAGAGCTTTCGGAGTAATGATCTTCCTACTTTCCCCCAAATATTACTCTCTGCCCATTGGATACTTTCTAATCCCCCCCCAATACAACCCAGAAGAAAGTTAAATAAGTATCGCAAGCTTACTGATTCAATATATCAGCTGGGGAATTATGCTTTTTAGGATTTTGCTAAATTTATGGTCCATAAACAATGGATTATGTCGATTCCTTAATTGCCGAACCAGTTACTTTCATTTAAACTGCTTGTATTGTAGTATGTTTCTACTTTTCATCCTGAGACTGAATTTGTATTCCAGCCAGTGACACAGAATATTAACATATATTTGCATGTTAGTAATGAGAAATGCTCAGATGAAATTCTAACTGGAGTTATGTGGCCAAATCAAGAAACCTTCCTAATGTGTCTGACATGCGTGGGTTGATTTGCACAGCCCAAGACGGGCTCATAAAATTAACAAATGTGATGGCGAGAATATAAGCACGGATATGAATTTGGCTTTCCACTGTTTTATGTTTAACTGGATGGTTTTATGAGGTTTCAGAGTGCTCAGGTTTTCGCTCAGAAATGTAGGCACTTGTGACAAGATGCAGCCCACTGGCAGTAACAGCGAAAGCAAGCTGCCAGCTCTCCCGAGGAAGTCATTTCCAGATTTCATTCCACAAAGACTAACGTCTTCAGTGAAGTCAAAGATGCGGCTTCCTTGCAGTGTGTGCGTGGGACACACTCACTTTGATGAAATGGAAAGAGGTGAATGGGGGCAACCTACCTTCTACCAGAACAGGGAGCAGAAAAGTATCAGAGAGAGTTTCATTTACAATGAATACCAATGCCTTCCTGTTAGGTGTGGGAAAAGTTTCTGCTTAGAATATAAACTTATTGAAGATATTAAAAAAAAATTTACTTCTTACTTAAACTCACTGGGAAAAATATAAAAAAAATTCTTAGAGTCTTTGTTGTCTTGAAATATATCATTATAACCGTCTAAAATTTGAGCTCACATGAATTTTTGTATGGTGCTAAATTAATGGCAAAAGCAATTTATTTGGAATCAGGATACACTGATTTGAAATCTGACTTTGAATCAGTCAAACTCTCTGGTTCTCAGTTTTGTTTTCTATAGAATGAACAGTTAAATATTCACCGAGACCCCTACTAGCCCTGCAATTCCTTGATCAATTTTTCAATTGATATTTTGGTTTTCACATGTTTACTTACAAATCCCAAAGTATGCTTACTGCTCTTCTTCACACGTGTTTTTCACATTTAACATTTTTCATAACTTGGCCATTTCTGTTAAAAAAGCCCACACTGAGTTTCCTATCTGATGCTTAGGCTTTAGAGCCCTCTAAGGCTCCAGTGGTTCAGGAGAAGAAGAGGGACTCAAGGGGAATGGACAGATGGGCAGAGGCAATGTGCATCTTCTCCTCCTATCTTGTATCTCAATGAGTTTGTCTTATCAGGGAGCTATGGACTTTGGAGAGGAGCTTTGAGTTGACCATGATTGTTGTTTTCCTGGAGTCACTTTTAGGTGGTTAGCTCAGGGATGCTCTCAATGGTAAATGAAGTCCAAAGGTGCTTTGGGCTGGCTCTGCTCTTATAGCCTTGTGAGATCAATTGTGTGCATTTCTGCCCAACCCTTGGCTACAGTGAGAATATTTACATCATGGAAATCAGCAAATGCTACAGATTGAGATATTTATTAGAGCCAGTTGTTAAACATGTATGAGCATTACAACTAGATGTTATACACACACATAAACACACACAAACACATACCACCACCACTCACATTGAGAATTTGTCAGTCTTTGTCAAGGCAAATAATCAGATTAGAACTTCTCTCTCCCAAGTGCTCTTCTTTTATGACTTTTCTCTAATTTAGGTTGTCCATGCAGTTAATTTTCTAAACTGTGTACCATGTATCATTATTTCATATATTTATTAAAGGAGTACATATCCATAATGCATTAAAATGGATTATGAATGGAAGGGAGAAAACAATCATCCATGTTTGTATAATCTAAATTATTACAACTAGCAATATTATTAGTATATTACTATTAGTATATTTTTTTTCTGTATATAGTCCTGTGAAAAGGGAATAATTTGCTTAATCATTACTCTGTGATTTAGGTTTTTTCTCAGTTCTCCACTATGATAAATTATGCTGTGGTGAACAACTTGTTATGACTTAGATGGTGGGGAAAGCCTGTGAGGTAGAAATACAGGGTGTTATTTTGTTTGGCTCCTGCACCGCCTGAATTGTTGGCAAGGTGGGGCTGGTGACATGAGCAGTTTAATCATGGCCAAGGAAAATTCAGCTGTCCATAGAGCAATGTGGAGAACCTAGAGATTTATGGAAGTTCTATAAAATGCCAACTGAATGGCATATGTGGGTGTGTTCAGATTTGCTGTTGGGTGGTTTTGAGAAGAGCTTACCAAGGCTTGAATCAACCCTACCATCAGGATCAGAGCAGATGCCAGCTATTTTTTCGCATGCCCCAATTCTGACCTGATTGAGGACACCTGTCAGGAATATTTGGCACCTAATGCACGAGGAGGCAAACATCAGCATCGGAGAGTTTGGTAACAGTGAAGATAGAACCTTTAGTTGCTGGGTGAGGCCAGGAGTTTCTGTGTATCCTTGTTTGCCAGATCTACCTCCAGCTTGCTGGGTGCATGTGTTTCTGAACCTACCACCCGGGCACAAGTCAAGCCAACTAATCCGGTATGTTGTGTTCCCTGATAGCTCTGCTTTGAATATATTTGTGTGTATCTCCATGTGCTCTGTTCACCCAAGTGAAGGTCCTGTTGTTGAATGCATTTGGTTCTGAGTTTATTGAATTCTTCATTTAATTCAATTCATCAGACATTTAACATGCAATGGGCCACTGCAAGATAGGATGCAGTGGTTTTCCCCATTTTTTCAGTCTGATGGTCTAGTAGAAGAGATAAAGAGTATTAAAATACCCAGGATATAAATTGCCTGGGATAGGGGCTCTCATATAGATGATCACTAAGCTATGGGGACAGAAAGAAAGGGGATAAATTTGAGTGAGGAAATGTGGGAACAGTGACTTCATGGGGGTGGTGGCATGACTCATTTTTTAACTGGTAAACATAGACTCAAGGAATTCTAGGGAGAGAGAGTTTCCTAGACAAACAAGAAGTTAATAAAGATTGTCCATGATTATTTAGAGCTTTCTGAACAAGGGCTTCCCCATATTTTATTACAGTTAATCAAGATAGGAGTAGAAAACACCCTGAACTAGCTGAGTGTAGGTTCGAAGGACAGTGGTGTGAGTGTTTCTGTGACAGTCGATTGTTACTAGACCACAAAGGATATCTTAATTTGGATACCTCCAAGAGCAGATCCTAAAATAAAGACTTTATTCTTTTGGGGAAGGAATCCCAGGAAGTGGGTGAAGGGAGTGCAAAGTGAGGCAGAGAAGGGAGGAAAGCCAATCAAGGGAGAGATGAGGGAAAGAATGAGCAGATCCCACCAGGGCCAGGATAGGGTGGAGTAAGGGAGGCACTGACCTCGATGCAGGAAGTACAGTAAGTCCCCTACATACAAACCTTCAAGTTGCGAACTTTCAAAGATGCGAACGTGGGTTCACACGTCCAATCACGTAAGTTAGTTCACGTGTCTGGTATACATTGTTACATGCGCTCATCCTCTGCAGTTGGTTGAGCTTTTGTGTACTTTACTGTACAATACTCTATAGAGTACAGTAGTACTGTATCTTTATTTCAAGCCCAGGATGTCTGGAAGCAAGCGTAAAAGCAGCGATGATGTAGCTGGTACTGCTCAGAAGCACCAAGCAATAATGACTGTGTTTAGCAGGGTACCTAGGCTAACTTTGTTGGACTTACAAACAAACTGGACTTACAAACAAACTCTTGGAACGGAACTTGTTCGTATGTAGGGAACTTACTGTAAGGGGTGCCAAACACTCAGTAATCAGGATGTATAGCATTTTAATGAAATAATTTTTTAAATATCAAAATATCACAAAAATGTGATTAAAATTATCAACACTTTAAATAAAGATAGGATCTGACGGTGCTGTGCTGAGCCATACTGGAGCCTGAGGCAAAAGGAAAAAAAATATGTAAAAAACACATTCTAAGTGTATTTTTTAAAATGGTGAATTTGCTTCAGAACATGAAAATAACTGAAAAGATATTGAAAAATCAAATAAGTGTATTAAAAACTCACACCATTATTTTAAATTTAAATACTAGTTTACATCAAACACAAATTTCATTATAATTTTACTTTACTGGTTTTCATGGAAACAAACTCATCAATGATAATATTTTCATTAAAAACATTAACCATTTAAAACTACTTTAAAATTGTATATAGGAGTGTACCTATTTCTTTTGCCTCAGGGTCCAGTTGGCATGGAACGAGTTACCATGGTGGGCTTAATTCCACCACTGGGGGTCCTCTGAGATATTGATCCACCAACTCCTCTCGCTCATTAGTCAGGGGCTCTTCCTGTGGTGTTACCTCTCTGGCACTCCCTGAATACTCTTGGGGTTGGCTGAGACCTAAGGAAAGACAGGTCTCACCTGAGACAGGCTGAGACCTGTAGGAAAGACACTACCTTCAGCTGCTTTGGAGGGCTTGGATGTGCATCTGAGGGCCACAGGCTTCTATGCTGTAGACTAAAGGCTTTAGAGAAGCTGTGGGATAATCACCACGGCTCTGGTTTAGAAACTGTTTTCTGGACTCGTTCTGCATAAAGAGTTGGAGAATGAGGAAAGCAGGGAGCATGAAGGCCAATTTAGAAGCAACCATAATAATTTGGTTGGGAGATAATATGGCCCTGAGCTAGGATTGTGTCTATGGGGTGGGGCGGAAAAGGGAAGGCACAAGAAAACATTGCAGGACTTGAATCCCTGGGTCCTGACCACCAAATGGATGTGTTGGGAAAAAAGTAAGGGAAATGTGTAGATGAGGCTGTGGTCTCCCATCAGTGGCGGGGATAATCACAATCTCTTTACAGAGTTGATAGCTTGAGAGAAAGAGCAAACTTGGTGAGGAGAGAGATTTGGATTTGAACACATGTGGAGAACAGAGATCCAGGATATATTCACATCCAGGAGCAGAAATGATGACTTGGAGGGCCAGGAAACTGCAGGACTCTTTTTGCCTGAGTTGACATTCAATGTCAGATGGAAGAAGAATGGAACAATGTCCATGGAAGAACAGGGTCTTTGAGGGGAAGGCTTGGGGGACAGAGGTGAGTAGAAGGAGGAAGACGGTCGATCAAGGCTTCTCTAAGTGTGCTCTGTGCACTGGTGCTGACCCATGAACTGCTGGTTACCCATCCACGAAGGAAATTCGGACCACAGATGTAACACGTGGGAGCTGTCATAGCAACTTGACACTGCTGCGGAATCCAACAGACGTTTCATTTTTATAGTAATTTATTTTTATTGTGTTTTATGATAATATCAGGTAGTGATTGATTGGAATTAAAAATTAAAAGAGAAAACAAACAAAAACAATAAATTCCTGGTCCTGCATCTAATGTAATTGAGATGCACTGATAAAACACAACTCGGTAACTGCCCAGCCCTTGACTTTTGGAGAAGATCTCTAAAGAGGGATTTTAAGGAAGATGAAGTGCATGAAATGCTGTTTGGGGTTTTAAAGACAAAGCACAGCACATAATCAAGGAGAGACATCTTTGTGATGGAAGGCCTGAGAGATGCAGGGCATCTTGGCTTCTGAGAGATGGTGTTGGAGGATATCCTTGCAGATGGTTTTCTGGGAACTGAGTATTTAGAGAGGGCACTGGCCTTGCCAGCCATGGGAGTGATGGTGTAAAACCACAAGAAAAGTCTACCTGTGCTGCATCTGAACTGTTGATGGACAAAATGTTGCACACAAAATGGCTAGGATGGTGAAAGAGACATCTTCAAGGAGTGTCTGTGTGATGACTATGGGGGCAATAAAGAGTTAACTACTTTTTGCAACACATCTGCTGAGCACTTACTATATGCCAAACACTATCCTAGGTGCTGGGAATGCATGTATGGAACAGATGAATGGAACCCCTGGAAATGAAATACACAGAATGTGACAGGACCAGAAGCTGCAGGAGAACCTGCACAGTCTTGAAGGAGCTTGGTTTCTTCCCCTAAAGGCAACTGAAAGCCACAGGGTTTTGTACAGCGAAGGAGTGCTATGCTTTCTGCATTTAAGAGTTTACTGTTGGCTACCAGGAGACGTGGAGGAGGAGGCAGAGGCAGAGGGGAAGCAGGATTAGGTGGGGGGCTGCTGCAGGGGTTGAGGTGAGCAAGGATGGTGGTTTGTTGGTTACGGCTTATGAGTGAAAGATGCCTCATGTTGGCCGTTGGCCTTTAGAAATATTGGGTTATTGTGCCCATGGGACATACAAGTGGGGATATCTTTCAGGCATTTGGAGCTGCTAATTTTAGTCCAAGAGAACATTAGTGCAAAATAACAAAATTTAGGGAAAATTGTATCATCTGGGAACTCTGGTGGTGGTGCTGGGTATAGCTGTGAATCAGGGACAGGAGTGGAGGGTAGAACACAGAATCTCAAAGAGGACTGTTACGGGTCGAATTGTGTCCCCTTCAAAATGTAGAAAGAAGTCCTAACCCCCAAGACCCCGAATGTGACCTTATTTGGAAATAAGTTTATTGCAGTTATAATTAGTTAAGGTGAGGTCATACTGCAGTGAGATGGGCTCTTATTCCAATGTGACTGCTGTCTTCATAAGAAGAAAATGGGGACACAGACATGCAAAGGAAGAAGCCCACGTGATGACCGAGGCAGAGGCTGGAGGGATGCAGCTGTGAGCCAAGGAACTCCAAGGATGCACCAAAAGCTAGGAAAAGACAAGGAAGGATTCCATGAAGCATCTGAGAGGGAGCATGGCCCTGCTGACACCTTGATTCCAGACTTCTAACCTCCAGAAATGTGAGAGGAGTAAATGTCTGTTATTTTCAGCCACTTGTTTTGTGGTACATTACTATAGCAGCTGGAGGAAACTGATACAGAGGCTTACTTTAGAGGTGAGTGGAAAGAGAATGACTAGGATCAAGAAGGACCGGTGAGAAATACGGAAGAAGAAGCTGGAATGGTTAATATTGCAGCCCACAAAAATGGAGCATTTTGAGAAACCAGGCTTAAGTTGAGGATGGTCTGTGTGGGTGAGCAGGAAAGGAGAAGGACTGAGCCAAAGCTCTGCTCATCGTGCACCTTACAGAGGGTTAGAGAGGGACCACGAGGATGGGTGCAGGACAGGCAAGAGCCTGGAGCCACTGAGGAAAGGCTCTTTATTGGGACATCTGGGGACAGGAACAGAAGTGATGGAATGGAAGTATGATAAGGTAATGGTTGAAAGTGGGAGACCTTATTTTTTTTCTTTTTCTTTTCTCTGTCTCTTCCCCTCCCTCCCTCTTTCCCTCTTCCTTCCTTCCTTCCTTCCTTCCTCTTTCTTTCCTTCCTTTTTTTTTTTTTAGAATAAAAGAGGCTTGAACTTGTTGCCTAAGAGCATGTTTGTAGTCAATACTTCCAGAGATGGGAAAATACAAGTAATGAAGAGCAGAGGCTCCCATATAAAACAGGATGAGACAGGAGCAACAATGTAGATGTGAAGCAGTTTTGGAGATGAGGAAACTGTGATGGGTAGGAACCTGTGTTCTCAACCCCCTGCCAGCTGTCTTAGCTTGAGACAATTTCTTAGCTTCTCTGAGTCTCAGGCCACCTATAAAATGGTGCAGGGATTAAATGAGATAATTCAATGCCAAATCCATTGCATGGTACATGTTAAAATGTTAGTAAATTATATGTGATATGTATATAAAACAGCTTGGCTAATAGGCGGTGCTCTCAAAATTACATTTCTTTCTCACTCTTATCCCTTTTTTTCTGAGACAACAGAGAAAAGGGGGATTGGGTTTAAATACAGGTAAATTCTGCAGTGAAGAAAGAAACTAGAGAAGACAATGGCTGGATGACTTATCTTTGGTCATGAAGCAGGAATTCAGGTTGCCCCTGGACAGCAACCTCAGGAGAAACTTGGAGCCAGAGGCACCCAGCTAAGCCGCACTCCATCCCTGACCTGCAGAAACTGTGAAATGACATTTGTCGTTGTTTTAAGCTGTTACGTTTTGAGGTAATTTGTTACTGAGCTTGAGAAAACGAATACATTCACCATCAATTAATGGGCTGAAGGAGAGATACTTTACAAAAAGGTTTGCCTAGTGTTGGAGGTCAGGTGGCTTGGGCAGAGAGAAGACAGTTTTCCCAATGTCATTCAGAAGTACAGTGATCTTTCCTGTAAAACACACCACCTCTTTCATGGTAAAGGGGCATTTATGTAATTATAGAGGGCATTGGTCCTCACTGAAATTGTCAAGGAAAAGATTGCTGCCTTCACCTTTTTTTTTTTTTTTTGCGGTATGCGGGCCTCTCACTGTTGTGGCCTCTCCTGTTGCAGACCACAGGCTCCGGACGCACAGGCTCAGCGGCCATGGCTCACGGGCCCAGCTGCTCCGCGGCATGTGGGATCTTCCCAGACCGGGGCACTAACCTGTGTCCCCTGCATCGGCAGGCGGACTCTCAACCACTGTGCCACCAGGGAAGCCCTGCCATCAGGTTTTACTCTATCTCTATGTAAATCCCCCCTTGCCTGCTAAGTGTAATAATCTCAGAAGTCCTGAGTCTGCCATCCACAATCAGGGCATCTACTTCTCAGCCACTAGTGGGGATGCTTCCAGCCAGATGTGCCTCCTGGCTAGAGTGTTTCAGATCCCCATTGGTCTAATTCATTAGTGACTGTAACATAGGGATCTTCTGGAAATGACACTTTGGGGTTAAGTGGGAGGGTGTATGTGAAGATCAGTTCATAACTCCCATCTTATAGGCATGGTCTTCTCTGGGGTTGGAACCCACACATGTGTGGACTTTTACCCTCCAGGATTCCCAGAGACCATAGAGTGTGTGTAGCATAAGCCAGAAAAAACATGCAGGAAATCGTAGGGGAGGCAAAATTTTCCCTTTACCTCTTAGGTTGTTTTCCCAGCTGGACCTGAGAATTAAACTAACATAAGATAGATCAACAGGAGAAAAGCATATAAATTTAGTTCATACATGTCTTATGTAACATGGGAGCCTTCGTAATGAATGACAATCTGAAGATACGGTGAAACTACATGCCTTTATATGAGCTTGAACAAGGAGAGGCAATTATGGAAAAGTAATTAAACTATGATGCAGGGTGGCTTAAGGAAGATAAGAATTATTTTAACAACATCTCCTTGTAGAGAATTCTCCTTTAATTTTTAATTTTTTTAATTAGAGTATAGTTGATTTACAATGTGTTAGTTTCAGATGTACAGCACAGTGATTCAGTTATATATATATATATATATATATATATACACATATATACACATATGTATATGTATATATATATGTTCTTTTTCAGATTATTTTCCCTTATAGATTATTACAAACTAGTATAGTTCCCTGTGCTATACAGTGGGTCCTTGTTTATCTATTTTGTATATAGTAGTCTGTATATGTTAATCCCAGACTCCTAATTTATCCCTCCCCCCCTTTCCCCTTTGGTAACCATATGTTTGTTTTCTATGTCTGTGAGTCTGTTTATGTTTTATAAATAAGTTCATTTGTATCATTTTTCTAGATTCCACATATAAGCAATATCATATGATACTTGTCTTTCTCTGTCTGACTTAATTCACTTAATATGATAAGCTCTAGGTCCACCCATGTTGATGCAAATGGTGTTATTTCATGCTTTTTACAGCTGAGTAATAGTCCATTGTATATATGTACCACATCTTCTTTATCCATTCATGTGTTGATGAACATTTCTGTTGCTTCCATGTCCTGGCTATTGTAAATAGTGCGCAGTGAACACTGGGGTGCATGTACGTTTTAAATTATAGCTTTATCTGAATATATGCTCAGGAGTGGGATTGCAGGATCATATGATAACTGCTTGTAGAGAATTCTCTTGATCTCAACTTCTTTTCCTTGATAAGAATGATACCTTCCTGCTGGGATCTGGGGAGGATATCTTTCATATGGAAATTTCATCTCCTGCTCTTAAGAAAAAGAAGGATAGAGTGTTTTCCTTGCATTTTCTGTTTTTCAAGTGCTTTTAGCTCAAATTAATCAATATGCCAGAGTGGAATATTTTGGAGTGGCATATTCCGAGCTCCTTCAATATGTTGTATATTTTAATAAATAATGCGTGTGTCATGGGACTTGATTTACCACTGTCCTGGCCTGGGGTAGACGTCATACCAAAGACATAACACTCTCCCACCTCCACACTTGGGCCCACCCTTCATTTCAGGTCTTTTAGGAATCTTGGAATTCTGAAAAGGGAATTCTTCACATAGAGTAAGTTGAATGCTGACGCAGCAAAGTTTCAGGGGCCCATTTGGGAATCCAACTGCTATTGAAGGGAGGTATTCAGTGGATGACAACAGGTAGAACAACTAACAAGTGTCCCCATCAGAGGAAGCACTCAGTGCTCACTGCAATGCACTGAGCTCTTTGTAAAATTTCAGTCGTATTTCATACATCAACTAGCGGGGGAGAGAGATGGGGCTCACCCAATGGCACTCCAGGGGAGGCGGGGCCATTTCCAATCCAACCTCCATTCTCACCTGTGTGAGTTCACCATACTCTCCACCTGAACCTCCACTCTCTCTAACTTTCCTTATGCTCTGAGAATTCCTTACTATTTAAAAAGGAGGCTGTGCACTAGAAGCTAACACAACATTGTAAAGCAAATATACTCCAATAAAAATTAATTTAAAAAAGTAAAATAAAAAGGAGGGAAAACTTTCTCCAAAGCTACGGCCTCTACTCTAGCTTTATTACATTAAATAAATACATAAACAAGAATTGAATCTTTTTTTAAAAAAAAATTTGTACATTTCTGCTGTGTCATGGCTTCCATGAGGCCACAAATGCACAATGATTAGCTGACTGGACAGAGGAAAGAATGAGAGGTAGAAAGAATCAAGGAGAAGAAGAAGAAGAAAGCAACAACATGGCGTAATTCTCCAAATGTATTCTCTCTCCACATGTGCCTTAAAAAGTTCAAGCAATCCAGAAGCTACTTATGATACAACCATTTCTATAAACAGTAATTAATAAATAATTCATGCAGTTCGGGGTCCTTAAAGTGATAAAGTCCTGCAGCTTAGCAGTCCCCAGATAGTCGCTGCAGTCAGAACACCAGGATTTCTGCACCTCTAGTTTCCAGGCTACCCTTGGGATTTGCTCAGGCTATAATAACAATAATTGCTGCTATTTGTTGAACATTGATGCCCTGCCAGACCCTGTGCTAAGGACTGCATGTTTTTTTGTCATAATCAATATTCCCCACCCGGGCAAAGTATTATTCTTTTCCATCTTACAAATGAAAAAGCTGTAACTTGGGCTTCCCTGGTGGTGCAGTGGTTGAGAGTCCGCCTGCCGATGCAGGGGACACGGGTTCTTGCCCCGGTCCGGGAAGATCCCACATGCCGCAGAGCGGCTGGACCCGTGAGCCATGGCGGCTGAGCCTCTGCGTCCGGAGCCTGTGCTCTGCAACGAGAGAGGCCACAATAGTGAGAGGCCTGCATACCACAAAAAAAAAAAAAAACAAAAAAAACAGCTGTAACTCAGAGAGATTAAATAACTAGTTCAAGATTTCCCAGAAGAAAGCAGTAGAGCTAATATACAGACTCGTGTTTATCTGGTTCCAGAGGCCTTGGTCTTTCTAGTTTGCCTTTAGATTAGCTTGCATTTCCTCCAGAAATAGAATCTGAGGCAAGGACTTGTGTACAGGCAGTTTATTTGTGAGGTGACTCCAGAGATGAGGAGAGAGGAACAAGGGAGAGTGAAGAAAGGAAGACAAACCATGTGAGGGTGCATTTTGTTGAGGTCACTGCTATAGGCCACTTGGATTTGATGGTTTTGAGGGCTCTCTAAACAGCTTATAGATGTTGCTCAGAATTTTCCACCTAAGAATCAATGGAGAAAAATATTTATCCATAAGCCCCCAGACCCCACGTTTGAGGGCAGTCCCTCGGACACTACCAGCTCTGCACTTCTAGGAAGTGCACTGATGCCTGGGAGTGGACAGTTGCTTGCTTTAGGGACATCAGAGAATCCCCAGAATAGAAAGGGAAAGACTCACAGGCCATAACTGATGAACCACGGTAGGTATGAAATAAGTCAAAACCTGTAAGCACCTGCCTTCAGCTGACACCTGGAATCAGATATGAGGCTGAGAGGATGTGAGTTGAGGTACGAGGGGCATCCGATCCAATTGTACTTCCCCAGGTACAGCCCCTCCAGGTCACACTGTCATGTGATCCTTCAGTTGCGTTGGCTTCGCAAAGATGGTAAAGCTTGTACATGCCCAGTCCCACCCCACCAAATTAAGTGTAGAGGGGAAGGCATTGTGAAGGGCCTAGTTGGAAATGATTTTCTTCCTCATTAAAATCACAGACAGAGCAAGGGATACCTGAGTTTGCTGTTCAAATAGGTGCCATTTCCTAATGGAAAATAGGAAGCTGGAAAAATTTGGTTAAAACATTTTCCTTTTCAAGATATTAAAAGAAAAACAAAAAAAAAACACCTTTTGAGGACCAGTATCGTGCTGAGACAAGAGGAAAAAACATACAGATTTGAGACAAGACTGTGAAGGGGCTGAGATTTTTGGCCACTTGCAAGCTGACGCGTTAGCCTGCCACACTCTCATGGAAGCCTGCAGAGTACAGGAGGCTCCGGTGCCAGACACAGAGGACTTTGTTACTTAGAGTACAACAGGCAGCATGAGCATCAGCATATTTGTATCCATTCTCCTTACCCTCCAGTCTCACAGAGTCTACACAGATGGGCCCATAGAGATGCCTGTTCAGGCAGTAGGTTACATTAGAGGAGAGGAACCTTCAACTTAAGGAATCTGAGTTACCCGTTAGCCAGGTATGCCCTCTGCTCAAGGGAGACATGATCTCATTTATCCTGGATTTTAAGGCTGCCTGACCTTTCCTCTGGAAGGAGATACTATCTCTATCTTGCAAGGGTGTAAGCAAACCTGTTTTAAGCTTCAGAGGAAGACACTATCTTTGTCTTCCAAGGTTGTTCAGTATGCACATGTCCTTGAAAAGATAATCTGGAAAAAAGGGCCGCTAGTGCCTCTCATTCCTACTCATAAAATATATAGAAATGTGAGAGTCCCATGGATAATTTTCTTTCTAATACGTTGTCTTTCATCAAGTAGCAACAGGGTTGACCTTTAGTTGAGTCATAGGTAGATGTTTTACTGCTTTAGCAAAGCATATACCTTTGACACATGGGATTGATGCATTTCTTGACCTTGGGCAGGGGTTAAGGCTATGCCTAAAATACCTGGATGAGAAAAACACGTTGAATGAAGACAGGGAGGGAGAGGGGGGAGAGAGAGAGATGAGGGTGAGAGAATAGAAAAAAAGTGAGAGCAAGAGAGAGACAAAAGGAGAGAAAAATAGAAAGTATTTGACAGATTCATAAAAGGATATTGGGATATAGAAACCATGAATGGGAGTATGGATGGCTGGATGAAGAAATAAAGACAAAACATACATGGGTGGATATATAGATAGATAATGGGTGGATGATAGATACAGAATTATATAAATAGACTGAAAGTGTAAGGGAAAGAAAGAGACAGGGAATAAGAGAAAGACAAAAGCTCACAAGGGCCGAGACCAAGTCAGAGAAAGAGAGTACATGGAGAAAGACAGAGACAGAGAGATACATGAAGATACAGAAAAAGACAGAGAAAGAACATGGTTGGACAAATGGAGAGAAGAATGAGAAATGAGAGAAATGGATAGAAGGGTGGATAAATGCATGGATAAAAGATAGATAATTAGAGAGAGAGAAGAGGTAATATAATGTGACTTTGGGCTCGGTATTCTGATCTTGTTGTTTTGGTTCTGCCACTGCCTAACTGTATGATTTGGGGCAAGTTACTTTATCTGTCAAATGGGAATACTACTAATAATACTGACCTCAGAGGGTCATTTTAAAGTCTGAATAGAGATAAGCTTCATAAATGCAAGTTGGCAGGCCTGTGATAATTCTATTTGCAGAAAGACAACTTGTTCCATCAGCTGAAATGCCCATCCCCATGAATCTTATAGGCTTCCACATTTCCAGCACTCACACTAAATTGTTGTTTCCCATTGGAGCCCTAGCTGAGTCTGGCAGATGTGTCAAACCCTGAGAAAGCCAACACTGGCATCCAACATTCAAATAGCAATTTTATGCAAACGGGATCTTCTCATTATGTTCTCCTTCTGCAATCCATAATTATTGCTTCTGAATGAATCTGAGGTTGTCTTCATCTCCATGAAATGAGGTCACACTACTTATATAGTAAATTAAAGGCAAATTGAGCAGATGATATCTATAAAATAAGAAACATGCCATTTTTAGAGCCAGTGACACTGTGCTAAATGAGTTGATTTTCAATCCAAATCAAGTATGTGTATTATTTGGTTCAGCATCCCAACATTCAGATGGAAATCCACACTCTTTGAAGACTTGTTAGTCTTTTACTCTTCACAGAGTTAGCATTTATGATAAGGAATTACTTCTTTGGTCCTATGATTTCAGTTTATATCCAAGCACATAATGGTTCACAGTTCATTCTTGCTAAAGAGAAAAAAAGGATTTTCATGCCTAAGTTATTTTGGTATGTCATGTTATGGTGAAATATTTCCAAATGAAGTGACATGAAAAGCACAACCTATAACGTTTGGCTAATCAGAATGCATTAAGGACTCTTTCTGACCTGCTTTTTAAATTGTTCTTTATGTACCCAAGAATTTGCACTTCAAAGGACAGTTATTATAATTTCTAGCACACACTTAATTCAATTAGTTCTTCACCTTTAATGAAGGCAGAATAAATAAAAATTATCCTGATTTAGTAAAAATTAGGTATTTTTTTCCCAAATGATTCTTTACCTCTCTATTCTCTTACTCCTGCTCAACCTTATGAGTAAACAAGTACACAGATGGTATAATTTAAAGAGCAGCACAATAGTGCATGTGAAAATACTTCAAAACATTCTCTTGTCTCTTTTCTATTAAATATCCCTCTAATCAGAAATTCCACCATTAGACAGTCTTTCATATGGCATAAACAGCCTTCCTTTACAATCCTCTATTAAAATATGAAAACTTCTGAATAGTTTGGGTAGTATTTGAGACAAATTTATTTTATTTGGATCATTTTTCTTTTGAAGCATTCAGATTCAATAAACATTATTGAACCTAACTTCAGTCATGAGTTGGGTGGAGTGACATAGTGGAGACAGGAGACCTGACATTTATTCATTCACCAAATGTTTACTGAGCTCTTACTATTTGTCAGACACCATGCTATGCACTCGGTATATAATATAGACTGTGTCCTCATGGAACATGCGATGCATTGAGTGAGGTGATTGGTGTTTACATAATCACAGAATTAATAACTGAAGATTGCAATGACCTCAATGAAGCAGAGCAAGGGGCTATTATAGCCTAACAGATTATGCAAGAATGGGAAGGTCACATAAATCAACTTTTCTAGGGCCATGGTGCTATCCAGGACAGCCAAGTTATGTTCAAAGGGTTAGGTATTCTTGAATAAGAAGCAGAAGTTCTTGTGAAGAAGTAGCATAGAGCAGCTTCGTGGACCAGAAAGCTAAGTACTGAGAATGGAATTTACTTGGAAAGTTGGCTCCACATTTTGCTTTCCTCTGGCATAGATCATTGCTGCTGAGTCATGCATGATGCCTTCATCTCTCTTCTCTAGCCCTCTCATACTCTTGTTCTGAGGCTAGCCTGGCATTTCTCACAAGCAGTGTTGGGTAACATAGCAGCATGTGTGTATGGCTCGTTTCTCCTGGGCATCAAGCTCCTTGAGCTCAACGGTACATCCTCAGTAAATGCCAGGTATGTATGAATGAATGACAACAACAACCTCTGAGAGGGATATTATTTGTCCTATTTGTCAAATAAGGAAACAAGGTCAGAGTGGTTTAATGGTTTATCTAATGTCACACATACAAAATGTGGCTATTTCTAGATCTCAACTCAAGTTCCTTTAGAGCAAAAATTTACATTAGAAACTTACTATCTTATGAAACAAAGACATAAGGACAACACCCGCATACCACCTGAATTTATTTATGATGACTCTAAATGTGTGTCTTATTTGCATATATGCAAAACAGATAAGGTATAGGTTCGGTAACAGTAACAAACAGACCTCAAATCTCAGTGGTTTAAAGCAACAACAGTTGATTTCTCATGCAGGTTGTATGTTGATTGCAGGTCACCAGGAGGTTCTGATCATTGGTGTTATACATGGAGCAGTTTTCATTGCAAACATTGCTTCTCACCATGCCAAACAGAAAAATAGAGCTCTAGAATGTCTGGCAGTTAAATACTTTAGCCTGGAAGTGACACATTGTCACTGCAATTTATAACTCATTTATCAGAACTAGTTGTATGTCCCTACGCTCTCTGCTAGAATATGCAAAGGCAGGACATTTGGCAAGGTAATGATTCCCACAGATAAAATGATTCGTATTTCTTTTATATGTTCATTTACTCATCAATTATTTATCAGATACTTGTTATGTGCCAGAATCAGTGGCTATAACAGTATGTTACTCAGTTATTGGTGCATAAAAATCACAGCATCTCAGTGACATACAATATAAGCATTTATTTCTCTTTTGTGCATGTGTCAGGTCACTAGGATCTGGCTGATCTAGCTTGGGTTCAGCTGAGCAATACTTCAAACTACACATTGTACAGGTTGTTTGAGTCTACTACATATAGACTATATCCTCCTGGAACTGGCTACATGAGGCATATACTTCTCACAGCAATGGCAGAAATATAAGAAGGGCAAGTGGAAACATACAATGCCAATGCCTTTTTTTTTTTTTTTTTTGTGGTACACGGGACTCTCACTGTTGTGGCCTCTCCCGTTGTGGAGCACAGGCTCTGGACATGCAGGCTCAGTGGCCATGGCTCATGGGTCCAGCCGCTCCGCAGTATGTGGGATCTTCCCAGACTGGGCCACGAACCCGTGTCCCCTGCATTGGCAGGCAGACTCTCAACCACTGCGCCACCAGGGAAGCCCTACAATGCCTTTTAAAGTCTAGGCTTGGAACTGCCCCACTATCATTTCTGTCACATTCCATTGATCAGCGCAAGTCTCATGGCCATGCTGAATAGCCATGGGGCAGAGAGGAATAATCAGCCTCCCTTGGGATAAACTGCAAAGCACATGACAAAGGACAGGGATTTAGAAAAAGGCAATTAACTTGTAACAGTAATGCAATCAATACAAGCAGTGATCAGACTGGAATCTTAACTTTGTGTAGTTTATATCCTATAGAAAAAGGATTGATAAATAAAGTATGTAAAACTAGACAGATATAACTGCTGAGGAGAAGAAAGTAAAGCAAGGAAGGAGGTTAGAAAGAATAAAGGTGATTATAGTGGCTAACATTTTTGAAGATTGGCCAAGAAGGTTAACTTCACAAAACAAAATGACAATTGAGTAACTTTCTTAAAGGAAAGTGAGAGAGACAAAAGAGGAAAAGCAGAGGAAGAAAGCATCTTTGAAGGCTGATCGTGGAATTGACCTGGCATCTTTGAAGAGCAGAAACCATGTCTCTGTAACTGAGCCAAGGGAGTGAGAAGAAGACCGAAGAGGTGAGCACAGCTTTTTCGAGGCCAGTGAAACATTTTGTCTTTTAAGTCTGAATGAGGTGAACTTCCATTGGAGGATTTCCAGAGAAAGAGCAGTATGTTTATACTTTTTACTGGATCATCCTGGCTAACCTACTGGGAATGGACTGGTTGGGGTGGGGCGGCAGAGACAAGCTAAGAGGCCATCACAGTATTACAGGGGATAGACAGTGGTGGCTTAGACAAGGGTTGTAGCAGTGGATATGATGATAAGTCACTGAATATGATTCTGGAAATATTTTGAAATTGAGTCATTCAAGTTTGCTGACAGATCAGATTTGCAGTGTGGGAGAGAGTAGTGTTTGGGATGATGGCTAAGATTTTGGCTGAATCAACTGGAAAAAAAGGAATTTATTTTCCTGAAATGGAAAAGACTCTGTGAGGAGCCCGTGAAAAAGGAAGATCAGGGTTCAGTTTGGGACCCCTTATGGGTAAGGTGCCTATTAGTCATTCGGTGGAAAGTCAAGTGGGCTGTCACCTAGTGAGATGAGTGGAGGAGAGTTCCAGGCTGACAGATGGATGTTGGAGCCTTGTTCTTTATGCTTGTGTGTAGGAGTGAAGTTAATCAACTCATGAGACTGATTGAGATCACCAAATGAGTGAGTTTAGATAAAACAGTGACAAAACACGAAGGCCTGAACCTTCTAATTTCCAATTCCAAGAAGATGGTGAGGAACCAGCAACAGAAACTTAGAATTAATGAATATAAGAGAGAGAAAATGAGAGTGTGATATCATGGAAATTAAATGAAGAAACATTTTCAAGGAAGAGGGAGTTTTCAACTTAGTCCAATGCAGCTGAAATGCCAAGTAAGATAAGGACGAACAACTGTTAGGTTGAGTGAAATGCAGACCGTTCATGATCTTGTGAGAAATTGATTAACTGAAATGATGGAGCAAAAACGTTGTCAAAATGGGTTTAACAAAGAATGGGACAGGAGACATTGATGACAGTGACTTTAGGTCACTCTTCCAAGAAGTTTTATAAAAGGAGAAGGTAAACGTTTTGTTTGTTTGCTGAAGGCTGATGGGGAATTAAGGGAGAATCATTTTCTTTGTAAGTGGGATAAGCATAATTATGAGATCTCTTAAAGCAAGAAAAAATAACAATACAGAAGAGAAGGAAAATTACTGAATTGATGGTCTTGAGTGTTGAGAAGGATAGATTCTGTGCAGAATGGAAGGTACGTGCTTTATCTAGAAGCATGGACCTTTCATCCACATAGTCTAGAGGGAGGACAGAGTAACTGGAGACAAAGGCAGGTAGGTGAGAGATGTGCTGATGGGAGCTGGGGGCTTCTGTTCTCTCAGTGAGGAGGAAAACATCTGCTCATTGTCCAAAGTCAGTTCTCTTACCTCCAACTAAGGTAGCCTCAATCAAGCACCTTCTTAAAGCCATACTGGTGCTGTAGTTCCAAACAATGTCTTGGAAATCCTCAACCCAGAGAGGGATGGTGGGCCTCCATAGACATAAATAAGGACATCCATAGCAAATGTGGTCTGCAGATACTTTTGTGACTTGGGACAGCTGGGATGCTGAAGAACCAGATTCCTGGTCTTCTTACAGGAGAAGCTCTTTCACTCCAGAGTCTCCTGGTGCTTAGATTTTCATTTCTCTGCTGTTTGTGGCTCTAAGAAGGAAGTTTGTTTATTTAAGGAAACTCTGTTGGACCTCTAGGGGATAAAATGGGTTGCTTTCCAATCCAAGATTGCTGACAATCCCCTTCCCAAGATTGCTAAAACCCAATCCACTGTTGAAAATATATTTCTGAAGATTCCCACATCAATTGCACTGCTTGTAGCTTTGTATGGCCTTTGTGGGTTCTAAATACCAACCTCTTGTCCCATATCTTCCAGTAATTCAGTCACCACCTGTTTGAGAATGCCTTTTCCTTATGCCAATTCATTAAAAATGAACAATTGGGCTTCCCTGGTGGTGCAGTGTTTGAGAATCCGCCTGCTAATGCAGGGGACATGGGTTCGAGCCCTGGTCTGGGAAGATCCCACATGCCACGGAGCAACTAGGCCCGTGAGCCACAACTACTGAGCCTGCACGTCTGGAACCTGTGCTCCACAACAAGAGAGGCCGCGAGAGTGAGAGGCCCACGCACCGTGATGAAGAGTGGCCCCCGCTTGCCACAACTAAAGAAAGCCCTCGCACAGAAACGAAGACCAAACACAGCCAAAAATAAATAAATAAATAAATGTGGGGTTTAAAAAAAAAGAACAATTAAGTGATGTTTTGGAGCACTTATCTCCCCTTTTATATTATCATATGTTTGAGAGTAGAGGCAGTCCCATTCTTTGAGGTATCCCATGAAGGCACACCTTATATAGACAAAGAACTTCATAAATTAATGAATGGATAACTTTTTACTTCCCCTCAGACATATTAAAAATTTGGTTAAGAAAAGACTGCCTGAGCAAAGTGTTAAAGGTTAATAGCAAGTCTGTTTAGAACAATGGCAAATGTTAACTAATTAGTAGAAGACATCTTTTAATTTGAAAGTCTAGTTTTTAATTATTTTTGTGACAGTTTATGTTTAATTTTACCTGCTTCACCCCTGACTGTCGATGACAGATTTCTATTTTAATTATGCAGCCAATGATTGCTACAAATGTGTTGAGGCCCTTCATTTATTTATTTGCCTTCTCTCAGCTCCCTTGGAATTAGAAGTGAGCAGCCGTTAGGTATTACCAAGTTCTCCTGGAAGTGGCAGTGATACATGATCACATAATTAGTGCCTGCCAAATTACTGAGACTCATGTGTCTCCCCACAGCCTTGGAGTATAAGGCATATTAAACAGAGGATAAAGTCTCTGGGCAGACACACATGAGGTGATTGCCCAAGCTTTGAATATCTTTATTCTTTGCCCTGTCCATTCGGCAAGAGATAATCTATTCTCTGTAGTAGTTTGTTTTGGTGGCTCAACAAAGCACTCTTTTGCTTAGTGTCTTAAACAACAGCCATTTTGTTTGCTCATATTCCGTAGGTTGGCAAGCTGGGCTGGGCTTAGCTGGGTGTTCTTTTGGTCTTGCCAGGGATCACTTACTTGTCTGTGGTCAACAACCAGATTGGCTGGGGCTGACCATTTCAAAATGACTTCCACTGAGGTAGCTCATTTTTGCTCCATGTGTCTCTTACCTCACAGGTGCAGCAGGGCAATGTTCCACGAAAGAGTAGAAGCACATAGATCCTTTCAAGGCCAAGACTCAGAACAGGCATGCCACTAAATACTATTGACCAAAACAAGTCTCAAAGCCAATGAGACTTAGAGGGAAGGGCAATAGATTCCACATCCTGATGGGAGGAGCAGGAAAATCATATCCATGGAAAGGGCCTAGATGCAGAGAGATCATTTTTTCAATCTACAACAGCAGCTAAAATGTAATTTATTTAAAAATCTACACGAGCAAGGTAAGCCCATTAGTTGAGTCGCCTGGTGCTGAGAACTCAAAATCGCTGTAGATTTTGTAATGGAGTGAGAAGTAGGGCCCAGTTTTGCTGTGCAGAATGTACTGCTTCTTGAGTGGATGATAGGCTATGACTTCTGAAATGAGAACTCTTTGTGATGATGTTTGTTACCATTTTGGAGGCAATAGTGGGGCTCCAGCAAGGAAAACCAACAAGGTCAATGAATGGCCCCCCAAATTCTGCATGGAGTCAGGTATGTCTTCCTCCATCATTTTTCCCCCCCTCCGGACATGTGGTACTCCATCTCTGCCCTGTCTTTAGGTAACTTGAACATGGTTTTAACTGTGGTGCTAGCTGATAGCTAAAGCGCTAAGAAAAAAATGTTAAGGGTATTTCTGTCTCTCAAGGGGTCTATTGACATTTCAAAGACTTCAGAAGGCAAAGTCATAAAGCTATGATGGTAGAAGGACGGGCAGAAGTGCTCAGGCTTTGAACAGAGGGCTCCATCCTGCTCCTAGACAATACTTCTGATCCTTTTATCCTAAGTATTGAAGTGCTTATTGTCAATTCTAAATTCCAATGCGTAGAACACTCTATAAGGCATTTCCCACGTACATTAAATAGAGGGTAATGTTGGGAGATGACGGAGGGATGGCCAGTGCTAACGGTGCCCCAATGGCATCCTGTTTAGATGTTGTGACCTTAGGCTGCGTTTCTTTCTGTCCTGCCTTCCTTGATCCCTGCCATTTTTTGCAAGCTCTATTTTTCATACTTCCAGCAATTCTTGGAGCTACTTAATAATAAAAATCCTTCTTGCTAGTAATCCCCCTGGCTAATAAATCCCTCTTCTGCTAAGTTAACCAGAATCCTTTTTAGTTGCTTGAAACTAAGAACTCTACTGATTGATTTTTTAAATGTTTTCCTTCAATTCTCCTCGGGCTCTCTTAATTATTAGTCAAAGTATTTATTTTGGGGGGTGGGGCTGGAAAGCTGGCGATTAAAGCCACATTGGAATAGGTTCACAATGATTTTTCAGTACAGGTAAATGAAAAGCAGTGGGGCCCTGCTCAGATTCCCCCTTCCAGGCAGATCTACCATCCCCAGATGCTGTATGTATTGACTACTAAGATCTCACAACTTCTTTCCGCACTCCTCACCCCCAAGCTGAAGAATTACCCTCAGCACTCAGAGCCACTTTTGCCTTCCCTTCCTCCCACCCGCCTCCCCCAGAGGCACCTCAAGGCCAATGATGAACTGATAAGAGGGTAGAAAGGCCAGTGCCCATGCCTCATGGGGGCCCAGTTCAATAGAGCTTCAGAAGCCTTCAGGCATCAGGCCGAGGCTAGACTCCAGCCGAGACCATGTCTTTGCTCAGCTCCTTCCCTGCCCTCTTCTCCTGAGACCCCTTCCTCAATGAATCCCTGGCTTCGGTGCTGCTTCTAGGAAAGCCAGGCCCACACTGCACAGTGGGATCTGGGAGAGAAGTAGTTGTGGAGTCTAATTGCTGTAGCAGTTAACCTCGGATATCAGTGTCTTAAAACAATCCAAGATGGTTTCATGCTCACTTCAGTTCCGTGTGGTTTTGTAGTCATCAGGCAGTCATCCAAAGACCAAGGTGCCTTCTCTTTTGTGGCTTCTCCCTCCTCTAGGTCCTCAGCATCCTCTCTGCTTGGGGAAGACGGGAGGCTTGGACTAAGGCAGATTTATGGGCCTGTTCTGGGAGTACCGACCTCATTTTAACCTACATTTCATTAAGCAGAATTCAGACACATGTGAAAGGGAAACATGGTCAGGTTCTGTGCCCAAGAAAGAGAAGAGAACATGGGGGAGGTCTCTGGGGCTACAGGAGACGTGTGGAAAGCAGAGTTAAGAAGTTGTAGTACTTGAACCACCACTTGGCTGTAGCTCAGGTCACCATATTGACCAAATAAGGCCTCTTTGGGGAGTGAAAGGATGTAGTTTTAATAATGAAGCCAAGATCCCAGGGGTAAAATGGGACTGTTTCAGGAATGTAGGATCATCAGATCTGTAGCTGACTGACAGGAAGTCAAGAAATGGCTGATTCATACCATGTGGATGATAAACACGGTTTAAATTTCTTCCTACTAGGAAACAAGACAAAAAAGCTGGGTTAAAGGGAAAGAGAATTAGGAAGCAGAGTGTATAACCTTCCCAGGTAGTAACTGAGGTGCATCCCTCTGCAGCCCCTTAGAATATTCAGAGTGTGTAAAAGGGCATAAGTTCTTGTCCCAGTCCAGGCCCTTTCCTGCTTTTTCTTCTCTGCTTATTTCCCGCAGTGATGCAAAGCTGGCATTAATACCTGCTCTGTGCCCTTTGCCTGTTCCCTTCTGCTCTTTCATCTGAAGAACTAGGAGAGTATGTAGGAGAATTCTGAGGCCCTTCCGGTAAAAACATTCTCTGATTCTAGAAGACTGAGAGGCTCGGTTGGAACGAGAGAGAATCTAGCCATGCTGTGAAGACCTTGGGATACAGGATTGGGAAGGAGCAGTAGGTGATCCAGCCTGGGTTTCATGCCTGCTGATGGCCAAAGGGAGCGATGGTGGAGGATCAAAATCCCAAGATGCGCTCAGGATAAACCAGGCGCTGACTGCTTCCAGCCTTGCTCACCTGAGGACCCAGCCCAAGAACAGGAGGAAGAAGGTGGCCAGAGGATCTGTAGGCTTCCAGACTCTCCATCAGCATGTTCCTACTTTTATTGATTAGATGGTAGATATCATGGGGGACCAGCGCTCAGATCCTCTCCTCAGGGCAATACTCCCATTCCCAGCTCTCAGGAGTTTCAGCTGTTGACTGCTTACAACGGGGCCCCCTGGAAATTTGCCCTCAGCCTCAGGCACTGCCTCCCTCAAGGCTAGGCAGCTGCTGTAATCACCGCCGAGTGCGGGACCAACCCCGTGGCCTCAATTGGGACAACGGAGAAGGCCACCCTGTCTCCAGAGCTCCCCGTAGGGTTGACAGGGCTCCACTGTAACTGCAATGGGCGGAGGGGGGGCTGTCCAGCTTTCCTGTCTAGTCCCACCTTTCTCACTTCCTTACAGGTATCTCTGGAGAGTCCAACTCCCTGACTTAGAATCAGTTTCCGGGGGATGCGAGTGAAGACACTCTGAAACATTACAGCTAAACCAAATGGTGCTGGGAACATGCGATTTCCAGGCAAATTCTAACCCCATTTCTTGCTCCAACCACTGCTCCCTAGTTTCTTCCTGTCCAGACACCTCCCCACGTGAGGATCAGGAGAGACCTGGAGGAGGGACCACCAGGGGCTGTGAAGCGACCCCTCCTCAGCTTTATCCGCTGCTGCTCTTACATTTCCTCCCCCTCTGCTTTCTGTTAATGCTAATTTGAGGTCTTAGATTTTTTTTTTTTCAACTTTGCTAAGGCCTATAACACACTTCATCATTTTCTACTCTCACACTTTTTATTTTAATTTCCCCTGCCTAACTGGGGTTTTCTTATGTTTAAAGAAAAAGTCAGAAGTGTGTGTGTGTGTGTGTGTGTGTGTGTGTGTGTGTATTATATAGCATATCTCTTGTCTTTTAGGCATTTGGGACTCAGAACATCAGGCAGACAAATGTGTGATATGGTGGGGTTTCCTGTCTCTCTCCACCTTACGAATGATCCACGTACTTCTATGGCCCAGGTGTCCCCTGGCTATGAGCTTGACACTCTCTGAATCCATGAGCATATTCTCTCAAGCTCTGCATTATTCTTTTTTAAAAAAGTTTTTTAACTTTTTATTTTATATTGAAGTATAGTTGATTAACAATGTGTTAATTTCAGCTATACAACAAAGTCATTCAGTTATACATATACATGTATCTATTCTTTTTCAGATTCTTTTCCCATTTAGGTTGTTACAGAATATTGAGCAGAGTTCCCTGTATTATACAGTAGGTCCTTGATAGTTATCCATTTTAAATATAGCAGTGTGGACATGTCAATCCCAAACATGTTAGGGAGTTTGTCATTGCATTATTCTTTAGGGTTCTAGGGACCTGGGACCCCACCCACAGACAGACAGCCTACCTTCTCCTGCAGATTACTAGGGGCACACGCTCCACAGGCTGCCCTTCCTTGGGGAGATTTTCCCAACAAAGCCATTTTACTGGGGAGAGAACTTACGAGAGTGACTCACGTAGTTGGAAAAGAAAGCTGCTGACTGCCAACATGCGATGAACCCAACACCCTCACAGTGTGAGGATATAAGACACACATTCACACACCATTTTCAGTCTTTCACAGCCTGTTGCACAACTGTCAATTCTACGGTTTTAATCTTTTTGTTAAGAGTCTATTTCTGGAATCATATATTTAACATCTCTTTTCAAGCTGCACTTCGCGTCCCACAGGAGTGGTGTTCCTGAACAAGGGCACATGCATCAGCTTCTCCTGTGACCCCGATGTTTCCTGAAACTTCTCTGCCTTCCAGAGAGTTTGGGAAATGAGGTTCTGAACCCCCTGGCCCATGGTTTTGGTGTGTTTCTCACATTGGCACGGCCCCTGTATCTTTCACGCTGGGGTTGTTTGAGCAGGCTTTTTCCTTCCTTGTCTGGGTGCAATGTACCATTCTTTCTCCAGCTTCTAGGAGAAATACAGTCACACCAAATGCATTGAAGGTGTAGACCCACTGTCTCCTGGGGCAGGACGGCAGGCCCACTCTCTCCCTGGCATCATTCTTGTTCCCACTTTTCTCTTAGAGTGTGCTTGTGGTTTTGTGTCCCTTCCTAAAACCCCTGTCCCCAGAAGGTGACCAAAGGGAAACAGTCTTAGCGGTCTGTTATCTTTGCTGCCTTGGGAGAACATAGCCTTGCCTTCTTCCCTACCCGCCTTGGAGTTCTATGAGGTTTTTCTTTATGTCTGGTCATTGCCTTCAATTAACCTTGACTTCTAGAGCCCTGCCTTCAAGACCTCCTGCCCCATGAACAGTGTCTTTATCAGGTTTAAGAATTTTAAAACAATAATGAGCACGGGTGAACTCAAATTTCAAGGAATTTCCAACAAATAGCGAACCCCTCTAGACAAGGTGTCTTTCTCATTCAGGCTTAGAGCTTCACCACCTAGATTTCCTGGCACAAGGTGACTATTCATTGGGTTGATTGAATTAATAACCCTATAGGTAATTATTTTATAAGGCAAAGTATCTTCTTTAATGCGAACAATGAGCTCTATGTCAAATGTGATGATACATGTGTGTTTTTGTATTTGGGGGATTTTCTTAAGTGATCAGATGAAATGGACTTAATTACTCACAGGGAAGCATAACCTGGATCTTTTCCATATGGAGGTTGGCTGTAAATTTCTCTCTGGAGAAAGAGGATTTGCATAGGAAGCAGCAGTAGGTCAGGGGCAAAAAACCTGCTCTTGTGTCACAGACAAAAGTGTAGGAGGTATGTTCTGAGCTCTAGGAGACAAGCCAACACTCTCGTGCCTCCTGATGCTTAAAAGCCGTGCTCTTGTTTTTATTTTTATTTTGTTTCCACTGCCAATGCTCCCGGGTCAACAAGCTAATTTGAAAACTAGTTGCATACATTTGCATATTGTGCATCCTCTTGACTCCATAGAGCAGAATTAAAACTAAATAGGGTTCTCTGTCTTTTCACTAGTCTAATATGGTTTTAAAGTTCTACAAAAAAAAAAATCCATGCTGCTTCATTGTTCTCAAACTTTGATGTTGCAGAAATGATAATGGGATTTAATAATTATCATCTTACTCTAGTCAAGGTAAAAGAAGATTGGCCTTTCTTGGCATGAATTATTTCATCTACGGTGACCAGGTAACGTTCATTGCTGCTTGGCCGGGAGTCCACATACCAAAATTGGGTGATTAGGAGGAAGGTACATGAACTTCTAAGGAAAAAAAGTAAAACACTTTTCTTTCACTGAAATGTTGTATTCTCTTCAATTATGTATATAGGTAACCAATTACAATAGTACAACAAGATCTGGCTCTTTGGTTTCAGTGGAAATCACTGTTATTTTAATATCGCTATGCAATTGTTCCACATCTTAAAATGCCATTTACTCTAATTATTATTTTACAATTATATTATCAGACTTTCCACTCACTAGTTCTTGTTTTTTTTTTGGGTTTTTTTAATATGCTACTAAAGAAGCACAAACATTACCATATCACAGACTTATTCTTTTATATTTAGGTTACTAAATTTCAGTATAATTCAGATATGACTTTGTACTCCTGTGCATTTCACTTTGTGCCTTGAAAAACATTAACCCGAGGAAAGGTCTATCAGCTCATCAGACAGCCAACAGGATCCAAGGCACAGAAAAAGCTAAGAACATGAGATCCACCAATTTATTTGTCCATACCTCCCACTTCTTTTTGCATGTATGCATCTCTTCCTCAACCACAGTCCAAGGCCTTTGACCTCTCTCTCCTCAACAGAACCCTCCTGGGATCTTCAGTTATTTGTTAACAGTCCTTTTTCTCCCATGATACCTGAAACTCAGCAAACTGTTTCTGAAGAGGGGAGAGCTTACTCAGGCATGGCTTAATGCCCTGGAAAAGAGTCACTGTATTTTAGAACAAGGGTGACATTTAAAAAATATATATAACTTAAAGTCTGATCAGTCTGTTGGCTTCTAAAAACAGCAGCCCTCTCATTGGGGCCCTACCAATACCAAATCTTTAGGACAGATTCTAAGTATAGAACCACCTTTTCACTTCCATTAGAAGAACAGATGCCAGTTTAAATGATTTGTTATCTACTGATGAAATGTAAAATGGAATTATTCTGAACGTGCTGTGTTTGCTCCCTGCTTGGGCAGAGATGAGACTGGGGAGTATCCAGGACACTGCAGATTTGGAGGGGGCTTTGCCCTGCTCAGAGCAAGTCTCTAACAAATAGGAGGGTTCAAGACACTGGCTTGATTCATTAGTGGAGTTTAAATGTGATTGTACTCTTAATTTCTCCACTCTGAAGTCAATATTTCTTACTGTAGCAATGCCTAGTCAAATTTTAGCTGAAAGATTTGTCAAGGGGGCAAACTGAAATGCTTCTCTCGATGTCCAAATAACATGGAGTGATGGGTTTCCCTTGCTGGGAGAATATGGGTGCTGTCACCCTACTCATGTCCAGTGATGGTCAGATGGGGATCCATTCCCTTGCAGCTCTGCCTGTGTCCTCTGAAACCAATGCCCTCAGTTGCTGAGTCAATCACAGTGCAGAGGAGCCACATCCGATGTAAATCAGCCTCAGGCCCTTTGATACTCACCCAGCATATTTTGGGAGGGAAACGAGAGCCAAGTATGGGCCTTACACATCACCGTTCAGTAGGACCATCTGGGATTGCAAACCCCACTGTTGTTTCTCAAGGTTTTTCTAACCCTTTAGCATCCCTTGTCCTCAAGCATCCTGTGCTCTCATGCTGCTGTAGCCTCCCTGCTCTCTCCAATGGCTGGTGTACTTGTTCACTGCAATGTATTAGCAGAGCAATGTGCCCTTCATCAGGGAAGAGCTGTCAGCCGGAAGAAACAAGTACCTTAAAGGGATGGAATTCTTAAATTGAACTGCCAGTGGTAGGTAGTGGAACCTGGGGACACTCCTCACCAGGCTCTTTCCCTTCACTGACTTTGAGTGAATCAAAAGGGAGATTGTGTTGGGTGGGCCTGACCTGATCAGCTGAGGTTTTACAAGAGGGTTGATAGGTCAGAAATGGAAGACCTTACAGCAAAGTCAGCTCCTGCTGGTCTAGAAAGAGGAAAACTTCCATGATGTGAAGAGAAGCACACCTGGTGGGGAACAGTGTACTGCCTTGAGATGCTGAGAGCCTCAGACCTGCTGCAGTGGCAAGAAACTGAACTCTGCCAGCAACCTGGACGAACTTGGAAGAGGAGCTGAACTCCAGATAAGAACCCAGCCAGGCCAAAACCTTGATTTCAGGCTTCCGAGACCCCAAGCAGAGGATCTGGCTAAACTGGGCCCTGACTCCTGACCCACAGAAACTGGGAGATAGTTTGTGGTCTTTGAGACTCTGCGTTTGTATAATTTCTTTTACACAGAAATGGAAAACAAATGGGACTCCAGAGAGTCTTAATTTTTGTGTGTTATGGGCCCCATGGGAAGTCTGGGGGGAGCCTGTAAACTTCTGCTCAGAATTAATTTTTAAGTGCTTATAATAAAATACATAAGGTTACAAAGGAAAAGCCTTTTACTGAAATAGAGTAATAAAAATATTTAAAATTTATCTGGGTCAGAGTAACATATACGTTTACTTCTTAACACATTAAATAATAAGACCTTGTGGTGGATCTAAGAACTATTGTAACTTTGAAGAAATAATGAGTGCAAGCCATCTTTTGAGATACTCACAGCGACGGAAATGCAATATAAAATTACCTATCGTTTCTGTGGGTGTCAAGGAGTGAAGACTACTAGTGCTCTTGTGGTTGGTTGGCTGCTTTCATTCATAGTTGAAGGAAATGCCAAATTTCAGATAGTTAGTGAACTTAAAGATATTTTTTCCATCCCTGCACATGTACCCCTGCATTCTATCTAGGTTAAAACCCCAGATAAGAAAGTTCTTGGGCTTCTTCCAACCTCTATGTTCTGAGCTGGCTTCACTTTTCCAGGCAATCTCTGTATTTTCCAAGCTGGCAGGTTCCATCCAGTAGAGCCACCGGCATTGGACCTTGGTTCACACCCTCAGAAGGGCCGCCCTCTGTTTATCCCTAGCTCATTTTTCTTTAATTACATGGATTACTCAATTTGCATGTGTGATTCATGTCTTTATGATTATGCAGAATTAACTTTAACAGAACACAGCTGCACTAAGATAAACTCTGGGTGTATCTGTCTGGATTTCCAAATGTCGGTGTTGCAGACTCCCTCCTGGGGGACACCAAAGCTCATAACTCAAATGGCAGAGCCAGGGTTCCAGGCTGTGACGCTCCTTTGGTCTACACCTGCCCACCCCCTGCTTCCTTCTTTTTTTGCAGTGCCGATGTGGATCAGAGTGGGTACTTGGGAAAACCTGCTTTTCACCCACTGCTCTCTGCACTGTCAGAGTTATAAATGGCTGCTCTTTGCTCTTGGCTGAGCTGGAAATCAATTTAATATGTGTTTCCCAATTATTCCTTTACTTTCTTTACTCTTTAGTTTTTCAAAAAATTACAAGCATGTGGTTTTAAAATTTTACAAGTCCTTCAGAGCTGATGATTCCTTACTTCTCTTGCCCCAAACTTGTGCCTCTATTTTCTTTCCCTCTGTTGCTTATTTCCTTAACTTTACATAACACATCTATTATTTCTTGATTTATTAACTTTACATGAAGTCTGTTGATTCATTGTTAGGAAAGATGAGGGTTTCCCTCACTCTGCTCCCCATTTCCTGTGGATGGTAATTTTATTGTCTTTATGACTTGCTTTTATCATACCTCTATTTATATCAACTTCAGCATCTCTGCCTACTCTTCCTTCTTTGTTTTCTATGTTTCATTTTCTTTCAGATATATCTACTCTCATATTGTCATGTTTAGCATTATTTACCTTTTCTTCTTAAATCAAAATTGTGTCTTCTATAGTTTCTCTATAGATTAATTTTCAGAGTAGGAAATTAGCAAAGTGCTTTTATCTAACTTTTGACTGTCAAAATATTGTTCTTTATAGGGCCAAATGATGGCTAGGAACACAGGTCTAAAGTGATGACCTTCTGGACCACTTGAAAAAGAAAGTGCCAGTCGTCAAGGTCAAATGATTTTCATATTGTTTATACCATCAAAGGGATTAAACTCATGTCTAATTTTTTTTTTTTTTTTTGCGGTACGCGGGCCTCTCACTGTTGTGGCCTCTCCCGTCGCGGAGCACAGGCTCCGGACACGCAGGCTCCGCGGCCATGGCTCACGGGCCCAGCCACTCCCCGGCATGTGGGATCTTCCCGTACCGGGGCACGAACCCATGTCCCCTGCTTCGGCAGGCAGACTCTCAACCACTGCACCACCAGGGAAGCCCCATGTCTAATTTTTGTTTAATATTTTGATAAACCATTTATGTGGGGGATTTTTTTTTTTCTTTCATGTCTCTTTGAGTTGTCAATGGCTTTCATTTTGGGGGGGGTCTTCTTGAGAAGAGAAAAACCTGACTTCAGTACCCAACTTTGCAGACCCTGCCCATACCTATTAAATTAGAATGTCTGCGGATAGAACTTCAGCATAATCTTATTTCAAATCAAAGTATTCCTAAACAAAGACAAAATTGAACCAGATGGACTTAAGAGAGGAAGCTATAGATACTACTCATGATGTATTATTTCCCAACTCTAGGAATTAGGAGTCCTGTGGACTGGTCCCTTGGGGAAGCACATCTAAACATTTTCCATCAGATATTTTGGGTGGAGCTCTATCTCCACTAAAAGTGTAGAGCATGCGACTCAGTCCTTGCCTCTCACCATAGTTCTATCTTCCTTTAGGAAGCAGGTATAGATGGCAATTCCTGGTCCCATTGCAAAGGTATCGTAATAATTAAAAATAAATTATTATTTGGTAACCAAAAAACAATAGTGTTCAGTCTATAGAATCTAAGCACTCAGGGTCCTCTATTTTGATACAATACACTACAGTGCTCTATTCTTCATGTAGTTCCTGATTTTTTTCTGAATTCCTTTTGGTAAGAACACGTCTAGAAACTGAATCTACACTCTCAGTTCATAAGTGAGCTAATGGGTTTATTTCCTAAACCCAACGAATTTCTGTTGCTGAGGTAGAGAATTACTGTTTTTGTTTTTGTTTTTGTTTGTTTATTTTTTTTTTTGGCTGCGTTGGGTCTTCATTGCTGCACATGGGCTTTCTCCAGTTGCGGTGAGCGGGGGCTACTCTTTGTTGCGGTGAGCAGGCTTCTCATTGTGGTGGCTTCTCTTGTTGTGGAGCACAGGGTCTAGGTGTGTGGGCTTCAGTAGTTGCAGGATGTGGGCTCAGCAGTTGCGGCTCACAGGCTTTAGAGCACAGTCACGGTAGTTGTGGTGCACGGATTTAGTTGCTCCGTGGCATGTGAGATCTTCCCAGACCAGGGCTTGAACCCATGTCCCCTGCATTGGCAGGCAGATTCCTAACCACTGCACCACCAGGGAATCCCAAGACTTACTGTTTGTATCTGGACACTGCTGTCTAGTTTGTAAATGATGACCAGGCTGAACCATTAATGTATTTTTGATGAATATTAAAAATTCATGAAAAAAATGAAAAGTATCATAAGTATTCAAAGGAGTTGATTTGGGTTTACTTGCCTTAAATTTATTCTCTCTCACCCTCTCTCCCTTACTCTACAAAGAATATCCTAAAACTTCCATGTCTTTCTACATTATGGAAAGTCAGTTTGATAAGAATGCTATTATGTCTGTAACCTGTCAGGGGTAAATTGAGTAGAAGATTATGCAGTACCCTGGTAAAACCAAACGTTAATATGGAAATTCTCATTAGAAGCCCTAAGAAGCTACAGATGTTTGCAGAAATTCTACTGATTGCTTTGACCTGACCTTTTTTTAAATTGCCCCTTCCCCAGTGTACTGAAATCCTTCAACCCATCTCACCCCATCTTATCAGTTTCAGACCAGGAGGCTTTTTCAGAATCATGGGCTATGGTATTAACTCGTTTTCTCCCCACCTTCCGCTCTCCTGTTCCCCGCCTGCTGACGACAGCTCTCTGTGCGGTGCTGTGGAAAAGCCAGCAAGTTTCTCCTTCAATAAATAGGACATTCCATTCGGGTCACTCATGCAGCTCATTTTAAATAAATTAAATCAACTTCTGCCTATTATTTGCTTGTCCTTGAACTAAGATAACATGGGATGTTCAGGTATCACTCAAAGATGGAATTATGAGGGTAAAAAAATTTGCTCAGCACTCCAAGGCCAATTTCTATAGAACTTTACTTGGGTAGGGCTAGGGAAGGGACCTTCCATTGCTCCTAATAAAGTAGCATGTTAACTGTTAACAGTGTGCTATGCCCTTGCAGAAAAGTCTCAGAAAGTTTGAAAATTTGAGAATATTTTTCAATCAAGTTTTATTTTTGTGAAATGATTGAGGTTAAGAGGTGATACTTATTCCAGGAGACTGGGAATGCCTGCTCCCTTCCCAGAGGACCTCTTGTCATAGGGATTTGCCCTCAATAGAATCAGCAAATCAAGTGAGTCAATAACTCAAATTCTTATCCAGAAGTTACATGAGGAGTAGCATAAAGATTGTTTTCTTCAAGAAGGGATTAAAGTCGATTGAAGTAAATCATCTCTGAGCTTCTCTTCTCTGAAGATGGATTTGTTCTAGTAATTTTGCACCCAATGGCTTTAAATGTAGGTGGAACCTTTGTTTATTTAATTCAGACTCTGCCTTGGTTATTATTGGGACTCACGAATATTCTAAGTTCCTCTCCCTGTCTGGGCACATGAGATGATCTCATTTTCCTGTTCCCGTCAGGTTAGGCATGACCGTGCAACTTGTTCGGCTAATGAAATGTGAGCAGAAATGCTGTGTGTCACTTCTAAGACATAGCCCTTAATTGTTGATGGATGACCCTTGAGTTCTCTCTTCCCCTGTGCCTGTGACCTTGGAAGCAGAGGTTGGCATGGAGGAGCCTCAGGATTGATAACAGCCTGAAAGGACAGTGGTCCTGACTTGTGGCTGAGTTAGGATGAGTGAAAAATAACTTTGGTTTGTGTTGAGCCACTGAAAGTTTGGGGTTATTTTTATTGCAACACAACCTAGCCCATCCTTACTGAAATAGGCTCCACGTGCAAACTTTCTTGTATGAGGCCCATTAGAGCCACTGTCTCTTTATTTCCAGGGCATTTGTCTTGACTGTTCTTTGTGGAAGCTCTTAGCTATTATGTGAAATGGACTGCCGCTTGGAAAGTTGTGAGCAGAGGGACCAGATGTTGACCTGCCAGCAGCAGACAAGTGTGTGCCTCACAAGCTCCTCTAATTAATGGAGAGGAGCTGGATGAAATAATCAAAACCAGGCTTAGCACAAGGCTCTCTTGGGAGCTCTGCTTGTGACTGTTGAAAGGAAAGAATACCTTGTTTAATTGGCACTTATTAATTGCTCTTGACTACTCATATTAACTCACCTCCGTGCTGATAATGGCTTAGAGGGATAATCTTGATATGAATAGTTAATTCAAGAAGGTCTCGGTGGGATACCAGTTTCCAGAATACAGATGTCCTCTTAGGAACCTCTGAGGTTCCAAAAGGTGGTTTCCAAGTCCAGTTTTCTGTAAGTCCAAATGAGCACCATCTCTCCAAATGGGGTAAAATTACCAATACTCTGCTATGGCCCAGGCTTGATTCTTGCCTATTTCTTATTTTTTTCCTTTTTTTAAATTGAAGTATAGTTGTTTTACAATGTTGTGTTACTTTTAGGTGTACAGCAAAGTGATTCAGTTTTATATATATTATATATATATCAAAATATTGAATATAATTCCCTGTGCTATACAGTAGGTCATTGTTGGTTATCTATTTTATATATAGTAGTGTATATATGTTGATATCCCAAACTCTTAATTTATCTCTCCCTCGCTTTCCCCTTTGGTAATCGTAAGTTTGTTTTCTACGTATGTGGGCATATATCTGTTTTGTAAATAAGTTCATTTGTATCAATTTTTTTAGATCCCACATATAAGTGATATCGTACAGTATTTGTCTTTCTCTCTCTGGCTTACTTCACTTAGTATGATAATCTTTAGGTCCATCCATGTTGCTGCAAATTGCCTATTTCTTAAGTTAACCAAAAGAGGTGAATTATTTTAATAATACCTACACTTTAAATTTCTTGAAAAGTAGGACTATCTTGACTAAAACAGCCCCGTGTAATAGGCATGAACATTTGAAAGGCCATATTTCCAGAAACGCTTTTCAAATCTGAAGGGTTGAGGAAGAGGATGTGCTTTGCATGGTGCTTCATAAATTTCTTGGTAGAATAAAGAACATTTAAAATGTAGTTCTAGTATTACATTCTATCCTCCACCATGGAAGTTCCATTAATAATAAACATAATATTGATTTTCTGATTTTCTCCTATAACAAGGAACACTTTCCTGTGAAGTGGATTCAGCTCCCCAAAGCATGATTTTTTTTTTTTAATTTTCACTGTCTTTTTCTTTCTTTTTTTTTTAAAATATCTTTATTGGAATATAATTGCTTTACAGTGTGGTGTTAGTTTCTGTTGCATAACAAAGTGAATCAGCTATATGCATATGTATATCCCCATATCCCCTCCCTCTTGCATTTCCCTCCCACCTTCCTTATCCCACCCCTCTAGGTGGTCTAAAAGCAACAAGTTGATCTCCCTGTGCCATGCAGCTGCTTCCCACTAGCTGTCTATTTTACACTTGGTAGTGTATATATGTCAATGCTACTCTCTCCTTTCGTCCCAGCTTACCCTTCCCCCTCCCTGTGTCCTCAAGTCCATTCTCCATATCTCTGTCTTTATTCCTGTCCTGCGCCTAGGTTTAACAGTTCCATTTTTTTTTTTTTTTTTTTTTAGATTCCATATATATTTGTTAGCACATGGTATTTGTTTTTCTCTCTCTCTCTCTCTCTTTTTTTTTTAACATCTTTACTGGAGTATAATTGCTTTATAATGGTGTGTTAGTTTCTGCTTTATAACAAAGTGAATCATCTACAGATACACATATATCCCCATATCCCCTCCCTCTTGAGTCTCCCTCCCACCCTCCCTATCCCACCCCTCTAGGTGGTCACAAAGCACCGAGCTGATCTCCTTGTGCTATGTGGCTGCTTCTCACTAGCTATCTATTATAAATTTGGTAGTGATATATGTCCATGCCACTCTCACTTCATCCCAGCATAACCTTCCCCCTCCCTGTGTCCTCAAATCCATTCTCTACATCTGCGTTTTTATTCCTGTCCTGCCCCTAGGTTCTTCAGAACTCGTTTTTTTTTTTGTTTTTAGATAACATATATATGTGTTAGCATACGGTATTTGATTTTCTCTTTCTAACTTACTTCACTCTGTATGACAGACTGTAGGTCCATCCACCTCACTACAAATAACTCAATTTCATTTCTTCTTATGGCTGAGTAATATTCCATTGTATATATGTGCCACATCTTCTTTATCCATTCATCTGTTGATGGACACTTAGATTGCTTCCATGTCCTGGCTATTGTAAATAGAGCGGCAATGAACATTGTGGTACATGTCTCTTTTTGAATTATGGTTTTCTCAGGGTATATGCCCAGTAGTGGTATTGCTGGGTCATGTGGTAGTTCTATTTGTAGTTTTTTTTTGTTTTGTGGTACGCGGGCCTCCCACTGCTGTGGTCTCTCCTGTTGCGGAGCATAGGCTCTGGACACGCAGGCTCAGCGGCCATGGCTCACGGGCCCAGCTGCTCCACGGCATGTGGGACCTTCCCGGACCTGGGCACGAACCAGTGTCCCCTGCATCGGCAGGTGGACTCTCAACCACTGCGCCACCAGGGAAGCCCTATTTGTAGTTTTATAAGGAACCTCCATACTGTTCTCCATAGTGGCTCTATCAATCTACATTCCCACCAACAGTGCAAGAGGGTTCCCTTTTCTCCACACCCTCCCCAGCATTTATCGTTTGTAGATTTTTTGATGATGTCCATTCTGACTGGTGTGAGGTGATACTTCATTGTAGTTCTGATTTGCATTTCTCTAATGATTAGTGATATTGAGCATTCTTTCACGTGTTTGTTGGCAATCTGTATATCTTCTTAGGAGAAATGTCTATTTAGGTCTTCTGCCCATTTTTGGATTGGGTTTTTTGTTTTTTTGATATTGAGCTGCATGAGCTGCTTGTATATTTTGGACATTAACCCTTTGTCAGTTGCTTTGTTTGCAAATATTTTCTCCCATTCTGAGGGTTGTATTTTCGTCTTGTTTATGGTTTCCTTTGCTGTGCAAAAGCTTTTAAATTTCATTAGGTCCCATTTGTTTATTTTTGTTTTTATTTCCATTTCTCTAGGAGGTGGGTCAAAAAGAATCTTGCTGTGATTTATGTCATAGTGTTCTGCCTATGTTTTGCTCTAAGAGTCTTATAGTGTCTAGCCTTACATTTAGGTCTTTAATCCATTTTGAGTTTATTTTTGTGTATGGTGTTAGGAAGCATTCTAATTTCATTCTTTTACATGTAGTTGTCCAGTTTTCCCTGCACCACTTGTTGAAGAGGCTCTCTTTTTTCCATTGTATAGTCTTGCCTCCTTTATCAAAGATAAGGTGACCATATGTGCATTGGTCTGTTTCTGGGCTTTCTATCCTATTCCATTAATCTATATTTCTGTTTTTGTGCCAGTACCATACTATCTTGATTACAGTAGCTCTGTAGTATAGTCTGAAGTCAGGGAGCCTTATTCCTCCAGCTCTGTTTTTCTTTCTGAAGATTGCTTTGGCTATGTGAGATCTTTTGTGTTTCCATACAAATTGTGAAATTTTTTGTTCTAGTTCTGTGAAAAATTCCACTGGTAGTTTGATAGGGATTGCATTGAAACTGTAGATTGCTTTGGGTAGTATAGCCATTTTCACAATGTTGATTCTTCCAATCCAAGAACATGGTGTATCTCTCCATCTGTTTGTATCATCTTTAATTTCTTTCATCAGTGTCTTTTAGTTTTCTGCATACAGGTCTTTTGTTTCCTTAGGTAGGTTTATTCCTAGGTATTTTATTCTTTTTGTTGCAATGGTAAAGTTTCCTTAATTTCTCTTTCATATTTTCCATCATGAGTGTATAGGAATGCAAGAGATTTCTGTGCATTTATTTTGTATCCTGCTACTTTACAAAATTCATTGATTAGTACTAGTAGTTTTCTGGGAGCATCTTTAAGATTCTCTACGTATAGTATCATGTCATCTGCAAACAGTGACAGCTTTACTTCTTCTTTTCCAATTTGTATTCCTTTTATTTCTTTTTCTTCTCTGATTGCTGTGGCTGAAACTTCCAAAACTATGTTGAATAATAGTGGTGAAAGGGACAACTTTGTCTTGTTTCTGATCTTAGAGGAAATGGTTTCAGTTTTCCACCATTGAGAACGATGTTGGCTGTGGGTTTGTTATATATGGCCTTTATTATGTTGAGGTAGGTTCCCTCTATGCCTACTTTCTGGAGAGCTTTTATCATAAATGGGTGTTGAATTTTGTCAGAAGCTTTTTCTGCATCTATTGAGATGATCATATGTATTTTTTTCTTTTTTTTTTTTTTTGCGGTACGTGGGCCTCTCATTCTTGTGGCCTCTCCCATTCTTGTGGCCTCTCCCATTGCGGAGCACAGTCTCTGGACGTGCAGGCTCAGTGGCCATGGCTCATGGGCCCAGCCACTCCATGGCATGTGGGATCTTCCCAGAACGGGGCACGACCGACGTCCCCTGCATCGGCAGGCAGACTCTAAACCACTGCGCTACCAGGGAAGCCCCGATCTTATGGTTTTTATCCTTCAATTTGTTAATATGGTGTATCACATTGATCAATTTGCATATATCAAAGAATGCTTGCATTCCTGGGATAGATGCCATTTGATCATAGTGTATGATCATTTTAATGTGCTGTTGGATTCTGTTTGCTAGTGTTTGTTGAGGATTTTTGCATCTATGTTCATCAGAGATATTGGACTGTAGTTTTCTTTTTTTGTGACATCTCTCTGGTTTTGGTATCAGGGTGATGGTGGCCTATAGAATGAGTTTGGGAGTGCTCCTTCCTCTGCTATATTTTGGAATAGTTTGAGAAGGATAGGTGTTAGCTCTTCTCTAAATGTTTGATAGAACTTGCCTGTGAAGCCATCGGCTTCAGGACTTTTGTTTGTTGGAAAATTTTTAATCACAGTTTCAATTTCAGTGCTTGTGATTTGTCTGTTTATATTTCCTATTTCTTCCTGGTTCAGTCTTGGAAGGTTGTGCTTTTCTAAGAATTTGTTCATTTCTTCCAGGTTGTCCATTTTTATTGGCATATAGTTGCTTGTAGTAATCTCTCATGATCCTTTGTATTTCTGCAGTGTCAGTTGTTACTTGTCCTTTTTCATTTCTAATTCTGTTAATTCGAGTCTTCTCCCTTTTTTTCTTAATGAGTCTGGCTAATGGTTTACCTAATTTTGTTTATCTTCTCAAAGAACCAACTTTTAGTTTTATTGATCTTTGCTATTTTGTCCTTCATTTCTTTTTCACTTATTTCTCATCTGATCTTTATGATTTCTTTCTTTATGCTAACTTTGGGGTATTTTTGTTCTTCTTTCTCTAATTGCTTTAGATGTAAGGTTAGATTGTTTATTTGAGATGTTTCTTGTTTCTTGAGCTAGGATTGTATTGCTATCAACTTCCTTCTTAGAACTGCTTTTGCTGCATACCATGGATTTTGAATCATCATGATTTCATTGCCATTTGTTTCCAGGTATTTTTTGATTTCCTCTTTGATTTCTTCAGTGATCTCTTGGTTATTTATTATCATATTGTTTAGCCTCCATGTGTTTGTATTCTTTTTACAGTTTTTTTCTTGTAATTGATATCTAGTCTCACAGCGTTGTAGTAAGAAAAGATACGTGATACGATTGCAATTTTCTTAAATTTACCAAGGCTTGATTTGTGACCCAAGATATGATCTATCCTGGAGAATGTTCCATGAGCACTTGAGAAGAAAGTGTATTCTGTTGTTTTTGGATGGAATACCCTAAAAATATCAATTAAGTCAATCTTGTTTAATGTGTCATTTAAAGCTTGTGTTTCCTTATTTATTTTCATTTTGGATGATCTGTCCACTGGTGAAATTGAGCTATTAAAGTTCCCTACTATGAATGTGTTATCGTCAATTTTCCCTTTTATGGCTGTTAGTATTTGCCTTATATATTGTGGTGCTCCTATGTTGGGTGTATAAATATTTATAATTGTTATCCCTTCTTCTTGGATTGATCCCTTGATCATTATGTAGTGTCCTTCTTTGTCTCTTCTGATAGTCTTTATTTTACAGTCTATTTTGTCTGATATGAAAATTGCTACTCCAGCTTTCTTTTGGTTTCCATTCGCATGGAATATGTTTTTCCATCCCCTCACTTTCAGTCTGTATGTGTCCCTAGGTCTGAAGTGGGTCTCTTGTAGACAACATATATATGGGTCTTGTTTTCATATCCATTCAGCAAGTTTATGTCTTTTGGTTGGCACATTTAATTCTTAAATGCATTTAAGGTAATTATCAATATGTATGTTACTCTTATCATTTTCTTAATTTTTTTGGGTTTGTTTTTGTAGGTCTTTTCTTTCTCTTGTGCTTCCTGCCTGGAGAAGTTTCTTTAGCATTTGTTGTAAAGCTGGTTTGGTAGTGCTGAATTCTCTTAGCTTTTGCTTATCTGTAAAGGCTTTAATTTCTCCATTGAATCTGAATGAGATCCTTGCTGGGTCGAGTAATCTTTGCTGTAGGGTTTTCCCTTTGATCACTTGAAATAAGTCCTGCCACTCCCTTCTGTCTTGCAGAGTTTCTGCTGAAAAATCATCTGTTAAGCTTAGGGGGATTCCCTGATATATTATTAGTTGCTTTTCCCTTGCTGCTTTAAAATTTTTTTCTTTGTTTTTAATTTTTGATGGTTTGATTAATATGTTCTTCAGCGTGTTTCTCTTTGGGTTTATCCTGTCTGGTACTCTCTGTGCTTGCTGGACTTGGTTGACTATTTCATTTCCCATGTTAGGGAAGTTTTCAACTATAATCTCTTTTTTTTTTTTTTATTTTTATTTTTATTTTTTTTATTTTTTTATTTTTTATTTTTATTTTTTCAACTATAATCTCTTTAAATATTTTCTCAGACCCTTTCTTTTTCTCTTCTTCTGGGACCCCTATAATTCGAATGTTGGTGCATTTTTTGTCCCAGAGGTCTCTGAGACTGTCCACATTTCTTTTCATTCTTTTTTCTTTATTCTGCTACCTGGCAGTTATTTCCACCATTTTATCTTCCAGGTCACTTATCCATTCTTCTGCCTCAGTTATTCTGTTATTGATTCCTTCTAGAGTATTTTTAATTTCAGTAATTGTGTTGTCCATCACTGTTTGTTTGCTCTTTAGTTCTTCTAGATCCTTGTTAAATGTTTCTTGTATTTTCTCCATTCTGCTTCTGAGATTTTGGATTATCTTTACTATCATTATTCTGAATTCTTTTTCAGGTAGGTTGCCTATTTCATCTTCATTTATTTGGTCTTGTAGGTTTTTACCTTGCTCCTTCATCTCTAACATATTTTTTTGTCATTTCTTTCTTTTTTTTTTTTTATGGGTGGCATTGTATTTCTGTATTACTGGTTGTTTGGCTTGAGACATCCAGCACTGGAGTTTGCAGGCAGTTAGATAGAGCTGGGTTTTGGTGCTGAGATGACAACCTCTGGGAGGTTTCACTATGATTGATATACCCTGGGGTCTGAGGTTCTCTGTTAGTCCAGTGGTTTGGATTTGGAGCTCCCAGTATAGGTGCTCAGAACTGACCTCTGGTCTGGGAGCCAAGATTCCACAGGCTTCATGGTGTGGTTTGAAAAAGAAGAAGAAAGAAAGAAAAAAAGGAGCAGTACAATATCAAAGAATAAAAAGCAAAATAAAATTAGAAAGATAAAAATCATATTAGGAAAAATAAAACTATAATGGAAACAGCTGCAATAAGGTAAAATAAAACCACAACAGAAAAAAGAAAAAAAGAGGGTGGGAACAAGGCAAAAGGAGATCACTAGCAAAGTATAAAGAATAAAATAAAATCATAAAAGTAAGATTTATTAGGAAAAATAAAAAAGAATCAACAACAATGAATCAACAGGGTAAAACAGAACCCCAATCTAAAAGAGGAAAAAAGAAAAAAAAAAAAAACCTTGGCTATGGGGGTGGAGTTAAGGCAGGGCATAGAACTTAGGCAGGGGCAGGATTCAGGGTGGGGTGGGACCTAGGCGAGTGGGGGTGACGTTTGAATGTGGGGTGGGGCCTAGGCTGGGTGACGTTCAAGCATGGGACAGGGCCTCTGCTTAGAACCTGCACGGAAGGCGAGAGGATGCCCATCAAAAGGAGGGCCTCTGGAGTGTGGAGTTCAGGAGTTTGGAGGTGCGGCCCTGAGTGAGGGTGTGTGGGTGGGGTTTAGGCCCAGCACATTGGAGGGGGTCTCTGAGTGTAGAGGTAGGGCCCTGGGTGTGGGTGTAGGGGCGGGGCTTTGGTTTTGCGGGGCAGGAGGGAGACTCCAAGGGCAGAGGTTTAGGCCCAGGAGCCCAACAGGCTTCTTGGTGCCTAAGTGGACAGGGAAAGCCCCAGCACTGTTCCCTTCCATTCCTTCACACTCCTCCACCACTATCTCCCCCAGGGTCTCGCCTGTCACTGCTGGACCCCAAACTGTGGGTGGGTCCTGCTGGGTGTAGGAACTCCTCCCTTCCCCCAGCCACCCCTCAGGGGTGTTGGTCTCAGAGGTCTGGCCTTTACTTTTGCTCCCCCTTCCCTCCCTCCCACTCCCTCAGGATCCTCGTGGCTAGAGGAGGCCTAGGTGGGCAGAAGATCAGGCCCAATGTCTCAGCAAGTTCCTGGTGGTCCAAGTGGGCAGGGGAAACCTGGCAATGCTCTCTTTTGATCCTCTGCCCTCCCAATGGTACCCCAATTTCCTCCTTTGGGCGTGGGATCCCTTTACCTCCCCCAGTCACCCCTCAGGGGCATCAGTCCTGTCCTGCCTCCACTTCTCCTCCCCCTTCACTCCCCCCACGCCCCATGTCATACCCAGTAGCTGGGGATTCCTTCTGTCACTTTAGGTGTCTGTGGTCCCCCACCAGTGCCTGGTATGTGTCCTAGTTGTGAGGAGATACGGATTCTGCCTCCTCCTAGTACGCCATCTTCACTCATGATGTTTTTGAATTAAGTAGCTATTGGGGTGTGAAGTGGTGGGAAGGAGGATAAAACTGAAGTATTTTGTTAATGCCTCATGGAGACTCAAGGAGAAATGATGAAGCTTCCATCAGCGTCTTTATTGCTGATACATGGGAATATGTTTGTGTTGGAGGGGGTCTCTCATCTCATTAATATATATGAAGTCTTTACAGAGGGGTGGGCACAGTCACTCACTCCTTCATTTATGTCCTCCTTCATGGGTCCAAATCCTTTGGAAAAAATTATAGACCCAAGGAAGATGCAGTCCACTTAATGTGTCCTTGTTTAACAACTATTGAAATGATTCAGTCTACTTGATTAGTGCTGTTTTGTAGATATTACTTCTGACCGATGCATGTCATTCTTTCAAAATATCCCCTGCTCCTTGTGTTCTACTAAGTGATTTTCCTGGACATCATTTTACATGCACTTTTTCTCACTAGCAATGAAAGCTGTCTTTAAGGTGGCTGGTCTCTCCTTAACCTGTTAAAGATTCTTGTGCCTGATGATTATGAGGTTGAAATTGCCATTTGTGTAACAGGTCAAAAATGTTGAATATCAGACATTTCATATTGTTCAAACTTTATTTGCTGGAGCTAGAGATTCACGGAGAATATAAAGAACAGCCTGAAATATGTAAACAACCTTCTCTTTGTCATTTTATTTTCTGTTCTCCCACAAAGGAAACAGACAAGAGATAGAAAGAATCACATTAAGAGCATCTATACATGTGACACGATATTCCTGGCCATTGTGCACTACTTACCCCACCCTGGTTTTGCTCCCAGCTGAGGGGCGAGCGGTCGTGAGAACCAAGAGCAAAGGAAAAGAAGAGATGATGGTTTACACTTAAGATCCGGGCAGCCTCAGGCAATAGCTTTATTCTGATGGGCTGCTACCTCCTAACAGTGAAATGAGGATAAGTTCTCCCTCCTTTAAAGGGTTTTCTCTGAGAAAATAGGCTAGTATGGAAGTATTTCACACTTTGTACATCAAAGAAACAGAGCACATCTTAGACATCTGTAAAGACATTTGTGAAGTCACTCTAAACCACTGCCCCCAAAGAAAAACAGATAGAAAATACAAAAACAGCAATCACAAAACCTCAGGTGTCTGTAGGTCTCCTTTGACCATAATCCAGGAGAAGACAGAAGAGCCTATAAGAGAGAACAAATCAAGGGGAATGAGAAAGGAGGATGCTTGCTTTTCTTCCTTGCTTATTCGGTTGCAAGCACTTTAATTGTGTTAGCTTATGAAAGCCTGCCAGCCATTCTACCATTATCTCATTTGACAGCGGAGGAGACTAAGACTGACAGAGGAAATAGAGCTTGCCCCAGGTGGAAGAGCTAGTCAAATGGCAGAGGAGTAGACTCAAAGCCAAGCTGGCTGACTCCAAAGTTATACCTCTTCCAAAATGATACATGGCTGCTCGCTCAGATCCAGGCAGACAGCGGATTTGATGGGAGCACGGAAAGTATAGGGTTCTAGGTGGTGGCAGGGACTCCTCTCCACAACTTCTCTGACAATGCATCCCGTTCCTCCTCTCTCCAAGTTTTTCTCTAGCACATCAATGAAGCCATGTCCTTAATGGTCCTCAAAGAAACAATGGGGACCAGTGGGAGTAAATGGGGTGAGGAATATGGTATGTCACTGCCCTACCATATCATTGTCCTGCCCCACTTGAATGAGCACATCATTGTGGGAAGAGAACCTAAAAGGTGTAGGTGTGCTTTTGAGAGAAACACTGTCTGCAAATGCCTCCAGTAAAGACACAGAATGTTATAGGACAGAGAGCATCGTCTTGGGGGTCAGGCAGCTATGCCATTTAATATTTGTGAGTTATTGGACATCTGAAAATGGGGATGATCATACCTACTTTGTAAGATTACTGGGAATCAGCATCTCTCTCTCTCTTTTGGTCTCAGGACCTCTTTCACACTGAAAAAAAATTGTTGGGAACCAAAAAGAGCTTTTGCTTAGTTAGATATGCATTCTATCTATTGATATTAACCACATTATAAATTAAAACCAAGACATCAAAAATATTTACTAATTTATTTAAAATTTAGAATACATCTATTACATATTAACATCAAGAACATATATTTCTTAAAATCAATATCTATACATTCCCCCAAAAAACTTACAGAGAGGAGTGGCATTGTTTTACAACTTTGTAAATTGCTTTAACGTCTGGCTTAACATGAAACTATTCATAGTATTCCCTTGAAGCCACTTGAGCTGCCCAGGAGCTGAAGTCTGGGACCACATGGCCTAGCTCCGGGGCACATAGGCTGACTCTAGAAGCTCAGGATAAGGCTATGAAACTCCAGGGAGTTGGAGTGTGGAGCTCCAGGGAAACCTATGAAGACAAAGACCAGAAAAGAAAGAACCAGAGCCCACTAGGATTCCCCCTATTATCTCAGAAGATGGGAATCATTCCGGGCACCAGAATAGCCACACAAGGTACCAGGAAGCTGTACAGAAGGTGTTGTTAAAGACACTCCCCAATAAGGTCTTCAGAGTCCCCATGACTGATGCTCAGAACTTCAGCTTCTGGCGGTTCCACAATCCAGGAGTGCGCCCAGAGGAAACCATGCCATGGATCCGGAGTCCCTGCCACTGCCTCATCAAAAGCCCAATGACCAGGTTTATGGATCACTCTATTCTCAAGGACAGAAACTTCAGTCTGTATTGAGCAGGAAGTGTTTTCAGAAGGACAAGATAAACTCTGGATGGAGGGCAAAGAGGGAAAGAGGGAGGTGTCCTGGTTCCAATGGCTGCCTAATGGGAGGAGGGGATTGAGAACACGGAATAAACAGATTGGACTAGAAAAAACAAAAAAACCCCCAAAAAACCCAAAAAACAGCCGGATTCTCTTATCTGCTCCTGCATTCAATCTGTTGCTATACATTGTTTTGGTTGAAGTGTATAAAAAAAATCCAGCTTCAAACAGATTTACAGTTGGAAAAGTAAAGATGTCATGGGCTGTCTGAAAGGTGACCTCCAAGGGTTCTGGCACTATACTTTGAGAACAGCTGCTCTAAAGATTAAAAAGAGTGAATAAATACAAAGGGTTTACTCCCGTGCCAGGATACAGAGCAGACAGGTGCTCACTAAATTGTATGAGAAAATGTTACCTCCAAACTTCAGTGCATCTATATACATATGTCTAAGAAATGTGTCCCAAAAGAATTAATATATATCACAGTGAATATATATACATCTAACAACCAAGCAAGTGAATGAATGGGAGCATACCTACATACACATAAACGAAGATTTGAATTCCCTTGACCTTCCTTAGATCAGAATACTGACACCACTTTGCAAATTATTTTAACAACATTCTCTTGCCCACACACCTCTTAACTTCCACCGGTTTTTTTTCCATTAGAAAGGATGCATTTTATTGGTCTGACCAATATGGTACCAGTGGTGGGCAATGCCCATCACCTCTCGTTGTTCTGGATGCCCTTCCTTCCTGTCCTGGGAATTCATGACTTGATTCCAGAAACAAAATAGCAAATGTGTTCACCAGGGCAAAATAAAGGCTATTTCTCCTGAAATCCCTTTCTCAGTAATGAGAAGGAGCCTGGAAGAAGAGCTTACCTCGGACAACATCTTTAATCTCAACCCCAGAACCTAGAAAATGATTTGAGTGGCAATTTTTTTCAGTTCTCCGAAGTATAGTTCATACAAAATACCATTCTAGACACATAGGAGGGAAATTAGTAGACAGACACAACACCAGCATTAACTCTCTCTTAGAACCACGTGGACAAAAGCTGAAGGTCTTCCACTCACTCCCTGTGCCATCAGCATCTCCTTGGCATTCTCCTTGAGGGTCCTCAGAGTTTGAAGTGTGAAAGTGTCCTATAAGATATTTTTTTTAAAGTTGTGATTCCTGATTTATTGTTATTCATTTTTGTTTGTTTTGAGTTCTTCCTTGACTTTGGCATTGTTTTTAAGAAATAACCAGTATGTCACTAGTATTCCTTTTTTCCACTGGTAAAAAAATCTAGGTACAATTTACATGCAGTAAAAGTCACTATTCTCAGTGCAGAGTTCTGACAAATGCTAGAGTTGTGTAACAACTGGCACAATCAAGACACAGAGCAGCCCCAAAACTCCCCACATCCCCTCATGCCCTTATGGTTAACTCTTTCCCCCACCCGCAGCCCTGAACACCACTGACTTTTGTTCCTGTTGTCTTTTATAAGAATTTAATATTAAAGGAATTAAAGCCTTTTGAATTTGGCTTCCTTCATGCAGCATAGTTGACTTCAGATTCATCTTCATTGGGGGATATATCAGTACTTGGTTCATTTTTCTTGCTGCAGAGTATTCCATTGAATGGATATTCCAAATGGTTTAATCATTCCCGATGGAGGAATACTTGAGGTTTTTCCAGTTTGGGGCAATTACAAATAAAGCTAATATGAACATTTGCATACCGTGTGTGTGTGTGTGTGTGTGTGTGTGTAAATTTCATTTAGATTTTCATTTAACTTGGGTTGCTGAGTCATATGGCAAATGTGGTTTTACCTCCATAAGAAATTGCCAACTGTTGTCCAAAGTGGCTCTACTATTTTGCATTCCCACTATCACATCCTAGTACATACTCATACATTCATGTTTTTGAGGTCACCATTTTCTATACTCTTAAAAAGAAGTCACAACATAAGAATTATTAAAATAGCTTGGGGGCTTCCCTGGTGGTGCTGAGGTTAAGAATCCACCTGCCAGTGCACTGAGCACGAGTTCAAGTCCTGGTCCGGGAAGATCCCACATGCCACAGAGCAACTAAGCCCGTGAGCCACAACTACTGAGCCTGAGTCCTAGAGCCCGCGAGCCAGAGCTACTGAGCCAATGCCCCACAATTACTAAAGTCCATGCACCTAGAGCCTGTGCTCTGCAACAAGAGAAGCCACCGCAATCGGAAGCCTGCGCACCGCCACAAAGAGTAGTCCCCGCTCGCTGCAACTATAGAAAGCCCGCGTGCAGCAACAAAGACCTGATGCAGCCAAAAAATAAAAATAAAATAAATTAACTTAAAAAAATAAAATAGCTTGGACAAAACCCCTGTTAAAGCAATTGACAGAGTAATGAAACTACAGAAAAAATACCAGGGACCTAAAATTCTCAACATGTAAGCACAGGACTTTACATGAAGTAAGAGTATAAAGTACTCTGATTCTAGGGATAATATTTAGCTAAACATTATCTTTTGAAATCCTCTAATTCTTACAAAAACTTTAAAAATAATTCAAGATTATAGGACTAGTAACTCAAATAATAGAGATAACAGTAAAATTAATAATAAAATATAAAGTTGATCCCTTCAATAAATGTCCTTCTGATAAACTATGTAAACTTCCATTAAGTTAATATTATTTTTAAAAATTTGGAATGGTAATTCAAATTACTAGTGGTAATTCAAAACAACTGTATTTTTATAATGACTTTATACCTTATAGTTATTGAATAATTTTGCCAAATTTTAAAATAGAATTTCTATATCCTTTTTTAAACAAAACAGCTTTATTGAGATATACTTCACATGCTATAAAATTCACCTATTTAAAGAGTGCAAGTCAATGGTTTTAGTATAGTTGCAGAGTTGTAAATATAGCACATTCTAATTTTTCTATTTACTTTTCAAACAGCAAGGATTTTTTATATTGAGGTGCATGATTCTTGATCTTTATGTCACAGTACACATTTTTTTTTTATTTACACACATTTTAAGACTGTTCAGTGATGAGAAATCCAGAGCAGCAGGGGAGTAATTTTCCCTGGGAGTAAACCTTTCCATGATCTATGTTAAGATTCTTTTACAGCTAAATTGATGAATGATATCAAGCTAAATATACTGATAAAATTTTATTTGGGACTTAAAAGCTATGAAGCTTATATTAAATAACACAGTAATTGAGTTGAAATTAAGTTAATTAAAAACTCTTCTTTGAAGTAAGCAAATTTAAAAACAATGAATGTAGAAGCAAAACTTTATTAAGTCTAAGATAAGCTTAATTTATCTTTCTCCTCACAATTTTTCAACTTGTATACATGTTCTTTTTCCAAAAATATCATTGCCTTAAACTCTTTAGGTCAAATTTTCCTTTGTTTTGTTGGTGCATTTGAATACAGGCCAGTTTCCATTAAAGATGTTGATATATATTTGTTCAAAGTTGAGGGAATTATTTTAAATGTCTATGAAATGGATTTAACAAGAAATCTGAAGGTAACCAAACTATGGGTACATATGAGGTCATATTAATATAAACAGCTAAATTTTGCTAACTGGTGTATCTTGGCTTAGATTATGGTAGGGTATTATCCCCGTTTCCACAAGTATTGAGGGGGCCCACGTAATACCTCAAAAATGCTCATAGAATGGGCCTTGGTCCACAATGTTTTGTTACCTGAGCTGCCTCTCACTTCTCCCCATCCCCTGACTGCTCTGCAATGAACCACTGACTACTAATCATTATCCACCAATGACATGACTCTGCCCTGCTTACAGCCCCATTTCTTCTGTGAGGTGGTTCAGTAAATCATTCTTCCCCTCTTGGGTTCAGTTCTTCTGCTTGGACCTTAATGTTTCACAGAGTTTATTAAAGCTGTTCTTTTATCCAGAGCCTCCCCTGGGTTCTCACAGGTGCCAGGATAGTCCCCTCTGTGGGGTCCAGCTAACCAGTTTCTCACCATCCTTACCAAGAGTTCCCTTAGGGCCTGGATCATTCAATCTGTCTTCAAGATTCTGCTGTGCCCTCTTTTCCTTCCTCCACTCCACCTTCCAGCCCACTGCCCCACCTCAATGCAACACCCCACCAGCAACAGACACTGCTGCAGAGCTTCCCTTTTGTATTGTCAAAGAAGCCATATGGCCTACATGCCATGCAGTGACTCCCTGTAAATAGAATCTGGAGTGGTTTTGCTTAAATTCACATGGCAAATGTTCCAGAAGCCCAATTTCAATCCAACCTGGGCCACTTCAATAGGAAGTAGAAAAGAGTTAGGGTAAAATATGCACCAGACCTGCTGGCTATAACCAAGAAGATTTGGTGGAATGTCAGTGGCAGAGACAGACATCTGTCTATCTTTTCCCTGGCCAAATATTTTAATATTGAAGGGTATTTGATATAATCTCTGAGTTGGCAAATGAGTTATCTGCTTACACCGGGGAGACCTGGCTAGGCAGAGGTACTTGGGCTTTTGCCATCCCAACAAATATTTTTGAGGTACCTAAAAGTATTTTAATATAGTATGTGTCATGGGATGTGGGATCATTCCAATTGGATAATTGAATGGGGGGCTGAAGTTTATTTTAACAAAACCAAATCCCTTTTAGACAAGTCGTTTTTTTCTGATTATGAGAGAAGAATTGCATTATGAGACACCCTTGGGAAGCAGGCTATCACCCACTCATTTCTGATTCATGCTACCAGCCAGTGTTCCATCCTCCCATACATCCCCAGCACTGTTACTACCCATAGGGAAAGGTAGACCTGCCTCCACAACGTCACATTCAAGTTCCTCCTCCTGGTCCTTTACAAGTAGGTTTGCACAACTCTGATTACCAGATTGGTATTCAGAAGTTGCAGCAATCACAAAAAGAAGATCTGTGGCAAAAGTAGTGAAAGGAAGACATTTTGTCCACATCTTTTCCTCTCTTTTATGTAGAGGATATTTATAGGCTAAAAGAATTCCAAAGAGAATATATATTCAAACTATTTTTAAAGTAGCATTTATAAATTCATTTCAGTTTAATTCATTCCTCTTACTTTAGCTTTTAGTCTTAAGCAGTGACGTCCAAAGAGTGTCAGTATACAGCCCCATACATTGCTGCCCAAGACTCCAGGGACCTCCATTCACTTATGCGATGCATATTTGGTGTCACACTCTGTCTAGGCTGCTGGAAAATTCAGAATTGAACAATACAAATGAGGTTCCCTCCACGTGTGGTCAAACAAATGATAAACACGTAATCCAATATATCCAATGAGAGAATATCAGAGAGGTTTGAAAGCCATGAAGATTCCAGACTTTATTTTTTTTAATTTTTATTAAAATATAGTTGATTTACAATGTTGTCTTAGTTACTGGTATACAGAAAAGTGATTCCGTTTTATATATATATGTTCTTTTTTTACATTCTCTTCCATTATAAGTTATTACAAGATATTGAGTGTAGTTCTCTGTGCTATACAGTAGGTCCTTGTTGGTTATCTATTTTATACATAGTAGTGTGTATATTTTAATTCCAAACTCCTAATTTATCTCCCCCCCTTCCTCTTGGGTAACCATAAGTTTGTCTTCTATGTCTGTGAGTCTATTTCTGTTTTATAAATAAGTTCATTTTTATCATTTTTTTGTTTGTTTGTTTGTTTTGTTTTGTTTTGTTTTGTTTGCGGTATGCGGGCCTCTCACTGTTGTGGCCTCTCCCGTTGCGGAGCACAGGCTCCGGACGCGCAGGCCCAGCGGCCATGGCTCACGGGCCCAGCCACTCCGCGGCATGTGGGATCTTCCTGGACCGGGGCACGAACCCGTGTCCCCTGCATCGGCAGGCGGACTCTCAACCACTGCGCCACCAGGGAAGCCCTGTATCATTTTTTTTAAGATTCCACATATAAGCAACATCATATGATATATGAATTTGCCTGGCTTCCTTCCCTTAGTATGGTAATCTCTAAGTCTATCCATGTTGTTGTAAATGGCATTATTTTATTCCTTTTTATGGCCAAGTAATATTCCATTGCGCATATATACCACATCGTCTTTATACATTCACCTGTCAATAGACACTTAGGTTGCTTCCATGTCTTAGCTACTGTAAATATTGCTACTATGAACATTGTGGTGCATGTATCTTTTTGAATTATGTTTTTCTCTGGATGTATGCCCAGAAGTGGGATTGTAGTATCATATGGTAGCTCTATTTTTAGTTTTTTAAGGAACCTGCATACTGTTCTCCATAGTGGCTGTAACAATTTACATTCCCACCGACAGCGTAGGAGGGTTCCATTTCCTCCACACCCTCTCCAGCATTTATTACTTGTAGATGTTTTGATGATGGCCATTCTGACCAGTGTGAGGTGATACCAAATTGTAGCTTTGATTTGCATTTCTTTAATAATTAGCAATATTGAACATCTTTTCAAGAGAATATCAGATAGGTTTGAATGCCATGAAGATTCCAGACTTTAAAAACAGCTTCTCAGAGAATGTCTCAAGCTGAATCAAGCATTCCATAGGAAATATTGCAGAACTGAATAAAACTTGATGTTCTGTTGGCAAAGGCATAGAAGAAATGTCAAAGAGGAATAATGTAGGGTATGGTCTAATTCCCTTTAAAAAGAGTTTCCACCATTTCTTTGGCATCTAACTCTGTCTTTCCATGTCTTCTCCCTCACCTGGAAGCTTAGCAGATCCCATAGGAGCACTGAGCATGTGGTACTTGGGGAGACTGCTGCTGAACCTTAGTGACCAAATGAATAAAAGCTCACCCTGTTTTACAACTATGTTTTAATTAGGTGAAAAATGATTTGAAAAGACTTTCCTTCAGAAAACTTGAAAATTTGAAGAGGTTTGCCTGTTTCTAATCATCAAAGGCTTTCAACTCAGGAACTAGGAAAAAGTCTTTTTTTTTTTTTCTTTTTTTGCGGTACACGGGCCTCTCACTGTTGTGGCCTCTCCCGTTGTGGAGCACAGGCTCAGCAGCCATGGCTCACAGACCTAGCCGCTTCGCAGCATGTGAGATCTTCCCAGACCAGGACACGAACCCATGTCTCCTGCATCGGCAGGTGGACTCTCAACCACTACACCACCAGGGTAGCCCAGAAAAAGTCATTTTTGATGCACCTGTAAATGGGATGATCCAGTCCTGAAACAGCAACTCTTTTATCTATCCCCTGCTATAATAGACCTTTCCCCTTGTACAGACAATTGAGGGAAGCAAAGATCTAAACTTTTCTTTACTCTTCTCTCCATATATTTTTCTTGCCTGTAAAATATTCTGCATGCATCCTCAAACCAGTTCATTCCCCATACTTTGTACCCTGAATTGCTTTACATTATGAAGGGTCATTCCAACTTTGATCTACTCTTTAATTCACACCCAAAGCAATAAGCAGAAAAGTTGTTAATTAGGGGAACACTCGTGGTCATATTTAACTTGATCTTACTGGTATTTTAGTCATTGTAGTGGACTGATTGGTGGCACCAAAAGATAGATCCAGGTCCTAATCCAAAGAACACCTGACTGTGACCTAATTTGAAATAAAGTCTTTGCAAGTGTAAGTAAGTTCAGTATTTCAAAATGAAATAACCTTGGACTCTAAATCCAGTGAAAAATATCTATATAAGAGACACAAAGAGAAGAGGTAGAAACCACGTGGCTATGGAGGCAGAGACTGAAGTCATGTGGCCACAAACCAGGAATGCCATCTCCCCTGGAGCCTCTGCTGACATCTTGATTTTGAAATTCTGGTCTCTAGAATTCTGAGAGAATACATTTCTGTTGTTTTGAGTCACCAAGTTTGTGGTAATTTGTTACAGCAGTGCTAGGAAACTCACAGAGTCATTATAGGTTGTGTGTAAATTCCATAAAAACAGGGCCTAAGAGCAGAAGCAAGAAGAACTACAATTCTGCAGCCTGTGGAAGGAAAACCAGGAAAGACAGACAAAATGAAAAGGCAGAGAACTTTGTACTAGATGAAAGAACAAGATAAAACCCCAGAAAAACAACTAAATTAAGTGGAGATAGGCAAACTTCCAGAAAAAGAATTCAGAATAATGGTAGTGAAGATGATCCAGGACCTTGGAAAAAGAATGGAGGCAAAAATTGAAAAGATGCAAGAAATGTTTAACAAAGACCTAGAATAATTAAAGAACAAACAAACAGAGATGAACAATACAATAACTGAAATGAAACCTACACTAGAAGGAATCAATAGCACAATAACTGAGACAGAAGAACAGATAAGTGACCTGGAAAACAGAATGGTAGAATTCACTGCCACAGAACAGAATAAAGAAAAAAGAATGAAAAGAAATTGAAGACAGACAAAGAGACCTCTGGGACAATATTAAACACAACAACACTCACATTATATGGGTCCCAGATGGAGAAGAGAGAGAGAGAAAGGACCCGAGAAAATATTTGAAGAGATTATAGTCGAAAACTTCCCCAACATGGGAAAGGAAATAGCCACCCAAGTGCAGGAAGCACAGAGAGTCCCAGGCAGGATAAACCCAAGGAGAAACAAGCTGAGACACACAGTAATCAAATTGACAAAAATTAAAGACAAAGAAAAATTATTGAAAGCAACAAGGGAAAAATGAGAAATAACATACAAGGGAACTCCCATAAGGTTAACAGCTGATTTCTCAGCAGAAACTCTACAAGCCAGAAGGGAGTGGCACAATATATTTAAAGAGATGAAAGGGAAGAACCTACAACCAAGTTTACTCTACCTGGCATATATCTCATTCAGATTCGATGGAGAAATCAAAAGCTTTACAGACAAACAAAAGCTAACAGAATTCAGCACCACCAAACCAGCTCTACAACAAATGCTAAAGGAACTTCTCTAAGTGGGAAACACAAGAGAAGAAAAGGACCTCCAAAAACAAACCCATAACAATTAAGAAAATGGTAATAGAAACATACATATTGATAACTACCTTAAATCTGAATGGATTAAATGCTCCAATCAAAAGACACAGGCTCACTGAATGAATACAAAACCAAGACACATCTATATGCTGTCTACAAGAGACCCACTTCAGACCTATGGGCACATACAGACTGAAAGGGAGGAGATGGAAAAAGATATTCCATGCAAATGGAAATCAAAAGAAAGCTGGATTAGCAATACTCATCAAACAGAAAAAGACTTTAAAATAAAGAAAGCTACAAGAGACAAGGAAGGACATTACATATGATCAAGGGATCAATCCAAGAAGAAGATATAGCAATTATAAATATATATGTACCCAACATGGGAGCACCTCAATACATAAGGCAACTACTAACAGCTATAAAAGAGGAAATCAACAATAACACAATAATAATGGGGGGCTTTAACACCTCATTACACCAATGGACAGATCTTCCAAACAGAAAATTAATAAGGAAACACAAGCTTTAAATGACACAACAGGCCAGATAGCCTTAATTGATATTTACAGGACATTCCAAAAAAACCCCAGGGGATTACATTTTCTTCTCAAGTGGACACAGAACATTCTCTAGGATAGATCACATCTTGGGTCACAAATCAAGCCTTGGCAAATTTAAGAAAACTGAAATCATATCAAGCATTTTTTCTGATCACAACCTATGAGTTTAGAAATCAATTACAGGGAAAAAACATTAAAAAAGCACAAACACATGGAGGCTAAACAATATGTTACTAAAAAACCACAAGATCACTGAAGAAGTCAAAAAATACTTAGAGAAAAATTACAACGAAAACACGATGATCCAAAACCTATGGGATGAAGGAAAAGGAGTTCTAAGAGGAAAATTTATCGCAATACAAGCCTACCTCAAGAAACAAGAAAAATCTCAAATTAATAATCTAGCCTTACACCTACAGGAACTAGAGAAAGAAGAACAAACAAAACCAAAAGTTAGTAGAAGGAAAGAAATCATAAAGATCAGAGCAGAAATAAATGAAACAGAAAAAAGAAAACAATAGCAAAGATCAATAAAACTAAAAGCTGGTTCCTTGAGAAGATAAACAAAATTGATAAACCATTAGCCAGACTTATTAAGAAAGAGGGAGAGGACTCAAATCAATAAAATTAGAAATGAAAAAGGAGAAGTCACAACTGACACTGCAGAAATACAAAGCATCATAAGAGACTACTACAAGCAGCTCTATGCCAATATAATGGACAACCTAGAAGAAATGGACAAATTCTTAGAAAGGTATAACCTTCCAAGACTGAACCAGGAAGAAATAGAAAATATGAACAGACCAATCACAAGTAATGAAATTGAAACTGGGATTAAAAATCTTCCAACAAACAAAAGTCCAGGACCAGATGGCTTCACAGGTGCATTCCATCAAACATTTAGAGAAGAGTTAACACCCATCCTTCTCAAACTCTTCCAAAATATTGCAGAGGAAGGAACACTCCCAAACTCATTCTATGAGGCCACCATCACCCTGATACCAAAACCATACAAATATACTACAAAAAAAGAATATTACAGACAAATATCACTCGTGAATATCGATGCAAAAATCCTAAACAAAACACTAGCAACAGAATCCAACAACACATTAAAAGGATGATACACCATGATCAAGTGGGATTTATCCCAGGGTTGCAAGGATTCTTCAATATACGCAAGTCAATCAATATGATATACCATATTAACAAGTTGAAGAATAAAAACCATATGATCATCTCAATAGATGTAGAAAAACCTTTGTACAAAATTCAACACCCATTTATGATAAAAACTCTCCAGAAAGTGAGCATAGAGGGACCCTACCTCAACATAATAAAGGCCATATATGACAAACCCACAGCAAACATCATTTTCAATGGTGAAAAACTGAAAGCATTTCCTCCAAGATCAAGCACAAGACAAGGATTTCCACTCTCGCCACTATTATTCAACATAGTTTTGGAAGTCCTAGCCATGGCAATCAGAGAAGAAAAAGAAATAAAAGGAATACAAATTGGAAATAGAAGAAGTAAAACTGTCATTGTTTGCAGGTGACATGATGCTATACAGAGAAAATCCTAAAGGTGCTACCAGAAAACTACTAGAGCTAATCAATGAATTTGGTAAAGTTGCAGGATACAAAATTAATGCACAGAAACCTCTGGCATTCCTATACAATAACAATGAAAGATAAGAAAGAGAAATTAAGGAAACACTCCCATTTACCATTGCAACAAAAAGAATAAAATACCTAGGAATAAACCAAACTAAGGAGACAAAAGACCCGTATGCAGAAAACTATAAGACACTGATGAAAGAAATCAAAGATGACACAAACAGATGGAGAGATATACCATGTTCTTGGATTGGAAGAATCAACATTGTGAAAATGACTCTACTACCCAAATCAATCTACAGATTCAATGCAATCCCTATCAAATTACCAGTGGCATTTTTTACGGAACTAGAACAAAAAATCTTAAAATTTGTATGGAGACACAAAAGACCCCAAATAGCCAAAGCAGTCTTGAGGGAAGAAAACGGGAGGAATCAGGCTCCCTGACTTCAGACTATACTACAAAGCTACAGTAATCAAGACAATATGGTACTAGCACAAAAACAGAAACATAGATCAATGGAACAGGATAGAAAGTCCAGAGATAAAACCACATACCTATGGTCAACTAATCTATGACAAAGGACGTGAGGTTATACAATGGAGAAAGACAGTCTCTTCAATAAGTGGTGCTGGGAAAACTGGACAGCTACATGTTAAAGAATGAAATTAGAACACTCCCTAACACCATAAACTCAAAATGGATTAGAGACCTAAATGTAAGATCAGACACTATAAAAACTCTTAGAGGAAAACATAGGAAGAACACTCTGTGACATAAATGACAGCAAGATCTTTTTTGATCCACCTCCTAAAGAAATGGAAATAAAAACAAAAATTAAAAAACAGGACCTAATGAAACTTAAAAGATTTTGCACAGCAAAAGAAACTATAAACAAGATGAAAAGACAACCCTCAAAATGGGAGAAAATATTTGTAAATGAATCAACTGACAAAGGATTAATCTCCAAAATATATAAACAGCTCATGCAGATCAATATTAAAAAAAAAACAACCCCATGAAAAAATGGGCAGAAGTCCTAAATAGACATTTATCCAAAGAAGATATACAGATGGCTAAAAGCACACAAAAAGCTGCTCAACATCACTAATTATTAGAGAAATGCAAATCAAAACTACAATGAGGTATCACCTCACACCAGTTAGAATGGGCATCATCAGGAAATCTACAAACAATAAATGCTGGAGAGTGTGTGGAGAAAAGGGAACTCTCTTGCACTGTCGGTGGGAATGTAAATTGATACAGCCACTATGGAGAAGATTATGGAGGTTCCTTATAAAAACTAACAATAGAATTACCATAAGACCCAGCAATCACACTACTGGGCATATACCCAGAGAGAACCATAATTCAAAAAGAGACATGCACCCCAATGTTCATTGCCACTCTATTTACAATAGCCAGGTCATGGAAGCAACCTAAATTCCCATTGACAGATGAATGGATAAAGAAGAATTGGTACATATATACAATGGAATATTACTCAGCCATAAAAAGGAACGAAATTGGGTCATTTGTAGAGACATGGATGGATCTAAAGACTGTCATACAGAGTGAAGTAAGTCAGAAAGAGAAATACAAATATCATATATTAATGCATATATGTGGAACCTAGAAAAATGGTACAAATTAACTGGCTTGCAGGGCAGAAATAGAGACACAGATGTAGAGAACAAACATATAGACACCAAGGGCAGAAAGTGGGGGGGGGGGCTTGGTGGTGGTATGATGAATTGGGAGATTGGGATTGACATATATACACTAATATGTGTAAAATTGGTAACTAATAAGAAGCTGCTGTATAAAAAAAATAAATACAATTCAAAAAACAAAACAAAACAGGACCTAAGTGGTTCCCTGGAATGCATGTCCTATACACAGAAAGGGCCATACTGATGTGGTTTGATCAAGTCAGTTTGAGGATGGAGCTCAGTTATAAAAGTGTCTATTATAGAAATACCCCTATTTCTTGTATTCATTGGCACCTCAAGCAAAAGAGGGCAGCCATCTTTCTCTGTTAGAAGACAAGAACCGAAGTTTATTGGGAGCTGCTCAGTGAGATGACAACAATGACAATCATGGGGATCTGACAGCAAACCAAGAAATTAAATAAGGCCAATTTATACTAAGGATGTAAAGTACAACATGATAAATATAATTAACAGTGCTGTATGTTATCTCTGAAAGTTAAGAGAGTAAATCCTAAGAATTCTCATCACAAGGAAAAACATTTTTTTCTATTTCTTTCATTTTTTTATCTATATGAGATGATGAATGTTCACTAACTTTGCTGTGATAATCATTTCATGATACATGCAAATTAAGTCATTATACTGTACACCTTAAACTTATCCAGCACTGTCAATTACATCTCAATAAAACTGAAAGAAAAAAATAAAGTGCAAAAAAAAAAGAAAAATTATCTACATCTTGTAAAAATAAATAAGGCCAGTGTACACCTACATTTTCCTCTTTTCCTAGAGATGTCCTTATATACAAAACGCAATTTCTCACCCTAGTGCTTAGTTCCTCTCAGACTGTTTAATCAGTGCAAGGATGCTGTGCAGATACACTGTTCCCTTCACGCTGAAAAGAAAAGCGACCTTGGAACTCTGGCACTTGAGCCACCATAAATTTCTCGCGTTGCCAGAGAACAGCGCAGGCCAACTGCAGGGAGCAGCTCCAAATACTGATGAAAAGCTGTTGTCTTGTAGTAATTCAACTTCAAATTTGCCAGAAAAAAAAAAAAAATTCTTCTCACTCTTTGGTAATAAAACAGGGAGGCTGGGAAAACGGAAAGACACTGAGAGATACGTTCATCAAGGTGTAGATGCTATTTCCTGAAAACAAAATACTCCAAGCCAGTGACACTGCATCATAAGAAGCTGTTGATTTCGCTCCCCCCGCCCTCGGAGTGCCATGTCTGGAATGAGCAATGTTCTCAGTGTAAGGTCACATCCAGCCAACTGCTATAAACAGCTGCATGCAATAAAATGAGACTTTCTGTTTCCTCTGTCATTCTTTCTGGAGCATGATTCAATCCTACTTCGGGCTCTTGAAGAACCCCAAGCCTTCTCTGGGTTTTAGAAAGGCAGTGGATTGTGAGATCATACATATTGACACTGCTCAAGAGTTACCTTTGGAGGCACAGAATCCACCTCTCTCCTGTTACTCATGCACTGGTGGAGGGCAGCAGTAAAGAAGGACGTTTCTAAATATGCTCCAGGAAACCCCCCCTTAATATGATTTATTTCAAATGCTTATCCATACCCTTAGAATATACTGATGAGGGTGATAGCACAGATGAATAATTTTACACATCCTGATGTTTTGGTCTTATTGGAAAGAAATCCTCCTGAACGCTAATAGCCGGCAAAATGACTCAGAGATATTTTGGGATTGAATGCACGTTTTATTCTCCCTAAGCAGAACCAGCCTAGGAAGTATAGCAATTTTGGAGAGGAAGTCTCGCACTCAATAGTATTTTTAAAAATTAATTCATTCTCTATGAATAGTGCACCCACAATTTACCAGAAGTACTTCTGTTAAAGTACTTCTGTGATAATGAAAGATTATGAAAGATACAGAAAGATATAGAAAAGTATAATACAAGTTTCCATCTTCTATGTCCATCTATCAAAGAATAACAAACATAGTTTCTTGAAAAGTTAAAAAAAATACAAATCAATCACAAAGCAGTATCTGGTTAATTGTCGAATGAATAAAACATACAATAAGTTATGCATTTGTAGGTGAGAAAGAAGTGACTCTACAGGTAAAGTGGAAAGAAAGAGGACCTTGTTTCAGGCAACCTAAGTTCAACACCCCCCCCCCCCCCGCTTTCTGCCTCTTTCTTGCTAAAGGATTGGGGCCAGTAGGTTAATAACCTCTGTGAGCCTCAACTTCATCCGGATGTCTGTGCCAGACCCTTCAGGTGTTTGGAAAATAAGATATGGTGTGTATGGTGTGTACTGGTGATTGGTGAACTAGATTAAAGAAACAAAATGTGCTAAAGAGAAAGGTTTCTTATCATCCAGATGGTCCAAAAACATGGTCGAGTTTCTGACTTATCATAGAGCTAGTGGAATTCATAGCTGGACCCCAAATTGAGGCATCAGAAAGGGACTTCTGTGGAAAATTCCGTTCCCTAAATCCAGATCCCACCCCCTTGGTTATGTTACTTATGTATAAGCATTAAATTAGCTCTAAACTTCCTGGTATCTAAGGGAACAATGGAAACATAACAGATTATATAATTTTCCTTGACTGACAAAAAGGAGATGTGGAATCTTTCTGGAGATTAAATTAAATTCTGAGATTTAAAAGGTGTGCCCATACCATTGTAAAGCAATTATACCCCAATAAAGATGTTTAAAAAAAAAAAAATAAAAAAAAAAATAAATAAAAGGTGTGCCCATAAAGGAATGAGGATACATTTGTAAGCTGCCTTAAAAAATGTGCTTTATCTCTTTGCTTCACAGGTGTGGCTTCCAATGGTTGGGGGTGAAATAGAAAAATACACACTTGGTGGATATGGCCTTTAGGGCAGTATGACTCAGGAGGAAACCTGGGAAGACATGGATGTGTATATCTGAGAATGGAAATTTATGTGAACAATTTTAGTATGTGTGAAATAAATGGAGAACTGAGAGAAACAGGGTAAGGGAATCCATCTAGAGTGGATTCTATTAAGAAAATCTTCAGAAAAGGATCAGATCTAAAAAAGAAATGGGAGTCCAGATATTAGGATAAAGCCAAGGACATGGCCTGGATGGTATGCATAAATTTGGGATGCTTTTCATGACAGGATGGATTGAGGTATGCAACTGGTTGAATTCTGGGTGAATGTAAGAAAATCTTGACCCCCTATTACAGCCAGCCAATGTTACATCTGAATTCATCTATAAGGAATATTAATACCCAGGAGAGGAATTGCTGGATCATATGGTAGCTCTATTGTTACTTTTTTTTAAGGAACATCCATACTTTTTTCCACAGTGGCTTCATCAATTTACAATCCCACGAACAGTGTATCAGGGTTCCCTTTTCTTCACATCCTCACCAACATTTGTAATTTGTGTTCTTTTTAATGATAGCCATTCTGACAGGTGTGAGGTGATATCTCATTGTGGTTTTGATTTGCATTTCCCTGATGATTAGCAATGTTGAGAATCTTTTCATGTGCCTGTTGGCCGTCTGCATTTGAATAAATGTTTGTTCAGTTCTTCTTCCCATTTGTTAATCAGAGTGTTTGCTTTTTGATGTTGAGTGTATGAGCTGTTGTTGTATGTTGGATAATAATCTTTTATCAGTCATATCATTTGAAAATATTTTCTTCTATTCTGTAGGTTGTCTTTTCTCTTTGTCAATGGTTTCCTTTACTGGGCAAAAGCTTTTAGATTCAATTAGGTCCTGTCTGTATATTTTTGCTTTTATTTCCTTTACTTTAGGAGATGGATCCAAAAAAATATTGCTACGATTTATGTCAAAGAGTGTTCTGCCTCTGTTTCTTCTAGGAGTTTTATTGTATATGGTCTTACATTTAAATCTTTAATCCATTTTGAGTTTATTTTTGTATATGGTGCTAAAGAATATTCTAATTTCATTCTTTACATTTAGCTGTTCAATTTTCCCAGCACAATTTATTGAAGAGAATGTCTTTCTCCATTGTATAGTCTTGCATCCTTTGTCATGGATTAATTGATCATAGTTCATGGGTTTATTTCTGGGCTTTCTATCCTGTTCCATTGATTTATGTGTCTAGTTTTGTGCCTGTACCATACTGTTTTGATTATTGTAACTTTGTAGTATAGTCTGAAGTCAGGGAGTGTGATTTCTCCAGCTCTGTTTTTCTTTCTCAAGATATTCAGGGTCTTTTGTGTTTCCATACAAATTTTAAAATTATTTGCTCTATTTCCACTCATGATATCACTTATTTGTGGAATCTAAAAAAATGGGACAAATGAACTTATTTACAAAACAGAAATAGAGTCACAGATGTAGAAAACAAGCTTATGGTTACCAGTGGGGAAAGGCAGGGGGAGGAATAAATTGGGAGATTGGGGTTGACATATACATACTACTAAATATCAACTAGATAACTAATAAGGACCTACTGCATAGCACAAGGAAGTCTACTCAATACTCTGTAATGACCTATATGGGAAAAGAATCTAAATAAGAATGGATACATGTATATGTATAACTGATTCACTTTGCTGTACACCTGCAACACAACATTTTAAATCAACTATACTCCAATAAAATTTTTTTTAAAAAGAATGACGGGGTGTGGAAATGAGATACAATTGGAAATAGTGACATCAAGATTGAAGAATGTGGCTGACTGAAAATCATGGTTGCCTTAAGTGGTGGAGTCCATTTTCTTACCCTTGAATCTGGGCTGGGCTCGTGATTTATTTCAGCCAATACGACATGGTAGAAGTGACATGAAGTGAGTCTCAAAGCTTCAGTGCAGTTTCTGCCTTCATCTTTTTGGAAAATTCCCTTTGCCACATAAGGAAGCAAATGGGCTAGACAGTTGAATCATGAGAGACCACAGAAAGAGATGCCCAGTCAACAGGCAGCACTAACCCCAGACACGTGAGTGGGGTCATCTTGGATCATTCAACCCCAGTGGTCCATCCCAGCTAAGCCTGATCAATTGTCTACCTGTAGAATTATGACCAGAGGTAAATGGTGGTTATTTCAAGCTACTACACTTTGGGTTGGTTTATTATGCAGCAATCAATACAAAGATATAGAACAGAAAACTTGTTGAAGTTGTCCTGTCAGTTGAGTCTGTGGAGTGGTCAGTGTCCTCAAGGATGCTGACCTCCTGGCATTCTGGCCCCTATGCCACTCCTTCCAACATTTTACCAGGGTTGGTCTGTGTGCCTCATGGAATATGGCAGAGATATGGCATGTGACTTCTGAGGCTAGATCAGGAAATACATTGCGGCTTCACTCTTGCTCTCTTTCTCCCTCTTGCATAAGTTATTCAATTACCATGTCATGACGATGCTCAGGCAGTCTATGGGAAGTCCTCCATGGTGAGAACCTGAGTTAGCTTGCCGAAAGCCATGTGTGGTGCTGTCTTGGAAGCAGATCCTCCCGCCCTGGTCAAGCTTTCAGATGAATGCAGCCCGTACTAAGATGCTGACTACAACTTCATGAGAGACCCAAGCAAGAGTCACCCAGCTAATCTGCTCCCAAATTTCTGACCCATAGACACTATAAGAAAATAAATGGCTCTTGTTTTAAGTAACTAAGTTTTGGGGTCATTTGTTATACAGCAATAAATAACTACTGTATGGGCCTTTAATTTTGGATGGATTGCACCTGAAGAAATAGGAGGGTAATTCAGTAGCTAGAATTAAAGAGCAGGGTTAGGGTTCAATGGCATGATGATGAACTAGATAAGCAGTGCTTTACAGCCAGAGGGCATGGAAAACAGTGTATCTATTGGGAGAGCCAGGTGGTTGTCCAGCTAATGATAATCCTGTCTAGGAACAGAATTCAGTCCTGTTGGTGCTGAATCAACAAACTCAACCATGAGATGAGGATTAGTAAGCTTCAGTTATAAAGATGGAAAACTGCAAGTCAGTCAGCCGACCATTACATTTACCTCCTGGGAACTACAGACCACTTATAACTGAGGGAAAAATAGCATAGAAATTCCTCTTAAGAGGTGATGAATAGGAATGTATAATTTTTTGGACCAAATACCAGCTAAGGCCCAAGCTACGAACAGAAAGGGAGCTGGGAGAATGAAGAGAAGGATTATGTAACAGAACCAGAATGGAGAAAAAGAAAAAAAAATGTTATAACTGAGGAGAATAAAATTTGAAAACACTAGTGCTTTTTTTTAAAAAAAAGTAAATAATTCACGAGAGTTTTTGTCCTCTTGTAACTCTCTAACTATAATAAAGCATGTCACAATCTACAGCACCACGAAAAACAGGGGTAAAATATGCATGCACAATGAAACTGAATAGCTTCAAGGAAGGCTGCTGATGGGTAAATTTCAAGCAGATTGTCAGTTTCTCTAAAAATCTTAAAAGAACAGCCTGTGTACCAGGAGAGTGGAGAAGACAGGAAAACTGCGAACAGCTCAGTAGCTACTAAACAGAGGCAAATGAGCAAAAATAAATAAATATTAATTCACCCAAAAAAAGGTCCATGAGCTATGGAATTTTATAGGGAGACATAAGTGTTTGTGATTTTCTTACCCAGAAGTAATAACCTCTGAATGCTGAGGGAAAACATATACAAGATGGGATTGTTGGATTTCTCACCTCACTTCCCAGACACTCTAAAAATTGTGTTAATCAGGGGTACAATGTTTCAATTATACAAGATGAATAAGTTCATGAGATCCAATGTACAGCAGTGTGGCTATAGTTAATGTAGTTAACAATATTGTATCATATACTTGAAATTTGCTGAGAGAGTAGATCTTAAGTGTTCTCACCTACTCCACACACACGCATACAAAGAAATAAAAAGAAGATGGTAACTATGTGAGGTGATGGCTATGTTAATTAGTGTGGGTACGGTGATTGTTTCACAAAGTTCATGTATATCAAAACATCAAGTTGTACAACCTTATATATATACAATTTTTATTTGTCAATTTTACTTCATTAAATATGAACAAAAATTGTGTAGTAATAAATGGCATTTCCATGAAGTAGACTCCAAATAGAAACATTCCAAGAGGGTATCTATGACTAAATGAAGCCACAATGGAAACCAATGAAACAACAAATTGGAAATGAAGGGAAGAAAGATAAAAACAAAAAGCTGTTACAGGAATCTGCATCAAAGGAGGAATTAATCTGGTTAGCAAGAGAACATTCATTTATGTTTATACTTTTGAAGAAGTAACACAATTACTAGTGGAAAAATCAATATTAGACTCCAGTATGTCTGACTGCAAAGTCTGTGCTTTTAACCATCATGTGATACACGAAACTGAAAAAGTACAAAACAAAGGTCAAAACAAAGACAAACACAGAACTTAATGCATTAAGAAATAGAAATGCATATATTCATATTATATTTCTTAATAGAAATAGAATATACATATATATGTATTCAAGAATTGTTTCTTTGAATAATTAAATTATATATATAAAACACTATCTCATACAAATCAGGGAGAAAACAGAAAAAGTAAATGTGCTCCAAATTAGAACAAATAACAAGCCCCAAATCAGAAGACATTAAGAAAATAAAAATAGAAAAACTTGCTCAACTATACAAATAAATTTGAAAGCCTGGTTGAAGTTGAAAGTATGAATAATTACAAACTGATTTGAGATAGATAGAAAATCTTAAGTAGACCAGTGGCCATAGGCTAAAGTGAAAGTATACTATAATATACCTCTGAAAAAAAAAATGTCAGGACCAGATACTTTCACAGATTCAGTTCTATGAATAGTTCAAGTAGTATACATAAATGGAATCTTATTTAAACTGTTTCATAGAATACAGAAGGAAGAAAGGCTTCCAATTTTTTTTTTCTTTAGTCAGGATAACTTTTATGGCATCCTCCCAAAAAAGGTAAGGATAACACATAGAATCACACAATGGCAGACCAAAATCCAGATTTCTCCAATAGATCCCTGTAAAATTCAGTCTTTACAATGGCCCTATGGGATCTGCTCACTCCACTTCTAGCCACATCAGGTACATCAGATATTAGGACTTTTTCTTTTTGCTACTTCCTCTGGAAGAAACTTTCCCCAGATGTCCTCATAGCTAAGGCCCTCCCTCAACTCTCTGTCAAACCTCACCTTTTATAACTGAGGCCTGCCTTAATCACTGGTAGTCATTCTATTTAAATTAGCAACCACCTCCCACATCTACTCTGGATTCCCGCTTCTGTTTTGTTTGTTTGTTTTTATTTGTTTCTGATAGCACTTGCCAGCTGCTACCATAACATGTAACTGACCTGACTGTTGTTTCCCCCACAAGAGTATAATTCCAGAAAGAGCAGTCATTTTTATCAGTTTTGTTTGCTGATGTATTAAAATCACCTAGAAATGTCTGGAATATGATGACCTCTCAGTATATATTTATTGAATTAATGGATTGATTATTTCTTTAAAATTTTTATTTCTTCAGTTTTCTTCTTTCTTTTTGGGAACTACTATATTTATATACTGCATCTCCTGGATTGATCTCCTAAGTTTCTTATCTTTTAAAAACACATTTTTCATCTTTTTCTTCTAGCTCTACCTTCTGGGATTGTTCTTGAATATTCTCCTCTAGCCTTTGAAGAGTTTAAAATTTTCTGATATTTATTTATTTTTAATGTTCAAGGACTCTACAGTGCTTTCTGATTTTTCTTTTGTTATATAGCATTCTATTCTATCTCCTAGATGTTGTGTCTTCCCTTATCTATCTGAATGTATTAAATGTGGGATTTTTTTAAGGCTTTTTATCCCTCCATTTTATAATTTTAGAAATAGGAAACTGATAATGGTAAAATCCTATTGGAAGTAGAAATGAGGGAGAGAAAGAATCTTTAATTTTTCATTTTATATCCTTTGGTACTATTTGACTGTCTTACAATATGCATATATTATTTTATAATGATAATAATAATGAGGAAGAGGAGAGGGAAGAGGAAAAGTCATTAGCTAAGCACCTTGACCTTTGAACAATACATTTACCATGCTCATGCTGCAGCACGAGGACTATCCTTAAAGGACTATCCTTAAAATCAGCATATGCCCAGAAAAAAATTCAGGTTTCATCAGTCAACTTAATGTCCCTCTGCATTCTATAGTAGTTCTTCGATGCATAATTTAGAATCCCTGTAATGAGTTCTACTAACCAGTGTTCTGCTACCCATCCTTATATTATCTATTGCAGAGAGGGACTTTGATGAAGGATCTTAATGTTATCTGGGCTTTTATTTAAATGTAGTTATGCTACTTGTGTCTTGCATGGCAACCTTGGGTCCCTTTAACCTACCAGGCAGCAGTCTAAAGGGTAAATCTTTCAGTTATCCTTATTTGGTAGTTTCTAGTTTGATTATTGGGCCTCCACAAATGACCTGTTCCCTTGTATAAATCTAGTGTTTTCTTGGCAAACATGAGCTGGGAGGCTGAGCCATCACTCCCAAAGGAGAGTGCAGCCAAGGAAGGTGACTTGAGATTCTGTATCCAGGTTGGACAGTTTGGGCCAAGCTCATGTGTCTCATGTTTGAGGCAATCTAGGGCAGACCCCTCCTGGCTTAGGCCAATCTTCCACATGCCAGTTTCCTTAGGCAGATACTACCAAGAGCACAGACCATGGGCAGAGGACACTGGCTAACCTGCCCCTGAAATTCTGCACCCATCAGAGGGACCCCCAAAAAGGATGGGTTGTGGGTGCTGCCAATAGCTGATTTTTCATTAAGGTTCTGCTGAGAATCTCAGACCCATTACTGTCCCCACATCTTTGACTTCCACTTGCCCTGCCAGTTTCCATAGCCCAAGACTTTATGGGGTCTGACACTAATTCTAAAACACCCCCCACCACCACCATTCCCACTTCTTTCTGTTCTGCTCTGTTTTCTTCAGTGGAATCTTTAGGAAGCTTCTCCATCTCATCGCTGAAGGGCTTACTTACATCTACCATTGGCAACACTGAGAAGTAAAACAATTTGTTTATGATATCTTCCTTTTACCAGCAAACTCAACCAAAATTGATGCCAACTTTTGAGATCTTTTTCTCTGTTAACTGTTTATTCAACAAGCCAGGTACCCTTCTAAGCACCGGGGATATTTTGGCGAACAAAGTAGACAAAAATCTCTGTTACCATGAAGCATATATTTTATTGTGTGCCCTCCAAAAGAAAAGCTTTTAATAGCATAAAGTATTGATCTCAAAGGAACTATCTAGATGCTCTTGGGTGCTCAACAAGTATCCACGATCTTAAGGAATTAAATGATAATAGATTGGGACAATCTAATTATAATCTCTTTTAGGAAATGTGGTGGTGGAACACATCTTTAAAAATAATAAATATTTTGTATTAGACTATTTCTATCATCCTAAAACAACCTGTTAAAGGACAAAGAGATCTGGATTTGGCATCATAAGACAGATTCAGATTCTGTCTCTGCTCTTGTGCCTTTTGGCAAGTTGTTTCACCACTCTGAGCATCAGTTCTGCCCCTCGGCTCTTCCTCTGCCCTCTCCGTAAAAAGAGATTCCAATACCCATTGGGATGATAGTAAGATAAGGTATGTCAGCAGCTTAGGATGGCCTGGGGCAAAATAAAGGCTCAGCATATTAGATGCCTTCTCTGTGGAAAGAGCAAGGGTTGGGTACCCTTGTCAGAGCCCTTGATCCCAGCAGGGGAGCTTCCCATATGCAAATCCTGTGGCTCTTGGGGGGTGGGGTGCTGTGCCTGTGCCCTGAGTGTGGAGCTGTTTGGAGCAGACAATGCAGCCCACTCAACTCCGTGGCCAGCAGGCTGTAGGGGCAGGAGACTTGAAGGCTGGCCACTTCACAGCTGGCTCTCTTGATGAAGGAAGCCCTTCACTTGAGCCGTTTTCTTATGAAATACCCTTGATTTGACCACTGCTGTGTGTTTGGGATGAAAACCTGTGCTAAATTCCTTCAAATCCTTTTAATGACAAACCTCAATGTCCTCAGGAAAAAGATGGAGAAAATCCACGTTGGAGGAGCAAGAGGAAAGGTCCCATGCTGAATTATGGTGAGCATGACTGAGGACACGCACATGTATTGCAGAGCAGCTTAATTTATTTTTCACTATTATAAAAGTGAATCACATCCTCTTGGTTTCTCTAAGTCAGAGGAAGAACTGTTAGACACAAAGCAAAGGGTCCATCAAAGTGACGGTGCTGTGGGCGACTACCTCCAACAACTCTTAGAGAGGTTTATTTAGGATGATATAAAAAGGGAGAGGACCAGAGACATAAATTTGGAGCCTCCTGAAATGTACTTGTAGCTGAGTTCACAGAAGGCCAGGATAAGATTTGATTCCCATAGGCTTCAATGGGTAGTTTATGCTGATGAAAAGAGAAAATACAAATAGATAATAAAAAGCAGCTTTCATTGAAAAGAGATGAATGATACATAGATTTAGTATCTCAGGGCAGGAGTCATGATTCAAGTTGGTCATTTCTAGTCTATCAGGAAAGGAGAGTAAGAAAGGAAAAAGGGAAATGATAAAGATCTGAGAAAGCAAAATTCTCACAGGAAATTTATTTTGTGCTAAAATTTGGGAAAAAAAATCTTTAGAGTTATCTATTCATCTCAGTGATGGATGTAATTATTGAGACATGTTGACAACAGTAATACATGTTGTTTGTTGGAATATCTGAGCTTTGTGATGACAGATATAAATGGGGTTCCAGGACCAATTCCAAAGTATGTGGAGGCTTCCCCACAACAACAAACAATTCTCGGACACCAGCAGGGCATCCAAGAATTCAGCTCAATTCTGACACTGTCTACCCGAAGAAAGAATCAACTTCCACAGGTAAAGGGCTCAGTCCCACAAGACTACTCCCCATCTCAGATGCCCTGGTTGTTACCTGTACTTCTGACCTACTCGTTATAAATCAGAGGTTCCCACCACCCCCTCCCTCAGTTTGATTAATTTGCTAGAGCTGCTCTAAGAGCTCAGGAAAACCCATTTACTCACTAGATTACTCATTTATTACAAAAGATATTAAAGGATACAAATCAACAACCAGATGCATACCAAACAAAGGGGCTTCTATCCTCGTGGAGTTTGGGGTCCAGCACAGTATAGCACATGGAAGCATTCTGGTCCCCCAACATGGAAGATCTTTGAAATCCCCCCCTTTTGGGTTTTTATGGAGGCTTCGTTATGTAGGCACAATTGATTAACTCATTGGCCATTGGTAACTGATTCAACCTCTAACCCCTCTCCCCTCCCCAGAAATTAAGGGATGGGACTGATTTCTCTCTGCAATGGTATTTTCAATATTCAAGTAATAAAATCTGTTGCTTATGTATTGTTATGTCTGTTAAATTGTCTCATTCTTATTAGTGTGTGCTGTTGTATCTCCAATGGATAAAAATAGATGGATGATTCAGAAAGACCTCATTAAAGATAAAAGTGCTATTAACAACAACAAAAAAGATTACAGTCAGATAAAATTATGACATAAATAGTAAACAGGTCTTTAGTGTGAATGCAGGATGTAAATCTATATATACTGACAATTTCACACATGTAGATATAAATTAAAAGTGCAAATGGGAAATACAATTGTTAACGTCAAAACTTAAAATTTTATTGGACTAGTAAAGCCTCCATTTCCAAATATGCCTCCTATGAAACTTTTGAATGTATGTTATGAAGACATCTATGTTTTAATGTCATTTTAAAATAAATAAAAGAAAGTTGTACGTATTTTCCAGAACAAATGCAAACAAATGGACCAGGACAAAATGGAAATTTTTATCTCTTAAAGTCAAAGATGAGATAAGAATAAGAGGTGCATAAATTCAGTTTTTCTCTTTATAGCAAAAACTAATATAAATCTTATATTGCCAAAATGCTGTAAAACTAAACATGAAATTAATGACAAGTATAATGCACAGAAAGGAAGCTGAACAAGCCATGACCAAAAAAAGTTGTTACCAAAATTCCTTTATACATTGATATTGGTGGATAATCCTTTACAGTAGTGGGCTGTTATGATTAATGCAATCCCAATTTGACTCAAAAGCATCATCAAAGAGTCCCTATAGCCTTACTCTCAGGATGATCCCCTGAGTAGTTTTTACATGTCTAGCATATTTCCATGTGCATGTTTTGCTTGATCACCTACCTGCTAGTATCACTAAGTCATCAGATTACAGGGACCAGTTGAGTATCCTTGGTGAATTTGTTTGAATCTGCTCAGTACTTTCTTAGAGGTAGCCATCATCTTAGTTTAGCTGGGGTTCCTCAAGTGAGAAAAATTATATTATACATTTGTGACCAAAGCTATGCAAAAATCACCTTCTTCTTTTTTTTTTTTTAAGTTGATTTTATAGACACCAGTTGGAGTTAAACTGATCTGTCTTTTCCCCTGTCTTTGTATATTTGATTTAAGGCAAAAGCCAATTTTCTTCATTTAGTTTTGTCTATTTACTTTAGAATAGTATTTGAACTTGTATGTCCTGGTGCATTTTATTGTTCATTGTGCTCTGCACCTTTATATTTACTCTCTAATTACTGTGCGTGTGCTAACAAGTGTTACAACTTATAATTGGATGAAACCAGAAATGTATAGCATGTGAATCAAGTCTTAGCACAGGAGACATTCTCAACAGAGGGAGGAATGGAGGAAAAGTTTTTGTTTTATTTTATGCTAAAGATTCAAACTAGAGAAAAAGATAATTTCTGATTGCTTTGTGAGCACTGATGTAGACTAGAGAGCATGCATTGACATAAACGTTAATACAGGACCCACTAGATAGGCAACAGAGAACAGTGTTGCTGTGAGGATTAAAGAGTCCATGCCTAGATTCCTAGCCACTAGGAATTTATTCACAGAGAACAGTTAGCAGCCAACAGTTTGCCTCCTGATCACAATTCATATTGGAAGAACATAGTAAAAATTGTCAATTAACTAAATGATAATCAGTAAACAAGTAAACACAGATAAAATAAGACTTTACTTTTTCACACTGAAGTCTGTTGGCTTTCAAGAGAAATGGTGAACATGTGAGTCTTTGAAATGGAGGTTGAGATAAAAGCATTTCCTCATAACCTAGACCAAGACTGAGGAAACATGTCTATGTTTTCCACTTGCTTCCTCATAGTGTACTATCTCATAGTGTTAGGGGCTTTAGGAGGATAATCATATCACCCCAGAGCCAAGAGCCCACAATTTTAAAATCAAAGATTAGAATACATCAGGATTTTTAAAGGAAATCCAAATTTTGGTACTATGGTTCAATTACTAAAAATTTAACTTTTCTTCAGCAATTAATATTTTTCTTCATTGCTTTGCTAAGAAGGAAATTGATGTCCCAATTTTGTATAATAACTTGATTGCTGAAAATTTGCTCTCTCTCCCAATTTTGTAAGTTTATTTACTTTTCGTGAAAGAATTTGATGGCCTGAGTGAAGCAAAAGAAGATGAAAACAAATGAACAAGTAATACCTTTCAGATCTGAATTCAACCAGCATAAAAGCAAGGAATCCATTTGCGAGGTGATATATGCAAGCTTTCAGAATTTGAGGGTTGTGACTATTGATTCAGCACCAAAAGCACTGAAAGTAATCTTCATTGAGATCCACAATTATATGTTCATCGTATGCTTTGTTCAGATTAAATTGCCAGAGTTATCTGTCAAGCCAAACATGAGCCACCATCCCTCCTGACACATAATTGTGGGTTAACGTTTTCTAGTTTTGTCTGAAGTAAATATAATAGTGAAAAGAGAAACAAGTGAGTGGATAACAACCTACTTCTCAGGTTATCCATCATTAAGCTAAATATAAAAACATTGGTAAAAATTTGCAAACAATTTTGTTGCTCTCAACATATGAAAGTTATTATTAAATTTAAAGTTATTTACATAAAATGGATTTCCTTTGTATTTAAATTTTTGAGGACTTTTTTTTTAACTTGCTAAAAACTGATGGTCCATATAAAATTCTGAACAACTATTAGATGGTCTACTGATGTCAAAAAATTTGGAAACTTTATTATAACAAATACCCAATCACTAAAGATAAACATGAGACAATTTAGCAGACACCCAGATTCACTAATTATACTAACTGTCAAAATTTAAAAATGTAAGCGGGAGGGATAAATTGGAAGATTGAATTTGACATATACACACTACTCTATATAAAATAGATAACTAATGAGGACCTACTGTATAGCACAGGGAACTCTACTCAATACTCTGTAATGGCCTGTACGGGAAAAGAATCTAAAAAAGAATGGATATATGTATATGTATAACTGATTCACTCTGCTGTATCCTCAAAACTAACACAATATTGTAAATCAACTATATGCCAATAAATTTTTTTAAGAATTAAAAGTGCAAAACCAAATATATTTTATTTTAGACATTCAAATCTATTACTTGAAGTAATATAACCTTTTATGACTTAAAAAATCAGGGAATTTGAATTTCAGACTCTAAGATACAGGTAAATTTTTAAAGAATGAGAAGATGCTTAAGTTGTTTGAAATGAATTGTCACCCTTACTGAGATAAGTTAGCATGATGGACACATGACTGCCTGATCGATGCCTTTTGTATTCCAAATGCTGTTCATATCACCCATTCCTCACCCTGCCTTGACATCCGTTCAGCTCAAACACATTCATTCACTCACTTAGTCATACAGAAAACATTAATTGAACACCTACTATGTGCCAGACACTGTTTTAGTGTCTATGGCATAGACATCGAACACAATAGACCAATGTTCCTACTCTCATGGAACTTACATCTTAGAGAGGAAAAAGTGAAAAGAACGCTAAATAATTAAAAGCATAGGGCTATGGTCATATATGTTCATTTGTGTTAAATGTATTGTGAGTAGTTAATAAAGCAGGAGAGGGGTTATGAAGTGTCGGAGATACACAGCTAAAACCTTATCAAGAAGGTAACTTTTTACCAAAACATAAACGATGAAGGAAGCAGGGCATAGCTATATCTACAGAAGAAGCTTGCTAGGCAGAAGGGAAAGCAGGTGCAAAGCCTGTGAGGTGGGAACATTTGTGATGTGTTCAAGGAACAGTGAGAAGGTCGACGTGGCTTGAGTGTAAGAGAAAGAAGGGGAATAAGGTCAGATAATTAATGGGATAGGGCGGTTCATACAGGGTCTTAGAGGTTAGCAAGGACTTCTGCTTTATTCTGAGTGAGTAGGGAAAAACCTTTGGATGATTTTGAGCAAAGTTATGATGTGGTCTGACTTGATTTTTAACCAGATCACCATGACTACTGTGAGCAGGGAGATCAATTACTAGCTAATCCAGATGAGAAATAATGATGGTTTGAACCAGGCGATGGCAGCAAGAGGAGTAAAAGTGGTCAAAATCTGGAGATCTATTTTAACTGTTAATTCTTCAGGATTTAGTGATGGATTGGATGTGAGCTTCAAGACAATGAGATGAGTCTAGTCGACACAAAATATTTTGGTCTGAGTCACTGTAAAGATAGTGATGCCATTAATGCAGCAGAAGGGAAAATTGCAGTTCAGTTTAGAGTGGGGAATAACAGGAGGTCTTTTAAAGCATGCTAAGTTTGCTATCCAAGAGGAGGTGTTAAGTAAGAATTTGAATATTAACATCTAAAGCTGGGGAGGGGGCAGGGAGGAGCAGGCTGCTGATATTAATCAGGATTCTTCTGCAGGGAATTGCATGTGTGAAGCATGAATCTTGGTGGGATAAGTCAGGATATGACTCTGGACAGAAAAGGGAACAGGTCCAAGGACTGAATTCCAAGGTGTTATCATATTTAGAGGGAGGGGAGGAAAAGGGAAACTAGGAAAGTTGACTGAGAATGAGAAGCCAGGAAGGGAGGAGGAAATCCAGGCAAGACTGGTGTCCTGGAAGATACAGAGAGAAAATGTGTCAAAAAATAGAGTGATCAGCTGACAAACCAAATGAGTGTTGACCACTGGTTCTAGCTTTGGCGACACAGAGGTCACCAGTGATATCAACAAGCACGGTTTTCAGAAAATGGTGAGGAAAAAACCAGATTGGAATGTGTTCAAGAGAGCTTGGAAAGACATACTTCGGATTAGCAAGGATAGACAATGACACACGAGTTTTGCTGTATGGGTGAACAAGAAACGGCTGTTTTTTCTTTCTTTCTTTTTTTTTTTTTTGCTTTCTGGAGATGTGTGGGACCAAGTATTTAAGGATGATTAGCAGTGACACACAAAAAGTGGAGTAATGGGGAAGTGCTGGTTGCTTGATAAACTCTAAAATAGCGTTAGCTTAAACCAATAGAGGTTTGCTTCTAATTTACATAACTGTCCAATGTGAGTGGTCCTTTTCAGTGGACAGCTTTCCTGTATTTAGTGATTTGGGTGGTCCATTGAATCTGTGAGGACCCTGAGCAAATAATTTTTAATTGAGATATAATGTTGTATTAATTTTAGGTTTATCATATGATGAATTGATATATGTATATAGGGCAAAATGATTAGCACAATAAGTTTAGCTAGCATTCTTTACCATACACAGTTACCAAAATGTTTTTTCTTGTGATTAGAACTTTGAAGATCTAGGATTTTTTAAATTGGAGAAATAACAAGATATTTTTATGTGATGGGAATGATCCAGCAAAGAGGTACATAATGAACACCTACCTTAACCTATATTCCCCACTCCAGGCACGGATATTAACAATAAAGTGACAGTCAGTGATGAGGTCAGGGTTTTGTATAGACCAAACTCAAAATGATCTATATTAAAAAAAAACAGCTGCATTAAAGCCACCATTTCCATTTTGCAACATCAAAATTGCCAAATCAAAATGTCAGGTACATCCAGCTCTTTCATATCTTTTTCCTTGTTCTCCTTTCCAAACACTTAGAATGCCAGAGATGCCGTCCTTTTAAAATGCTTTCTTTCCTTAAAGTTTCTGTATTTTAAATCTTAAATCTAAGTTTAGAATGAAAAGCTTGCTTCTCTTTAGGTAACTTCAACTACTAACAAGCTACAGTGTAGAAATAGTTTAGAAGTCAAGGGGATTCTTCTTATTGCCTTGATCCCAAATCAGACCATGAACTAAGCCAACCCTGACAATGGTAATTCCATTGGGGCATCACTTAAGACTGGGTCAAAAAGGATAGCTACCTTAGGCCAGTTTCCCAAGAGAAAGAACCTGAGACATATTCCTGTGTATGTGATTTAGTGAGGATGAGCCCTCAGGAGAAACCTGTAAAGGAATGAGGGAAGCAGGATAGGACTGGGGAAGAAGCCAGCAAAGACGTGGGCTTAATTGGTGACTAACTTCAGCCTGATCCTGCAGGCAGCTCAGCTGCATGAGTTTTGCCAGAGTTGTCTGTCCATGAGCTGAGGGGTTTGGACTTTTGTACCACATGCTAGCCAGGTGTTGTCTGTAGTCTTCCCTCAGTGTAACAAGGATGCGGCTTGGCCATAAAGAACAGTCACTTCCCAGTCAAGACAGCTCCTGTTCTGGCCAGTTCTTAGGGGAAGGGGGCATCTGGGAGCTGTTAGCAGTGGCTGGAGATGGATGTGTCACCCCAGGAAAGGGGGTCTGGATGGGGCAGCAGCAGCATCCACTATGGTGGTCTCAGTACTTGCCATCCAGATACCTCCAGTTCCTCCTAGGAAGGATGGTGCGAGTTCAAGGTCAGCACGAGTGTTATTGATAGCTACTGGAGCGCCAGTGAAAGGAAGTGAAACATTCTAAAATCTTGATTTGCCTGAAAAGTTAGTATTCCGACCTCTTGTCAATTTCCCCATGATCATCTTATCATTTTAAGCTGATCAGGACCAATGTTCACCTCTGCCTGTGCTGACAGGGGCTGCCCACAGGGAATTCCTGGGATCTGAGGTTCAGAAACACCCTCTCAGCTACCTGCTATAAGGAGAGTTCCAGTCTACTGAGCATCACTGATCACGGCCCTTAGGTGATATTCACAGTAAATGACAGTGACTCCACACCTGACACATATCTAAATTCCATGTGTTTTTTCTTTCCTGTCAGATAAAATGCTTTCATTTTTTTTGGTGCCTGACAATAATCACTATAACTACATCCTTTAGATATCCATACAAGCAGACTCGATGCTTTGTATTCATACCTTTAAATGAGCCCATAAAATTTGGCACGTGTACATAACCACATACTTTTTAAAAATGCAAGCAGGGACTTCCCTGGTGGTCCCGTGGCAAAGAATCCGCCTTACAATGCAGGGGACATGGGTTTGATCCCTGGTCAGGGAAATAAGATCTCACATGCTGCGGGACAACTAAGCTCACACGCCACAACTACTGAGCTCACGCACCTCAACTAGAGCCCGCGTGCCACAAACTACAGAGCCCACGTGCCCTGGAGCCTGTGCACCACAACTGGAGAGGGGAATCCAGCACTCCACAACTAGAGAGAAGCCCGCGCCACAGTGAAAAGCCTGCGCGCTACAGCAAGATTCCTCATGCCTCAACGAAGATCCTGTGTGCTGTAACTTAGACCCAACGCAGCCAAAAATAAAATATACAAATAAATTAATACATAAATCTTAAAAACTAAATAAATAAAAATGAAAGCAAACATTGTTGCAAGGCAGTTTTAGGAGTTGGAGCAAACTTGTATGCAGATTTTGGACTTGCTACTTACAGCTAAATTCGGCCAAGTCATTTAATATCAGTGAGATTCAGTTTCCTTAAAATGGGAATAAAACCAATCCACACCCCCAAGGATTTTAGAGGCGTCACATGGTAAGACAGAGAAAGCACCTTGTACCACATCTGGCCCCTTGAATTCCCTCTCTTCTTTCTCTCCTGTGCAGAAGGTGGGTTGGTGTGTTTTCTTTTTTCCGCTTGTTCTTCAGAGGATCTCATCTGTGCTAAGCCTGGTGCCAGGCTGTCATCCTGCAATATCTGTTTGCAGTGTTTTCACCTGTTCCAAGTCCTCAGGAACCCCTCACCTTCCTCAAAAAAAGGAATAAAACAATTGCATCCATGCCAACTATATTAGAGAAAAATGGGACATTTCCTGAATCTTCCAAAAAGAAAATGCAGCAGTGTCCACGTTTGCTTTCTACCCACCCACCAGCAATTTGCTCCAGATCCCTCCCGCAATGGCTATTCTGCAAAGTCCTGGCCACAGCCAGCAGCTCCCCTCCAGATGCCCCTACGGGGTCTCTGCCTGGCTTCTATTACTTAATGCTCCTTCTTGTGAGTTTTTTTTTTTGCTAACACTCCAAACACTTATTAAACTGTTTCTTCCCAACTAATGCAATTCTCTGGTGAGAGGAGCTATAATTAAAAAAGAAGAGAAACCCTGATTATTGGAAAGCAGGCAAGCAGAAGGGAGGGTGTACTGAATATAAAACAGCTTCCTTTGGCCTGGTAGGAAAACTCGATTTCTACCAGTAATTTGTGATCTGGAGCTCCTCTTGCTTTCAGGCTCTAAATAATTGTGTAAACTTCATTTGTTTCATTTGGAACTTGGCTGTCATTTCCTGTCAGGAGGAAAACAAGAGAAACTCCCCCTGCACGATCCTTGCCTGAACTCCTGTTGGTCAGCCTCACAGGAACAAGCATCTTGCAATTTGCTGCTGCCCAGGCCCTTCATCTTCACACAGAAACTGCATCTTAATTATAGCAGTTAATGGGCTGTTTCACTCCAGGATCAATATGTCTGACAAAAACCGAGCTCGGCTAAAAGGTCGTTAATTCACATCTGACTAATTCAGGATATGTGATTATTTTGGCAGGGACCCAGCTGAAGTTTACCTCTTGTATTGGGGCTTACAAAGGTTCAGTTTGGCCCATTAACTGGGAATTACAGAATTGCTGGGGAAGTATTTAAGAGCATCTATTTGCATGGAGGTAACAGGCTGATTGTAGCTTCCATACTGCTCAGTTCCTACTAGGCAACCCCAGTTAACCACTGTTTTGTATTAGCATCTGGCCTTGGAAACTGCAAAGTGCACTGCCTTAAAATGTATCTACAGGTCCACTAATTTTATTGCCTTGCGGTCGATGCCTTTGGTATATTGTGTCACATCCTTCATCCCGCCTCTGATTTCAGCTGCAGGTTCAGTGGACGTTTCCACTTGGGGTTAACCTCGTATCTGCAGGCAGCGTCCACTCTCCAGCACAGGATGTGCATGTCTCCTTGCCCATTTGCTCAGGGCCTCCTCTGAACCCACAGGAAGGGCAGGCCAGAATGTTAGGATGTTAATACCCGTAGGGGATAACGCTCCACCAATGGGAGGTGGTGGATCTACTGAAGGACACTTGGGGATGCCTTCTGTAAGCTTCTCAGAAGTCCTGGCAGAAGTGAGCCCTGGCTGACAGCTGTGACCTTGATCATGTGCACTTGTACTGTCTTGCCTGCTTGCCTGTGTCACTGTCCTTGCTTCATAGCATAACTTTTCAAATAAACTACCTGCCCCCACTCTTCTTTGGGGGGAAACCTAAACTAAGGCACCCACTCCTTCAAAATGTTGTGCGAAGGTCTATGTGTATTTGAGATACTTGCCCATTCCTCTCCTGTGCTTCATGGATTTAGGATTGATTTTTGGCAATGATTTTGAAAGAGCAATGTCTATTTTCTTTTCCCTTCTCTGTGCTTACAGAACTCCTTCCTTTCTCCCTACTGTCCTTTTCTTGGGTTCTCACAGTCCCCTCTACAGTCCTCTATCCAGTTCTGATCTATTCCTTTGCCTCCTCCTCTTCCCCAGTATCAGCATAAATCACCCCCTCTCCCATCACCTCTTTATCTTCTTCCCATGTCCTGTTTCTTAGTAACACAGCCTTTATGGACTAATATGGTAGACGGATACCTGCTAAAAAGGCTCAAGGGTTTTTATATTATTCTGAGCCTAAGAAGTGTGTGGTTTAACCAGGAATTTCTAGGCAATTGGGGTCTTCCCTTTGTTGCTCAAACCATGCGTAGATTTGAGCAGATGTAGACACGACAAATGCTCCTGCCTTCTTGACCCTTAATTGTCTCAGCTTTTGGAACATCACCACCACATTTTTCTCCTTTGAACTCCTTAGATTTTCCTTCTTCATCTTTTTGGCCGTCTCATCTTCCCATTCTTCAACTCATTGTCACTCTTAGTGTGATCCAATGACCAGTAACATATGTAACACCTGGAAGTCTTCTAGAAATGTAGAATCTCTATACCACAGGATCCCAGAATCTTCAGTTTTAAAAGACCCTCAGATGATTCATATTCACATTGAAATTGGATAGATATTGCAAGTGTTGATGGTTTCCTAGGTTTCCAGACCTGTTTCTCTTCCTCGCTTTCCACACTCTCAGGAAATGTCTCTGCTCTCACAGCACCAGCTCCTGTCGGTGAACAGATGACTACATGACCTCTTTCCCCCTCTCTTCCCAGCTCGTTCTCATTTATGCATGTGTTCAATTGCCCACTGGGCATCCACATCGGGATATCCCACAGGGGAGCCCAACTCAAGATAAGGAAGTATGGATACTCCGATGAGCCTGTTGCAGATGGGCTAGCCTAGATAGTGATATCAATTGGGACCAATTTAAAACCTATTTCAGATGATTACTTGTTGCTATGGGGGGGGAAAGAGTCCGTTTTGTTCTTTCTTGAATGTGGAGACTAGGAACTTTTTATTTTAAAAAATGAATGAGTTTCTTAACTCCCTTCAAAACAACAACACAACATCACAACAACAGCAACCTTATGGTTGGGGGGAGATTCCCTCCTTAGGGTCAACACAGCTATCCCCCTGCTGCTGAGGATACCTGTAGCTCCATCCCTTACTGGAAATTGTCCTAGGCTGTAGTAGGAAACTGATTTTCTCAAAGGTGTGCCACTTCCCTGGGGGTGGTGGTGGCCTGTGGCCAATAAAGGGGTGTCATGGAGATATAGAGGTCTAGTCCCCTTTTTTCAATTTAGAACGACTCTGAAGGGCTTGCTCTGGCTCTCGTAGGGTCAACTGAGGACTCAGTTTCAACCACTGAGTTGTGGATCAGACTCTCCCTGCTCCTAGTACCATTGTCCTTTCTTCCCACAGGTCTATCTTCTGAGAGAACTTCCTAGTATAGGTTTTGCATCCTAGAGCCCATGTCCAGGGAGGCCAACCTATGACACTGCTGCTTCCCCATCACTCCCTGTGTTACTGAATCCATTAATTTCTATCCTGCTGCTTAAAACGGACAACTGGGAAGGATTTTTGACTCTTCTCTCTCTTTCAGTCCACATGCTAGAATGCCAGTGTTCCACTGACTCCTTTATTCCATCCTTATGACTATTGCCTTAGTAGAAGCTTTCGTCCATCTCTTAGCTTGATATTTGCAATGGCCTCATAACTTAATTCCTCACTGCAACCATGATGATACTTCCAGAATTTTAAAAAAATGATGATTTCATTTATAGTTCTTCCATGGCCTCCCATTCCCTCAGGATAAAATCCAGACATCTCAAGACACCATATAACACCTATTTAGTTCAGTCCGCACCAGGCTTACCTCTCTTGGAAGAGTAGTTTCATGTGTTGCTACAGATTATCAGATTCTCTGCATTTGTAGACGTGGCCTCTTTGATACCACGGATGTGTTTTTCTATCCCAGTATCCCTACAACCTCGTTCAAAGTGTGACATCTTATAGGACCTTGAATGAAAGTTTCCTGCAGGCGTCTATTCAATTCCCCTTTGTGCGTTATTCCTCCCATTCCACCCATTCTAAATTCATGAAGTGAAATGATTTCACTGCTTGCTTATGTTTCTAACCTGTCACTTACCTTTACTTCTTAAGAAAAACCACTTAAACTCGGGGTAATGATGATCCACTAGGAATTTGCTGGAGTGACTGGGTAACCAGTATTTACAGTACTCTGCTGATGTGATTCTTTTTACCCATCCTGTAAATTTTAGTTATAGCTACACTTACCTGTGGCTAGTGTGGACAAGGCTGGCTCCTTTTCATAATTTCATAGTCACAGAAAGGTCGCAAATCTCAAGCTGCTTTTTTTCCCTGTTCTTCCCCCCTCCCCCGCACTCCACAGCCTATTGCCCGAAGCCATACAATGGGTATTCAACAGAAAATGTCAGCATTAGTAGACAGTCACTTTAAATAAGCCAAGCAGTGCTATTTCAAGGTTATGTGATGTTCATCCCTATCTTTTGACTAAAGGCTCAGGATTGAAAAATTGTGAGGATTTTCTCTGTGACCGAGCGACATCTTTCCATAGCTATAAGGCACGTGTGCAGATTTGAGTATCAGATGTTGGTGCCATCCTTATGCCTCATCCAGATCCACTAGTATTTAGAAGAAACATACAAGTAGCTTGACATCATGGAAATGTGCTCAGCCTTCCTGGTTACAGTAGACATCTTTTATGTTACTACTGTGTGTCTGTCCCAATGACTCAGTCTATGTTTGTCCAAAATTATTCTCAGAGTTTGTGATTTTTTTAAAAAAATAAACATTGTATTTTAGAACAGTTCTAGATCTTACAATAAATGTATTTTCCTGTACATACTTTGGACACAAAATCGCTTTTGGTTGTTCTTTTTTTAACTGTTCAGCTGACAAATAATGTGCTCTCAAAATGTGCTTATTAAATGAACAAGTGTCTTTAGTGACTACACAATGTGTCAAATCAAATACAAGGTGAGGGTGAAAACTTTTGGTTCTGTATATTAATTAGTTCTGTATTTTCATTGTTGAACAGATGATTTTAAAAGTCAGAAGTGAGATTGATCATTATTACTACTTTCCTGAAAATGTTGCCATAGCAAAGAAGAGAAATACAGAATGGCAGGGTTGGAAATGAGAACTGAAATCATCATAATTTCCTGTCTCCATGTTAAGCAGTATTGAGACGGGATAGTTTTCTCTCTCAATCTTAAGAAGTACTGAAAACAAACAATATAACCTAGTTCCTGGCTCCAGAAAGACTTCTTCCAGGAATATAAGAGTGTAAGCAACAGAAGTTACTTAAATGTCATGACTAACATAGGGCTTGTCAAGTGTCTCCTCCAGACCCTCACCAACTTTGCTCAGCCATCAAAAGCTTTTATGTCATAAACTCTGTCCAGACCCAATCAGTTTTTTAACTTTTTATTTTATATTGGAATATAGTTGATTAACAATGTTGTGTTAGTTTCAGATGTACAGCAAATTGGTTCAGATATACATTTTAATGTATCTATTCTTTTTCCAATTCTTTTCCCATTTAGGTTGCTACATAATATTGAGCAGAGTTCCCTGTGCTACACAGTAGGTCTTTGTTGGTTATCCATTTTAAATAGGGTAGCTGGTACATGTCAATCCCAAACTCCCTAACTATCCCTTCCTCTCACCCTCCCCCACCTTGTAACCATAAGTTCATTCTCTAAGTCTGCAAGTCTGTTTCTGTTTTGTAAATAAGTTATTTTGTATCATTTTTTTAAAGATTCTGCATATAAGAGATATCTTATGATACTTTACCATCTCTGCCTGACTTACTTCACTCAGTATGACAATCTCTAGGTCCATCCATGTTGCTGCAAATGACATTATTTTGTTCTTTTTTATGGCTGAGTAATATTCCATTGTATATATGTACCACATCTTCTTTATCCATTCCTCTGTTGATGGACATTTAGGTTGCTTCCATGTCTTAGCTATTGTAAACAGTACTGCAATGAACATTGGAGTACATGTATCCTTTTGGACCATGTTTTTCTCTGGATATATGCAAAGGAAACCATGAACAAAATGAAAAGACAACCCACAGAATGGGAGAAAATATTTGCAAATGGTGTGACTGACAAGGAATTAGTCTCCAAAATTTACAAACAGCCCATGTGACTTAATATCATCAAAACAAACAGCCCAGGGTTTCCCTGGTGGCACAGTGGTTGAGAGTCCGCCTGTCAATGCAGGGGACACGGGTTTGTGCCCCAATCCGGGAAGATCTCACATGCCGCGGAGCGGCTGGGCCCATGAGCCATGGCCCCTGGGCCTGCACATCTGGAGCCTGTGCTCTGCAACGGGAGAGGCCACAACAGTGAGAGGCCCGTGTACCGCAAAAAAAACCCCAAAAGAAACAGCCCAATGAAAAAATGCACAGAAGACCAAAATAGACATTTCTCCAAAGAAGGCATACAGATGGCCAAGAGGTACATGAAAAGATGCTCAACATCACTAATTATTACAGAAAAACAAGTCAAAACTACGTTGAGCTATCACCTCACCCCAGTCCAAGTGGCTGTCATCAAAAAATCCACAAACAATAAATGCTGGAGAGGGTGTGGAGAGAAAGGAACCCTCCTACACTGTTGGTGGGAATCTAAATTGGTACAGCCACTGTGTAGAAGAGTATGGAGATTCCTTAAAAAACTAAAAATAGAGCTCTTATACCATATGATCCTGCAATCCCTCTCCTGGGCATGTACCCGCAGATCCAATCAGTTCTGCATCTTCCAAACCCACCTTAAAACTGACTTGCCGAGCCCTAAAACACCATTCATACATTCATATCCTCCCTTTCTTTTTCCTGACTGAGACACTACTAAGTCCTGTAGAGGTGGTAAGAGGTGGTATTCTACTTTCCTGCAATAAGTCTAATAATCTTAATTTCGTCTGATCAATAAGTTCTTCTCATCATCTTTTGGGGAACAGATAGTTGGCAAAAGGGGCTAAAAAGGAAACTGAATGCACTACTCTGGGACGCCTTTAATTAGTTTACATTGTAAAGTCTAACATAGTTCTTGCATTTAAAAAAATTTTATTCTTAAATCCTCTCTAGTAACAGAAAACTTACTAAGATTATTTTTTGTTATTTTCCTCCTTAGAAAAATCTATCAGAAAATTCTCTCTTATTTTGGGTAAATTCTGTCTCCTTTTTACTGTCTCCTTTTTACTGAAAAGCTCATGACAGACTCGTGAAGGATCTGAGATTTGTGCTTTTTGTGTGCACTTTCCAGAAACACAATTGTGATAATTCTTCACTTAAGAAACTTAAGGACAGGAACTTACAACTATTCATTCTCACATTATTTTAAAAATATAGATGGCTCCTTAAAGACTTCACATTGAAAACAAAACACTTATAACAAAATCGAAGGAAATATTTAGTGATGGGATTTATTACCAAAGATCTAAATTCTAGTGACAGCCATTTAAAAAAAATGAGTACATTGTAAATTAAGTAAGCAAACTACAGTCAGGGACTGGGAAAATCTGCCTCACATCTCCACTTACTTTTTCCCATGTCATCTCTTCCCAAAGACACACAGCACAGAAAGCTTGGGAAATGATTTTTATGTCCATGGATAATGGTATGGTCTTACAGAATAGTGAGCAAATTGCTTTCTCAAGCTAGGTAAATTGCATTATGCCTTTGATCAGTAGTTTCTACATTTATTTTTTTCTTTTATTGTGGTAATATATATACAGCATAAAATTCTGTGTCTGCATTTCTAAGCCACAAACACTTTTTAAAAAAATGTTTAGCTCAAGATAGTTTGGGACAGTCCAGACCTGACAGATATCTGGCTACTCTGGGACATTGTCAGGCATCTGGCCACAGTGAGGCTGATCAGAAGGAAATCTGGGGAGGAACATACAGAATCACCATTTAACTCTTCACATACCCCGGGGAGGACACCAATTTGCATGACCTGCCCACCTCCTTATTGTGCATCACCCCATCTGCCATAGCCAAACCTCTTGGTATTTCCACTCACAGTCTTGTGGACAGCATAGTATTTGCCTGGAGAAATGGGAGAAGTGCTAATACAGAGGATTTCAAACTATGTTCCATGAAGAACTGGGCTTTCAAGGAGAGACCATGTGTGAGCATATCTGAGATCGTGACACTTACTTCAACCAAAGAAGTGCTGTATTTTTATTTTCATAGTAATATTTATGTAGGTTTCATTTTTTAAAAAAGGAAAGTGTTCTTGATGAAATGTTTAGAAACTACTGATCTGTTTCCATACTATAGTATTAACATCCAATTCAGTTTAAGTCTTTTCTCATTCAAGTTCTTGGACACCCTCAAGTCTATCTGCAGACCCAGGTGATGCACAGATCCCAATCTGAGTCCTCTGTCTTAGGACCACAGCTGGCTCTGTTATCTGCCAAGGATCTTCCTCAATGCATGTTACCTGCCCTGTAACTCTACATGATGCCATGTTTCATGCCTTTGGGCTTTTTCTCCCAGGGCTTCATCTACCTGTTGGGTCACCATCACAACCTGGTCTCCATGGTCCTCTCTTGATGGCTTTCTATCACCTGTGGAGTCAGATGTGACATCCTCATGTCTTCCCTGACCTCTCTTTCTAAAGCGGCAACTTCCCCTACCTTTTCACTCTCTTTCCTTCTGCCCAATTTTACTTGTCTTTACAACTGCATTGAACTGTCTGAAGTAGATATCAAATGATGCACTTGTTTGTTGAAACTCTCTTGCACTAGCATAGAAAAGCCATGAATGCAAGGAACTTGTCTGTCTGTCTTTCTGCTGTATCTCCAGTGCCAGGCAATTCAATAACCATTTGTTATATATAGAAAACCTGTGATCCTACTCACAACTTCCTAGACGCCTGTCTGTTTTTTCTCTCATTGGCCACAGTGAGGGTTATTCATATTCCATGTCATGCCAGGTCCTTCTTGTACAGGTCCCATTACAAAGCAATAGGGAGTTGAGCCTCCTTCCCTCCAAGAAAGGAAATTCTGACTCACACTCCTGCCTTGCTTTTTATCCATGGATAGCAGAACTCTGTCCAATAGGTAGACTCCCATTCATCTTATACAAATAGAGTGATGAAAATAGCAGCTTTGTTACATTGTTAAAAGGATGTCTGGCTCTGCCCACTGCCTCAGCACCCTATAGCTACCAATTAAGGGGAGAAAAAGACCCCTGAGATCTGAAACCTTGGGACTCTATATGCCCTAGTCTTGGTATAGAATTGTACTGAAATTACCCAAAATTAATTTTTAAATTATTCTATTTTATTCCATTTTAAAATTATTTCAGTCCCTTACTCAAGTGTCAAGTCAAAACCCACTTTAATCTCTTATTTTAAAAAGAAAAAAATGTCTTTTCTTTCTTTTCTAGCTCTTGAAATTATATCGCTGCACCAGAATGTCTCTAAATTCTTCACCCACGAAACTGCCACAAACACTCAAGCTTACATGGAGCCTTCTCTTTTTTCCATCCCCTGCATCACACTGCCTCGCCCTGCCAGAAGAAGTCCCAGCCTGCCTTGCGCCTTGGATCAGTTATCTATTTTATCTATCTATCTATCATCCATCCATCCTTCCATCTATTATCTATTAGTTACAAACCACTTAGTAGCTTAAAACAATCATTTTCATATTCCAAAATATATGTCCCAAGATATTTATTAGCTTTAAAGGAAAAACAATAACATAAAAATGGAGAAATCAGAAAGAAACCACCTTGACCAGTAGATCAAGGTGAACAGCACTAGTAATAAGCCAACTTCAAATGCTGCACTTTCTGATATGATGGACGGAGAAGGGCTTCACATCATTCCTAAAATGCAAAATCTCAGCCAAACCCCAACTGAGGGACATTTTGCCAAATAACTGACCAGTCCTCTTCAAAATGTCAAAGTCATAAAAGATAAGGAATGACTGAGGAACTGCTATAGATTGGAGGAGACTGAGGGGACAAAAACTAAATGCAATGTGGAAACGGACTGGATCCTGAAACAAAAACGACACTAGTGGAAAAACTGGTGGGATTTGGTTAAGGTCTTCAGGTGACAGTATCAATTTCCTGGTTCTCATCACTGCACTACAGTGGCATACAATGATAAGATTAAGGGAAGCTCAGTAAGGGGTCTATGGACATTTTCTATATTATTTTAGCAACTTTTGTAAAAATCTAAAATTAATTCAAATTAAAAAGTTAAAGAAAGACATGCAATGATTTATTATGTCTCACACTTCAGTGGGTTTCCTGGGTAATTCTTCTGTATCTCACCTGGGCTTTCACATGCAATGACATTTATCTGATGGCTTGGTAATGACATTTATCTGATGTCTTTGCTGGGTGCTGGCTCATCTGGGACAGGGGACCACTGAGGATCTCCATCATGAGATGTTTTATCCGGGGCTGCTTCTCAATATTGTGGTCTCAGGAAACAGTTTCAAGAGGGCAAAGACTTAAGCTGTAAGCCTCCAAATGCCTACCCATGGCAATTGTACATCACTTCTACCTTATTCTGTTAGTCAAAACAAGTCCTGAGGCCAGACCAGATTCAAACGATAGGAAAATAGACCTGCTCTTTAGAGAAGAGATCCCCTCAGTGGCTCAGTCACATTTCAAAGCGTCATGGACACAGGAAGGTGCTGTTCATTAGGGACATTATTGTAAAAGTTTACAATGAGCCACTTTGGGCAGTTCTAGGATATGCAGAGGGCCTGATGACCACAGCTGGGCATCTCCATCTCCACGGCAGTCACGCCTCTCTTGCTGCAAACCCTGGGGAGTGTGGGCCTTCTCTCGTCCTGAATCACCTTTCCTCATGCAAAAATTCTCATGGAATAAAAATAATCCCACTTATTATACATCTCATCAGAGAATATATTGTATGTGTGTGTATGCAAGTATGTGTGGGGTGTGCTTTGTATTTTTAGGTTTGTTTTATTTTGTGGAAACAAAACTTGATTTTCCCACCATTGGTTAAATTCTACTCCCCAAACCTAAATTCTGTATTGATGGTAATACAGATGGTTCCTGTATGTGTGTAACAATGAAGGCTGGGGGTGGAGAGCAGGGAGTGACAAGTTCACTATTTCACTATCCTATTCACTATAGATAACTCAAAAGAGAGGATCACTGAGTTGCCACCAAAACATTTATCCATTTAAGTGGCCCCGATGCCTTTTTTTCCCAAGGATTTTTTTGTGTTACATTCGGAAAATGTTTTGCTTTTTTTTTTTTTTTTTTGGAGTATAGTTGATTTACATTGTTGTGTTAGTTTCAGATATACAGCAAAGTGAATCAGTTATACATATACATATATCCACTCCTTTTTAGATTCTTTTCCCATATAGGCCATTACAGAGTATTGAGTAGAGTTCCCTGTGCTATACAGCAGGTTCTTATTAGTTATCTATTTTATATATAGTAGTGTATATATGTCAATCCCAATCTCTCAATTTATCCCTGTCCCCCTTATCCTCTGGTGACCATAAGTTTGTTTTCTATATCCATGACTCTACTTCTGTTTTGTAAATAAGTTCATTTGTACCCTTTTTTTTAGATTCCACCTATAAGCGCTATTATATGATATCTGTCTTTCTCTGTCTGACTTACTCCAATCAGTATGACAATCTCTAGGTCCATCCATGTTGCTGCAAATGGCATTATTTTGTTCTTTTTTATGGCTGAGTAATATTCCATTGTATATATGTGCCACATCTTCTTTATCCATTCCTCTGTTGATGGACATTTAGGCTGCTTCCATGTCCTGGCTATTGTAAATAGTGCTGCAGTGAATATTGGGGCACAAAAACAGAAATATAGATCAGTGGAACAGTATAGAAAGCCCAGAGATAAACCCACAAGCCTATGATCACCTAATCTATGACAAAGAGGCAAGAATATACAATGGAGAAAAGACAGTCTCTTCAATAAGTGGTGCTAGGAAAACTGTACAGCTACATGTAAAAGAACGAAATTAGAACACTTCCTAACAACATACACAAAAATAAACTCAAAATGGATTAAAGACCTAAATGTAAAGCTGGACACTATAAAACTCTTAGAGGAAAACATAGGCAGAACACTCTTTGGCATAAATCGCAGCAAGATCTTTTTTGATCCACCTCCTAGAGTAGTGAAAAGAAAAAGAAAAAGAAACAAATGAGGTCTAAGTAAATTTGAAAGCTTTTGCACAGCAAAGGAAACCATAAACAAACAAAAAGACAACACTCACAATGGGAGAAAATATTTGCAAATGAAGCAACTGACAAGGGATTAGCCTCCAAAATATACAAAACAGCTCACCCAGCTCAATATCAAAAAATAAATTAATTAAATAACCTAATCAAAAAATGGGTGGAAGACCTAAATAGACGTTTCTCCAAAGAAGACATACAGATGGCCCAAAAGCACATGAAAGGATGCTCAACATCACTAATTATTAGAGAAATGCAAGTCAACACTACAGTGAGGTATCACCTCACACCCGTCAGAATGGCCATCATCAAAAAATCTACAAAAAATAAATGCTGGAGAGGGTGTGGAGAAAAGGGAACACTCCTACACTGTTGGTGGGAATGTAAATTAGTGCAGCCACTACGGAGAATAGTATGGAGGTTCCTTAAAAAACTAAAAATAGAGTTGTATATGATATATGATCCAGCAATCCCACTCCTGGGCATATACCTAGAGAAAACCATAATTTGAAAAGAAAATGTTTTGCTTTAGGTAAAATCAAAGGAAGGATAAAATCAACTAGTAACTGAACAGGAAAATGGAAATCAATTGTTTTCTATAGGACAAGGAGGAAATCAATAAAAATTGGAAAGAGAACTCATTATCTATGTTCAGAGTAATCAGAATTGAGAAGAAAATCGACCATTGCTTAACTGACAAGGGCAAATGATATGTCTTACAGATAAGATCGTTATTTTTGATTTGATGCGTAAAGGGGTATTACACTCAGAGCTTCCAGTTATGAGCCCTGATGGAAAATGACATCAACACACACTTTATTTTAATCGAATTTGGTGTTCAAGTAGAAAATAAGAGTGAATTCTATCAAAAAACCTGAATATTTTGTCTATCTGAGCCCAATAACAAGGTTAATGCATTTTCTCTTGTTACGGTATGTTTTGACGTTGCTGAAAAACAGGCTCTGTTTGTCCTTACTTCCATACAAATGGAACAGCAGTTTCTACTTTGGTCTAAGTCTCCCCAAGAGTTAATGTATCAGGAATTTTGCATGGTCTGCCTCATCTGTCTTCCAGACACAGAATGACAAAAAGTGAAGTCACAGACAACCAATGGGGCCCCAAGCAGGTCTGTGCTCTTAATTACTTTTGAAACTTTGAAATCAGGATAACCTTTCCAAGGAGAAGTATCCCTCATTTTAACTTATGTTAATATTATTCCAAGATAACACACTTCATTTATGTCCTTCACCTGAAAAACTGAAACCCTTTGATACAGGAAATGAAAAAAGCCCTCTGCTTTCATTCCTGGAGCAGGGGGATGGGAATAGTGTCATTTCGGCAAACTGCTCATGCAGTGAAAAGTTATAGTGTAAAGATGTAAATGATTTTGATGAAGTAAAACTCTTGATGCCTGGGTGTATAGATTTGAACATTATAAAGTGTGTGTGTGTGTGTGTGTGTGTACGCTACAATTAAGGAAAATAAATAAATAAACACAATGAAAAACTGGCACCAACAAACACTGTGGGGAGATGGCAGGACCAGTCTTTGACCAAATAGAAATAAAAAGATTGTCAAGTGGAAAAAATGAGGAAATTAGTGTAGGAAGACCTAAGTCCACCACTCTTTTTATAACCTGGGTATTTTCACTTCATTGAGCCTTGTTTTCATTTCTGTAAAAGTGGGGATAAAAATGTTGATACTTATATTTTATTAGAAAGGCCAAAATAAATACTATACGTGTGTTGTATGTGAAACTATTTCTATTTTTACATTGAATGTCGAATAATATGAGAAGCCTTTTCTTCTGCCATTAGGGCTCCCTAGTTTGCTTCTATGTATTTCCAGAGTCTCATATTTTATTCTTCATTCTGTTGTGGAGGCTTCCTTCAGTGTGAGGAATTAAGACTGTCTTGAATTACAGAAAAGGTTTTATAGACAAAGCATGATTAAAAACTAAAGTGGGGCTTCCCTGGTGGCGCAGTGGTTGAGAGTCCGCCTGCCGCTGCCAGGGACACGGGTTCATGCCCCGGTCCAGGAAGATCGCACATGCCGCGGAGTGTCTGGGCCCGCGAGCCATGGCCGCTGAGCCTGCGCATCCGGAGCCTGTGCTCTGCAACGGGAGAGGCCACAACAGTGAGAGGCCCGCGTACTGCAAAAAAAAAAAAAAACTAAAGTGACTTAAAAAAATATTTACACCGGAAATTTACCATACAAAGCATATTCCTCTCTTGGAAAACCAGACACAGATTTTTGTGAGCTGCCAACCTTTAACAACTTGAAAATTTCAACTTTCAGAGTAGAATTCTCATCTATGGCTTGGCCTTTCAATAAACATTTATTGAGGGTCTGAAGCTATATCAAAAGAAGTTTGTGATTGGAATACAATGAAACTGATTTCTCTAATTGGACTGGTAAATCTAATCCAAAGCCAACTCCAGACTAAGGGAAAACTAACATTTATTGCATGCCTGGTATGTTCCAAACATCATTCTGGGAAATTCTTTCAAAAGTCCATCATCCCTACTTGCTGGTGACACTCAGTGATTTTCATAAGACCACATTACTAGGATGTGGCAGAAGCAGATCCAATCTCAAGTCCCACTGATATCAAATTGAAAGGCCATGTCCTTCCAGTTATAAGAGTTGCATAGCCCTAGGGGTTTCAAACGCTTTGTAGGAAATGGCAATAACATTGAATATTTACATAACTTCCCAAGGGAACTACTTATATATAAGGAAGCATATAAGGGACTAGTAAGTTTAGAATCACTTACCAGAGCACATCTGTCTTGATAAGTGCACCTTGTATGTCCATGCAGTAAGAAGACCAATTTCCATTCTGACAAAGGCAGCAAATTCTAACCGAGGGATGATGAGATGAGATTCACAATGGATTACCCAATGGGAATCACCAACTAGTGGCTTCAAGGTGATGGGATCACAAACTCTAAAACACCTCAAACCCATGATTGTTTGCCATGTTAGTGATTTGACTTGTGTGACTGCTAAAGCCTTGCCCAAAAGTGACACTACCCTGTAAACCCTCTTTGTTGTAATTCAGAGTTTCCTGGCAAAAGCACAAAATCTCCAAACAGGTGATGTGTTCCTTTGAGCTTTTATAGCACTGTCCACACTAACACCCACTCAGCCAGCCCCCCTACCATGGCCTCTCTTACCATAATGTTCAGGTTCAGGAATCATGCTGTGTGGGTTGACAGATCACATTGCTGGAGGAGTAGCAGACGATTTGGGTGAAATAGCTTTAATTGACAGAACCGTTACAGACACAAAGAACTCAGTCAGCTAAACAATATTAGGACTAGACTTTGCCTTTCATTGGAGCACTTCCCTATAGGAAATGAGTTTCATCAGTCATTTTTTGGTCAAAGTCAGGGACAGCCATTTTGTCAACTAGACATGTTTATTTAATAAGCGGCATGGTGTTGCCTCATAATCACTGGAAAACACAAGCACTGTCGCTAAGCCCCTTGCCTACTTACTTCAATTTTGTATTGTTACACAATACTTGTAGCCAACTCTTTCAATTAGGGAGTTTTGAAATAGAAAGCAGCAGCCCCGTGGTGCTGAGGACAGGATTGGTGTACATCTTGGCATTGGGTCCATAGCAACCAATCAGCAAGACAGGATTGGTGTACACCTTGGCATTGGGTCCATAGCAACCAATCAGCAAACACCCATTGAGTAGATTCTATCAGCAAACTCTTTCCTCTGTTCTGAGGGTGATAGGAAAAAGAATGCCACATTGTCTACATAGGCAACCTTCTTAGAATAAAATTGGGGACAAAATGACAATAGTCACTGTTTATTATAAATTCACTACTGAAATTCTTGCACTGAATCCTCACAATATAGCTATGAAACTATGTTATTATGCCCCCTTTTTAGATGAGTTTTACAGGAGGTAAGGAATTTGCAGCATCACACAGTAAGTAATGAATGCAGAATTTGAACCCACCTTTATCCAGCCACAAATCTTAATTTTTATCTATTATACTATAATTTTAATAACAGTGCAAGAAAAATTTTAAAATTAACAAATAAGAAATAAGATCAGTAAAGGAGATAAATATCAATGCAGTACTACAGTACACACACACACAAAAAATGTACTTACCAATACCAGAAATGTGGGAAAATAATGAGGGCTGCTAGAGTTTGAGGAAGTGTCTGAGCCAGTGTTGAAGGAGGTCATCAAGAAGATGGGATGTCTGGTTGACCCCATGATCTGGTCCCGGGCAATTGCCCTCTCCAACAGTGGTTATTTGTAGACTTTTTAATGATGGCCATTCTGAGCAGTGTGAGGTGGTACCTCACAGTAGTTGTGATTTGCATTTCTCTGATAATTAACGATGATGAGCACCTTTTCATGTGCCTCTTGGCCATCTGTATGTCTTCTTTGGAGAAATGTCTATTTGTCTTCTGCCCATTTTTTGATTGGGTAGTTTGGTTTTTTTTGTTATTAAGTTGTATGAACTGTTTTTATATTTTGGAAATTAAGCCCTTGTTTGTCACTTCCTTGGCAAGTATTTTCTCCCAGCCCATAGGTTGTCTTTTCATTTTGTTTATGGTTTCCTTTGCTGTGCAAATGCTTATAAGTTTGATTAGGTCCCATTTGTTTATTTTTGCTTTTATTTCTATGGCCTTGGGAGACTGACCTAAGAAAACATTGGTAGGATTTATGTCAGATGATGTTTTGCCTATGTTCTCTTCTAGGAGTTTTATGGTGTCATGTCATATTTAAGTCTTTATGGAGACTCCGCATCTTCCGTCCTTAGAATGCATACTCTACCCATTGTTTCCACAGTGGGACCCGTTTTCAAGGACACAGTCTTGAATGAGTAAGGTGTTCTTGAGATCATCTAGATAGGATACTTGACTGAACCCAGTTATGGCCTCTATGTAAACTTTTAAGAGTCTGGTGGGCAGGTGCAGAGATCTATTTGTCTTGTGGCCACCCAAATTAAGCTTCATCTGTAACTTCCTTTGTGTATTCATCCTGCCAGCTGTCAGTCTGCAGTGGTCTGACTCTTTCTTCCTCTCTCCTTGCCTTCTGTGTACTGAGGCCTGTTTGCAAATCAACAGCCAGACTCTAGAGATAGAGGTAACAGGGTGCTGAGAAGAGTTCCTATGTTTAACCGAAATCATAATTTACCATTCATCACTTTTCACACTTTAATTTGCAGGCAACGTTTTTTGTCATGAATTAAATGACATTATCACTTTTCTTTCTTTCAACAGATCCGCAATGTATAGAAGCATGAGTGCTGACCTGTTTTAGTGCCATGTCCTGTCATTGACCCAGCCATTGACCTCTTTAGTCCCACTTTATTCTTCTTTTTCTTTATTTGATAAAGGAATAGCCTAGACAATGTAACGCACAACTTTCAAAGGCTGGGCTAGCGTATGTTAAGCTTCCTGGATGCCAAGGGTTGTGCCAAATCCCCCACAAACACCATCCCAGTGAATTTTCTCAGTGGCCCATTCTCTTTATTTTCCAAATTAAAAAAGTAAAAATGGAACACCTGTTAAACCCTTAGAAGATTAAGAGGGAAGTTTGCTTCCAAAGTTTCCTTCCCTGACACATGTGAACCTTGTCTCGGAAATGGGCTGGAAACACTTCATTTGTGGTGCCAGAGAGAAAGAACACACTCACTTGCAGATTCACATATGAGGCCATTCCCATTCTGCTTCACACACTTCATTTTCTAGAAAAAGCCTTGACCACACCCTTCCACCAGTTAAATAGTGGCCAGCCCATGTGCTGGCTTGGAGAGACAAAGCAGTGAGAAATCTTGCCATATTTTGTTTCTTTGCAGTTCCAATCCCCCTTGGATTATTATAGTTATGGCTGACCAAACTTATTCCTCTTACGCTTTCAAGTACTCCAATGTATTCGCAACGCCCTATGAGTTTCTTTGGGGTAGAAACTATGTCTTATTAATTTGCATTCCCCTAGCTCCTAGTTTAATGTCTGGCAAATACTCTTTATACAATAAATATCTGGTGAAATGATCTTGATTCTATAAAACTTCTCCTACCTGATTTGAGTGCTTAAAATTACTTAACATGGGACAAGAACTTTCATTTTACAGTGAAAGATAAAGCTTAGAGGAAATGATTATCACAAAAGTCAGGGTATTTGTTACCTTTAAGGGGAGGCAAGAACTCCAACTGGCAAGGGGCACACAGGGGAGGCAAGAACTCCAACTGGCAAGGGGCACACAGGGGACCTTTGAGGTGCCAGTAATATTTTATTTCTTGATTTGTATAGTGGATACACAAATGTTTAATTGCTAATTATTCCTTAGATTTTTGCAAACACATTTCTGCATGCATTATGAACCTTATGAAATATGACATACATGTACAAAACTGATGCAACAAACAGAAAAGTTCTTGCACATTTTAAGAAAAATAATAAACCAAACACTTGTGTAACTACTAAACCTCTTGTGTTACCACCAAGCTAAAAAGAAAAAAGAAAAAAGAAATGCCAATTAAAATACACCTTGGTGAAATAGCAATGTGCCCTAAATTCCTATGTCAATGCCCATGATACTTTCTTGTGAGCACAAAGAAGGGAGGGACACTGCAGAGACAGAGAAAAATCATCAATAGTGAGATTGAAGGATGATACAAAGCAGTTCTTGGTACACAGGTTTGGGGAGCAGATACTGTTACCGAAACTCAGGTCTGGTGGCTTGCTGCTTGAAAGCCAGTACTAGAGAGGCAACGTTGATGGAAAGAAAAGTTTGCTTTATTCTGGAGGCTGGCAACCAGGGGAGAAGGTGGACTCATGTCCAAAGGGCAACTCTCCACTTCTGATCAGTGAGAAAGAGCTTTTAAAGGTGAGTTTCAGGGGGGAATAGGAGAAAGGAGGGGGCTCCATGCAGAAACAGCACAGTCAGCTCTGACAGTCATCTTGAACTTGGTTATCATGGTCTGATCAGCGTCATCTTGATTGTTTTCAGTACAGTTAATCTTCAGTTCGAGGGTTGGTTTTTTCCTGTTTCTTTGAGGCCAGTTCTCAGAACCGTGGCAGTTTATGTCATGGTTACAGTCTGGTCATCACACAGTTAACTTCTTCCACCTGGCGGGGGTTTCAGTATCTACAAAACAGCTCACAGGATATGGCTCAGAATATTCTCTGTAGCCCTTGAGGAGGAACTAAATGTCCTTGACTTTGTTTAATGACTAAACTATTATTATTTGGTCTTGTTTGATTTCTTTCCTTTGCTTCTGCATTTTTATTCTTTGGCTAAAGTTCTTCTACAAACAAAAGGCTGGCTGAGGACAACAGGGAGGGTGTTCTGCCCTGGGAGGGCCCCATAGGGTCTTGCTCTGTTTCAATACTCTGTTCATAGGAAACATGGAGGGATATGTTTCCTGCTCAGCAGGATAGCTGCTCTCTCCTCATAATGGAAAAAAGAGAATGGAAGTCAAATTTGGGGGGTGAGGGGTGTTGATGGATGAGGGTGTTGTTGGTAGGCCTGTTGATTACAGTGCAAAATTATGGATCTCCCAGATTAAGACTTTGTTGCCCAAATAAGGCTATAGTATTACTTAAAGAAATGATAGGAAGTGAATTCTTGGCAGGTGTTACACAAGAATTATTGAGGTATTGATCATCTTAAAAGGTTACTATGTTTATAAATCAAACATGATATATCACCATGGATCAGAGGATGCTAACTGGTATTACAAAATGGCATCAGTGAACTGTGGCGGCTTGACATTTGTCTTTTTGTTCTTCTGTATGAATTATTTTATGTGACAGGCTGTGATTGTGAAGGTCTGAGCTTTGGAGTGAAGCAAGATAAACAGCTGTCTTGCAGTAATAAAATGTTCACCCCTATTTGCTGAACGAATCCTTCCTGGAAGCTGACACTTCTGAGTGAGAAGGTATTCCATTTGGAAAGTTAATGGTTAAGCACTTTTTCACCAGTGAGTCAAGACCCATGATTGGGGATATTATTATCCCCTATATAGAATTTGCTCTGTGTTCCCATGTTTAAATTCAGAAAGCAATGGAACAGAAACATAGAATTAACCTGATTGCAGCAGAAAGCATTCCTGAGTGAAAACCTCTCATTCTCCTGGTTGGTCTTAATGGGAAATCAAATGTGATTTGTGTTGTGTGGGGATGATTACTGATGGGTAATTATTCTAAAATATCTCTTTTCAAATCCTTTGCATGGCAATCAAGGAAGAATGTGAGAGGTTAGGCATTACATTACCAGAGTTATAAGCAGCATATAATTTCTTAATTATGCAGAAAAACGAATAGCAAATACCTGCTGAAGGAATTCCTGAATTTTCTTTGTGAAATGAAGTTGGAGAGCACACGGACCCCTGACCCTTATTAGAGACAATCTGTGGTTTAAAAAATAAGAGCGAAGATTCTTTCTTTGTTCTAATCACTGTGTGACTGAACCTCAGTTTCCTCATCTCTAAAATGAGAACAGTCAAAAAAGAAAAACAGCCCTTTCTTCTCAGGGTTGATGTGTGAGTTGCTTTCAGGACCTGTACGAGCTGCTTCCTGTGATGTCTGGTATATGTATATATATATATATATATATATATATATATATATATATATATATATATATATATATATATATATATAAAATACAAGACCTCAACAAATGGTAGCTTTTGTTATGGCTGTTTTTATTACTATCAGCATGAATATTACTATTACTCCTTATACTAGCTTTGATCAAACCTGCACCTGATTCAGGTAGAAATCAATTTAATTGAGATGAATATCACTTCATATTTCATTTCATTTTAGAATTAAATCATGTACACAGAGGTGAAAACGAACATGGGTCATTGAGATAAGTATCTTAAAGATGAGGATAGAGGGTCTGTCACCACTTTTCCCTAAGAGGATCTCTTATTTGACTTGGGCTGACTTGTTTCTCAACTTTCCTTTCGAGCGGCACATGCTGTTTGAATGCGGCAACCACCTTAAAATGAATTAACATATTTACGTACAAGTTCCAACGCTGCATCCTCTAATTTTGGGGGGAAAATATGTACAGTTTTGATCTATTATGAAGGCTTGTCAAGAACAGATGAAGGGTTGAGAATTACTATTTATGTTAATTTCTTCTCAAAGTGGAAAGCGTGCTTCACCACTTTGCGTCCTTTCCTAACTGCTCCCACAGAATCAGGATTCTGAAGGAGACCTTCAGCTCTCAGTGACGTGGATCTCCAGCTTTTTGGAGTCAAATTTATGGCCAGTGACAAGACAGCAATTTATGTACATGGTCCTATTGCTATGTTTGATTAGTGGAGGGGAATAGCTAATGAAAAAGATGTTTTGTATAATGAGGAGAACACAGGCTGGAACACATTTTTAGCTGATTATATGATCTCTCCTCCACTCCTTCCCACCCCAGAAAGCTGCATAGAACCCAGTGTGGACAAAGTGGCATCTGTCAGCTTCTTTATCTCCAGGGTATGGGGATCTGTAGTCTCCCATGGTAAATGCCTGGTGTTTGAGGTTACTAAGTCATCATAAAAGTGTCACCATTTACAATTTGCAAAAGCAGCCATGCCGGCCCTCCTCCACTGGAAGAATACCTTGACATCTCACAGTAGCTGGTAATGAGCTGTGGCTGTAAGAGCAAGGGGAGCCAACTTGAGAATGGGATGTGGTAGTGTTGTCCACAGCAAAACTGATGATGAATTCATGATGTCTTATGGAAAAATAGTTGAGCCCCGAAGGATGGTCCGCATCATGATTTTTGACAACCTGAAAGTAATTCTTTGTAAGTAACATAGTTTCAGATGTATGCCACTCTGAAAACATATTAAATATTAATTAATTTAATTAATACTAGAAAAAAGAAGTGGGCATTTGGCAACACGTAAGAGAAAATCATGCTAGAAAACTGAATTTCAACTAGTTCAATAAAATGCATTATGATATAGATATCTTACATAAATAAGCATTCACTAGAGCATTACTTAGAAACACTGAGCTCCAGTACCAATTATCTGGAAAATTAGCTCAGAAGGGATGACAACATGTTAGTACATATGCCTCCAGGGTGAAATACCTTCTGCTCTATATGTACATTGCAATTACAGCTTAAATCAGAAAGTGGTTCTTTGGTGACTTCAAATATATATACTGGATCAAGAAAACTTTTGGAAACAGATGACTACTGTACATTTACTGCATCCTGAGTTTCTACAGTTCTCCTATGCCTGGAAGAAAGGAAATAGATTTGGATGTAGATGCCTCATAAACTTCTATTCAAAGTGGAAGTTCAAATGTTGTGAGAAAGCTTGATAACATTTTTCAGTAGTGCTGGGAAAGCCATATGTTCATTTATTCCAGATGCAGGAATCTGACCCATTTTTTTCCTCTCAATTTTCTCCTGTTTTGACACTGTCTTGCAGAGGTCAAGGTCAGCATAAAGGGCAAAGTAATCCTCTGTATCTATTGCAACTCTGCAAATTGAAGGTTGTTGGAAATGTATTGGCTTTGAGTGTTACAAAAGAACTGTGACATGTACACCCACTCTCATATCCATTGAAGGAGAAAGATGAATATGTGAGTCCTTGAATATGAGAGTCCTTGGTGGAAAATGAGTGGGCACAGTGACTTCAGCCCCTCCGGGTTAATGTCTCTCTTTCATTTCTAGGTCAAATCAAGCAGGATTGCAAAAGTTCATTGCTTCAATTTTTTCCAAGGTCACCAGGGCTGTGAGTAATCAGGAAGTATCAGCCACTCCTGGAGATATGTTGTTAAGTTGGCTTTGCCCAATAGATCTTGTCAGGGATAGGTTCTTCTTCAGTGAGACATACATGACATTCACAATACAACCCTTCAACAAAGATTGATTCACAATGATAAGTACAGGTGGCTATATCAGACAGCACTCACATGACCATGATTCTTTGAACCCTTGGAAGAATGAACATTCATGACTTCGCATATGATCTTGCAGTAGGACGTATGCATGACGGTACATTTTGCCTCCTCCTTTGGCAAAGGGTTTATGCTCTTGCTTTTGGGTGGTGCTGTAATTCTATTTTCCTATTCTCTGATAAGGACAATGTATACAGAACTGCTTAGGTGAATTCCCAAAGGAAACTTTATTTCCCACTTATGGTCTACCACTTGTGTCTACCATGTTCCTTCTCTTTCTTTAGGCTTTTCCTCCTCCTCTTGGCTACAACTGGATCCAATTTCCATCTATGATATCCCTTTAACTTGATTTAAGTTCTTGTTTCTCAAGTGGCTCCATTAGGAATCTAGGATGGCAGCCCTGGTGAGGGCTGCAAGGGAGAGGAAGAGGAGAGGACTTTATGATGAAAACCACGCACACAGACATGGGGCACAGACTTGGCTCAACTTGTAGCCCTAGGGCTTACTATCAGTGCGACCTGGGGCTACTGGCTTGATCAACAGGCGTCTCCATTGCCTTTCAGAGGAATCTGAGGGTAAAATGCCTTCCTCACTGTAAACTCCAAAGGAGGTGGAGACTTATGAGGACTCAGAGCAGTCAGGGTTTGACTGAGTGCATTTAATTGATCTCCACCTTTTTCCTTTCTTGTTTCTCCTGCCATGTGTCACTCTCCCAGGACTGAATTTGAGAAACAACACCAAATTTCCTGCTCCTGCTCAGAAAATGTGTTGCCCTTTCATTACATATGGCCTTACCCTTTATGGCCCTCCGATAATCTTTTCTTAGTGGCCCTTAGGAAAAAGAACAAAAGAAAAGGAGTGGGGAAATGGGAGAGACTCATCACTCTGTTTATTTTTCCAATGTGGACAGCTAATGGTTTTACACATTAGAAATTACCCTTTGTTTCAATTACTACACAAACAATAACGAATACCATTAATAATACTGTTGCAATTACCGATATCACTATTACTAGCTTTAGAATTTTGTGAGCAATTACTTTGTGCCAGACACTATACCCAGCACTTCATATAGAAGCAAAGCTGAATGGTGGACCCAACGCCCCCTGGGAGGCAGCATGCTGAAAACCTCCTTCTCTGGTGGCTCTCAGTTTTCCTTCACCATATCACCCCCATTGTTGATATAAGAAAACTGAAGTTGAACTCAGGAGGACAGAGGAAAGTCTATAACATTTCTATTGATCCAGGAGGCATAACTCTGGTCAGAGCAATGGATGGTAGGTGAACCGTAACCCTCAGAGGAGAGAAACAACAGCTAGAACCCAACTAGCCTGAGCAAAGCCCTAGGCATTGCTCTGAACCCAAGGTCTCTCTTGCTCTCTGCTGTTTCATCTGTGCTCTGACAGCTGTCAAGTCTTCATCGTCACGCATAGAACTTGGAGCAACCCAGGGCCTGACATGTGACAGAGGAGAACTTGAAGCTAGAGCCCTAAATGATTTAATCATAAAGATTGAGGAGGTGGGATGAATAGTTCAGTTCACTGATGTGGTTAGTATCCTAGGGATATTACGGGTTGTCTAGAAATCTGGGGTCTAGTGAATGTTGTCTACAAAAAATGTACAGATTTGCAAATAGCAAACTTACAAGCAGAATTTTAAAAAAAATTTTATTGAAGTATAGTTGGTTTATAATGTGTTAAATTCTGCTGTACTGCAAAGTGATTCAGTTATACACATATATATACATTCTTTTTCGGATTCTTTTCCATTATGGTTTATCATAGGATATTGAATATAGGTCCCTGTGCTATACAGTAGGACCTTGTTGTTTATCCATTCTATACATAATAGTTTGCATCCAGGCAGACTTTTGAAATATGACATTTGAGAACTGCTTGTGTCCTTTCTATTTTTTTCCTTTGAGATATACAATTTGTTTTATTTTCACTTGTATAATTTGGTTCTGTAAAAGGAGAAGTGGACGCTGAAAACATTAATTCTTCTGCCAGTCTGGCCATATGGCAGCAGGGATCATACCCTTTCAGTACCAACCATAGAGGCTAGTGTTATGTTTAATGGATTGTTGAAACTTTAGAGCAGGATTTTCAAACATTAGTGTGCATTAGAATCCTCCTAAATCTTGTTGAAACTGAACCCTGTGTTCTCCTCCTAGAGAAGGTGATGTGGCAGGTCTAGGATGACGCTTATGATTCTGAATTCTTAATGAGTTCCCAGGTAATGCTGATGTTGCTGGTCTTTGGACTACACCTTGAGTAAACACTGTCATAGAATGCTACTCAAGTGTGCAAATTTCATCTTCACCTTGTTCTGGAAGATTCCAGTCTCAGTTACACTGTATTGTTTGGGCAGAGAGACCTAGCAGATTGCATATCACACCCACCACCCAAGCCCTCCAGGCCCCAGTAAGACCCTCTGGCAGTTCTTAGATATCTACTATTCTTAGACTACAAAACCAATGTGACGTGAGAGGCAGGCACCCTTGGGACCTCTGAACAGGCTTGCTCAACACTCCTGGGAGTAAGAGAGAAAGGAGATGTGTCTGGACTACCAAATCCTGAAAGTGTTTATGTGTGTTTTGCAAGGGAGCACAAGGTATAAAAAAATGACAGGCCTCCTTGGTCTCACCCAATATAATTTCTTTCTGGTTTACAAGGTTAGTCATGCACGCTGGCTAAATTAAAGCTGTATAAGTCACAGACATCCTTCAGATTTGGCTGGAAATTCAATCATACCCTCACTGATCCACAGCTCCATTCTGGGCCTGGCTCTGCAGGTTGCTAAACATATTGAAGCACTTATGGAAGGGGAGGGGCAGGTGGGGTAAGGCAAGGGGGGATGGGCACGGAGGTCAGATAAGTTTTGGGTAAATACTTTAGATTCTCTGTTTCCTTACCTGAGAAATAGCAATGTCAATGATATTTACTTCACAGAGTTCTTGTAAGGATGGCAGGTAAGCATGTCTAAAAGCAGCCAGTATGAGGTCTAGAACATAGTAATGCTCAATTGACATTAGTTTTCTTTCTTATTTTTCTTAGTGTCTCCTGCCTATAAAGCTGGGAGAGTATGGAGACTGGAGGAAGAAAATAAATATTAGGTTCTTAGAAATAGCAAAATGGTTGGTCTCCTGGCACACACCTGAATTAGATTTATTCTATTCTTTAAATGTTAGTGGAACTCTAGGGACTGGCCTAGAAATCTAACAACTACTGGTGACAGAAAATCTATAAAATGGCATCATGGTCTCAAAGTAGAAGACTAACCTTGGGTTTTAAAGATAAGAGGTAGAATATGGATGGTAAATATTCATATAAAGCCTCTAGTGATTGACAGTGGACTCTAACAGTACCTAAAAATCCATATTAAGGTGCAAATTACACATAATTGAGTGATTACAGGTGTGGCATATTGCAGGATATGGAAAGGCAATGGAACTGGGGCTCAGTTTTAATTTCAGCTCTGCCCCTAACCAGCCTAGTGACCTTGGGAAAGTCATTTAACCTCCTCCTAGCACACACACAACATCATCATCATCATCATCATCATCATCAACGTCATCATCATCATCAACATCATCATCATCAACATCATCATCATCATCATCATCATCTTAATCATCATAATCATCAACATCATCATCATCAACATCATCATCATCATCAACATCTTCATCATCATCATCATCAACATCATCATAATCATCATCATCAACATCAACATCATCATCATCATCATCAACATCTTCATCTTCATCATCATCATCATCAACATCAACATCATCATCATCATCATCATCATCATTATCATCATCATCATCATCATTATCATCATCATCATCATCAACGTCATCATCATCAACATCAACATCATCATCCTCCTCATCAACATCATCATCATCCTCATCATCAAGGCTATACTTTGGATGCTAAATATCTCTATGCAGAGAAACACTTCAAAGACAAAATCTAGGGGGAATAAAGCTTTGCTGTTGGGGTGCTGATCTTTATGATTGCAGGCAGCAACTCTGAAGAGAGAATGTTGCTGAAAATCTCTAAAATTACCTCGTTTCGAGGCTTCTCACCTCACAGTGGGACATTAGAAGGTGGGTAGTCCCTTGATCCTCCCTGGAGGTCAGATCCCCACTATATTAGTACCATGAAACTGAGGCTTTATATGCCTGGTCACTGCCATCTCCCCATTATTGGCACAGTGTCTGCCATGTTGTAAGGACTCAATCAGTATTTGCAGACTGAGTGAGGAAAATGGATGAATGACAAACAATTGAGGTAAGCCAGTCTCAAGAAGGCTGTCCCAGAGAGCTTACACAAATCAAATTGTGAAAATTTCCACCTTTCCTGATTCTACATAGACACGGCCCCAATTTCTGCCAGTGCCTGAAAGATAATTACAATAATCACTCATGTCTCCTTGTGGAAATAAGGTATAACATTCATACTTTCCCAAGGTGTATTATCATACATACTTCATTTTGGAAAGATTGATAAGGAAAATTAGCAGCTGCACCATGAGGCTAATGAGAAATATATGCAAAGCATTTGAAGCCATGGAACATGAGACATTTTTTCCATTATGATCAATTAAAGGTATATAGTATCGATAGAAGGCCATGCATGGAACCACACTCCACATCAAATCACACCTATCACCATGTTTTATTCAAAATGATTTTTTTATTCCTTTATTAATTCAGTTACTTTGCCTTTAAAAAATATACCTTGAGAGAAAATTATGTGCATGATATTATGATAAATAGCCTGGTGATAGATAATGTATAAGGTATTTTCTACCTACAAGAACTGGACAGACAGTGGGGATATAGACAAATGCACACAGATCTACACTGGAGCTTCTGATGGTGCCCATCTTAAGTAAGGAGAGTCCTAATAACAAAGCTTTCTGAAATGTGCAAATAAAGATTAAAGAGCTAGAATGGTGGGTTGTGGATGATTGGGGAGGTGAAAAAGTATGTTATAATAAAGAGATCAAAGTTAAGGTAGAACATATATGGAGAATGTGGGGTCAGTTTAGTCCAAGAATCGTGATGTGGAGAGGGTCATCGGTCACCCAGAGATGTGGCATTTGCAGTGATGAACATTAATGGTAGCTGTTATGTACAAGAAAAGGAGCACTAGTTTTGGAATTTAAAGATGTACATTGGAACCCCAACTCTGCCACTTACCAGACAACTAACCTTGAGCCTAATCTACAAGCCTCAGTTTTCCCATCTACAAAATAGGTTTACAGGTATCGATCTCAGAGGGATCTTCAGAGGAACCAATGTGGTAACATATGAAGCAAGAAACACTTTTTTCAGCACACTGGGCAGAAAGCAAGTCTTAGCCTGCTCTAGCACACGAATTTTAGCTTACATTTGGAAGCTAAAATGAAGGCACAATGAAACTGACAGGTTTGCCTGAGGCATTTGGTTGAATCGGTTTTGACAATGTTGAGTCAATGACTCTACCCGTCCCCAAAAGTTCTGCAGGACAGAGAATCAGGAAGCCAAGTAATCCTCACATCCATTCTTACCCTGTTTCAACACAGTGTGTTTACCTTCCATTTGAATAGCTAACCTGCTCAATGTGGAGAACTGAATCAGATAATGCTGCCCATGTTATTTTTATTTTTGGACCAATTCATTTTGGCTGGAGATGTTGAGAAAAGAAAGCAAACAACTGCCGAATTTCCACTTAGCTTGGTGTAAATCTACACACAGATCCTAGCTCTGAGTGAGGGAGAATGGGGGAGGAGGGGTATTGTTAATGGATGAGAAATTTTCTAGGAGAAGAGGCAAGGGTCTCCTGGGTTGTCCTATTCTTGGAGAATTTCCACCATGCACAATCAGAAAACATGTGCTGTGTCTGTGCTTCCTATGTAAGTCAGGATGCTATTATTTGCAAGCGCGTGGGATTCATTTCCACTGCTGACACCTAAATGACCTCTGATACTGGATCACACTTTTCCTCACCATCTAATGCTAACGATAACAACATCTACCAACTAAGGCCCTTTATTCTACAGTTCACAAATATTTACTTAAATATTCATTTGAGTCCCCTAAGAACCACGGAAGGTTGGCATTGTTGTTTTCACTTTACAAATGAGGAAGAGGTTAGTGAGGATGGAAGAAAATAGGGAAGCGAAAGAATATAAATCAAGGGTGCAAAAAGGAGGGCTGGATCCTAGAAGTGAAGGAGACCATGAGAAGTCAGACAGTCCAGTGACAGGCTGTGCCTCCTTGGCCATGAATTGTGTGGTAGGTTCTAAGCTTGGGGTATGTTCCTTCTTCCTTGATGACCACAATCAAAGCTCAAAGGTTCATGCAATTTTGAATTGGTTAGAAAATTGCTGAGTTTTGGGTTCTACACCCTACCACCTCCCTGTCCCACCATCCTGGGGACCTTACTTCTCTTATCTAAACCAGAGCCATCTTCCCCAAATCACACCCTCTGATATAAAAGGGGCAAGGGGATATGGTGGTGCATCAGAGAAAATTTTGACTGCAGAAGAAGAACAAGAGCAAGGAGTGGTGATGGGACCAAAAATAAACCAAAAACAAGGTGTCAGGAACTGGTCAGATGATAATCTATTGCTGCTCAAATGCATGTCCCGTGAACAAATGTGTTGCGATGTATACTCTACTCCTTAACGACTCTACGTCCTTCCACATCGACTTGTTCCTTGGGTTCTTCTGATAGCTTCAAAATGTTTTAAAAAACAATTATCCTTCTTTAAACACCAAGGATAGATGGATTCCAGGAAAGTGCTGACTGAGCAGGATCTAAAGCGGGTAAATAATAACCTACCACTCATTCATTGTCTTTGCATTAATCTTCATGGCATAGATTTAACTTTAAGCTCATGTTTCTCACTCAGAATGTTTAATGATGATGAGTGTCTTGTCCATCTGCATCCTCACTTCACCTTTGTCCTCTTCTGTCCTCTGGTTACCAGATAAACTTAAGGTAGATAGGAGGGACCATCCTACAGATCTTTATGGCAGAATCGGTTTAGGTATTCAAATCTGTCTGCTCAGGCTGCCCGAACAAAATACCAGAGACTAAACGGCTTTAACTTAAATAACGGAAATTTATATTCCCACAGTTCTGGAGGCTCGAAGTCCAAGATCAAGGTGCCAGCAGGGTTGGTTTCTGGTGAGACCTCTTTTCCTGCTTGCAGAGAACCTCCTTCTCTTCTTGCTGTGTCCTCACATGTCCTTTCCTCTGTGAAGAGAGCAAGATCTCTGGTATCTTTTCCTTATAAGAACACCAGTTCTATAGGGTCAAGGTCCCACCCTTATGACCCCATTTAACCTTAATTACCTACTTTAAGGCCCTATCTTCAAATACAATTCCGTGGGGGGTTAGTTCTTCAACATATGGATTTGGGGGAGCAGAATTATTCAGTCCATAACACCATCTGAAGACAGAAACATGACCCACACCCACCCTTTACTGAATATTCCATCTCAAAGAATGTCAACACAAGTGTCCCTTTCCCCCTTCCCACCACTCTCCCTTTTCCAGCTCAGTTTTTCACTGAATTCCAATCCCTCTTCTGAAGTCCCTACCAGCCTTTTTAAATCTGCAGTAGCCCAGAGGTAGTTGTTCACTTGTGCCGACCCAAGAAACCATCCTGGAGTGAAGTGAGGACCATTTGGTGACCTGAGGAGAAAACACAAGAGTTTCAAAACTCTCTGCGTTTGGGGTTTGGGTATTTATCATCTTCTTTATTCATTAAAAAAAAGAGAGAGAGAGAGATAAAGGCAAAACGGAATCACTGGGTGTGCAGTGAAATGGGTCCAGACACCATGGGGAGGGAGAGGGTGGGAGGGGTTGGGTGGCCACAGAGGTGTGTGAGGGTGTGAGGAAGCTTCATCTTAGGCTGTGGTCCAGAGGCCAGGATCGAGATGGACAACACCTTTTCCAGGGAAAGGGAGAGAAGCCCATGAGCAAAACCATTTTCTCCTGAGGAGGGAAGAGGGGGCTCACAGAGCAGAGGGAAGCCAGGGGCTCAGGCAAGAGCAGTGGGGCCCCAGTGAAAACCTACAGATGTTGGCTGCTGCATTGGTTTTCATCTACCCTTGTATCAGTCCAAGTCCAAATCCTATCCATAAGGACTCACACAGTCTCTGCTGTGTGGCTCTCTAATTTCTAGCTCACACTATGCTTTAGACAAAGAAAGCAGAGAAATTATGTGATAGAAAAATCTTCTGTCTCTCTCTATTGATATGGATTACAGACCTCAAAATCCTCCTTTCTTCATTTAACCTTGGCGTGATAAAGAAAAATGTTGTCTTTAGAAAACGACTGGAGAAGATTGTGACACAAGAATTCCAGAAACATCTGGTTTTCATTTAATCTTGTGTTCTCGTCCCAATTCTACCACGTTGCAGTGATCAGGATGCCTTGGAAACCTTTTTAAAATGGCAGCATTTATTATTTAACATCTTTTCTAAAATGCATGACTCTATTTTGGGCAAATAATGAAATCTTTGATCATTTATGTACACATGGAGGCCCAGAATCCATCCTGCTGAACGCCGTTCTTATATAATACTGTGATCATAAATAAAATAAATGCAGTATTTAAGCTGTAAGTACATGCCTGCTCAAGCACAACGTTTCCTTCTGTTTTTGTACAAAATCCTTTATATAGTTTTATTCAATTACCGACTTATTTAGGATAGATTTTTCTAAATTAGAGAACAACAAATTTTGGAGGAGAGCTCTGGATTTTTTGCTAAGGAAATGTTGATTATGTTGTGTCACTTTGGTACACTTTTTTCTACCAACTCCTCCATCATCACTTTACTTCAGGGCATCACTCTTGGTTAGATCTCCTTCTACCCCTCTGGATGCTCCTTGTCAATCCCCTTTGCTCTGTTACCTTGTCTCCCTGACCTGCAAATGCAGGAGTCTCCCAGGGCTCACTCCCATGACTGCTTTGTTATTAATACTCACTACTTATTTGATCTTATCCAGTTCTTTTGCTTGTTGATCGTCCCCAAAATTATAACCCCAGTTCCAATTTCCCCTACCCCCATCTTAGGCCCATTTTTCCAACTGCCTGTTCAGTGTTTCCACTTTGAGAGTTGAAAAGGCATCTCTCATCTCACCAAAATTAAATGATTGTGTTCCCTCCCAAATCTGTTTCTCTTGTGGTCTTGCCCATATCAGTAAATGACAAGTCCATGTTTCCATTTGCTTGGGTCAAACTCTCAGACTTATCCTTGACTTTCTCTGACTGCTTATGAGGAATCCATCAGGAAAACATGTAATCTTAGCTTCAGGGTTTATCTAGACTCTCAACACTTCTGTCCTTTGCTATTATGAGCTGAGTCTGCACCATCAATAGCAATAGATCCACAACTCTCTCTCCTTTGTCGACCCCAACGCCTTATAGTCTCACCAAAGCCAGATAGATTCTTTTAAAATGTAAATCATATCATGTCCCACTCTGTCTCAAACCCTCCACTAACATCTCAATGTACTTGAAATAAAATCTTATGGTCCTGTGAATCTAGTTGGGTTTTACCTTCCTGAGTTCAACTCCTATCATCTTCTTCATCACTTACTCCAGGGCAGCCCAGCTGACGTCCCAGCTGTTCCTTTAATGTGGTCCTGCCTCAGGGTCTTTGCAAGTATTGTTTGTACTCCCTGAAATTTCTTCCTCCAGGAACATGCCTTGTTTCTTCAGGCCACATAAGTTGCTGCTCAAATTTTACCTTATCAGAGACACCTTCTCTGACCAGCCTATCTCAAGTAGAATCCCTGCCCCACCCTCTCCATCATTGCTTCCCTGTCTTATTTTACCACAGAAGCCTTATTTCCACCTGGTATACATTTCTCGTTTACCTGTTTGTTGTCTACGTCCCCCATTAGGGTGTCAGATCCCTGAGAACAGGCACTTTGAGTGTTAATACGTTGATGGATCCCCAGTGCCTATAGCACTGCCTAGTTCATAGGAGTTAATCAGTAAATGAATAAATTGGCCCATTCCTACTTTTTATATGTGTCAGCCACAGTATTCTCACTGACAACAAAGAAAAGTCCATGAGGAAGGAAATCACAAGGATATCAGAAACCCAGCCTTGGAAAAAGAATGGTTTTTCTTTTGAGCTTTGCTCTTTAAATTGTACATCACCTGGGAGCTTAGCTTGTTAGAAAGGCAGAGTTTTGGGCCTCGCCTCAAACCTACTAGAACAGATTCTCTAGTTAAGTTAGTTAATTCAAAGCAAGAGATGATTTTAATTTTCCAGGCCTCGATGGTGTTATTTGATCCATTTTTGTGGGCATCTGGAGGGACGTGTGGACTTCCTATGTATCCTGGAGCAGGTTTGAACAGCAGTATTGAAATGGGTAAGGCCCAGAAATCTGAATTTTAACAAGATTCAGAGTCACATATGCACAATGGAGTGAAAAGCACTGTGCAGAGCCCCGAATGCTCCTCTCTGTTCCCTCAATGAGACACCCTGTCCTGTTTGAAGAAGATTGCATCTTTCTGTATTGTTTGCCTTCCAGACCTGTGACTTATAAATAGTTGATAAATGAGAAAAGTGACTTGCATCACAGAAACTAAAAAGACCAGGAACCCTGCTGTCATTCAATTTGTGACATGGGAAAGACTCCGCCCAGGAGAGTCTGCAGGGGCAAAATTATCACTCACAAGATCACGGTCCCCTGTCAAGAAGCTGGCTGCCAATTTAAGACAAAGTAAGAGTCCATTGAGAATCACCACAGGTACAGCCTCCCCACTGGGGTGATCGAAGAAGACAGGTACCTGTGCAACAGAGCTTGATGTGCAGGTCAGCAGAGGGGAGAAGTATCCTTGCTTTTACATTGTGCCTCGCTCCTCTCTCAAGTTGTCTTGCATAGAGCATCTCCCCTCCTGGTAGCTGCCATAATTAGTATATTATTATCTTGTCATTGTTCAAATTTGGTTTGCTAGATTATTCTGAGCCCCCCGATAGGGTGGTGATGCAAAGTTAGAAAACAATATTTCATAGTTATCTTAGGGTGGTTTTCCTAGAAGCAAAGGCTGAGACAGGAATCTGAATGCACGTAATTAATTAGGAAGGGCTCTTAGGAGGAGGGGAGGGAGGAAAGCAGGATGGGACCTGGAAGAAGCCATGCAAAGATGTGGGTTCAACTGAAGCTGTTGCCACAGGGAGCTGTGGAGGATGCAGGGGACTAGAGACTAGGTCTCACCTTGAGACAAAGAGGCTGGTCACTATTACCTTCTTATCAGTCAGCTGCAAGTGTCCCCAGAAATCATGTGTAACCTTCCAGACATTTTCCAGGGAGGAAACCATGAGCAATTCTCAGGATAAAGAGGGCAGTAGTGAGCTATAAGCAATCAACCAAACTCATTCTACGAGGCCACCATCACCCTGATACCAAAACCAGACAAAGATGTCACAAAGAAAGAAAACTACAGGCCAATATCACTGATGAACATAGATGCACAAATCCTCAACACAATACTAGCGAACAGAATCCAACAGCACATTAAAAGGATCATACACCATGATCAAGTGGGATTTATCCCAAGAATGCAAGGATTCTTCAATATACGCAAATTAATCAAGGTGATACACCATATTAACAAATTGCAGGAGAAAAACCATATGATCATCTCAAAAGGTGCAGAGAAAGCTTTTGACAAATATGAACACCCATTTATGATAAAAACCCTGCAGAAAGTAGGCATAGAGGGAACTTTCCTCAACATAATAAAGACCATATATGACAAACCCACAGCTAACATCGTCCTCAATGGTGAAAAACTGAAGCCATTTCCACTAAGATCAGGAACAAGACAAGGTTGCCCACACTCACCACTATTATTCAACATAGTTTTGGAAGTTTTAACCACAGAAATCAGAGAAGAAAAAGAAATAAAAGGAATCCAAATCGGAAAAGAAGAAGCAGAGCTGTCACTGTTTGCAGATGACATGATACTATACATAGAGAATCCAAAAGGTGCTACCAGAAAACTACTAGAGCTAATCAATGAATTTGGTAAAGTAGCAGGATACAAAATTAATGCACAGAAATCTCTTGCATTCCTATACACTAATAATGAAAAATCTGAAAGAGAAAATAAGAAAACCTTCCCATTTACCATTGCAACAAAAAGAATAAAATATTTAGGAATAAACCTACCTAAGGAAACAAAAGACCTGTATGCAGAAAATTATAAGACACTGATGAAAGAAATTAAAGATGATACAAATAGATGGAGAGATATACCATGTCCTTGGATTGGAAAATCAACATTGTGAAAATGACTATACTACCCAAAGCAATCTAACAGATTCAATGCAATCCCTATCAAACTACCACTGACATTTTTCACAGAACTAGAACAAAAAATTTCACAATTTGTATGGAAACACAAAAGACACTGAATAGCCAAAGCAATCTTGAGAACAAAAAACAGAGCTGGAAGAATCAGGCTCCCTGACTCCAGACTATACTACAAAGCTACAGTAATCAAGACAGTATGGTACTGGCACAAAAACAGAAAGATAGATCAATGGAACAGGATAGAAAGCCCAGAGATAAACCCATGTACATATGGACACCTTATCTTTGATAAAGGAGTCAAGAATATACAGTGGAGAAAAGACAGCCTCTTCAATAAGTGGTGCTTGGAAAACTGGACAGGTACGTGTAAAAGTATGAAATTAGAACACTCCCTAACACCATATTCAAAAATAAACTGAAACTGGATTACAGACCTAAATGTAAGGCCAGACACTATCAAACTCTTAGAGGAAAACATAGGCAGAACACTCTATGACATAAATCACAGCAAGATCCTTTTTGACCCACCTCCTAGAGAAATGGAAATAAAAACAAAAATAAACAAATGGAACCTAATGAAACTTCAAAGTTTTTGCACAGCAAAGGAAACCATAAACAAGACCGAAGGATAACCCTCAGAATGGGAGAAAATATTTGCAAATGAAGCAACTGACAAAGGATTAATCTCCAAAATTTACAAGCAGCTCATGCAGCTCAATAACAAAAAAACAAACAACACAATCCAAAAATGGGCAGAAGATCTAAATAGACATTTCTCCAAAGGAGATATACAGATTGCCAACAAACACATGAAAGAATGTTCAACATCACTAATCATTAGGGAAATGCAAATCAAAACTAAAATGAGATATCATTTCACACCGGCCAGAATGGCCATCATCAAAAAATCTAGAAACAATAAATGCTGGAGAGGGTGTGTAGAAAAGGGAACACCCTTGCACTATTGGTGGGAATGCAAATTGATACAGCCACTATGGAGAACAATATGGAGGTTCCTTAAAAAACTAAAAATGGAATTACCATACAACCCAGGAATCCCACTACTGGGCATATACTCTGAGAAAACCATAATTCGAAAAGAGTCATGTACCAAAATATTCATTGCAGCTCTATTTACAATAGCCAGGACATGGAAGCAACCTAAGAGTCCATCAACAGATGAATGGATAAAGAAGATGTGGCACATATATACAATGGAATATTACTCAGCCATAAAAAGAAATGAAATTGAGTTATTTGTAGTGAGGTGGATGGACCTAGAGTCTGTCATACAGAGTGAAGTAAGTCAGAAAGAGCAAAACAAATACCGTATGCTAACACATATATATGAACTCTAAGAAAAAAAAAAATGGTCATGAAGAACCTAGGGGTAAGATGGGAATAAAGACACAGACCTACTAGAGAACGGACTTGTGGATATGGTGAGGGGGTAGGGTAAGCTGGGACGAAGTGAGAGAGTATCATGGACATATACACACTACCAAACATAAAATAGATAGTCAGTGGGGAGCAGCCACATAGCACAGGGAGATCAGCTCGGTGGTTTGTGACCACCTAGAAGGGTGGGATAGGGAGGGTGGGAGGGAGGGAGATGTAAGAGATATGGGAACATATGTATATGTATAGCTGATTCACTTTGTTATAAAGCAGAAACTAACCCACTGTTGTAAAGCAATTATACTCCAATAAAGATGTTAAAAAGAAACAAAAAAACACTCAAGCAGCTGGGGGACTGATGGGTACCATATGTAAAGAGCAACTTATAATACTTATCAATTATCCATCCATAGACACTTTCTGAGGAGTAATTCTTTTATCTAGATTGGAAATCTGCCTGGTTATTCCAGGTCAAAGAAAGAAAGTCTGCCAATCTCAGATATTAACCTCTTTAATTTAATTATAATTTGCTATATCAGATTCAATGTAATTATTAGCTCATTTAATCCTAATGACAACCCAGGAATATAAGTGCTATTGTTATTTTTTTTTAATTGATGAAAAAAATGATGACTGATGAACTCAAAGCTTAGGAAATTTGCCCAAAGTACACAGCAGAAGCCTACTGGAGTCTAGATAGTCTGACTTTATACTCCTTATTTGTAGCCACTTGGCTATGAGACACCTACTGGATGACTACCACTTTGAGGTTAGACATGGCACCATAAAACCTTACCCAACGCTTGACACATTATAGGTGTCCATTTTATGTTGGCTAAATGAACCAAAATGAGGCAAATGAACCAAAAGAAATAATATTAGATACTTAGAGGCCAAATCACTATTGTTAATTGGTTAAAAAACTTGATGTACACACCTGAAACAAGAAGCCTGCCTCTTGATGCTACCTTCTTTTTGCTTTCCTCTAAAAAAAAAAAAATCTTATCAGCAGCTGTACAGTCCTATAACAAGTCTTTATTGGAAGCAAGGTTAAAGTAGATTAAAATATTATACAATGAAATTTGATTCTCCCATCCAACCATCCTCATCCTCTTACTAGAGAGTAAGAGAGTACCTTCTCTTACTCCCAAGAAGGACCAATGCCAAAAGACATCTATAAGTATTTCCAGACATTATTCCCCTGAATGCACATATACTATACATACTGTATTCCACTTTGCTTTTTTAACCTAGCACTGCATCTTGAAGATATTTCCCTATTAGCACAAATAGTTTTAACTCATTAAAAAAAAAAAAAAAGCATAGTAGTCCCTCTGAAATCAGGGATAGGCTACAGATAATTTCCTTTTTCCCTTGTAGATGATTATTTTTACTGCTTCCAGATTTTCTGCTCTTACAGACAATGCTGTGGAGTACATTCTTTTTCAAATTCCTTTGATTTCACTTATGAGAGAATATCTTGAAAAAATTCAAGAAGTAGAATTTTTAGGTTAAACATGACCTTCTAAAATTTGCAAGATATTGGTAAGATTAACTACAATGAGAGTGTGCCAAGTTTATCAACGTTAGAATCCTGTAAACAGTGCATGAAAGTAGGGTTATTCCACATGTTCATAGACAGTATATATTAACAAATAGTTAAATTTTTGTTTTTTGTTTTTGTTTTTTTGTTTTTTTGCAGTACGCGGGCCTCTCACTGTTGTGGCCTCTCCCGTTGCGGAGCACAGGCTCCGGACGCTCAGGCTCAGTGGCCATGGCTCACGGGCCCAGCCGCTCCGCGGCATGTGGGATCTTCCCAGACCGGGACACGAACCCGTGTCCCCTGCATCGGCAGGCGGACTCTCAACCACTGCACCACCAGGGAAGCCCGCAAATAGTTAAATTTTTTATCACCGCTCAGCTATTGCCAATTTTAGAACATGGTTACCTAATTTGCATTACTTTAACAGTAAGTGAAGTTGTATATCTTTCCATAAATTTATAGACAATTTAATTTTGTGAAATGCCTATTCATATTATAAACTCATTTTAATATTATGTTGATTTTTCAAGAGAAAATTTTGTATGAAGCTTTTTAAAAATTTTATTTATTGCAGTAAGAACACTTAACAAGAGACCTACCCTACTAAGTTCAAAATCAGGAATGGAGGGAGAAAAGAAATCATGGTAAAAGGAAGATTTATAGGCATTGAATCCACTAAACTTTAAAACCAAGACCAAACAGTAACAGTTATATTGACCATAAAATTTTTGACACAGTAAATATAATATAAAATGCTAAATATATATTTATAATATGTAAATACCAAAGATTTTGAGGAGAATGTGAAAAGGTTTCCTTATTTTTCAGAGCAGGAAGTCAATAGAGCTTATCTAAATTTGAAACATAAAGTTAAAAAAAATACTCTAAAGTCTTAAATTATCTCTAATTTCATTTATTGATTTCAGAGAGCCCTTTTGGTAATTAATGTCAGGTGGTGAAGGAACATTTATCTGAAGCTCAATATTCCCTAATTTCAAGGCAGTTTTCACATCATACCTTGTTTGTTTTTTTTTTTTTTTTTTTTTTTTGCGGTACACGGGCCTCTCACCTTTGTGGCCCCTCCCGTTGCGGAGCACAGGCTCCAGACGCGCAGGCCCAGCGGCCATGGCTCACGGGCCCAGCCGCTCCGCGGCATGTGGGATCTTCCCGAACCAGGGCACGAACCCATGTCCCCTGCATCGGCAGGCAGACTGTCAACCACTGCATCACCAAGGAAGCCCCGTAACTTGTTTTAATGTAATTAAATTTTATTTAACAGTCTAAGTGTAGCATTATAGTGTGATAACCATCTTTCTAAAATAATTTGTATTTATTTATCTGTTTATTATTTGTTATTTAGATATATGTTTTTATATAGACATGCCTGAAATGATAGCTTCTAAATGTTGACAATGATTATTTCTGAGTGGAATGATATGGAGTAATTTTGAAAATATTTTCTTTGTGTGTTTTTGAATTGTCTGATTTTTTGATAATGCTTTTATAATACATTACTTCTTAAATATAAAGTCATCCTTCTAATAGAATTGAAATAAATAATATTTGACTAATAAATACAAACTGGAAATCACAATGGTCAAGGACATTTAAAAATATATATTTAAAAATAATAGTGTAGGAGCTTCCCTGGTGGCACAGTGGTTGAGAGTCTGCCTGCCAATGCAGGGGACACGGGTTCGTGTCCCAGTCCGGGAAGATCCCACATGCCGCGGAGCGGCTGGGCCCATGATCCATGGCTGCTGAGCCTGCGTGTCCGGAGCCGGTGCTCCACAACGGGAGAGGCCACAACAGTGAGAAGCCCCTGAACAGCAAAAAAATATATATATATATAATAATAATAATAGTGTACTAGAAAAGGAACAAAAACAAAAGCTGAAATGTCATTGACTGATACATTAAAAATAAATAATGCAGATTCTCTAGTAATCAAAAAAATTTACGTTCAAATTCAAGTCAGCTTTTTAAAAAAAAATCCACTTATAAAGGATTATTGAGATAGGCTTTCTCACACCCTGGTGATAAAAATGTAAATTAATAAAATTTATCTAGAATGCAATTTGTCAACATACATCTGGGTTTTAAAAATATTTATATCTATTGTGATTTCAGGAACTTAAGCCTGTAAAAATACTAAAAAAATATAAACAAACACTTATGGAAATAGATGTATAATTCACTGTTATTTCTAGAAAAAGATAGGAAATACTCTAAAATCTAACAATAGAAGAAATATTTGAGTCTACAATAATTAATAATTTCCATCTATTGAGCTTTCATAGCATGTCCAGTTTTGTCAAGGGCTTTGCAGATGTGATCTCATTTTGTCTTTATAATGACCCAGGGAAGTAGGGACTCTGCACATTTCACATTTGAGAGATTGCTGTCAGAGAGATTAGGAACATAGTGGAGATGACCAAACTCATACGTGGTCAGGTTTGTATTCATCTGATTAAAAAGTGAATGTTCTTCAATATTATGTACTTATTATACTGTGCATCCATTTTAAATGAGGTGTTCATTTTGTTGAATCATCACTGAATTGACATAGAAACGATACTGGTCAAGAGTAAATATTTATTTCATTAAAGTTTGGTTATCCAAAGACTTGAAAGAAACAAGTGCCAGCTTCCGGTTTCCAGTTCCTCACGTTAGGAGCTTGGAAGGTGCCAGTTTGCCCTAACAACATGTAAAAAGTTGAACAGACTGAAAAATCAACGACTCTCTTTGGATCCATAAGAGAAGGGAGGATGCAGGGCAGACTGCTACCCCCAGGATTGGAGAGTCAGGCCAGTACAGGGAGTTGTAGCTCATTGAATAGAGGTCCATGAGCAGAAACCTCCATAGGAATGAGTGCCTGAGTGAGAAAACCTGGACAATAATTGAATAGTTGCTGGAGGCTGAGTATGGACAATTCTGAGAGTTAAACATTCCAGGGAAACCACTCTTGGGGGGTGGGGGGTGCACTGCAATTTTGTGAGATTTACCTCTGGGAGCTCTTCTGGGTTTCCGAGTGAATATTGGAGAAAAACACCCTTGTTCTTCTGGCAGGGAGAGAGGAAAAGGAGTTATTTTCAAATACACCAGAGCACTCTGATCTTAGTAAGGCCTGCCCTCAGGAGAAACTAGTTAAATAGAACCTAATATGCTAAGAGTTTTATAGTTTTAGCTCTTCTATTTATGTTTATGATCTATTTTGAATTAATTTTTGTACACAGTGTGAGCAAAGGGTCCAACTTCATTATCTTACATGTTGATACTCAGGTGTCCAGCACTATTTGTTGAGAAACTATTCTTTTTCATTGAATTACTATGGCACCCTGCTGAAAACCAGTTGAGTGCTTGTTTCTGGACTCTCAATTTTATTCGATTGATCTATATGTCAATCCTATGACAGTACCACACTGTCTTAATTACTGTAGCTTTGTGCATGCCACATTCTAAATATTAAAAAGTAACAAGTGAAATTAATTTCAACTATATATTTTATTTAGCCCGACATATCTAAAGCATTATCATTTTAACATGTAGGAAATATAAATTCTTACTGAGGTATTTTACATTATTTTTTAATTAACTTTTAGATTCGACGATCTATATGTTATAGCACAGTTCAGACTTCCACATTTCCAGTGCTCAATAGACATATGTGGCTAGTGGCTACTGTATCAGACAGCACTTCTCTAGGAGAAAACACTCTCGGAGAATATTTTCATAACCTTGTGGTAGGCAATGATTTTTTAAACAGTAAAAAATAAAGCACAAATCATAAATGAAACAAATTATAAATCTGACCAATAAAAAAGTATTTCTGTTCATCAAATATACTCTTTTTTAAAAAAAATAATAATTATTTATTTATTTATTTTTGTCTGTATCAGGTCACTGATTATTAAAGCACATTATAGACAGGGAGAATAATTTCAGTACATACATTCAACCAAGGACTCACCCAAAATATATAAAATATATAAATATATAAAGTCCTACACATCAATAAGTAAAAGTCTTGATTGAGAATTTCATAAAAATGTATTGAAGTTTTGCTTGATATCATTTAGTTTTCACAGAAATGATAATTAAAATACAAGAAAACACCACTATCCAACCACTAAAATGAAAAAGAAAAAGGCAATACTAAGTGTAAAACAAATGGAATTCACACATTGCTTATAGGGAGTGTATACCTGTATGACCATTTTGGAAAAATTGTTTGGCAGTGTCTATTAACATTAAGCATTTGTTTTCTCTATACCATTCCTAAGTATATACGAAACAGAAATGAGTACATATATCCAACAAAATATATGTTTAAAAATGCTCATTTCAGAACAATATATAGCTGCCAAAAATTACAAAGTCCCCAACACTCATCAACAATACCATGGGTAATCATGTAATGATATATTCACCAGTGGACTATATTAACAGTGGAAATGAACAGACAGCATATATAGACAGAAGTATGTATAACACTCACAGATACAACATTCAGGAAAACAAGCCAGATGTATAAGTGTATCTATTGTACCAGCCCATTTATATGAGTCAGAAGAGAAACAAATGAATCTGGTGTAATTACCGCCAAAATAATGGGCATTTTGTGGAGGGTATTGAGCGAGAGAGGACAAGAGAGAGCCTTTCACATTGCTGGAAATAGTCTATATCTTAACTGTGTGATGATTGCACAAGGGTAGGCATATGGAAAATTTCATCAGCTGGTACACCTAAGATTTGTGCATTTTATTGCATGCACGTTATGCCTCAATACAAATTTTGAAAGTCTTAAAAGTCTAATATGAGGCAATGAAAGATTCCTGTAGGTCAAACAACTCAGGAGTGATATGAATAAAAATTTAATGATATAGAAGATAAGTCTTTTCAAGGAAATAAAGATTGCTTGGACTAGAGCATGATACAGACTTTTCTAAGCTGTTTTATCCATCATTTTTTTAGTCTATTTGGTTTGAATTTGAATTATTTTTATATTATGGCAGTTTTTATAGCTAAATTGTTTCCATGATTTGAAATCTTCAGATATATTTAAGGGCAGAAAGAAAATAATTGCTATAATGAGTGAAAAAGAAGTCTTCCTGCCTCAAGCTTACAAAGATAAGAGGGCATTTAATGGAGTTTTTAGTTTGACTTTAAAAAGCACCCTACATGGGAGAACCCTCTTTCCATGTAAGTTAATGATCCAGCAAGAGTATTCATGAATGGCAAACTAGTATGCTCTCTCTAGGGTAGGAAGGAAGCAGAAAGAGTAAGTGGGGTGACTTATGCCATAAAAGACCCAGTAACATTTATCCTATCAGAACTGGTCTAGAAAAAGATAAAATGCAGACAAAGGAAGACACATTAGGTAGGACACAAAGGGTGCAGTTAGTCCTTCATTGTGGACAGTAACTCTTTAAAGTGTCTCTGGCCAGTTTCTCTGTATTCCCAGAGGCTATTATTTAAGCTTTATGTCTTAGAACAAATTCTCTAGAAGCAGAACTTGAAACAGGAATTCCTTTGCTTGTGATTTCTTGATGGAGTAACTCTCCAGTGAAATTTGTAAGAGACCAAGGGAAGCAGAGTAGGACATCAGGCATAAATTTGGGTCCAGCATAGTCAGGACTAGACTAGCCTCAGCCTGATCCCATAGGGAACTCTGGAGTGGGAATCAGCCACAGGGTTACCCTAACCAGAAGCAAGGGGGGTGCATTTTTGAGCTCTTACATCAGTTCATCTTGCAGGCCTGGCATGGGAGAAGGGGCAAGGATGGCATTTTTCAGGAGAAGGGGCAGACAATGCTCTCAGCAGCTGAGGAATGGGGGACTACCCAGATAAAGGGGATGTGTGAGGGGTGCCAGCAGCATATATGCACCTAGAAGAAGGGTGGAAGGAGGGGTCTTAACCCCACCCTTTCTTGCTTACCCAAGGCAATTGAGCAAGTGTCTACCTGTCTTCACATTTAGGTTGGTGTTACTCAAGCTTTAGCAATTTGCAAAAAGTATATACCATTATTGTCAAATCACCTTATCAATACTTTTCTTTAAATTGATTCACTAATTTTTTTTTGTAAACAAATTACACTTTGATTTAGCAATGCTGTCTGTGAAACTACTATATGTTTGGGTTACTACAATCTTAACACATAGCCAAAAACATGTACAACTATTAATATTTAAATACAATATGTTAGTATGATCTGAAAACCTCTCTCATGACACCAGTGGTCCAAGTACCATCCTTTGAAGACCATTGGTTTAAGGGGTGTCCAAAAGCACACTTGATCTCAAAATATGACCTTTATTATAGGAAACTTATTATGGTGTCTGAAGTTACCATCCAGAAAGCTAAATCTTTGCATTACAGTTGAAAAATGTAAATATGTCAATTGAGAAGGAAAAATCATTACCAAACGTTATTACAGTTAATCTTGACCCTTGTATACAGCAGGGCTCCCAGAGAATGGATGGAATACCAGAGAGGTAATTTTTTAAAAAAAATTTATTGAGGTATAGTTAATTTACAGTGTTATGTTAGTTTCAAGTGTACAGCAAAGTGATTCTGTTATACACACACACACACACACACACACACACACACACACATATTCTTTTTTTACATTCTCTTCCGTTATAAGTTACTACATGATATTAAGTTTATTTCCCTGTGCTATACAGTAGGTCCTTGCTGCTTATCTATTTTATATATAGTAGTATGTATACATTAATCCCAAACTCCTAATTTATCCATGACCCCCCCCCCCCCGGCCCTTTCCCCTTTGGTAACCATAAGTTTGTTTTCTATGTCTGTGAATATATTTCTGTTTTCTAAATAAGTTCATTTGCATCATTTTTTTAGAGTCCCCAAATAAGTGATATCATATGATACTTGTCTTTCTCTGTTTCACTTACTTTCTTAGTATGATAATCTCTAGGTCCATCCATGTTGCTGCAAATGGCATTATTTCACTCTTTTTTTATGGCCGAGTAATATTCCATTGCATATATGTACCACATTTTCTTTATCCATTCATCTGTCAATTGACACTTAAGTTGCTTCCATGTCTTGGTTATTGTAAATAGTGCTGCTATGAACATTGGGGTGCGTGCATCTTTTCGAATTAGAGTTTTCAGTTACCATATGATCCTACAATCCCACTCCTGGGCATATATCCAGAAAAACTCTAATTAGAGAGGTAAATTTTGATATTTGAGATGGGGAGATCATAGATCCTGCCCACGATAGTTAGAGGAGAGGATGAAAATATCTATATATATTTTATGAAAATATTTATGAATATATATACACACACACACACACACACACACGCACACACAAATACAAAAGGGAAGTGGAGGAGAAGTGATCAGGATGTCAAGAAAAGTATCAAAATCCAGCCTGGCTACATTCCAAATTTCAGTGATTAAGACACGTTGATATTAGTGAAAATTTGGACTTGTAGACCAATGGAACAGAATATAAATCACCTATATAGTCAATTGGTTTATGACAAAATCACCAGCACAATAGAATGGAATGGGTAAAAGAAAGTCTTTTCAATGAATGACGCTAAACTGGATATTCATTTGCCAAAAAAAAAGAACCTTAGCCATTATTGACACCATACACAAAAAGTAACTCTAAATAGATTATTGCTGTAAGAGTGAACTTAAAACTATAAAACTTAGAGAATAAAAGAGAAAAATACCTTTGTGGTTTTTGGCTAAGCAAAGATTGCTTACAACACAAAAAGCCTGAACCGTTAGAGAAAAACAGGGTAAATTGAATTGCATCTTTTTTTTTTTTAAGCTCTTTTAAAAGGCATTATCAAGAAAACAAAAAGGCAAGTGACAGTGAGAAAGTACTTGCAACACATGTATATCAGACAAAGGACTTGTATCCAGAATGTATATATAAGAAAAAAAACTCCTACAACTCAATAAGAAAACACACAAGCTGATAAAATATGGGCAAAAATTTGAATAGAGACTTCACTAAAGAAGATATGCAAATCTTGTGCCAATAAGCACATGAAGGGATGCTCAATAACATTAGTCATCAGGGAAATGCAAACCAAAGCCACAAATAAATACCAGTACAGACTGCTGGGCAAAGGGGAGCCAGTGTCCTGATTTAACTTTTGGAGGGTTTCTTCCTGTATTTTAATAGCAGGTCTTTTCAATTTTCAAGGGCAAATATAAGCAGAAATCATCAACAAGCCAACCCCAAGGGGATGGGGGCATACATGATTTCATTAGACCAATTTAAAACATGATAAATAATTCTAAAGATGCTGTTTTTCATCTTTTCCATAATGAATGTGGGAGGTGCAGGATGCTTAGTTTTGTGTGTCATTTCAGGCTGCGATAAGGTGCTCCCCTGGGTCCTGCCTCAGTGATGCTGCCTCACTCTTAGGCAGGGAAACAAAACGACACCAGCTTGCATCCTGGCTTTGTCATATCCATGCCTGAAGATGCTTTTACGTAGGCGATTCTGGAAATGTGGGGATTTAAGTTCTACTCCTCGAATAATTCTCTCAGAGAAATGGGATTTTTAGATGTTGGATTGTGAAGTTAAGAGGAGAGAGAAGATGAAGACTATTGCTAAATAAATGTCCTGCTTCTGCTGTTGGGATAGATACAACATCGTCCCAGCTGCCACCGGTCACCACTAAATGATTGTGCGTTTGTCACACTTCATTTAGCAGCCTTTCAGGACTGGCTGAACTCGAGCCTGGCCAAGATTATAGACTGTTAAAAGTCTCTAAACCAGAGCTCATAATAAATCCCCCCACGAAGCCAGGGCCAAAAATGAAGGGAGCCAGGTTATCACAGGGCTTTGTGAAAAGGATAAATGTAGGATCAATACTGCAGAGAAGGGCTGGGGAAAGGAAAGAAGAAAGGCAGACATTTTCTGGAGATAAATTTGCACAGATTTTTCTGTTTCTATATGAGCCTCACTAGCTGCAGGCAAATCACTCTCATCAACCCCATAATCATCATCTACAAACACTAAAGTAATAGAAACTGTGTAAGAGTCCAAGGAATTGGGAAGAGTGCTTGCAACGTGGGCTGGGGCAGGAAGTAAGAGAATTAATGTTGAGCCTTGACATTGTTACAACGATGCTAGTCTATAAGCATATGTCTGCAGTCCATGGAAAGAAGCTGTGGGGTAGAAGAGATGTGATCTTTTCCTTGAAATCAATTAGAATTTTCTTGCAGTCAAATGTATAGATACCTATTGCAAAAGGTAAAGAAAAGAAAAGTGTACCAGGTAGCTGATCCCATCTTGAATGGTCTTCTGAGACCTCGTCTCAGACCCATCCTCTTTGATCGGCTCTGTTATGTGGATGTCAACACCAACAAAGATGTTCAGAGTCAAAGAGTGGAGGGACATCTTCAGAGTGCCTGCTGGAGAAGGTGGATGAATGCCAGATTCTGGTCTGTGAACCAGGAAGGAAGGCAGATATAAACAGGTAAAAATTACATGGTGTCACAGGGACTGGGACAAAGCTAGGTGCAGGGGGCTGTCCAAACCAAGTCTGTAGGGGGGATGATCCAGAATAAGACGTATGTGTGAGGAATGGATGGATCATAAAATGCCAGGAGGAGAGGATGTAAGGTGAGCCTGGAGAGGTGGACAGAAGCCAGGTCACGAAAGGGCTTCACATCCGTGCTAAGGAGTTTCAACTTTATGCCTGAAGGTAATGCAGAGACATGGAGAGTCTCAGGACATTGGAGGATCTTAAGAGCCTTATAAGAGTGTGAAGAATGGATTAGAGGGGAGCAAAACTAAAGGCAGGGAGATTGGTGACTATAGCTATACTGGTCCAAGTAAGAAATGGTGATAAACTGGCTTACTGAAGAGACAGAGGTGGAGAAATGGGGAAAAAAGTAGATGGATTCAAAGAGGCAGTACTGACATGGATTAGTGTGATTTCTTGACTGGTAACAGTGTTTCCCTGATTTGCTATTTGAAGTTTGACAGAGCAATATCTCAGCCTCAACTTGGTCTTACTCATGGGAAGTCTAATGCTTCTTGCTAAGTTGCCCATTCACTGATATGTTCAAATATCTTTGGGAGCATCCTCATGAATCTCTCCTTGAATTTGAAAGACTGTAGTACCATTATGAGAAGTTGGGTCATCTAGTCTAGTCTAAGAGGATATATTATGCCACTGAACTCTAGAGCTAGAGGCTTAGAGATGGCAGACAAAACCTTGTCAAGAAAGACTGTCCTATCCCCGTGGCTGCAGCTCCTGTCACCTTTATGTGACCCCCTGTTTTGTCCAAAGCAAATGTGAGCACTTGTTCTGTCTACCTTGACCGTTGATGCAAACTCCTGCTGTGGTTACAGCGGTTTTTCCTAGTCTTTCACCAACCCCAATGGTAATTTGCTCATTGAAGGATGTACCTGACACAATTGTCATGGGCTCCCAACATTAAATTTATTTAGGTCCAATCATATTGTCTCTTCCTCAGGGTGTAGGAATGTCCTATGATGTAGGATAGAAGAATTTCCACTCTCTGCAGTCTCAGGAAGCCACAGCCACCATTCCTATACAACACTTATGTCTTGGGTCAGGTTCCCAGTAGCTGACCTTGAGGTGATGATGATTCATGAGCAAGTGATTCATTAAGAAAGTGCTTCTAGGGAAAGACTGTCAGGGAGCAGAGCAGGGAAGAGGGAAGAGGCCAAGCAAGGATGTGGTTTCAGGCAAAGCCCCAGTCTCAGCCTGATCCTACAGGAAGCTACAGCATGTAAGTCCCACCTCAGAGTTTTCCTTGACTCAAGGCAGGGTAGCTGGGCTTTCCTACTCATTAGCCAAGTTCCATTCGGGGGGCTATAAACTACCAGGCACTTCCTGATTTCTTCTAGTGACGTGGGCAGAGAAGCTTAAGGAGCCCAAGGACAGTCATGCAATGATGTTTGCAGATGTGAGCCTTAAGGCTACAGCACACAGAGCTGAGGGATGAGAGCACAGAGATGGTAAGATGGACCCGAGGAACTGTCAGGAACTGTTAGAGTGGTGGGTGAACCATTAGAGGACCACCGACAATGCTCAGACTATACCTGGTTTTGTGCATGAAGTGGTTCACCCATATTTTTGTAATTTCATGATGGTTTTTCATAGGTGCCTTGTTGAATTCACTGATTCTGGGGGTTTTGTCATGTTCAATTATTTTCTTATCCAATCACATTCTAAAAGTTTTGAGCTTGGAGGGAGGAGGAGGTAAGGGACTCTTGATTTTCCCCTCCTCCAAAGCCCTGGATTCTTTATAAAAATTTCCCTATAACCGTCAGCCTCTACATTTCAATATTGTTTCTCTCATATATGTCCAACATTGAAGTTCCCAGTGCATCAGAAACTGTTACTGTTAAATTTGGGGATGAGGGAAGAATCTAGAATGATACCCAGGAATTTACTCCATCCACTGGACCCCAGAGCACTAGCTTCTCTGGGCATGTCAGCAACCAGGGAGAAGGCTTGGGAGTCTGAGCTCCCTGTAGGCAATTTCCCTGGTTCATACAATTTAAAGGGCAAAGAACTGACAGGTTGCGAGATACTCTTGGGCTTGCTGAAGAACATGAGAAAGCTATGAGTGAACTTCAGAGAGGAGCTTCAACCCAGATTCTCTCCTGAAACTAAAGATATAAGAAAACTCAGGTATATTTGTTGTTCTAAGATACACATTTCCTACAATCATAGAGCAATAGAGCTAAATCAGAACTATGAGATCATCTGATTATACCCTTCATGTTACAAGCCCAGAAAAGCTAGGTGACATGCCATGGGTCACCCCGTTAATTGGTTGCAAGGCCAATGCTAGAATCAAGGTCTTATGGTTTCTATCAAGGTAAATACATTCTTGAATATAAAGATCACAGATGTAGAGAACAAACTTATGGTTACTAAGGGGGAAAGGAATTGACATATACACACTACTATATGTAAACTAGATAACTAATACGAACCTACTGTTTATGTTTCCCACGCTCCCACCGCCACGGTTTCTACTGGGTTGAGCCAGTGAGAGATTAGAAGATGGGAAGGAGGAAAAGAAGGGTGCCTCTTACCTCCTGTTGGCACATGCCTCAGGCAAGCCTCCCCAGGACTCTGCTGTCTGGGGGTGCTGCAGGCCTCCTGCTGTCAGATGGGACACTTTTCCTCTTTGACCTCTCTGTCCTTCAGCAACCTGTGCAACCAGCTCTCTGTCCCTGAATAAAATATTCCCAATTCTGTTTTCCTAGCTAAATTTTGCCTGATCCAGATTTCACAAAGTTGGGTCTAATGTCAAACCATTTCTAAAAAAGAGTCTTTTGCTGACAACAAAAGAATGAATATTAAACTATATATTTCTTTATTTATTTTAAACTATATTTTATATTTTCAGCTGTGGCTTTTCTCTCTTTTCAAAAATACATTCCAAAGTATATTTGATTATTCATGCGAGATTATCTTGTTAACAACTCCCATTTCCGAGTGAGGTCAGGTGCATGCAGAGAGCAGTTTGCTTACTCTTCAATTATGGCATTTGCCATAGTTTATATTACAGTTTAATTTTCATTATCTTTTTCCATGCCTGACTCTTAACTGGATTATAAATACTTAGAAGGCAGAAGGAAACAGGCCTAAATCTAATGTTAAATCTCAAAAAAGAAGAATAGTATTGATCACATAGTAAATTTTTACTAAATGTTTGTAGAATTAATAGTGGTAGGGAGGAAAAGGTCAGATTCTATAGATACATGGTTCTGGTTTTATCAGGACCTCATGAGCTGTTTACATAAGAATTTATCCCCAGTTCCTTCAGCTGGATGTGTATAACCTTTCTTGGTGATGCAAATTTAACATGAAATTCATTGCTTGATAAGGCATATGACGTTTTCTGTAGAGATGGAAGCTTCTGCTTTTTATACAGAAACTAAGCACAGATAAAAAGCTCCAAGCCAGATACCAAGTCAAACACTGGTTGCCTCAAGGCTGTTTGATTTGGGTTTGATATTTCTGCCTCAATTAGATTCAAATAGATTCCAACACCATCATTTTGAGTTATTTCAGTTTATTTAATGATCTTAGTTTGGAATACCCAGAAGCAGGGCCCAAAACAAGGATCCAAGTTAACAAGTAGCAATTAATTTATTTGAGAGGCGATCTCATGAAGCACACTGGTAAGGACTGGGGAAGTGAGACAGGGAAGGGAAGGTGGCCAACAGAGGGTGTCTTAATAAACCAGGTTCCCCTTTGAGTGACTAAGGCTCCATCTTGCTGGGGAATTCTTGGTGAGTCACAGGGCAAGGAGTTGATGTATTTTTCTATCAACTCTGGTCCATCACTGGCTGAGAGCAGTTCCCAGGGTTTTAAATCCATCACCCATCTGGGCAATTCTATGTACAGGCTGTACATGTACCCAGGGGCAGACAAGGTCTTAAGACTGAGGGCTGCAGGTTCTTGAGATGTAAAACCATCAGTAATTATAGGAAGGTGAGTGTTAAGTAAGGGGGAATTGATGGGGTACTGACAGCATCTTCTAATATAGAAGATTATAATACATGCTCAACATCCAGTAAGAGGTATCACATATGCATGAGTTTGTGTGTATGTGTTTATGTGTAGACATGCTTGTGAGTAGGTGTACATTTTTTTCAGCTTAAAAAATCTTCTATATTGAAAAGATAATGTAAGATGAGGAATGTCTGTAATTCCATCCTTCTCTGAAGGTCCAAACCTTTTACCTGATTCTTTGAAAATACACTTCTTACTTGCTACCTTGTGTGGTTGATGCAAATAAGCATACCTAAATAAGTTTCCTTGCACATAGATGTGGTTTTTTTTTTAATATCCTGCAGCATCTAACACAATATCTTGAATGTGCTAGATGCTCAGTATTTAGTTGGTGAATGAAAGATGTAGTGGACTAGGCTGTTGTATGGCAAAATTTACTTTCTCCCTTTAACTGCAAGAGAGGGGTTACTCTGTGCCCCACTGATGTTGAGCTTGGCAATGAGACTTCTTCAGGCCACATCATGGGCCGGGTGTAGCCCCCATCACTTGACTTAGGACTTGGCTATGTGACTTGCTTTGTTAAAAGGGATGTTAGTACATGTGACACAAGCAAATGCTTGAAATGTGCTTCATATTTAGAGTTGGTCTCTTGCAATTCTACATTTCTACCTGAAATGTAGCTCCTGCTTTAAGGAAGATGAAAAACAGGTGAGGTTGACCTGTATCCAGCATCCAGCTTTGAGCCAAGCCCATTTAAGTCCATCCTTGATGAGTCTACCAACAGATAACATGAAGTGGAATGAAAGATTTTTTTAAGCACTGAGTTTTGGGATGATTTGTCATACAGCACTGTTATGACAATAGCTAACTGATAAAGTAAGCAAGCAAATCCTATAAGTATTGGAACAGGACAATATTGGTCATGATAGAGTTAGTTTTTGTAAAATATTAGACATACAAATGTAGAAATTGTTTTAATATGCTAATATTTTCTCAATAATGGTAACTGATTCAAACCTCTTTAGAAATGCATAGTACTAAACATGGGGTTAGAAAAGTAGTGAAAAACAACACAAACTAGAATTCATTCTTTAATTGTATCAAAGAAGGGTTAAACAACACACACCATGTGACATACAAAAATACAATATGAAATATTTTATTCAAGCCTAGTCTTTCAATTCTCAAGTCAGATTTTACAGTTTTAGAGAGATCTTTACTAATCACCCTAATCTTGTCCACTCAATCCCTCCTATCATTATATATAACCCCCCTTCTCTTTCGTTTGTAACATTTATTACATTTCAATGTTCTCTTATTTATTTGTTTATTTGTTTATTATCTGTGTCCTCCAATAGAATGTAAGCCTTATTAAGAACAAGGTTTTGTCCCTTTTTCTCATCTTTGTGTCCCAGCATCTACAAATGGTACCTGGTACATGGTATCCAATAAAGAGCTGTTTAAAAAGTGGATGTCTAATGGCCACTAATAACAGATACTACTTTTCATATTATAGTTATTCCTGAGACATTTTTGTTAACTTCTAGTTTTGAATTTCTGCTCTTAATCAATTTAGTAAAAGCTCCAGCCTTCATAATAAGGTGTTGCTGAGTGCTCCGTTGAATAGGGTAGAGTAGTTCCAGTTGCATTAGATGGGATTTTTGAACAGAGGGCTTTTTTTTCTCCTATATTACAGTGAAATGTGTGCAATGGTTTCAGGTATCTGTCCTTCATCTGAGTGGAACTACACCCAAATGATGGGGAAATTACCCAAAAGCACATTTAGACTTTATTGGATTTTTCTGATCTTGTTATTCGTTTCCTCTGGCAGCCAGCTTCAAAACAAGCAAGGGAGCGCTACATTCCAAATTGCATCTTTTAAATGTGAATATTGTGCCTGTTCCTTTATGTTTTATGCATTGTTTGCAAATAGGAAACACGGTCACCTCATATTATGGATTTGCTTTGGAAAATGATTTCAAAGAAAGTTCGATATCAGGAGCACAGAACTTAGCTCTGACTTTGCTGAATGCCTGATTTAATAAAGAGGATAATTTAAAGTAAGACCTTGCCCTTTGGCCTCATTATTGTAAACTGGTGGGAATTAGCTTTGAACTGTGTATACTTAATAAATATGTACTTACCCAGTAAACTGTGAAAAGCACTGTATGGGCCTTGAATTCAAGAGGTACAATATATTTTTCAAAATACATCAAGGCAAAATTTACCTACCTGATAACATGTGAAAGGAATTCTGAGCATAAGTAAGGTGACTGTTATATAATTGCAGATTTAGGACCAAGTTGACCAAAAATTCTACCAGAAATGTCACTAAGCTAAAAGGAACTCTTTTGGCTATGGATTACACTTTACTTACAAATGCAGCTTTCTTATTTGCCTGTGCTACTGAAATCTTGGTACATCTTTTCAATAGTAACTTATCGTCCTATGATAGGTTCTTTCTGTTGCTGTAGGTCTCAACTCAAAGTATGTCTTTCCCTGTCCACCATCTTTTATATTGCCCCCACTACACTATTATATTCACCATTTTCTTTCCTTTATAACATTTATTGTTCTCAGACAGTTTTATTGTTCATTTACTTGTTTACATTTTTGTTTATCTATACCTCCCCTAGAATGGAAGTTCACAGAAGCAGGGATGTGTCTATATTTTCTATCTTTATGTTTGCAACTTCTGGAATGTCATGTGTTCCATAAAATAATACACAATAAAAATGTGTGAAATTCTTACAACCCAACAATAAAAAGACAAACCCAATTAAAAATGGGCAAAGGAATTGAATAGACAATTCTCCAAAGAATTTCCACATGCCAGTAAGAACACGAAAAGATGCTCAACATCATTAATCATTAAAGAAAGGGAAATGAAACCCATAATGTGATACCACTTTACATATACTAGAATGCCTATAATCAAAATAAGAGATAAGGGACTTCCCTGGTGGTCCAGTGGCTAAGACTCCACGCTCCCAATGCAGGAGGCCTGGGTTTGATCCCTGGTCAGGGAACTAGATCCCACATGCCGCAACTAAGACCCGGCACAGCCAAATAAATACATAAATTAAAATAAATAAACAGATAATAATAAGTGTTGAAGAGGATGTAAATAGATTGGAAACTTTTCCATCGCTGGTAAAAATGTAAAATGGTACAGTCATTTTGGAAAATAGTTTGTCAATTCATCAAAACTTTAAGCATAGAATTAGCATATGATCCAGTATCTTTACTCCTTGGCATAAACCCAAGAGAACTGCAAATACATATTCACACAAAACCTTGTTCATGAATGTTCATAGCAACATTATTCATAATAGTCAAAAAGGGAAACAACCTAAATGCCCATCAATTGAAGAATGGATAAACAAAATGTGATATACCTGTATAATGGAAAGTTATTTGGCCATTACAAAGGAATAAAGCACTGACACATAGTGCAACATGGGATGGTGCCTGAGAACATAATGTTAAGTGAAAGAAGTCAGACACAAAAGGCCACAAATTGTATAATTCCACTTGTGTGAAATGTCCAGAATAAGCAAATACATAAATAAAGAGCTTAAACTAATGGTTGCCAGGGGCCAGAGGAAAGAGAGAATGTGAACGACTGTTAAAGGATACGGAGGTTCTTTTATGGATGATGAAAATGTTCTGGAATTAGAGAGTGCTGATAATTGCAAAACTTTGTGAATCTATAAAAATACTGAATTGTACATTTAAAAATGAATTTTATGATATCTAAATTATATCTCAATTGTGGAATAAAGTTGATGATAATAACTACCATTAGTAAGATGCCTATACACCAGGTATTGTGCTAAAGACTTTACATGCAGTATAAATTTTTACCCATTCACAACTCTATAAGGAAAATTCTATTATTATGCCCATTTTATAGATGAGAAAGCTGGAAGTTGGAAAGATTAAATAACTTGTCCAGGGCCATAGAGCTAAGCAGTGGTAGAATTGGGAATACCAGGGAACACCTAGGCAGTGCATCTGGTTCCTGAGCTGGGGTGATTGGAGGTACAGGAATAATACAGCCAGAAAGATGTGTTTTATGTTAACTGGTGTATATGCTTGAATTCTCAACTTTCTGTGAAAGTACAATTCTTTGAACTCTTTTGAGCTCATGAGAATAGTCAATATTTATAAACTGATTGACAACTAACTACAAACAGCATAGAGTAACTCGATAGATTTAGACAATAGTTTTCGAAGCAAACAGAAATCAATTAAAGAACCTTCAGTGTCTTTCATGTAAGTAGTAAGATTGGAGGTTAAAAGCTAGTGGAATAAAATGATAAATTTGGGCAATAAAATCTAGAGATTTTAACGGTCACTTTAATTTATATTTTAATTAATTTTTATTGGAGTATAGTTGATTTACAATGTTGTGTTAGCTTCTGCTGTACAGCAAGGTGAATCAGTTGTACATATACATATATCAACTCTTTTTTAGACTCCTTTCCCAGGTAGGTCATTACAGAGTATTGAGTAGAGTATCGTGAAAGCTGAGTCAGGGCACATGTGAGGAAAAGACGGAAGAGCAACCCAGCACAGGAGTGGCATGGGAACTCAATTTCACATCTAGATTTTTTTCTGCAAATAGAAAATAATGCCTACTCCTCCCCTGAAAATTATATACATTATATATATATATATATAGTCTGAAATCCTGACATTGTAACATCAGTGAGCCAAAGTTAACAAATATTTATTACCTGAAATTCATACTGTAGCTACAAGCAAAAATGATGTTGAATCTTTCTCAGGTAAATTTTTTCTAATAAATGTAAGCACATTCACATCTTTGTGTCTTGCTGTTTTGATCCACTTAATATTTTGAATAAAAGTTCTGTTACTCTTCCTGGATGCTGCCTTGCTCCCAAGGAAATCACTTATCTCCTGCTTTTTCTTTCATTGAGTTAATTATTTGTCAGACCTATGCAGGGTTTAGCCCCTCCTCCCGTTCCCCTGGGCGCATTGAAATAATTTTTAATTTTTTAACCTACTGCAGAAATGCAAGAAGGTGGGGAAAGGGGGAGCAGGATGTTCAAGGAAAATTGTTTAAAGGAGGATCCAGAAGCAGAAAATCAGTCACCAGTAATTGCAAGTCTCTTTATACATCCAACACTAGTTTTGTGCTTTTGTGGGCTCTAAGGTATTTTGTGACATCAAAGTTGTTATAATCTTACTGCTTCCTCCCTCTCTCCTTCTTTTCCTCCTTCCTTTTTCTCCCTTATTTTGGCCACCCCATGCCTGCCTTCCTTCCTTCCTTCCTTTCTCTTGATTTCTTCTTCAATACCCTACAACTTTCCGTAAAATATTTAAGATTATGAATTTATAGTCTATTTAGAGGCACACATTAAATGAGAGCAATAGAGCATATAATAAGGTGGTAATTATGCAACCAGTATAACTAAGGAGAAAGAGAAAGGAGATGGCTGTGTGGGCAGCAGCAATTAGATTTCACACACACACTGTGATGAGAACTTGACCTTGAAGATTAGAGAATTAGGGCCAATGGGAAGTCAAAGGGAGAGTACAGCAGAGCAAAGGCTGGTTTGGGTAGAGCCACAGAAGCAGGAAAGAAGAGGTAAGGGTGGGGAAGGGAGACGGGTGTCTCAGGACCCTCCTTCTCTGATGGACTTGCTGGCCACCTGTCCCCTAGACTTTTTAAATTTCTATTAACAAGCCAGGCAACATTTTCACCCAAGTGTCACTAGCCAGTGACCACTCAATGAAGTTGCATGAATTCCAGGCCATCCCACTTGAAAGAAAATTATTCTTATTGATCACTTCTGCAATCTTCATAGTTTTATCCCCAGCTTTCTTGTAAACACCTACATGCAAGACACATGATTCCATGATTTGCCCAAATGTGGCCAGAAAATCTGTGCAGAATCAGGTTTTTACCTCCTCCATCTGGGAAATGCAGGGAAGTTTATGAACAAAGCACCAGCCCAACTAGATACAGTTACTTGGCCAGAAAGAAAAAAAATTACAGTTTTAATAATAATTATCACAAAAAAGAGAAGGGAGAGATAGGTTTTTAATATAATAGAGCTGTCCCCAAACTTCATTAAAATCAAAGTCCAATTTGACCTTGGGATAAGAGAGATAGGTTTTTAATATAATAGAGCTGTCCGCAAACTTCATTAAAATCAAAGTCCAATTTGACCTTGGGATAAGCCTTCTTAACACTTCTTTTTCGTCTTCTCAACTTTTCTAACTATGGTTTTTGAGACTCATTCTTGAACAAAGCTTTTATGTTTCATTCTGGGGCTCATGCACCTGACACTCTTTGTCATCATTTTACAAAGAAGTGTACTATGTATTCAGACTCTAGTTGTTGAAGATTCTACTTTCATAATGTGATCAAGAGTTTTCAATGACATCTCAAATTCAACTGAAGTTTCCATCTCAATTTCTGTCCTGGTAACTTAACAAACACTGAGCAAATATTTTAGGCCTGGACCAGGCTTGGACTTGAATGTATAACCTTATTTGTTTTTCAAAAATATCATCCATTTTTTATCACTTCATAAGTACGTACACACCTGTAGCATTCAGAGTCATGAGGAGGGTATTTGGTTAAGCTCACTAACTTGCTGAGTGAAGGATCATACCTGCCAGCCTGATAACAAGCAACACTTATATTTTCATGCCAGCAAAGTTACAAATTACAGTTACTCCTTGGAAGACCTTCAAGGGAGTTCTCCAATGGCTGACATTAAATATCAAATCTGTAAGTACTAACCTGCCCGTGTGCATTGACTCCATTTCGCCTCCTTTCTTCGCTCAGGGTGGTGATTAAGAGTGTGGGCTCTGGAACCTGTTTGCCTGGCTGAGAATGCAAACTACAATAATTACCAAATAGGAGAGCTTGAGCAAATTTTCTCACTTCTCTTTGCCCTCACTTTCCTTATGTAAAGCACTGATAATAATAATACCTACATCATAGTATTGTTATTTGGAATAATACATGTAAAGGACATGGAAGAGTACTTGGCTTACAATAAGCACTCAGTAAATGCTAGTTTATTATCTCTACCCATTAATTACCCCCATTCCACTTCACCCTTGGGTTGAACATCATTTACATGATTTTCTAATGACTATTTCCAAAGCATGTTATCAGGCAAAATAGATCAAATGAGCTCTGTTTAATGATTTAATTAATTAATCATTTGGGCTTTATTTAAATTAAGTCCTAGACATTTTTTTAAATCTAAGATATATTAATTTGCTTGGCCTATTCCCTAGGCTCTTGTGAATAAAGGATGCTTGAATGAAGCATACTCTTTATCCTTGCTCCAAATTGCCCTGTCTGAAGGCTCTTTGAAATGGCATCCCTGTCAGGCAATTCAAAGAGTTTTGAAAACAAACAAGCCAAACCTCAGCCAGTCTGGCTGTAGTCTACATAATCAATAAGTGGAACTTGAGTAACCTAATTTTTAGTTAGGCTACTTATACTTAGCACTTTTTGGTTTCTTTAATGTCCATCTAATATTTTAGCAACCCTTATTTAGACTGGAAGATAGTTTTCAAACTCTGGGGAATCTAATCAAAATGAGTGAAAGCAGAAGTCAAACAATGCGTTGTCATACTTGGTGGGTTGTGGGCGTGGATTTTCTTTTCCTTTCCATTTTTGTTCTTTTAGGTAATGAATCCAAAACACTTATGATTTGCCAAGATTATATTCTCTGGAACTGGAAAAGTAACACAGAATAACAGAAATAATATTCCAATCCACTGATTATCCTCTACGATGGCATTTTGGAAAGTAAAATGAGGGACTTCTTTCTAATTTGCTTCATGTTTTTTTAAGAAACAAAGGCAAATTTGTATCCCCTTAATTTTACGAGCTTTGTCCTTTTTATTTTCTCTTATTACATTTAACAGTTACAATTTAATAAGGCTAGTTGAAAAGCAATTTTTTCATAAAAATTTATCTTTATGGAGACTTTGAGAAGGCTAATTTCTATTTCTTTGTTTTTGGAGTGAATGTTTTAGTTCATATACCTGACTTAACCTTCTCATTTATTTGGAAGACATATTCCTTCTTTATTTCAACACCATCCGCCTTCTTGAGACATTCAAGGTGTTTCCAAATAGTCCGATAGAAAAGGGATGGATATGAATTCATGGGTGGGAAGAGTTTGGAAAAAAAATTTCAAAGAAACAAATGTTATTTTTTTCCTATAAAAAGGACAGGAGGTTAGTGGTAGATGAGAGGCTTCCTTTTTAAAATGCTAAAATAGTATCAGAGCTTCTACTCTTCCAAAGCACAGAGTTCTTAACTTCTTCCAAAATGGTACTGTATCCAGACCAATGATAACTTGTGCCCATTTGGAGATGATATCTATGATCTAAAATTCAATGTCATGTCCACAGACTTCCTGGAAATTGCTATCACCATCCTCTCTTTGAACAGAGTTTAGTTTAGACCAGCCCAAATCAGAAAATGTCTACAATGCCTATATGATCAAATTCATCATTAAGGGTTTCTAAGAACCATTTGTTTCAGGAAGGCAAAGCATGACCATCCAGATTTCATTCACGAAGTGATTGAGATCCACAAAAGTTATGGGGTTTATATGAAATCCCTCCTCTTATTAGGTATGCTGTTAAGGGCTATAAATAAAAAGAGATATGGGAAGGTGAATATCTACAGTGCTCTCTCCTCAAAACATAATTATTGAAATGACACTTTTTCTTTTGACCTTTTATACAATTTTAAAAGGACATCACCCAGCATTGTTTATATTATTTCCTTGGCAATATGTACTATTTAGCCGCATGTAGCTTCTTATTGAGCAAGTATTTTTTTCTTGTATCAGCTTCACAGGTGTGTGTTTGTTACCCCTCCCTACCATTTTGAAGATGCTAGTAACAGAGAAGTATTCTTTTGTGCAACTCCTGTCCACATTGTGTGCAATATGCCATAACAAATAGATAAATCATCCCCAGCCAGAGAGTTAATGCTAGGTTACAGTAATTTTGCCCTGAGTGCTGAAATCCTGGCACTTTCAGGGTTGTTACCCTATAATGTTATTTCAGTGAAGAAATAATCACACTTTTCTCTACCTCTTAAAAATATCTTCTGGTCTTTTCCAGAGCATTAATCATAAAATGTGTGTTTGATAAAAGGAGAATTAGGAAATAAAAAGAAATGAGTTAGATTCCAAACAGCATTGAAGGAAACTATGTGAATGCAGAGTATGTTGGGAGGTAAAGTTTTGGACTTTTGACATGTTAAATCGAAGAATATTAATAGTGAGATATTTCTCTATGCCTTCAGGATAGGAAATGTTGAATAAAGGTGAATGAGGTTTATTCTATTTTTTTTATTTTTTATGATTTTTCACATAGTCATTTTCCCTAAATTGTGCATTTCAAAAATAAAAACAGGGATATGTCTTTTCTTGAATAGTTAAAATGAAACTCTGATGGCTTAAAAATAGCCACCGGAAGGTAGTAAATAAGATTTAATTCACATTTACAGGATGGAAATTATTCAGTTAGCATGGTTTTCATGGCGCAAATTTCTATATACTTGATGTAAAGGCAGGTTTCTAACAATAAGGATGAAACAATATAAATATGAAAGCAAATACTGTTATTATATAAATAACCTCAGATATTTTAGATGTCTCCCTTTACCATATTTAATAAAAATGTAAGGCTCACAAAAGATAGGTTTTCCTAAAAGCAGTTCAAATTCAAATTGAAACATACAATGTAATAACACAAAGTGCACCAGATAAACTTTCATAAGATCTATGTCTTGTTTTTATTCCACCATTGACTAGCTCTAGGGTGACATGGGGGTAAATTATTTAACCTTTGTGAATATCAGTACTCTCATATTTTAAATGGTTAAAATATTAGTTTCTTGCCTCTTCTTGGGTGGTTGTGAACATCAAACAAAATGATGGATGCAATTGCGCTTTGTAAAATGGCAAAATCCCATATCAAGGTGAAATATTGCCCATCATATCTGCTTTCTTTCAGTTCTACTTCTTAACACAGCAATTCTTACCAACACATTTTAAGGGCTCTTGGACCTTGCAAATCAGACAGATACTGTAAGGGTCTTATAAACCTATCCTGTTGTCCTCATGGGAAGGATTCTTCAGGACTATTCAATAAAGTTCTTTACCAGATGTCTAACTGCATATACTTTCCAGAGTGTATCAGTAGATGATTTAGATAATATGAATTTTAGATTAAGTGGAATATTACTATTGGAAAACTCATTGAGAATAGCACAATGCCTCATGCATAGTATACCCTTAATATACATTAGTGGATTGAATGAGTGGGCTTATGGATTAATAGCAAGTGATCTGAATGTGACCCAACATGCGATAATATGACTGCCTGATGGAGCTTTGTGACTACTTTTCATAGCAGCAGTGATCTTTCTACTCAGGCCCTCCTGGGCACCCCAGCTCATACCCAATCTATGCATTTAAGCACTCTATAGTCTAACTGTATTCCAGAGAAGGGTTGATTCTCCAATATCTTACTAAAAATCCATAAAATCTGAATAATGAATCAACTTGAATTTATTGAGTAGCTACTATGTACAAAACATTGCTTTACTGTGCACAAAGAAATGTAAGAGTTGCTGTTCTATCAACGTAGTGAAATGAGTCAAGTGGATATCTACAAGACCATAAACACAAATAAATGTTGCGAAAAATATAACAATGAAATGTTCAAGCCTAAAATTCTGCTCTTAATATAAAAAGAGAAAGGAAAAACCATAATTTCCAGAAATGAATAAAAACACATAACCATGTAAGTAAGTGTACAAGTTGATGCTATAGCTCTTGACCAGGTCCTCATGCCTGGGGCTGGGGGCTGGACCTTCAATATCCATTTGGGACATGAGACAGGGACCACAACCTTGCCAGGTAAAGGCTGAAACTGACACTTCTGCATAAGGTCAGGCCCTGCTAAGCCCACTGGCCCAAGAACATGGAAAGAAAGCTTATCTCTGGCTTGACAATCTGGGCAACAATTTTAAAGCATGTTAACCATCAGGATATAGACAAGTTTCATTATCCCTCACCCCCTCCCAAAAAAATCCCGTTTGCTACCTATTTGTAGCCACACTCCCCTCCTTCACCCCTAACCACTGGTGATCAGTGATCCGTTCATCCCTCCAGAATGTCATACAGATGGAATCATACAATGTATAACCTGACACTGGCTTCTTTCTCTGGCCATAATGCCTTTGAGATTAATCTTATGTAAATGTACCAATAATTCCTTTCTTTACATTGTTGAGTAACATTCCATTGTATGGATGTGCCACAGCTTGTTTATCTGTCGATTCATTGAAGGACATTGTTTTTTTCCCAATTTTTGATTGACAATGAATAAAGTTCTATAAACATTGATGCACATTTCTCTAGAGTAAATCTCTATGAGTGAGGTTGTTTGGTTATATGCTAAGTATATGTTTAACTTTATAAGACACTGCCAAACCCTTTCCAAAGTCACTGTACCATTTTGCATGAACACCAGCAATCTATGAGAGTTTTAATTGCTTTGCCTTGTCACCAAGTCTTGGTCTTTTCAGTATTTTTTAATAACTATTTTAATTTTTCCAATAGATGTGTATCTCACAAAAGTTTTACTTTGCATTTTCCTGAAGGCAAATAGTGACAAACATCTTTTCAGGTACTTACTTGCCTTTTGTATATCCTCTCTGGTGAAGTGTCTGTTCAAGTCTTTTACTCTTTAAAAAAAAATTGTTTTCTATATGTTGAGTTTTAAGAGGTTTGGGCTTTTTTTTAAACATATTTTGGGAAAAAATTTGTTTTCTTTTTTGGTACCTTGAAAATATTCTTTCCCAGTTCTATAGTCTGTCTTTTCATTCTCTTTAACAGCGACTTTTTCAGAGCAAATTTTTTACATGTTAATAAATTTCAACTCATCATTTTTTTAATGAATTGTACTTTATGTGCCTAATGCCAGGTCACAAATACTTTTTGTTTCTTTCCTCTAAAAAATTTATAGTTTTATATTTTAGATTTAGATCTACTTTAAGGTAAAATTTTGTATTAGTTTTAAAGTTTAGGTCAAGGGTTTTGTTTCTGTTTATGTTTTTGGTATCTAGATTTACATTGTTTCAACATTTTTTTAAAAGACTATCTTTTCTCCACTGAATTCCTTTTTCATCTTTGTCAAATATCAATTGACCATATTTGTGTGGATCTATATCTGGACTCTATGCTGTTACATGTATCAATTTCCAATACTACACAGTCTTAATTACTGTAGCTTTACAATGACCTTATGTTGACTTATGTGATACCGTCAATTTTATTCCTCTTTTTCATTTTTTTTTCAGTTATTCTAGCTCCTTTGCCCTTGAATATAATTGCACCATACTGAGTTTTCCAATTCATGAACATGGTATGTCTCTCCATCTAATTCAAACATCTTTGATTTATCTTGCCAGTATTTTGTAGTTTTCAGCATACATATCCTGCATATGTTTTTTTAAAAATATTTATACCTAAGTATTTCAATTTCTAGAACTATGTAAATGGTATTGCATTTTTAAATTTTGCAATAGTTCATGATAGTATATAAAATACTATTGATTTTGGGATATTGTTCCTGTATCTTGTGATCTTTCTAAACTTATATTAGTTCCATGTGTCTGTGTGTGTGTGTGTTTGTTGTTTTGCATGAACTTGAGGTTTTCTACATAGACAGTTATGTCTTCTGTAAATAGTGACAACTTTATTTCTGTCATTCCAGTCTGCATGTCTTTTATTTCTTTTTCTTGTTTTATTGCACTGGCTAGGACTTTTAGTATGATATTAAATAGTAATGGTGAGAGTGGACATCCTTGCTCTGTTCCTGATCTTAGAGCAGAAAGATGCCATCTTTTACCCCTGAGTATAATGTTTCCTGTAGGTTTTTTGTTGAGACTCTATCAGTTTGAAGAAATGCCCTTCTATTCCTAATTTTCCAAATATTTTTATTATGGATGGGTGCTGAAGTTTGTCAAATGCATTTTATGTTTTGATTAATAGGGTCATGTGGTTTTTATTCTTTAATGTATTAATATTATAGATTATGTTGTTTAATTGTTTAAAAACATATTGAACCAAACTTGTGTTCCCAGCATAAAGCCCAATTGGTCATGTGTATTATTCTTTTATATATTATTAGAATTGATTTGATAATTTTTTTTTTTTTTTTTTTTTTTTGTGGTATGTGGGCCTCTCACTGTTGTGGCCTCTCCTGTTTCAGAGCACAGGCTCCGGACTCACAGGCTCAGTGGCCATGGCTCACGGGCCTAGCTGCTCTGTGGCATGTGGGATCTTCCCAGACTGGGGCATGAACCTGTGTCCCCTTCATCAGCGAGTGGACTCTCAACCACTGCGCCACCAGGGAAGCCCTTGATAATAATTTTTGAGGAATTTTGTGTCTATATCCATACAGGATATTCATCTGTATTTGTTTTCTTGTATTGTTTTTGTCTAGTTTTGGAATTAGGGTAATTCTGGCCTCATAAAATGAGTTGGAAATTGTTCCTTCTTCTTTACTTTACATAAGATATTGTGTGATTTGTTTTCATTTCTTTTTAAAATGTTTGTTTAAAATGTACCTGTAAAACATGAGGAGTTCTTTTATTAATTACAGGACTATTCAAGTTATCTGTTAAATTATGAGTGAGTTTTGTTGCCTTTCTTTTGAGGAACTTGTCAATTTTATCTAAGTTGCTGAATTTATGTGTGCAGAGATGTTTTTCGTGTTCTTTACTATTTTTTACAACCTTTGGGGTTTTATTGTAAAAATTTTAAATTGATCAGGCCTCTAGCACTTTTATTTTAGAGGAAATTTCAGGAAACAGACAATACAGTGAAGTATTCAGAAAAATTTAGATAGTAGGAAACTCTACAGTACAAATTCCTAGTTTCTTTAATTAAAAAAATAAAAAGAGAAAAAAAAGAAAGGGAAAAGAAACCTACTGAAAAAAAAAGAGAAAAACCTCAAGAAACAAGTTAAACAATATATGAACATTATTTCAATTCAGATTTAAGTAAACGTACTTGTTCAAAGTAAACATTTATGAGGTAATAAGAAACTTTTAAAAATGACTAGATACTTTGTGATATTAAGGAAACGATTTTTTTAATTCTTTAGGTGATAATACTACCATTAAAATACTTTAAAGATTGAAAGATACACCTTGTTATAAATTGGAAGAATTACTATAATTAAGATTTTAATTACAGACAAATTAATCTATAAAATCAATGCAATGTTAATAGAAATAACATTAATCTTTTCCCCATGAAATCTGACAAAACTTTTTAGAGATATATACTCAAAGGGCTGCAAATGAAATATTATACTGGATCACATTTGTTACAAAATAATTCAGTGGGGAAGAGTGGAAAGTAAGTAAAGGCACAATTCAAACAAGAATGGTCATAATTTCATAATTTTTGTAATTGAGTGCTGGTAATCTTCTCTACACTTTCCATAATAAATTTCCAGTATAAAATGTTTCCACAATAAATATATTCCATAATAAAAAGCTTTTAAAGAGGTTTTCAATAACTTATGAAAAACAAGTTATTTAAGAAATCATAATAGAAATAATACAATACTTAATGAAAAATTGAAGATGATTAAGATATTATTCAACACTTATAGGACACAGATAGACTAGTACTTAGGGGAGAATGCATATATTAAAAAAGAATATCAACAACAAATGAGCTGAGCATTATTCTCAAGAAATTAGTCAAAGAGTAGCAGAAATTGATCTTCGCTACCAATGATAAAACAAACAGTTGGAAATAAATAATGAAGATTAGAAACTGACTGACAAAATACAAAACAAATCTACAAATCCAAAAGCTGTTTCTTTAAAAATACTATGGAAAGCTCTGGCAAAATCCAAGAAGAAAAAACAGTTGAAAAAGACACGAATAAATGATATTAGTAATAAATACGCTTCAATAAGATATTTTAAATGAAGATAATATTATAAAGCAGTTCATGCACAAACATTTGAAAGCACCCTAGAAAGATACATTACCATGACTGCCTCTTTAAGAAATAGAAAATCTAGGTAGACCTATACTCTTTTTTCAGGGCCAGAACTTATTATATTTGAATTTTACTGAACCTTCAAGAAACATATAATCAATAACATGTAAAAATTGTCCTACAAGATTTCAGAAGCAGAGAAATATTTCCCATTATTTAATGAGACAAGAAATAGCACAAAATAATATTAGAAATACAAACAGTCCAGTATTTCTTATGAAAAAGAATGCAAAATGCTAAATCAAATACTAACAAAATGAATCCAACAATAAATGTTTAAAAATCATTGCAAATGAATTGAGCTTATCCCAGGAATGCAATAATTGTTTAACATTAGAAAAGCTATGTAATAAAGTAACAACCCATTCATTGTAAAAACAAGTTATAAGAAGACTGAAAGAGATATAAGAGAGGGGGGTAAATGACTTTCACAAGAAAAACAAAGAATTTAAATACATTAAGAGATTTTGGTTATCAATTTAAAATACAATATAATAAAAATGTTTATCTTATACCCATTAATCAAAATTATTAATTTTTAATGGAAAGTTAGAAGCAGGACTAAAATTAATATAGAAGAGTTTAGAGAATAGCCAAGATAGTTCTGAAGAAAAGCAAGTTATTGGAACTGCTTTTCCTCATCAAGTCTCATTATAAAATTAGAGTAATTAAAATATCCTGAAACTAAATGATGCTGAAATAAGAATTCCAGAATTATGGGGAAAAGATTTATAAATTTACTACATTAAAACTTAGAATTAGATTATGTTAAATTTAGATAACATTGAAATTTACATTAAGATAAAAAGCACTATAAATAGCTAAAAGAAAATCTACATACATAATGGGAGGATATATTAATGATACATATGATGAAGACAGAATTAGTATTGAAACTATATAAAGAATTCCTACAAATGAGTGAGAAAAAACCAGCACAACTGAAGAATGAACAAAGATGTAAATAGACAATATAAGAATATGAAAACCAGTTGGCCTATAAGCATGTGAAAAGATATTCAACCTTACTAATGATCAGGAAAAAAGAAGTTAAAACAGAAATGAGCTACCGTTTCACACTCATCAGTTTGGATGAGTTTTAAATTGTGTGTGTGTGTGTGTGTGACAATCATTATCAACTAGGATATAAAGAAATTGGAATTCCCATCCTGCTGATATGATCAGGAGTGTGCTGGAAGATGTTTAAAAACTGGCTCTCCAAGAAAAAAAAAAGCCCCACTTGTAGCATTAACTAATTTCAAGTTACCAGTGGGAGGTGACATTAGGGAACAGAGTTGAGGAGAGATGTGCACAATTAGAACTGTAAGGCTTCAGACTTCGTGGTATGATTTTAAATGTATACCATTGAGAAACTCTGGTTTATAGGAACAGGGAACATTCATTTTAAAAGAAAAAAATGATGATAATCTCCACCTAAGTAAATCTAAATCTGATCATCTAAGTAATCTAAATAGAAACGTAATCTAACTTATTCATTTCAACTCCTATACCATCAGGGAAATATAATGTATTTATTATATTTTCCTGATGGTATAGGAGTTGAAATGAATAAATTAGATCTACAAATAACTATGTAGATAAATCTCAAACATATGACTTTAAATGAACAAATAAAATTGCAGTGTGATGCAGGTGTGTAAATTTTAAAAACACAATGTGATGTGGTTTATGGTTTGTCATATATATGTGGTAAAATAGGAAAACATGAATGAGAAAGAAATCAACTTCTTCCTTGGGGCAACCTCTGAAGAGAGAAGGAGAGAGATAGGGAAGGAGTACAGGGCTTTGATTATTTTAGTAACACTTTATTTCTTTACAAAAATAAAGATTCTCAGTGAATTATTTTAGATCAGGATAGAGAGTCCATGGATGTCGGTTGTATCATTCTCCTGCTTTCACTGTATGTTTGAAATATAATATTTTTGGGGAGAATCCTATTTCTAGACCTGAAATCTTACAGCTTGCTGTGATGAGGGTAAGAGGTTTCTAGACATGAGTTGTTTGTTCAGTACTGGATGACAGTGACACATGTGAAGGCCCTCAAAGGGTCAGTCGTAACCTGAGGGGTACAGGCTGGTCCTTATATTCCATGACCTCTGCATCTAGTTGCTGGACCTGGAATGTCCCCTGTGAAATTCAGTGGCTCTCAATCTGGGGCCACTGGGGCAAGGGATCACTCCACTCATAAATGATTATAGTGCATAGGTTTAATTGAGATGTATGCTTTCATCATACACAAAAGCAAGGAATGCCAAAAGGAGCCATCTAAGAATACCGGGGAATGTCAACATTGAGCCATCACAGAGAAGGCGGCAGAAGCAAGATAAGACACAATTGCTCTGTTAACCACTGGATTAATTTCCTTTCTTTATGTGGACTGGCTTCACTGAGCTGATTTGATCTATAATACAGACATCTGTTAGTCATCTCCAGGGACTGCCTGTCTAAGCAACAGGGAATAAAAATCACCATTTAAACTTGAAGGCTGTCTGTACATTGGTGGCTATTTAGAAATGAGAAATTTCATGGAACCCTAGAATGTTAGCATTGGGATTCCAAGTTCAGTTAGGTCACTCCTTTCCTCTTTTAAGTGGGGAAATTGAGGCCCCTGAGTGATTTGGTGACCTACCAGACATCTAGAGTAGAAGAACAAAGTCTGAGACCCAAATGATTTAATAACGAGCTGAGTGACCCACACATGACTGAAAGAAATTGTTCCATTACAGAGCTTCAAGGAAAATTGTTTGGGATTCTCTCTCCTTCTCTCTCTCTCCCTCTCTCTTCTATTCCAAGCTTAAAAAAAATCTGTTGAAAATCCCACAGAAGCTGAAAATGCTGAAGACAACTAGCTCTGTAATTATGATGTGCAGTTAGCTGCCTTTACTCTTCACTTTTGCCTGAAGTTGGATGGCCCGGTACCTCGAAATGCTCCCTGACAAGTCCCTGTGATTTGTATCAGCTCACAAAATTAAAAAAAGTGCAGACTTGCAACTCTGATTTGCCAGAATCCTTAAGATCTCTTTTATCATTCCCCGCTGCCTGGGTGGAAAGCAGTGTTCTCTTTAGTGGCAATCTGCTCTAATCATTTTTTATTCAGGTGGCAGGCAGGGTTCAGGCAAAACATGAAAGAAAATGATTGGAGTCCAGTGTCTGCAGACGGCTTAAACTGCAACACTCAGGCAATTTTGATCCTTTTTTATTTAGCCACATTTAAGGTGCATCAGAAAAGAGCCAGGCATTTGGAATCTGAAGTTACTCCCTTCTAGATGCCTGTGACCTTGGGTTTCTAAATCTCTCTGAGTCCTGGTTTCCTCATGTATGAAATAGGGAATAAAAAAATGTACTCATAACTGGATTACTCTGAAGGGGAAATGAGCTTTGAGAATTGTATATGAAAGTGCTTTACATATTTTAAAGTTTTACACAAATGTTAGTACCCTATATTCATTTTCTATGTGAATTTGAAAAACTTGCCATCTTATCTAGAAATCAGTTTTTAAAAATTTAGACATACTTAAAATTTCCCAGTAAACATCTAACTGTCCTTTCTGAATTATCTTAAAAAAAAACCAATATAGATTCTGGTTTAATTTTTTTTAATTTTTTTTCTTTTATTTTTTCTTTATTTATAGATTCTGGGTTTCTATTTTTTCTTATTTTTTGTGCCATTCTGAAAGGTAGACGTAAGGACAAATTGCGTAATAAGCAACGGTCTTATTTACTACAGGTTTCTGGAGAGGAGAGAGAAATTTCTTTGCTGCAAAACTGCAACTATTTATTTTACTTTATGAGAAAAAAAAATCAATGAGAAAAGAAAACAGCTACTGGGGCCACCAGGAAGAAATTCAAAATGGCTGTTGGTCTGGGAGTCTTTGCAGTTGGTTTGGGAGTTAGTTTAGAGAAAGTCTCCATTTTTTTGATTGAGGAGCTAGAGCTCATTTATTAGACTTTTAAAAAGCACCTAAAAGTGACAGGGATTGAACTAAGTGTTGGTACTCAGACTTGAATGAAGCATGGCCTCTGCCTCCATGGGATACATGCTTGTCAAGCACTACATTTCAAATTCAGTTGCCCCTGATTATATGAACTCCTGTTAACCTCACTACTCACTATTCAAAGCTCAGAAATGGAATGTATCTGGATTGTCAGAGATCTACTAAAGGAAAAATGTGCTACCACTCATCTCCAGATTCTACTGATACTCAACTGTTCTTCTATCTCCCTGACCCTAGATCTGGCTAAGATAGCTTTCAAGCTAAAAAATATATATATACCAATTAATATCCTGTGTTTCCATGGAACACCTAGTCAATAAATATTTGTTGCATTTTATTGTATACCCATAACCTTATGTAAGCATGTTAAATGAGAAAGTTCTTTACAAAGTAGAACATTCCTTTGACATAGAAAGACATTCCTAATCAGGCCCCAGGATAATAATTATTTGTTGTTCACTGCATGTTTCAGCCATATGGTTGAGGAAACAATTCTTTCCCCTTTCATCTCGAGGTCATGGGAATAACCCCTTGAGGACAGGCTGTGTCTTCTACTTTTTTTTCCTATTTCTATGGTAAAGAGCCTGGCAAAGTGATGAGCACACTTAGAATCACAGAATGACATCTTTGAAACTGGAACTAACAGAGTCCTCAGTTTGCAGATGAAAAACAAAGCTCTGGAAACATGACTTGCAAAGAGATACAGGTTAAAGTAATGCAAGAGCTCAGACCAATTCTAGGACTCACAGTTCCCAGTTTGTTGCCTTTCCAAATCATGACTGAGTTTGGAAAAGTTTCCAAAGATCATGATTGATGCATTGTCAGATCAATGGTTGGAAAAATTCAAGACCACTGTGTGTATTTCAGTTCAGGGATGATATAGACATAACAGTTTTCATGAAACCCAACCAGGAATCTGAGAGGCATGTTCTATTCTGAGTCCACAGTTGGCTTGAAGCCCCAGAGAGTCTGATTATATGAATGGACAGTGGCCAGATGATATATGACAATGGAACTCTGATCAGCAATCTCTGCAGGGGCCAGTGAGGGAAGCCAAACTACAACCCCTGCAGCAGTCAGCTCAGAACAGTCTTGGTCAGTGACTGCCAGCTTCCTGTTTTTTTGTCCCTATTTTCAACACAGGACCAAGTAGAACAAGCTGCATATGTTCCCTAAACCAACCACAAAAGATGCCCTCTTCTAGTTAGCCTGACTTCAGATCCACCATGGCAACAACCTCCAATCAGGGCACACCTGAAGCCTTCCCTTTATTCCCCAGTCCCCTGCCTGCCTTTGAGTGTCTGCCAGACACAAGGATTGAGGGCTGGCTCTGTTGCTCCAGCAAGCTCCGAATAAGCAGCCTTTGTTCATTCTCTTTTGTGTTTTTTTTTTAATCACTATGTTTTTATTTATTTAAAAATTTTTATTGCAGTATAGCTGCTTTAAAATACTGTGTTAGTTTAGTTTTGCCCAGCCTTGCAAATATCTATTTCTCTATCAATCTAGGCCAAATAAAAGTGAATGCTTAGCAACAGGTGAGCATTAATATATTGATTGACCTCTAGATTCCTGTAAAATGTAAGGAGGCCCAAAACAGATGAAAATATTATGATTACAAATAAACTTTTTAAAAGAAAACCTTAACATCTTAGCCCTGGAGACATTTTTTTTTTCCTTTAAGTAGAGTGGGCCCTCTGTATCTGTGGGTTCTGTATTTCTTATTCAACCAACCTCAGAATTCATGGATAGGGGCAGTAGACCGTATTATGCAATTTTATATAAGGGACTTCAGCATCTGTGGATTCTGGAATCCACTGTGTTCCTGAAACCCATCCCCAGGGGATAGAGAGGACCGACTATACCTCACTATCAAGTAAAATGGAGCTGTGGGCTGTTCAGGGTGATTTGCCTCAGACCTAATAAATCTCCTGAGAATGATCTTGGAACTTGAACTACTCTAGGTCTATCCTAAACACACCGCATGTTTAACTCTGTTAAACATGAATAGGGGCTCACCTTGGGAGTCCTCTCACCTCAGAGGAAAGCACAGAGGCTGCTATTCACAGGCTTTACAATCATACTAATTTGCCTAATTGTTGACATTTATAGGAAGTCTATTTCGCCCCATTTGTGTTTATCTATTTACTTGTTCATGTATTTAAATGTCCATTCTTTACAAGGCACCATGCTAAATGTTCAGAATATAGTATTCAACATGGCTAGTCTTTGATGTGCTTCCAGCATATTTAAGGACCTAGATAGAGAAGAAGGAACCAAAATTGTAAATGTGTAAATATTCACAGCCTGTCTGCCCCTCCCCTCCCCTCCATCTTCCCAACTGAAGAGTTTTGCTCGACAGGCATATCTACACCTCTCAGTAAAGCAAAAAAAGAAATCCAAATAAGGTAGGGATACTAAGTTGATCATCATAATAAAGATCTGTGTTACAGATGAAGGAAGAAGACAAACCACTAGGTTTGGGAGAGAGTTTTGGAGACGAGGGAGAAAGACACAGCAAAGAGACTAACTTGGTTTTGCTTTTGTTGTTCCTGTAGTTTTTGTTTGTTTGTTTGTTTGTTTGTTTTTTGCAGTACGCGGGCCTCCCACTGTTGTGGTCTCTCCCGTTGCAGAGCACAGGCTCCAGATGCGCAGGCTCAGCGGCCATGGCTCATGGGCCCAGCTGCTCCACGGCATGTGGGATCTTCCCGGACCGGGGCACGAACCCGTGTCCCCTGCAGCGGCAGGCGGACTCTCAACCACTGCGCCACCAGGGAAGCCCTGTTCCTGTAGTTTTAAGCATCTCTCAGGCATGCAAAAGATATTAAAAATAAGAGATACAGCTAAAGAAATATTTTAAAGGTTTTTAAAAAAAATTTTAAGCACACCCATTTGTACCCCTGGTATTTTTGCAAGAGAACAATATTTTGAATTGCTCTCAGCAGTTATCTTTGAAAAAGTAATACTGCTCAGAAACTGGACCATATGGAACCCCAGTTATATTCCAGTTACATAGCTAAATGAGCAATTCCAATCCAGAGGTATCAGTGCTTTGAGCAGGGAGACATAAGGTGCTGTAGCATAAGAAGGGGAAGGCATCTGATGGATCAAGTACGGATTCTCAGAGGAATGATATCTAAGCTGAGAGCTTATCTAAGCATGAGGTATCTAAACAAACCCAGACATAGTGGGGGATCAGCAATGGAGTCAGAGGAGCAGTAGGATTGCAAAGAACTAACCATTATTCCTAATGGCTGGAATAGAGTGCGTATGGGAATAAAGGGAAACATAAACTTAGGAATGGAATTTTTATTTTTGGCTGCATCACATGGCATGTGGAACTTCCGTGACCAGGGACGGAACCCGTGCCCCCTGCAGTGGAAGTGCAGAATCTTAACCACTGGACCACCAGGGAAGTCCAGCATTTTCTTTAGATAGTTTTCTCATAAAATCTGGAACATAACCTCGGGTTTCCTTTAACAAATTCTCCTTTCACCTGTGTAATATCCATCTCCTCAATGAGATTGCAATTTTTAAAAATTTTATTGAATTAGAGCTGATTTACAATGCTGTGTTAATATCTGCTATACAGCAAAGTGACTCAGTTATACATATATGTATTCTTTTTCATATTCTTTTCCATTATGGTTTATTACAGGATATTGAATATAGTTCCCTGTGCTATACAGTAGGACCTTGTTGCTTATCCATCCAATATATACTAGTCTGCATCTGCTAATCCCAAACTCCTAATCCTTCCCTCCTCCACCCCTCCCCCTTGACGACCACAAGTCTGTTCTCTGTGTCTGTAAGTCTGTTTCTATTTTGTAGATATGTTCATTTGTGCTGTATTTTAGATTCCACATATAAGTGATATCATATGGTATTTGTTTTTCTCTGTCTGACTTACTTTGCTTAGTATGATAATCTCTAGGTCCGTCCATGTTGCTGCAAATGGCATTGTCTCATTCTTTTAAAATTGTTTTGTCTGAGTAATATTCCATTGTATATATGTACCAATGCATTTTAAATTCCCTTTGTGGACTTTCTCAACCTCAACTTTCTTCTAAACTTTCTCAAATTCAGCCTATTTTTGTCTTCTGTTTAGGAACTTTGCTTCCCTGATCACATCCGTACAGTTTACTTTTTGAGATAGCCTTGGATTCTTAAATTCACAAAATGCCAACTGGTTACCCATACTGGCACGTGTATCATATGTATTTGATTGTATACCATCATCATATGACATTAAAAAAAATATTCAAGATTTTCTTACCTCTCGCTTCCTGAATAGAAACTAATTCCTTTGTTCTCCCAAGACCCCTGTGGTGGAAACCATCAAAAGATTTACACCCTCCAGTAAGTGTCTCTATGCTGACATTTAGAATCCATGTTCCTTTACACAGGAAGTGAGTACAACTCTACTAGAAGCTCCAATCAGCCCAGATTCCCCATTATCTCCTCGTTTCACCCAGTTAGTTATCAAAGGGTCAGTAAAGGGAAGACGTGCACATAAAGCGAACATCGTGCCTTTAAGAAAAACCTCCCTGCTAGTGCCTTTCAGGATGTTGCTTTTGATCTTAAGACTGCATTGCCTCAGAAGGATACAGGATGTGGAGGCAAATGTCACAGTAAATAATCTGTGAATTGTCTCTTGGTACCCTGAGCAACAGGCTCAGACCCCAGGCATTTCTCTCTCATGATGCTCTAGAGGAACTTCCAAGTCTAGCAGAGCCGTATTGCAAGATAAATTGGGGAATCTTTTCCCGCTGACTGGGCCCCTTCAGTCGTGACAAGCCCAAGTGGAAGATGCCTTTGGGACTGAGGGTTGGTGTAGAATGACAGTATAACCAGCCAATGTGACTCAGGAAGAGGACATCCAGGTATTTTTGTCCTGGGCAAAACACACTCACACATTTGCACACCTGACTGGGGACTCTAATATTCAGGAAGGAGAATTCCAAGTTAAGTTTGTGAAAAGATAAGAAAATGTGTATGAGGCTCTTGGTCGGTTTCCCTGGAAGCAGAGCCTGAGATGAGGGTTCTGATGCATGTGGTTTATTGAGGGAGGGCTCTCAGGAGTAGTCAGGGGAGCAGGGGAAGCAGCAGGAAGAGCTGAGCAAGGATGTGGTCTTCTCCAGAGACAAACCTCAGCTGGATCACACGGGGGGCTCCAGAGCATAAATGAAACCTCAGAGTTGGTCCCACCTAGAGGCTTGTGATGGGCACTTTGTGTCTTTGCAGGCCACTCCAAGGGTGGTGATACAGAACCTCTTTAGCGAGACCACTCTGTTATGGCAGAGACCAGACTGCAAAGAAGGGTGCAGCCTGGAGCTATTCAAGAGTACTGCGGCCAGGGGATGGGTACACTGTCTGCATAAAGGGAACTTGGGTAGCATCCCCTACACTTGAAGTAACTTTACGCTTTCAAATTTGTGTACCTGTGGATGGAGAACATCTACCTGTCTGTCTGTCTATCTATCTATCTATTATAAAACTTATATTTGTAGACCTACCTGCAATCTATCTCAGGCTTTCCTTAAATGTTGCTGTCCTTACAGATTATTTCCATTTATTCCTGTGTACCTATAACTACCTCTCTAAATGACATTTTTAAAAGCAAATTAAAATGTAGCATAGTTGTATTACACAATTGTACAATATGCTTTTTGTTCCTCTGTTATGCTAAACCAAAAAAAAAAAAAAGACTTGAATGTTGCTAATGTCGGCTAATAGGACAGAATTCCATCTCAGCTATGAGAAGAAAATGTATCCTTTTCTGGATTGTCATAATTAATAGCCTAAGCATTTGGTTTGCAAGATGTTATAGTCTAAAAAGGACTATCGCTATATGTAAGATATAGCCATTAAACAATGCAATTGATTCTCAAAAACTGTCTACAGAAATCATCCTTTAAAATTTGATATTCTCTCTATAGTCCTGGGCCTGGAAGTGAGGAAGTCGTCTGCCATTCTACTCACTGCTGCTCTTTCCAGCCCATCCCCTCTCCCTGTTCCCTAAAACACCAGGGGTGAATTTCACATTACATCAGTTGTTTGTTGCCACAACTATGCTGCATACATAACAAGCCACCTTGAAAACCAGAGGCTTAAACAGATGAGCATTTTTTAAGTTATCATGTCCTCAGGTTTCTGGTTTAAGCTGATGTATTAGTTATTTACTTCTGTGTAACAAATTATCCCCAAACTTAGCAGCTTAAAGCAATACACATTTATCTTCTCACAGTTTCTCTGAGTCAAGAATCTGGTGCAGTTTAGCTGGGTCCTCTGGCCCTGAGTCTCTCCAGGATGCAGTCACTGTCTTGGCCGGGGCAGCCATCATTTCAAGGCTCATCTGGGGGGTTGATCCACATCCAAGGCTCCTCATGTGAGGGTTGGCAGTCTTCATGTTCTTGCTGGAAACATCACTTCCTCGCCATGTGGACTTCTCCACAGGGCTACTCACAAGAGTTTGAGTAGTTTCCTTCTGCCAAAGCAAGGGTTATGGGAGAGAAAGCAAAAGAATGAGCCAGACAGAAATCACAGTCTTCTGTAACCTAATCTTGGAAGTGGCATTTCATCACATTGCTGTATTCTATTCATTAGAAACAAGTGACTAGGTCCAGCCCACACTCAAAGGAAGGGAGATGCACAAGGGTGTGGATACCAGAATCATGGGGAGTCATCCAAGGTACTGCCTACTATGGCCATGCTCAGCTGGGTATTTTCCTCTAGTCTTGACTGGACTCGTTGTATATCTGGGGGTCAGCTGCTGTTGGCTGAGCAAGATGGTTTTGGCTGTGGTGACTTTGCTCTCAACCTGTGTCTTTCATCCTCTAGAAAATTAGCTGGGCACATTCTCCTGGTGCTGGCAAAGGCATAGGAGAACAGATAGAAACACCAAATGACTCTTGAGGCTCGGGCTTAGAACTGCTACACCATTTCTTTCACTACATCCTATTGGCTGGACGATTCATAAGACCAGCCCAGATTCAATGAGTGGGGAGCTAGATTCCATACTTGACAAGAGAAGTTGCAGGGTCACATTCTAAAGGACTTGAATACAGGGAGGGCTAGAAAATGGGAGCCACTAACTCAACCCAACTGGTCCATGTTGGTAGAGTCTCTCACTTCATGTTCTTGAAGGCATCATTCACCCACCCAAAGGGCACTACCCTTCTTCTTGAAGTTTTTGTCACTCATTCTTACTCTGTACAATGCTGTTTCTATTGAAATTCCTGGGAATGTTGATATCCACATAATTAGTGTTTCCCAATGGAGGCACCAATGTCATTCTGGGGGAGAAAATTCTTCACTTATGTGAAACTATCCCTTGGGTTGCAGGACATTTGACTTCCCTGAATCCTGCCCTCTAAATGCCAATAATGCTTCCAGATTTGGAAATGTCCCAGCAGAGAGAAAGGTCACAGATAAGCAAGTAGAGGAGTCTAGAATTATCCCTGTGCTACTGAATTAGAGTCCGAGACATCAGTAGAATTCTCATTTAGCTTAATATAGATACAGATGGCTGCATATAGAAATGTTTATAAATATGTGTGTATATGTATATTATATGTGTATGTATATGCTTGCATATGTATAGGTATATACATATATGTATGACGTATATGCACATGTGTATATCTGTATACATATATGTGTGTGTATATATACATATATATATATATATATTTTTTTTTTCTTGTGCTGTCAGCTCAGAGGCCCTAGAAACAACAACACTGTTGTAGCAATGAGCAAACCTAGGACTCAGATCTTGATTTCTAATGCCATTCTGCAATAAAAGGAACCAGAGCTCCTTTGAAAAATGGCTGATTCTAGACCTGGAACAGGAAACATACAAGCTAAATCTGGAGGATATTGTAGCCCTAGAAATTAAGTGCTAAAAACTGATCAAAACCCTCCATAATGATGGGGATATAGCAAAGGAATACAGGGGCCAGACAAAAAGAGCTCTCAAGGCTGGAATAATTTGAGTAACAAAATAAGCAAAGTAGTATTGGATTATAACACAAAGTATGAAATAAATATCCATCAGCCCATACTGATATAAATAAATAATTAGATAGGTAAACAAAAGGAGGAAAATAGACAAATCTCTTATGCAGAATTCCAAATAATTTATGTCGCTACTCTGCCCTCCAGTATAACTCCTCATTCCTTAAGTGTGGGCTGAACAAAATGACTTTCTTCCCAAGAGGAGAGAGTGGAAAGGGAGAGAAAAGAATCAACCTGTAGTGGAGAAACATGACAAACATGATCTACATCAGGTCATTAAGGTCCACATCAACAGTGGTCAGCCATGTGGACAGCATGCTCCCTTGATATAGTGTGAGGAGAAGGGTGTTTTTCTCTGCAAAGTGGGTCTTCCCCACAAAACCCATAATAACCCCATTCTAATCATGAGACAAACATCAGACAAATCCCAATTGAGAGACATTCTAAAGATGCCTGTTGAGTATTCCCGAAGGTTGTCAAGTTCAGCAAAATCAAGGAAAGTGAGAAACTGTCACAGCCAAGAGGAGCCTAAGGAAACATGACAACTAAATGCATTGTGGCAGGTGTCCTGAACAGGATCCTGGAACAGAAAAGGAATGTCAGGTCAAAACTAGGCAATATCAATACAGTGTGGGCTTTAGTTAATAATGATCTGTCAATACTGGTTTGTTAATTGTGACAAATATACCATACTCATGTAAGAGGCTAATAATAGGGGAAACAGGGTGTGGGATATATAGAAACTCTCTGTACTAACTTCATAATTTTTAAGTAAATCAAAAAATACTCTAAAATTAAAAAGTTTATTTTAAAAACGCCCTAACTCGTTTTCTTTCTTTGTTTTTTTTTTTTTTTGAGTTTAGAGTTCCTTTTTTAAAAAATTGAAGTATAGTTGATTTACAATGTTGTGTTACTTTCAGGTGTACAGCAAAGTGGTTCAGTTATACATATGTATATATCTATTCCTTTTCAGATTCTTTTCCCTTATAGTTTATTACAAAATATTGAGTATAGTTCCCGGTGCTTAACAGCAGGTCCTATTTGTTATCTATTTTATATATTGTAGTGTGTTAATCCCAAACTCCTAATAACCCTAACACATTTTCAACACCCGCCCCCAGGTGCGTGACAGCACTCTTGTTTGAAAGATACTGACATTGATATCCCTGTCACTTCCTTGACCTCTTTTCTGCCAGTGATCTTGTCCTCTACCCCCACCTCCCACCTCAGCCATTTTCACCAGTGGTCACACCCCAGACATTTTCATCCTGAGTAACGAAAGGACTTCATGTCCTCAGTCTCAAGCATCTCTCTCCCTTCTCCAGTAATTTTCCGCTCCAACAATTCCTCAGCCCCTGGGTCAGGACCTTTGCTCTTACCAATTTTGCTCTGTCCTCAAACCCCCTCATGACCTTGTATCCCTCTTTACCTGACTTAAATTCTAGAATCAATCATTAGAATTGCTCCCTTGGATATACTCTTAATTCCTTTGTTTCTCTCTTGCTTTGACCTGCCCTCTTGGCAAAACTCCAGCCGTAACTTAATTAGATTCTCCACCAATTCACCTTATGTACCCATGTAGCTGAGTACAGCTGGCCTGTAATACTGCCTGGCAATAATGCCTTACTTGCCTACTCACTGTACTCTCTTGCTCTCTTAGACAACTGTTTCATGCTTTCTCCTCTCTTCTCAAGCCTTCAGCACAGCTTCTTGTCTTGCCCTCACTTTCAGCTGATGATATATCTCCTTGTTTCAGTGAGAAAATAGAAGCATTCGGAAGAGAACTTACATTAGTTCCCATGATCATCTTTACCTACTCACTGCATCTGTACCCATTAATCCTATTTTCTCCCCTGTTATTGTGGAATAATCCATCAGGTTATCAACTAAGGCTAACCTTACTCTTAGGTACCATATCCTTTCTTTAAAAGTATAAGGGAATTGTTTTCTCCCTCTCCTGCTTCATCAGTTCTTTCCTCCCTCCTGGATCCTCACCATCAGTGTTCCTAATATGTTGTTATTTCCTCCAACTGAGAAACAAACCCTCTTGATCCACTTCTCCCACCATCAGCTCCTGCCCTATTTTTCCCTTCCCTTTACAGTTGCACTCCTTTCAAAAGTGTCCAATACTCTGTCTCCCCAGTTGCTCATTTCTCATTCTCTCTTAAACCCACTCCAAGGAGGCTTTTTCTCTACTGCTCTACCAAGATCAAATCAAGCTCAGTGTCACTGGTGACCTCCTTGTTTCTAAACCCTATGGTGGATCTTTGGCATATATTTTGCACATTTGATCACTTACCCCTCCTTGAAACTCTTTCCTCTTTTGGCTTCTAGGACTTCACACATTTAAGGTTTTCTTCCTACCTCATTGGCAGCCTCTTGTACTTGTTTTCGTATATTGTTATCTTTCCAGTCTCTTAACACTGGAGAATCCCAAAGCTCAGAATGTATACCTCTTCTCTATCCATCTACACTTACTTTCTATGTGACCTCATTCAGTTTCTTTGTTTTAAAAACATCTGTATACAAGTGATCTCAAATTTATATCTGTAGTCTGTACTTCCGCTCTGAACTCCAGACTCACACATTCAACTGCCTACTTGACTCTCCACCTCAATACCTAATAAATATTGCAAACCTAATATGTCCTCCTGATACTCCCCCACCCCCTTCCTCAGCTCTGTCCTCCCAGAGACTTTCCATCTCATTAATGAAAATCCCATCCTTCCAGTTGCTCCATCTAAATGCTGGGTATCAATGGACCTTTCTATTTTGCTCATGTCTCAAGCTTGTGCCATCAGCAAGTTCTGTTACTCTGGCTCCGAAACATCCCAAATGCCAACATTTCTCATCATATCCTCTACTACCACGCTGGACCAAGTCATCATCATCCCTTAGCTGGACTGGTTTCATAGCTTGCTAACTGATTTCCAAGCATTTAATGGTGCTCCCTTTAGTCTGTCCTCTACAGAGGTAACAGCTTTCTCCTAATGAACAAGTCTAATCCTGTCACATCTATGCTCAAAACCCTCCAGTGGGCGCCCATCTCTCCAGAGTTAAAAACCAATGTCATTACAGTGGTCTAGAAGCCTGTAGAATGTCTCTGATCAAATTTTTTTACAAAGCTTCCAACACTGGGCCTCCTCAGTGTTGCACACTTAAACTTTGTGGAAGTGGTTGGTGCCTTTGTAAGAATGAGAATACTCTTATCCTCTTCAGTGGATCCTTGCACCAGAGCTCACCCCTTGGCGCGTTGAGAGCTGGCTGGATGACAGGCCTCACACCTGCTTCCTTGTCTGGTGCCTTTGTGCAGTGTGCACATGGCACAGCTGTTCCAGCTCTACCCAGCATCCTCCCATTACCTCTATGCACTAATTTCCTACCACTCTCTCCTGAATTGAATCTGCCCAGCCACTGGCCTCCTTGTTCTTTGGACCTGACAGGCATACTCCCACCTCAGGAGCTCTTTTCACTACCCCAAATTCTTTCTCCAGGTATTTTATATGTACGTGTGTGTGTGTGTGTGTGTGTGTGTATCAGGTTCACTCCTTCAACTGCTTCAGGACTTTGGTCAATGTCACCTCTTTAGTGAGGTCTTCCATGTTTCCCTATTTTAAATTGTACTCATTTCTTTCCCTAATCTCTTGTCTTCTTCCTATTAATTTTTTTTCTCCATAACACTTATAGTCTAATACATTACATATTCCACTTAAATTTTTATTTATTTGACTATACTTTCTACTGAAGATATTCCCCATGAAGGCAGAAATATATATATATATATGAAATATATATATAATATATATATATAAAATGCAGAGACATTTTTAATATAAAGGATATACCAGTTCTCCCTCTAAGCCATTCTCCTCCACTAGGCAAAAATTCTTTTCTTCCCTAGTGTTCCAGATGTGCCTGGATATATTTTCTTGTGCTCTGTCAAATGCATCTTTCTTATCTGCCACATACACCCATTGACTTCACTCGCATATATTTCTCCTCTATTTCTTAAAGGGGATCCCTAGCATGATTAATTGGGGGGGAAACTTCTACTATATAAATATATCAGTAAAGAGTGAAATTGGAAACATTTCATTTTTTAAGCCAAGTACATGCATCCATTTCTGAGAGTGAAACTTTGTGAAAATCTCCAAAGATAATGGGAAATATAAGCAAAATGGTATTTGAAGATGATTTCAATATGAAGTAACCCCAGTCAATAATAATAAAATGGTTGTTTCCTTTGATTTAGAATTAAGCATAAAGCAACCCTAATTGCCTTAATAGGCATCTAACTGGACTCCATTATCTTCTAAGACACGTAGACCCCATAACAGTATTGCATTTTCCTCTTTGGCTATAAAATGTCAGGGGTGAAAAATGTGAGCTCTCTCTTTATTATCTTTGGCAAATCTCATTTCCTTTTTTTGTCAGGTGACTGTAGTGACTTTCTCTTGGTAGCACCTCTGGCTTTGCAAAGTTTGGCTTAACTTTCTTGATCTCTGTAGATATTTACAATAACACAAACATGCTATGTTTATAGAAATATGCCATCTGTTGCTCTTTGTTTGAGCTCAGCTGGGGTATAGGAAGAGAAATCAGGTTCTGAAGAAAGAACTACAGCACGATTTGGACAGCTGCAGGCATGAATCTCTGAAGAGGATAGCTGGACCAGGTTATGCATCAGACTGAGCTTCTTTGGCCTCAAATTGAGGCTTAGAAATAAAAAAGAAGGGCCTGTGAGATGGGTAGTGTGCTGGTTGTTAAATTCATAGCCTGTCCATGCTGTACTGAAACCTATTACTTTCCAGAAGTTCAGATGGCCGGTTTTTAAAGCTATTTCTGGGTTTCAAAATGCCACCACTGTCAGAGTGCTTCAAGCCATACGGGGATGGAAAATAGTCTCTCTACACCCACCCAACAGAACAGTGCATCCTTGCCTTGAACCACTTACAAGCATGAACAATAGCCATAAAGGCCTTTAACCATCTGATTTCTGTCCCCTAAACAAGATATCAGTCAGTTCGGACTGGTTGACACTTTTTTTTTTTAACAAAGTGAATCAGTTATACATATACATATGTTCCCATATCTCTTCCCTCTTGCGTCTCCCAAGAGGGAGCGAGGGAGGGAGACGCAGGTGGTTGACACTTTTGATTGATATCAATTTACTTAAGTGCTACCTTCTTGTTTAAAGGATTTACTGTACTCAAATACTATTTCTTGAGTCCGGCTAAGAAGCAAAATATGTTTATTAACTGTTTAAAGAGATATATGCCTTTTCAGATAAAAAATGTGGTACACTTATTTAAACACATAAGGTGTCATTGTTTTATCTTGACTACCCAACCTCCTGTATTAAACACTACTCTTAAAAACATGCTGAACCTCTTTTTTTTTTTAATTCATAAACATCAGTTAATCCACTGACTCTGCTTTTTATTACCAAATGCAGAAACGAGAAAAAAGAACACAAACAGAATCCAACTCTTCAGCCCGTATCCCTGACCTGGCTATGAAGTTGAGGAATTTGGCCACTTTCTTCAAGGCTCTTTTCACTTGTGCCAAGGTGTTGGGTTTTGTCAGGTTTGTCCAATTTCCCTTCCCATAAGCAGGCAAAGCTGGTTAACATCATTGTCAGTGGAAAATGGGGACAGTGTTAATCTTTTCCAAAAAGGTTTTCTTGGCTGAGTTTGGAAGGCCCTGCCTACAACATCTCCTTGGAAGCTTCATAATGATATATAGCAAATTATAGTTTTTGAGAAGTCCTACAATGCCTATTTAATTTGTTTAATCCAGAAGTTCTCACACTTTCTTGACCAAGGAATTTCTTCCACAGAGAAATTTCCTCTACATGTAGGAGCTGGGGGAGAATCACATAGGGACGTGTAAGATCCAAACTTTTACGACAGAATGAGAAACTATTGGAGGGCTTTGAACAGAGGAAGGACATGATTTGTTACTATTTATTAGGCTCCCCTGACTCTATATGAGATGTGGCCGAAGGGAGCATGGGAAGACCAAGGTAGGAAGATGAGCTAGGAGGCTATTGCAATAATACAAGTGAGCAAACCATGTTAATTTGATCCAGACGATAAAGATCTAGATGATGAGAGGATATCGCTTTCCAGATGCATTTGGAAGGCAGAGTTTTCAATATTTGCTGGCAGATGGGACGTGCCATATGAGAGAGAAAAGTCAAGGATGACTCCAAGCTTTCTGCTCTGAGTAAGTGGCAGATTGTAGGAGTTGCAGATTTGGCATTTGGGGGTAAATCATGAGTGTAGTTCTGGAGATGATAATTTTAAGATGACAGTTAGATGTTCAGCAATAGCCAAGATGTTCTCTGGGATCTGCTCTCTGAACTTGACTTCGTTCAGTGCAGTGGTTCACAACTCTGGCTATACCGTAGAACTGCCTGGGGAGATTTAAAAGTTCCCTTGTTTAGGGTGCTCCCAAACCAATTACTGAAGCATCTTGGGGTGGACCAAGGCATTGGCACTCTCAACACCCTCCAGGTGATCCCAATGCATAGTGAGGGTTGAGAACCACGGGTTCAGTGGCGCCAGTGGTTTCTGGGTTTGGAATGGTCATGGCACATTCTGTTAGTTGTAGGGACGGGATGGCTGTGCTTCCTGGATGTTAGGAAACTGGAGACCAAGGCAGGCACTATTGCTAGGAAATAGCCACTTCCCAGGTTCTCTCTGATTCTTCAGGCACTCTGCCTTTACTTTCTCCAAGTTTCAAGAAATGTCTGGACTTGAGGCTTAGGCATCTCACTTCATATGTTCTTCACTTAAATTAAGCAGCATTGATGGTGCCTGGAGTCTTCTGGCCCAGGGCCTGAGCCTTTTCTGCTGGTTTCTGGAGATTCATGCTTTATCACTGAGTTACCTCAGAACAGAAGAGCACTTCAGAACGCCCCTCACCTCCCAGCCAGCAGCACTTAACAGTGGAAGCTAATCTGAAAACAGTAGGAATTCAACAGTCTCGGAGTGGGTGGGGGTGAGAGAGTTACAAAGAAAGACAGCTTAAGGGATTTTTGGTCATGGTGGCCCGGTCCTTACACAGAAGGTAGAGATATTTTTGGAACCCAAATATTTGCCTCCCTCAGTGAAACCTACACACATGGGTACCACTTTGATGGCTGGAGTCTTCAGGTAAACATCTTCACACACGCCACACACACACTCAAACACACACACATTCAACACACAGGCCGCCCACATACACGCACAACAAATACTGCACAGGCTCCCATAGTATACCGACATGCCTCTCATCCACAACAACTCTCATATCAGACCTCTCAGGAAAGAGTTTCAAGGGACTTATTCACTTGCAGGTAAATGAAGGTTAGGTTCTTTATTTACTTTCTATGCCCCCAGATAATTTATGATTTAACTGATGAGCTGTGGAATTTCAGGTCTCATGGCCCTGGGAAGAAAGGACCCTGGAAAAAAGACAAGTATCCTTCCAAATTACCCCAAAGCTACTTTATTTGGGCACCAATAGACCCCATTCAGCTACAAAGCCATTCCTGAGAGAGGGAGAAATCCAGGAAGAAGATGACCCCCAAGCCCCTTTGCCCAGCTGATGGTTTTATCTAAGACACTGCTTGTGAATTCAGAGCTGAGGAAAGCCCTAAGATGAAACACTGATTCCTCTTTCCGAGACAGCAGATGCAATCAGTGCCTGCCCACATTCTGTGCCCTGACCTTGCTGGTGCACAGCAGGTCAGGTTTCAAAGCCCACTGTCTGCAGTTCTTTGCCTAAGGGTTTTCTCTAGACAAGAAAGCCCACCTTGCCCACCCCTGCAGCAAACTGGAAGGTCTGACACCACCAAAAAGGACCTCTCCATCTATGACTGGTAGGAACTGGCTCCCTGTCCTTTGAGTGGAATAGTTCTGAGGCATGCTCTACTCTGGGCTTCTAGAATTCTCCATCGGGATTGAGCCTACAGTGGTGATTCGTTTGATAATACACCCTCTTTTGGCTGCTTTCTTTTCCTGCTTCACTTTCACATAGCCCTACCAAAGTTTTCTGGGATCAACTCTGATATAAACTGTTTATACTGACATTTCTTCTCAGGATCAGCCCCCAGGGGAACATGTCTTAAGACACGAGGAAAGGAGGAAGTCCCCTGCAACTGTAAATGACAAAAGATGGACAGAGGTCAGTTTACTCAAAAGGGATCAGAATCACCAATACATCTGTAAAACTGTCCTGTTATCTAGGTTTGATTTATTTGTCCTGTTATCTAGAGGAGATTTGCCTCTCTGCTAGGGTACCGACCAGAGTGACCATGTAAAGGGGAAGCATATGCACTCAGCCTATGGCCTCACACATCTGCTGGATGAGCAACGACTATAATTTTCCAGGAGGGAGACAATAAAAAAATTCACATAAAACTTTGTATTGTGTAAGTGACACTGGTTGTTATGGTCAGCAGTCAGAAAGCTTCCCCGTGGACAGAACTTTTCTGCCTATTAATGTAAAGAAAACGGCTAGCCTGCTTCCCAAGTCTCAGAGTGTAACATTGAAGATGCTAGGATTCATTCCAAAGGAGTTATAATGCCAGTGAAATACAAGAAAGATGTAGCAAATGTGTGTTGCAGGAAAGATAATAAAAGAAATTCTAAGCATTTCAGAGCTCTTGGGGCAAATTGAATCCATGGGAATTGAAAAATAAAGGCTTGGAAAAATAGACTCTTCTTACAGAGGACAGGAAAATAATGTATTTCTCCATTTGATGAAGGGGAAGCTTTTCTGGACCCAAAATTACTGCCAAAACCATTTCCAAACACACACACACACACACACACACACACACACAAAATATTTAATGAAGATCTACAGTTTTAGTCTTTATAAGCAGGCTTTTGTCTAAAGAGTTCCTTTTTCAGTGTGGACACATGCCAAGATAGGAATGCAACTGGTAAATAATCCCTATATGCAAATCATCCAGCATCCTCCTGTACCTGCTCCCATCTCCATCTTTTCTTTCAGTGCTGATGTCACCTCCTCCAGAGCCAGCCGCTGTGGGCCCAGCCAGGGTACCAGTGTCTTCACTGACTCCACACCCTCCACTCCAACACAGTTCAGCAGGGTCCTGCATCATTCACGGGGTGTAAAGAGCTGCAGATGATTTAGGGGTCAACTTGGCTATGTTATCAGCACTAGAGTATAAATATTTTTTGTACAGTATCCTGGTGCGTTAGTTCAGTTAGCCCAACCCAAGTGCTGTAACAAAGACCAGCCTCTGCAACTGGTCTTATCCCCTCGTATCTTGATATTCAACAAAGTGAAAATTTGTTTCTTGTTTGTATTACAATCCAATGCACGTCAGTGGAGGGACAAAGAGGATTTATTCACTAGGTCATTCAGAGACCCAGGCTTCCTCCATCTATTGGTTCCATAATCCCTTAGACAGGAGTTAGAAAACTATTGATTGCTTGATTGATTGGCTTTACTTTATAGAGCAGTTTTAGGGTCACAGAACAATTGAGCAGAAGGTACAGAGATTTCCCACATTCTCCCTGTCCCTACCTATGTACTATCTCCCTCACGATCAACATCCCAAACCAGAGTGGTACATTTGTTACAATCCATGAACCTACATCCACAAATCATAATCACCCAGAATCCCTTAAACAATGGATTACACAGAGTTGATGTACATTCTATGGGTTTGGACAAATGTATACTGACATGTATCCACCTTCATAGTATCACAGTTTCCACTGCTCTAAAAATCCTCTGTGCTTTACCTATTCATCCTTCCCTTTTCCTTAACCCCTGGCAACCACTGATCTTGTTACTGTTTCCATAGTTTCCTCTTTTCTAGAATGTCATACAGATGCAATCGTTTAGTAATTAGCCTTCTCAGATGGACTTCTTTCACTTAGTAACCTGCATTTAAGATTTCTCCATGTCTTTTCATGGCTTGATATCTCATTTCTTTTTAGCAGTGAATAATACGCCATTGTCTGGATGGACCACAGGTTTTTCTTTTTTTCTTAATTTTTATTTTATATTGGGGTATAGTTGATTTACAGTGTTGTGTTAGTTTCAGGTGTACAGCAAAGTGATTCAGTTATACATATACATATATTATTCTTTTTCAGATTCTTTTCCCATATAGGTTGTTACAGAGTATTGAGTAGAGTTCCCTGTGCTACACAGTAGGTCCTTGTTGATGATCTATTTCATACATAGTATTGTGTATATGTTAACCCCAACCTCCTAATTTATCCTTCCCCACCCACCTTTCCCCTCTGGTATCGTAAGTTTGTTTTCTAAGTCTGTGAGTCTGTTTTTGTTTTGTAAATAGGTTCTTTTGTATCATATTTTAGATTCCACATATAAGTGATATTATATGATATTTGTCTTTCTCTGTTTGACTTACTCCACTTAGTATGATCATCTCTAGGTACCACAGTTTATTTATTCATTCATCTCCTGAATGGTGTCTTGGTTACTTCCACATTTTTGACCGTTAGCGAACTTTATTTTTAAAGGGCCACATACTAATTATTTTCGGCTTTCTGAGTGATCCAATCTCTGTGTTAACTATTGTCATTGTAGCTCAAAACTTCCATAAACAATGCATAAATAAATGGACTAGCTGTGCTGCAATAAATATTTACAAAAGCAGGCTGTAGAATGCAGATTCCTGCCCTTTGGCCTTCGAGTCCTCCACTGGCTCTCATCAGCAGACAGGGGAAAAGAGACAGTGGAGGATCTGGGTCCTGTGGTAAATATTTTTAGAGGACAGGCTCCTATCACTTTAACCTCATTCCTTGGTCAGATCACACGACCTCACCCAACTGCAAGGGAGCCTGGGAAATGTAGTTTAGCTGTGCCCAGATGAGAGGAAACAGGATTTTGTGAGCTGACCAGCATTCTATCCAAACTGAGAACTGATCACTTTTTATGATAAACTGTCTCTGGAAAGGATATGGTGAGATTTTAAATAACTGGTTTTAAAAGCCCTAGAAACACAGTTCCTACAGGAGTTGGAAACTTCGTGAATGTATGATGAAAGAATTTTGCTTACAAGTTACATTATGTCTGAAAGAAACATTGTTTAAGCAATACCAGAAAATCAACTATTGTTTTGTACCTTAAGAATTCTCAGTGTTTCCATACGGATGAATTCTGCAAGTCTTAATTAGGGATTACAAGGGATCCTGCTGGACTTCTGCTTGTAAGCAACTGGTTAATAGGAGTAATAAATCTCTATTTCTTTTTAAAAGTTCATAATTTTTACTTCCTTGAATGGACATCGGTCTTCCCCCAAATCCCATGAAATTAAAGAGATATGACTGCAGTCATGAGCTTAGCTAATAAACCAGGTTTTCTTCCCTTATTTAGCATGATAGCACAATATTATCAAATTCAGGGTTTATTTCTCTCCAATAATTCCTCAGAGTGGTTATTTTCATGGAAACTGGTAATAGAAGATAGTTACTTTTTACCATTCGAGGTCTGAAAGGTGACCATGTTTAGTAGCATTAGCAAACCCAAGGGACAAAAGATATAAATAAAATTTCATCAGGCACTCTTGCCATAAGGAAAAGAAAAAAACCCAATCCATTGTAATTGTTCTGGTGTCCGGTTTGGGTCAGAATAAGCAAAAACCAAAGAAGTAAGTCTAAAGCTCTTGTCTTCATTTTTCAGCCTTCGAGCCTTCTAATGAGGCAGAGCTGTGCAGATACATCTAAAATTTTAATAAGAGAAAATGAAAAATATATGGCAGTTACTCCTGCAGTGCCCTTCTAAGTCACCCTGGAATATTTAAAGTTATTGCTCCTGATTCTGGGTATATTACATATACTTTGAAAGCAACTTGCTCCAAATATCAAGTCATATTTAAAATTGCCTTAGTTGTTTTGCTTTGTGTTTTTAGATGCTGATGCTTTTTCATTTCTTTTACCAATGATGTTGGCCTCTGGCAGGTTCACATAGCGTATCCATTAGGTCAGTGATTCTTTTTTCTTTTTAACATCTTTATTGGAGTATAATTGCTTTACAATGGTGTGTTAGTTTCTGCTTTACAACAAAGTGAATCAGTTATACATATATATATGTCCCCATATCTCTTCCCTCCTGCATCTCCCTCCCTCCCACCCTCCCTATCCCACCCCTCTAGGTGGTCACAAAGCACCAAGCTGATCTCCCTGTGCTATGCGGTTGCTTCCCACTAGCTATCTATTTTACGTTTGATAGTGTATATATGTCCATGCCACTGTCTCACTTTGTCCCAGCTTACCCTTCCACCTCACTGTATCCTCAAGCCCATCCTCTAGTAAGTCTGCATCTTTAATCCTGTCTTGCCCCTAGTTTCTTCTGATCATTTTTTCTCTTTTTTTCTTTTCATCTGGATGGCTAGCAGTTTACTGAGCCTCCCTTTCAGAGAATTTGAATGAGCAAAGGCTAAGAGAGCCCTGGGATTCTGCGTTTCTAACAAGCTCTCAGCTGATTGATGCTGCTGGTTTGGTACCCCTCTGATTAACCCCAAGTCTGGAGTCTTTCTATTGGAAACCCAACTCAAACTGGCTTAGCAAACAGAAAATGCATTGGCTCACAGAAATTAAAAATCCAGGCAGTCTGACTTTAGACATTGCAAATTCCATCTGTTCAAGTAATATCCTGAGGATCCAGATTTTCTCTCCTTTTCTCCAGAATCCGTTAACATGAACATTCACTCACGGTTGCAAATGGACTGTGATGCTCTCAACCTTACATTTTCTTGTTTCCGAGTCTGATGGAGAAAATAAATTCTTTCTTTCTTTCCCCAGCTGTTGAAAAAATTTTCTATTATTGCCTCTAATTGAGTCACGCAGTCACCTTGTTTTCGAGGTAACTCTAGGGATGCGATATGCAATCAGTTTGGGTTAATTTGGACCTAACCGTAGATTTAAGGGTCTCGGGTACCTGCCATATCTGTTCTTCTGCACCAGGATTTTCTCTGAAGCCATGGAGACTCTCTCAGCTTGAGCCTAATTGCAGCCTAGACATGCATAGGCACTGATGTCCTTGCATCCCCCAACCAAAGGCGGATGGAGTTCATGGATAGCAGCCCCACCTCCCAGCTTTCAGACAATTATTACGTGTATTCTATAACATTTTTTAGAGGTTCCCAGTAGGATTTTGTGTCCGTTGCCCACTGTGGAAACCAACTGTATGGTAGACTCTTCATGGATGTTTCCTCTTTGTCTCTGTCTCCCTACTCCTCACCCTGTTCCTGGAATCACCTAACAAATAAACTACCTGCACCCAAGTCTTTGCCACATGTGCTACTTTTGGGAAAATCCCAATTATAACCCTACATAAATCATGTGGGTTGACATTGAGGGAGGTGGTTCTCCAGAATAACTCTGGGGTTTTGTTTTATCAAAGAGGGGTGAGAGGATGCTGAGAAGGAAAAACAACACATTTCCTCTAAAAACCAGTTAATTTCTGGGTTTGGGTAAATTCACAAACAAATAATACTGAATTGTGACTCAACCAGAATATGAATCGGGGTTGAAGTATTATGTGCAGTGGGTTGGGTGGCAGCATACCAGCTCTAGACACCATCCATCCAGCAGATAGACTGAGCAAGAAGAATGGGAACATGGATCCCACAGCAATTTGAGATGTGGTTTTGGCTAATGGTAAGTTTAAGAAACTAAACATTGCTACTCTCAATCTCCAGTAATCTTAAAACACCTCCTTCAAATTCTCAATGCTGCCATCTCCTCATCCTACCTAGAATACTGCATTCCAAGCTTCCCACTGTATGAAGGATCTCAATCTTCCTTTTCTTAACTAAACTCCAGGTCTCAAAGCTTTCCTGTCCTGTGTCCTATCTGCTGAGGACAAAGCTCGGCTAAAGTTGGCTGCTGGGCTGACTGCACTATAGTTATTTGAAAACAAATAAGAATAGACATGACATGCTAAGTCTTCCTTCAACCAGGAAATAACTTCATTATCATACTTTTCTGGAAAACATTAGCCAGAGGTTTTACGGAAACACGTTACAAGGAACTTTTCTCTCCTGAGAGGCACTTTTGCCTCATCTTTGGAAATGCTACATATTGCCTTTCCTTTCAGGGCATCACAGTTAACATTAGCTTATTAACGGCTCTGAGATAATTGGGCTGAAAAAGTATTAACTCTATTTAACCCAGATTTTTCCTAACTTAGTTGATTCTAGCTCTGTTTGGGGTTTTGTTGTTGTTGCTGTTTCTGTAGTTGTTTGAAGGTGAAACTGTTAACATCTCAAAGACCTCCAACACTTCTGGAAATTCTGCCCTAGACTAAAAGTGACACTAAAAGTGGGAAATTCTGTTAGTTCCATAAACTGCAGGAGGATACATTTTGGAGATTCATCCTGGTGGAAGCTGAGACCCCACCTACCTGCACGTGCGTCCGGCTCTATTCTGGCTTCCAGGACTGCCCGAGACCCTCCCCTCCTCCTTGGTGTGGCCACTGTTGTTATTTCCCTGAAGCCTGGGGAGTGCCAAAAATAAAAGGGTCATTTTTTCAATTTTATTGACGTATAGTTGATTTACAGTATTGTGTTAAATTCTGCTGTACAGCAAAGTGATTCAGTTATACATAATATATACTCCTTTTCATATTCTTTTCCATTATGGTTTATCACAGGATATTGAATATAGTTCCCTGTGCTATACAGTAGGACTTTGTTGTTTACCCATCCTATGTATACTAGTTTGCATCTGCTAATCCCAAACTCCCAGTCCATTCCTCCCCCACCCCTTCCTCCCTGGCAACCACAAGTCTGTTTTCTATATCAGTGAGTCTGTTTCTTTTTCATAGATATGTTCGTTTGTATCATCTTTTAGATTCCACATACAAGTGATATCATATGGTATTTGTCTTCCTCTGTCTGACTTACTTCGCTTACTATGATAACCTCTAGGTCCATCCATGTTGCTGCAAATGGCATTATTTCATTCTTTTTTATGGTTGAGTAAAAGGGTCATTTCTGGAGTATTCAATAGAATCAGAATTTGAGCCATCATGTCTGACATTGTTGTAGCATCGATTGTGGCAGCTGTATTATGTTTTGTAACATGTTACCTGAGCAACTCAGATGATTGATCAGAGGCCCCACATTTGGACTACAGTGACTATTGATGATGTATATATGTGCTTCTAGCAGTAGGTGATTAAATCACATAGCCCTTGAGTTACAGTACTTACTTTAAACATAGGAATCATAATCTACTAAACATGAAAGCTGCATTTTATATTTGTAATGGTGGAGAAGGTTATTTTATTTTATTATTTATTTATTTATTTTTTCGTGATTCCTTCCTTCTCCTCTTTATAAACATCTTTATTTATACATATGTAAACACACATAAACATATTAGCAAATTTTAACAGTAGCCAAACATGTATGTAAATAACAGCATAAATACCCCCACGACAAATACTTTTTTAAAAAAATAAATTTATTTATTTATCTTTGGCTGCACTGGGTCTTCACTGCTGCGCGTGGGCTTTCTCTACTTGTGGTGAGCGGGGTCTACTTTTCATTGTGGTGCGCGGGCTTCTCATTGCGGTGGCTTCTCTTGTTGTGGAGCACGGGCTCTAGGCACACAGGCTTCAGTAGTTGTGGCACGCGGTCTCAGTAGTTGTGGTTCACGGGCTTAAGTTGCTCCATGGCACGTGGGATCTTCCCAGACCAGGGCACGAACCACTGTACCCTGCATTGGCAGGCAGAATCTTAACCACTGTTCCACCAGGGAAGTAGCAGGAACGTTATTTTAGAACAGAGTATTCAGTTCATCAAGAGAAAGATTTGCTTATGAGTAGACTAGAAAGTTCAGCAGTAACTCCACAGGTGCTTTTTTTTTAAAAATGCATTATGGTAATTTATTTTTTCTAATATATGGTATTATAATGTAACATACATTAAAAATCCCAAATCCCTGAACCAGATAGACTTTCTTTTATTAACCACCTCAAATGGTAGCATCCTCCCCCCATTATTCTAAATCCCTCTTTTCTGCTTCACTTTTCTTCATCACATTATCACAGTTGCCCAGTCATATAAATATATATGTTTGTTGTCCATCTTCCCTTCTGTGCAGTAGAACAAAAGCTGCATGAGGGCCCAGGTTTGGTGTGTTCATGACACACAGTAATAATGCCATAATCATTTCTTAAATTTATGAACAAGTATTAGCCCATTATCCTACTGGTTTTATTTAAAAACTCACATACCCTAATCTAGTCTTTCATATGAGCAGGTAAGTGACTGTACTTGGCAAAGAAGTTGAGGTTACACTCATGATTTTATCTTCCTCTTTCTCCTTTAAGGTCTTAAACCTTTTAGCAAGTAGTGGTTTTTTGAAGATGATTAGGAAATTTCAGGGCATTGTTCTGTCAGGGTATTTGGCAAATCTGAGATCAAAAGGATGAGGAGAGTTTTACTGTGTAAGTGCCGTTTAATGGCAGCAGAAACTGTGACTTGTCCTGAAAAAGCAAATATTCTATAGGATTATACTTGTCATTATTATAGATAAATGTTGAAATTATATAGAGATTTCATTGTTGAAACTATAGATACCTTTTCATTTGTATAGTTTTGTGTGTTCTCCAGTCTTTAGTGTTATCAAGACCAGGCTCAAATCTCTAAGCATATTAACTGGGCCACCTGGAAAATTATCTTACTTAGCCTGAGTTGCCGTTCCTTCATTCATGAATCAAGGTGATATTATCTACTGCTTGGGATTATTGTAAACATTAGAAACAATATATGAAAGAAACTAAATTCAGCAGACAATAAATTATTTTTATCATTGTGTTAGCATATTTCATGAACTCTGTATTCATTTTCTAGGGCTGCAGTAACAAAGTACCACAACTGGGTGGCTTAAAACAACAGAAATTTGTTACTTCACAGTTCTGATGGCTAGAAGTCCAAAATCAAAGTGTCAGTAGGGCGGTGTTCCCTCCTTGGAACGCAGCTGTATCATTTCAATCTCTGCTCTGTCTTCTCATGGTATTTTCCCTGGGAGTCTGTTTTCACACAACTGTCTTCTTCTAAGGACACCAGTCATATTGGATTAAGGGCCCACCTTAATGACCTTATCTTAACTTGATTACATCTGCAAAGACTATTTCCAAATAAGGTCACATGCACAGGGACCAGGGGTTAGGACGCAACATATCCTTTGGGGCAACACAATTCAACCCATAACAATCTTATGCTAATTCATGAATTCTCCTCCTAGCCCACTGCCTGTGCTTCTGAGTCTGCTCTAATCCTTTTCAACTCATCAACTTGTTACCATTACCGTCTGTGCCTTCTCAGCAAGGAAAGAAAAGAACTTTCTGATTCAGAGAAAACTGCAAGAACAGCAACTTCCTATAGCTTGCAGAAAGAACAAGGGAGTCTGACACTGCCAGGTCTTAAAAGGCAAGCAGCTTGGAGAAAGAGATATAAAGCTCATAAATATCAAAGAATCTCTGGAATATTGGGGGCAGAAGGAACAATCCTAAACACAGTGAAACATAAATAAAGTTGTATTGGGTTCACTGGCTTTACTCCCAGGGCAAAATTATCCTTCCCTTTCCAAAACTAGCATTTAGCACACCGTTAGTTTAGAATGACTATTGTCTTTGTGGAATACATTGTTTTTTATAGTTTATGGCAGGAGTTGTCACTCAATGTTACATTATCTGTATTTCCACTCAGATATACATAGGTACAACTGTAGCCCTGATAGGCCTTTGGAGGCTGATCTAATCTGACCCCTACCTAAAACAAGGTCATTTACCTGCTCCCTATAATAATTGTTTTCTCATCTTGTCCTTCAACTCTAGCATTATTCTTTACCTTTTATGTATCTTTTCTGATTAGAGAAGTTGTACATTGCCATTTTACATATAGAAAATAAATTAAGATGACCTACAAGCTCATTGCTTTTAAAAAAAATCTATCACCTATCTTTTGAAACTATGATTTTTAATGACTTCCTACTACTGCATTGTTTGATTATCATAATTTATTGATATTTTAGTCAATGCCTTATTATTGACTAAGTTGTTGCCATCATTTTCATTCCTATAAAAGTTGCCATAATGACCATCTTTGTACCCAAATTGTTGTGTGCGCTGTAGCATTATTTTAAATTTTCTATCTTTAGCTTCAAATTTTTAGAGCCCAACATTCAAAATATGTACATTTTTTGAAATTGAACTGAGGTAATCTTTGATGACAAATGGAGTAATCACAGTTCAAGCAGACAAAAACAGAGTTGGGTGGCCATTGAGGATCTGGTCTCAAACACATCTCTGCACCACTTGAACTTGAACTTTCTTTGAACTGTACCAGACCCAAGGATACCATCAGCCATATTCAGAACAATACCTTCCAGCTGCAACCTGGTGGTCTCAACGTCTCCCCTGATAACTATGCAACCATTTTGGATGCCAATCAATTATTGCTTAACAAACACTCTTACTTCTTGCCAGCTCCAATCTTCATAAACAACTCATGTAACTAACAGTAACCCTGCAGTTTTTGCCTTTATAAACCTCTTCCATTTTGTAATCTAGCAGAACACAATTCTAGTGCTTCTTGAATCTGTGTCTCCCGGGCTACAGTCTTAACAAACCCCAAATAAACACCTTTGATTTCAGTCAGGCCTCCATTTCTCAAATTTTGGTTAACACCTTGAAGAAGGAAATAAACACAACTGCAGCCATCTAGGTCCCAGCGGCTTTGATCTGTTCTTTTATGATGGTCCATACATGGGTTCACTGATAAGAGGATGAAAAACAGGCACTTTCTGCTTCAATATCCTTAGTCTGTGTTCACTCATCCTATACGCACAGATGGGAAGAATCTACCTGGGGCTGTTTTCTGGCTCCTGACAGAATCGGATGTAATTTCCCCATCTCTTATTCTCAGAGATCTCCAAAACAGCTGTTAGGAAAATCTTGGACTTCAGCCCACATTGATCTACTATAATTAGCCAGCAACTGGGATTGTGTAGGCCTTCCAATGTTGGGAGCAGACAGTTTGCAGTGTACAGATTATGCTTCTCTCAATCACTGTGCTTCAATCAATCAGGGCAATTAGAGGTCGTGTTGTTATGTCTCCTCCCGACAAACTCCCATCTTTCAGACCCAATCAAGAAGCAGGAGGTGGGCCTCTCCTTCCCCAAATCTGTCCTGGCTGTGTTCCAATCAAACTCTTATTGTTTCTGGTTCTCCTCCTCCGCAGACCGCCCTCCATTCTTCAATCATGTCTTTGGCAATTTAACTGACTGATGGCTTTTTGCATGTCATTATCAGGGCTTAGAGAGAATGGTAATTGCACAATCCCTCTGATCAGGGCAAGAAGATAAAGAATTTATCTGGAAACCGTTTTGCCAGATGACAGAGTAGAAGCCAAAGTCAAGGCAGAAAGCTTCTAATCCAGTGATTCCTGTTTGCTGAAAGAAAGAGTTTCTCACGAGATTATGACCAAGTCTTAACGAGTGAAGAAAGAACAAAATAGTGCATGCTACAAAAAAAAAGGATTCATTTATGCTTTCCTGAAGATGATGTTTTGTTATTCACGGTGTACTGCATGGAAAAATTTCCTGGGTGCCAGTTAGAAATGCAGATTCTCAGGCCAAAACCAAGCATTCTGAACCAGAACGTGCATTTTAACAAGAACCCCAAGTGATTCGTATGCACATAAGGCTTGAAAAGGTATGTGCATTTAGCTGCCTGGAAGAAGCTCTTTTGAAAACTGGCTCTGCTTATAAAATAAATCAAAATGAAAACAAACCATTAGAAACTTCTTCTACCTGGAAAAACATTTGAGTCCTCCAGGATCCAATTGAACTCTTTGTGGGGATGGAATTAATTCCAAAGGATGATACTTGTTTGCCTGGATCTCCTTTTATTTTTAATTATATAATTTTAGGTAGTTTAATTTATTAAAAGTGATACAAGCATATGGTCAAATTTTCAAAAAGCATAAAAAAGTATACATTGAAAAGTAAGACCTCATCTTAGAACTTAGCTTCATTCGTAGAAGCAATTAGTGCTAATAGATATTTTTAATATTTTTTCTATAATCTTCCAGAAGTATTCTAATATTGATATCTTATAAATCTCCTTAAATATAGTTTTATATATGCCATCTGAACTTTGCTTTTTAGCACTTTTTAAATATCCCATAACAGTACATAGAAAGATCGTCCTCATCATTTTTAATATTTACATAATATTTTTCCTATGTTTACATCAAAAATTGTTAATGTTGACTGTCATTTATTGTAGAATAAATGACAATAGAATGCCTCCAGCTTCTGTATTGTTTGTTTTGGCTATTCCAAAGTATACCAAATTATACAGTGAATATCTATGTGCATATGTGCTTGCACACATTTATGTCTATCTATGAAATAAAAAAATTAAGTAAATTTCTGGCTGTAAGAATATGAGCCTTTAAAATTTTGATACCTTTTGTCAACCTGCTCTTCATATACACTAGTATTTCTATGCCGTGTCTCACCAACGATGCATGAGACTTGGATTGTGCTATGTCCATGCCTTAGTGAGATATCAAATGTAAAAATGTGTAATCTGAAAATTGGAAACCCGTATCCTATTTCTATTTTAATATGCATTTCTTTAATTATGACTGAATTTGAGCATGTATTCATGTTTAAAAGTCATCTGTATTTCTATTCTGAGAAATGTGTGTTCATTTTCTTCAGATGTTTTTTTCATTTTTTAAAAAAATTCCAGCTTTATTGAGATCTATTTGATGTACAACATTGCTAAGTTTAAGGTTTATAACATGATGGTTTGATACACATGCATATTGCCAAATGATTACCACAGTAAAATTAGCTAATATATCTAATACCTCACACTGTTACCTTTTTTATGTGTGTGGTGTGAACATTTAAGATGTACTCTCTTATCTTTCAAGTATACAGTACAATTATTGTGAACTTATAGTCAGCATGCTAAACATTAAATCCTCAGAACTTATTCATCTTATACAAGGAATTTATACCCTTTGGCCACCATCACCCATTTCCTCCACCACTAGCCCCTGACAACCACTAATTTACTCTGTTTCTATGAGTTCGTTTGTTTGTTCTTTAGATTTCAGTATAGTGAGATCATGCAACATTTGTCTTTCTCTATCTGACTTATTTCATTTAGCATCATGCCCTCAGGGTTCATCCACGTTGTTGCAAATGGCATGATTTCCTTCCTCCCTATGGCTGAATAATTTTCCACTATATATATCACATTTTCTTTTTTCATTCATCTGTTAATAGACAAATAGGTTATTTCCATGTCTTGGCTATTGTAAATAATGCTGCAATAAACATGGGGGTGTGTATATATTTCTGAATTAGTGTTTCTGTTTTCTTTGGATAAATACCAAGAAGAGGAATTGCTGGATCATATAGTAGTTCTATTTTTAATATTTTGAGGAAACTCCATACTGTTTTCCATAGTGGCTGCATCATTTTACATTCCCACCAACAGTGCAAAAGTGTTCTCTTTTCTCCATCTCCTCACCAACACTTGCTATTTGTAGCATCTCATCATGGTTCTAATTTGCATTTTACTTTTCATGAGAAAGAGTGTACAAATGGTTTAAGGATCATTTTTTAAATTCTGTGTACTGTTATTTCTCTGTTCTTATCTTTGCCTACTTTTCTGTTGAATTGCATCTTTTTAAATCATTTTTAATAATCTCTCTACATAGTCAGGTACAAGTCCTTTGTCTTCATGAGTTACTAATTTTTAAAAATAGGTTATGCTTCTTTTGACATTTCCTATTTTTTTATGTAAGACTTTAAAACTTTTAAAAATTTCCTAACATCAACTTTTTATGTCTTTTGGTTTTGAGTCATTTTAGCAAGGCCTTCTCTACTTACATTTATAAAGAAATTTGCTTGTATTTAATTTGAATTCTTTTAAAAATATACTCTGTTTGAAGTTTATTTCAGTGTACTACATAAAACATGGATCCAGTGCCAACTTTTTTTTCCCCAACAGCTACCTGACAATACTAATATTGTTTGTTTAAAAAAAAAATTCATCCTTAACTAATCCACTAATGTGAGATACCACCTCAACTATACCACCAACCAATATAAATACTACATGCATATGAAATCATTCTTGAATTCTATTATGTTCCATTTGTCTGACTATTCATGTGTCAATACTGCTTTAATTAGTGAGGCTTTATAGCATATCTTTATCTTGAGTAGGGCTTGGTCTCTTTCACTGCTTTTCAGATTTAGAGATTTCCTGACTATTCTTGATAATTTATTCTTCTGGGAGAACTTAGAATCAGTTTAACTGATGCCAGAAAAAAATCTGTTGGCATTTTTATCATAGTCATGTGAAACTCATAAATTAATAGGGAGAATTGACCTCTTAATGATATAGAATCTTTTCATCCAAAAAACCACTCAGATTTTTCATTTGCTCATCTAGTCTTTTTTTCAGTCTTATTTATTGTTTTCCTCCTATATAGTTTGAATATTTCTTATTAGGTTTATCCCGGATGCTACTGTAAGTGGAGTCTTGTCTTTTATTATATATTCCAACTGATTGTTTTGCATATATGAAGGAATTATATTCCCTACATTTATTTTGTATCCTTATAGCTAACTACTTTATTGTTTGATAAAGTAGCTTTTTGGTTGTTTCTCTTAGGTTTCCTATAGAAAATCATATCAGATGGACATAATGATAAGTTTACCTTCTTTCATATTTTTTGTTCATCTAAGACAGCAGACATGGGATGGGAGGTCTCCATTCCCACCCAACAAATAAGAGGTGTATATATGAGAACATAGAAAAATACTCCTGAGTGATCCCAGAAATATTTATTGTGGGGTCACACACAAGGACAAGTCACATGTTGTTCAGGAGCCAATAAGTCTTGGGTCATTCCCAGTTAAGGAACAAGTCCTAATACCCAGGCTGGTGTTGGGACTCATACAAGAAGCCTGTAAATGGTCTATATTATTTTCTTTGGGATCTAGTACATAAATATCTTCTTATAAATAATCCATGGATACTTGAGGAAAATGTAACCTCATCTATTATGTACTTAAGTCATCTAGTTTTTTATTTATTTTAGTGTCTCCTAGATCTGTCAGAAATTAGAGAAGTGTAATAAATCCGCCCAAATCTATTGTATTTATATGTATATCTCTTGTTTCCTCAGTTGGGACTGTGTCTATTTTGTTGTTCTGTTTTCCAGCACATTTAGCCTCATGAGGATTATAACTTTTATAAACAATTCTCCTTGTACTGTTTTTATGCTTTCTGCCTTCAATTTTACTTTGTCTAATATTAATATTGCCTTTTCTACCTTTACTTAAGTTGTATTTCCCAGGGTAACTTTACACATCACCTTTTTTTAACCTTTCTGCGTCATTTTCTTTTATTTATCAGTTGTAGGCTACAAATAGTTGGGCTTTTGCTTTATGACCTATCTGTGAATGTCTATATTTTAGTAAAGAAGCCAGACTCATTTGTGTTTATTGTCAGAATTGATATACTTACTATGCTTGGATGTTTTCTTTCTGCTTATTATTTTTATGCTTCATTGTGGTTTCATTTGCTTTCTCTTCTTTGCTATATGGCTTAATTTCCTCTGATTTTATCATTTCCTCTTCTTTAAAATAACACATCTTCTATATGATAGCCCTCAGGGTTACATTTAAGATTTTCAAAAATATTCTTCAACTTAAAATCCTTTATACATCAAAGTTAAGCATAAAATAATAGTCTGATTTCCTTTTATGCAAGAAAAGCAATTTCACACTTTTACATTGTTCTGCTTGCTATTTCCAAAAATTCATGTATTTTTCATGATATTTATTTTCAGACCCAGAGAGTTATAATTAAAAATTATTTAAATTCTAAAGTATTATCTTCAAGAAGACAAATTTGAAATTGGCATTCAATTGTGTGTCCAAATTTATCACAAGTTTATAAGCAATTTCATTTTAACTTGTCTCAGTGATCATCACCCATATTTGTGTATCATGACTTCCCTCTTCTTGAATTATTGATTCTTATTTCTCTCCCAGCTATTTGGAGCCCGTGTTCGTGTCCTGTTTTTAATGAGGGCACTTAGGCATTATAGTATCTGAACACTTCAACAAATATTAATTTATTTTTTGTGCCTTATATTAATTAAATAAATAGTAGCTATCAAATATGAATTAGATAAAAAAAAAACATTTTCCCACAAAACTGTGTAGATGTGATTGCATCACTTTCCATCATTTAATGTTGCATAAAATAATCTCCATCTAGCCTGATATATGCGGGGTTTTTTTTGTAGGAACCTGATATTTCTCTTTGGATGTCAGTTAAAGTATTTTTCATAATATTTGTTAATTTTTCTATGTTTGTTGACATTTACCTAAACTATCGTAACATATTTCAGTATTTTAAAGCAAGTTGGTTTGGGGGTCAGGAAAGGCTTATGAGAAGGTCTTATGAAAGTTCTATTTTTAAAAATTTTACTTCTGTGTTATTAATAATAGTTTTATCTTCATTTACACTTTCAATTGTTAGGCTGATTCTCTGTCCTCATTTCTATCACATTTTATCTTTTCATTTTAACCTCTTTTCATCTGCCTTTATATTCTCAGACAGCATCTCAAGTTTATTTTCCTTATTCTTTTTAAATCTAGTCTGGCTTGAATCACTTGGAAAATGGCTTAAAACTGTGATGTCTACTGGTGTCCTGAAAATAGGAAATATGAATCTTCATGAACAGGTCAAAGGCATATTCAACATCCTAATTCAGTCACATGACCCTTTCCATCACCAACATATTCTGTATCTCATAAGCAACAGGTAGAAATATAACCAGAAAAAGCAAATGTGGAAAACTTTAATGCTTAGTTTGGGGGATTTCATGCTAAATATATACCGTTGGGCCAACTAACATCTAGTGATATACTTGTTTGCAAATAGCTCCTTTTCAACTATACAACACACATGGGTATATCCAACAGTTAGGCTAATATAACATTATCCATAACTCCTCCCTGAACCAGCATTCACACATCACTAAAAGGCACCAATAATGCATGACTCTAGAGAATAGAGTACAGGTGGTAGATTCCATTGCTTGAAATTAGCAAGTCTTAATCACAAAAGCACCACTAGGCAGAAGGTTTGGAGGATGTCTTCAGAGAGTCCTATTTTTTAAGTAAGAAAATGCAATACATAACAGAAGATGCTGTCTATGATAAAGATGAGGGTTCTCCATATCATCTTGACCCTCACTCACGGACATCAAAGGTAGTGAACACCCATGCCTCTGCCAGAATGATTGCAGGAATACACCTGATCCAAATTCTGAGTAAGCCTTTCATGACCTTAAGAGTTGTATGAGCCTTGTATGACCCCAGAAGTAGTCCTTGACAAATGATGGATGAGAATTTGGTGGATAAATACCCCAGCTCCCTCACTCTTGGGGAAAACCCCCTTGGTTTACACTATACTATTTCCCAGGGCTCCTCAGCAAGAGATATGAAGATTCCTATAGTGGTAATATCTTCAGTAGCTGACTCTTTTTTAGCTGCCTTCCCCTCTGTTTCACTACTCTACTCCTGTACCAGTGTTTCCTGAGATCACCACTCTAATAACTATTGTGCATTTGGATTCTCTCCAGGCCTGATTTTTAGAGAATGCAAATCAAAACAGACTCCAACCAGAAAAAAAAAGGGAAACACAGAAAAATTGGAAAAACTTTGGTGACATCTCTTAACCCGTATGGTCAGTAAAAGTTCCCTCCGAGTATCCACTGATTTAAACATACCCAACAAACAACGTATTTAAATGTTTTCTCTTTCTCTAAGTGTTCAAGAAGATGTTCCCTTTTCTTGTTTCGTACCTTATGTGTAGTTTTTATTCCTCTTTATTCATTTTCAAAGGAGGAGACATAGAGATAAGGGGTGTGAATTTCCCTAAATCCTTCTTCTCTTCTTAGGGATGGTCACTTCCTGTTCTCAGATCCACAGCTCCAGGACAGGTTGCTGTGCTCAGATTCCAGCAGAATTCCTCAGAAATAATCAGGTAGTGTTTGATGGAGTTCTGTAGCCCCGAGGGGTGGAATTCTCTCCTCCTTCTTGCCCCAGCCATACTTGAACTTATGTGGTTGTTCAAGAATTCTTTCTCCACCCCTGCTTAACAGTGCTTTAGACAATATCACATGCACAAATATTTTGTCTTGTTGTTTTCTCTCTCTTAAATGACCTCCAGATTATACTTAATGAAAATACTTTATTTCTTCTGCAAAAACCTGATTCCCACAAGATGCCAAGCATTCATGGTTATGCTTTTCTTTAATGCTTCTCAAGAATCAATTGTATTAGTTCCCAAATCTAGTACTGCTAACCATACTAGTTACTATATAATTGTTACCATACTTGTTACTCTATGTATACAATTATTATGTAAAACAGTGAAATATGAATGACAAAAGTGAAAATTATTGTTTCTATAAGAGCAAAGTTTTGAGTCAGAAAGACTCAAAGGGAAATTGTTTTAAAGAATGTTACATTTTATTTAGAGATATGTGAGAAAACTGTAAAAGACTGGAAAATAAAATCAGATGTATAGGTGTGTATATATATACATACATATACACAAATATATATACACATACACACATATATGTCTTCCTCACTCATTTGCTTTGCAACTGCTGTGAGTTTCTTCCTCCACTTTAAAGAGACAAAAACTAGAACTCTTAGACTAGTAATTATTAACTTTTGATGCATATTAGAATCACCTGGGTAACTTAAACGTGTTTGGACTCACCCTCACAGATTCTGATCCTTTTGTGTCTAGTGTGAATTTGGCATCAGACATTAGTATTTATTGTTTAAAGCTCCTCATGGGATCTAATGTGTAGTGATGATGCTAGAGTATGAAGCATCCTATCTTCACTTGGAAGAGTGGCCACTCTACCATGATGCAAAGCACTGAACTCTTGTTTTTTCCTCAGTATTGCTGCATCAATCTAAAATTAGAGTCCATTCCTTCAGATTCTAGCAATAGGTTGTTTGCCATGTAAGATTCCAGTGAAGATGAAAGTTTCTATCTTTTGCTCAGACTTTACAAACATTTTAAAGTAACATTGCGGGAGAAAGGGTCAAATGCTCCTAGCCTGGTGCCCTTTTAAATTGGAAATGGCTCGAAATTTTTAGAAGTATGCTGGCCCTAGCACCCTGCAAATAATGCTTCTTTGCTTTTTGCTACTTCATTTTTCACTGATATTATTTTGTTTAAGTTTCTACTTCTTTGTGATGTACGTTACATCATAATTCATGTTATGAATACATACAATAAGCATTTATAACGTGTATGAATAATAAAATGAACATGTGTATGCCTATCATCCACATTAAGAAACAGAAAATCATCAAATCCTTTTAAACACTTCATCATCTCCTTGTTCATTTCCCTTCCTCCCACCCAGAGTTAACAAATTTCTCAAGTTTTGCTCTATGCTTCCTATTTGAAGATAGTTTTAACACATACTGATGTAGCTTTCAGTAGGCATTGCTTTGTTTTACATATTTGACCATTAAATACATAGACTCTAATGCACCTCTTCTGGTACATCTGGGACTTGCTTCCTTTATTCAATATTATGCTTTTAATATGCATTCATGTCAGTGTGTCTATCTGTAATTATTTCATTCTCACTGCTATATAGAATTACATTACATGAATATACCTAAGCATATTTATCCATTCTGTAAAATAGATACTACATTAGAGTAGTTTGAAGTGTTTTGTTTTGGTAAACAATGTTTCAATAAATATTTTCTTTAATGTCTGCCTGATGTAATTAAGCAATAGTTTCTCTGCCCACTAGTGGGATCTCTGGATGATAGGGTATTAATACCTTCAACTTCAGTGGATAATTTCAAAGTGTTTCCTAAATTGTATCCAATAGTTTATACTCTCTACAGTGGCATCTCCCAGCCAAATCTTGGTACACTATGTTTCTTTACTTTTTCCCAAATTGTGGGCTGTACAATATTGTACTGTATATTTATTTTACATTTCCCAGATAATTATTGAAAATTATCATCTTTCCCAATGTTTACCCCTAATTTATAATTCTTCTTTTATGAAATGTCCGTTCATGTCTCTTGAGCATTTTTTGATTATGCTAGTTTATATTTTTAATAACTAGAAGTTATTAATATCTTCTAGATAATAATCCACGGGGCTTTTTTTGGTATGTGTTTTATTTTTCTTTGTACTCTTATCAAGATATTTTTGATGAACAGCTGGTCTAACTTCAGCAAAATTATAGGATTTTTTTTTTTAAGTTCTGAAGGTTTATTTTTTGTCTTACTTAAGAAAGTTCCCCTTATTCCAGGATAAGAAAGATATCTTCATATTTTATTCTAAAAGGTTTTTTTTTTTTTTTGCAGTACGCGGGGCTCTCACTGTTGTGGCCTCTCCCGTTGCGGAGCACAGGCTCCGGACGCGCAGGCTCAGCGGCCATGGCTCACGGGCCCAGCCGCTCCGCGGCATGTGGGATCCTCCCGGACCGGGGCACGAACCCGTGTCCCCTGCATCGGCAGGCGGACTCTCAACCACTGCGCCACCAGGGAAGCCCCCTCTAAAAGGTTTTAAATGTACCTTTAATTTCTGTAATTCACCCAGTCTGTAATTCACCCAGAATCAAATTTTGCCTCTGAATTAAGGTAGAAGTCCAATTGCACTCACTTTCCATATTGAGAGATTGTTGTGTCGGCACCATAGATTGAATGGCCATCCATTCCTGCAATCTGCAGGGACACCACTGTCATATACAATAGCAAGTTCTGTGCTTTGTATCTTGTCCCGTTCATCTATTTGACTATTTTGTCTCAACGGCCCACTGTCTTAATAGCTCTAGTTTTATAAAGTCTTCATTTCTGGTAGGATAAGTGACTTTGTTCTTTCCTGGGAATATTTTGGTTATTCTTAGGCCAGTACTTGGTCACAGCCACTTTAGAATTCATTTGTTAAATTAGACAGACAGACACACACACACACACACACACACACAAACACACTACTCTGGATTTTGATATTGGAATTGCACTAAAGAGATCAGGAGTTGACAAACAACAGGCTAAATCTGGTCTGCTGTCTTCTCTTTGCCTCTGTTTGTAAATAAAGTTTTATTAGAATACAGCCATGTCAATTCCTTTACCTATTGCCAATGGCTACTTTCAGGCTACAAGGAAGAGTGGAGTAGGTGTAATGACAATTCTATGTTCTGTGAAGCCTGAAATATTTACTATCTGATCCTTTATGAGGTTTGCTGGCCTCTGGTATAGATCATGTGGGGGGATCATAATTGTATTTTTATGATTTTGAAGTTTTATATACAGGGAAATGGTATAAATCTGGTTTATTAATTCTTCTTAAATACTTCTTAATAAAGACTTGTAGGTTTCCTCATAAAGGACCTGTACCTAATTTGTTAGATTTATTACTAGATACTTTGTATTTTTCTTCTAGCAATCTTAGATTGTATCTTTTAAAAATTATAATCTCTAATAGTTTGTTTCCAGTTAATACAAATGCAATTATCTTTTGTATAGCATTGTATAATGATTTTATAGCCAGATAATTTGCTAACCTGACATTAATTTTTTTTAATAAATGTATTTATTGGGGAGACCTTCAAGATGGTGGAGGAGTAAGATGTGGAGATCACCTTCCTGCCCACAAATACATCAGAATTGCATCTACATGTGGAATAACTCCTGCAGAACACCTACTGAACACTGGCAGAAAACCTCAGACTTCACAAAAGGCAAGAAACTCCCCATGTCCCTGGGTAGGGCAAAAGAAAAAAGAAAAAAACAGAGACAAAAGAATGGGGATGGGACCTGCACCTCTGGGAGAGAGCTGTGAAGGAGGAAAACTTTCCATACACTAGAAAGTCCCTTCACTGGCGGAGACAGGGGGTGGAGGGGGGGAGGCTTCGGAGCCATGGAGGAGAGCACAGCAACAGGGCTGTGGAGGGCAAAACGGAGAGATTCCTGCACAGAGGATTGGTGCCGAGTAGCACTGACCAGCCTGAGAGGCTTGTCTGCTCACCTGCCAGCAGGGGTGGGTGGGGGCTGGAAGCAGAGGCTTGGGCTTCTAAGGTCAGATCCCAGGGAGAGGACTGGAGTTGGCTGTGTGAACACAGTCTGAAGCGGGTTAGTGCACCACAGCTAGCCTGGAGGGAGTCTGGGAAAAAGTCTGGAACTGCCTAAGAGGCAGGAGACCATTGTTTCAGAGTGCGCGAGGAGAGGGGATTCAGAGAACTGCCTAAATGAGCCCTAGTGATGGGCGCGAGCCATGGCTATCAGTGTGAACACCAGAGATGGGCATGAGATGCTAAGACTGCTGCTGCAGCCACCAAGAAGCCCGTGTGCAAGCACAGATCACTATCCATACCTCCCCTCCCAGGAATCTGTGCAGCCCACCATGACCAGGGTCCCGTGATCCTGGGACAATTTCCCTGGGAGAACACATGGTGCACCTCATGCTGTTGCAATGCCACTCTGGCCTCTGCCACCGCAGACTTGCCCTGCATTCAGTACCCATCCCTCCCCTTGGCCTGAGTGAGCCTGAGCCCCAGAATCAGCTGCTACTTTAACCATGTCCTGTCTGAGCAAAGAAAAGATGCCCTTAGGCGACCTACATGCACAGACGGGGCCAAATCCAAAGCTGAACCCCAGGACCTGTGCGAACAGAGAAGAGAAAAGGAAATTTCTCCCAGCAGCCTCAGGAGCAGTGGAATAAATCTCCACAATCAACTTGAGGTACCCTGCATCTGTGGAATACCTGAATAGACAATGAATCATCCCAAAATTGAGGCGGTGGACTTGGGGAGCAACTGTAGACTTGGGGTTTGCTTTCTGCATCTAATCTGCTTCTGCTTTCAGGTTTATCTTAGTTTAGTATTTAGAGTTTATTATCATTGGTAGGTTTGTTTATTGATTTGGTTGCTCTCCTCCTTTGTTTTTAATATATTTTTTGCCTTTTTATCTTCTTGTGAGTGTGTATGTGGATGCTTCTTTGTGTGATTTTGTCTGTATAGCTTTGCTTTTACCATTTGTCCTAGGGTTTTGTCTGTCCATTTCCATTTTTTGTTTGTTTGTTTGATTTTTTTAGTATAGTTTTTAGCGCTTCTTATCATTGGTGGATTTTTTTTTTTTTTGGTTTTATTGTTCTCTTCTTTCTTTTTTTTCTTTTTTTCTTACATTTTAATTTTCTTATTTTTAATTTTTTAACTTTTTATTTTAATAACTATATTTAATTTTTTATTTCTTTCTTTCTTTCTCTTTCTTTCTTTCTTTCTTCTTTCTTTCTTTCTTTCTTTCATTCTTTCTTTTTTTCTCCCTTTTCTTCTGAGCCGTGTGGCTGACAGGCTCTTGGTGCTCTGGCCGGGGGTCAGGTCTAAACCTCTGAGGTGGGAGAGCCAAGTTCAGGACATTCACCCACCAGAGACCTTCCGGCTCCACATAATATCAAATGGCAAAAGCTCTCCCAGAGATCTCCACCTCAACGCTAAGACCCAGCTCCACTCAACTGCCAGCAAGCTACGGTGCTAGACACCCTAGACCAAACAACGAGCAAGACAGGAACACAACCCCACCCATTAGCATAGAGGCTGACTAAAATCATAAGGTCAAAGACACCCCAAAACACACCACCAGACACAGTCTTGCCAACCAGAAAGACAAAATCCAGCCTCATCCAGCAGACCACAGACACCAGTGACCTCCACCAGGAAACTTACACAACCCACTGAACCAACCTTAGCCACTGGGGGCAGACACCAAAAACAATGGGAAGTACAAACCTGCAGCCTGCGAAAAGAAGACCCCAAACACAGTAAGTTAAGCAAAATAAGAAGACAGAGAAGCACACAGCAGACGAAGTAGCAAGGTAAAATCCCACCTGACCAACCAAATGAAGAGGGAATAAGCAGTGTACCTGAAAAAGAATTGAGAGTAATGATAGTAAAGATGATCCAAAATCTCGGACATAGAATGGAGGAAATACAAGAAACGTTTAACAAGGACATAGAAGAACTAAAGGGAAAACAAACAATGACGAACAACACAATAAATGGAAGTAAAAATTCTCTAGAAGGAATCAATAACAGAATAACTGAGGCAGAAGAACGGATAAGTGACCTGGAAGATAAAATAGTAGAAATAACTACTGCAGAGCATAATAAAGAAAAAAGAATGAAAAGAATTGAGGACAGTCTTAGAGACCTCTGGGACAACATTAAACACACCAACATTATAATTACAACAGTCCCAGAAGAAGAAGAGAGAAAGAAAGGAACTGAGAAAATATTTGAAGAGATTTTAGTTGAAAAATTCCCTAATATGGGAAAGGAAATAGTCAAGCCCAGGAAGCACAGAGAGTCCCATACAGGGTAAATCCAAGGAGAAACATGCCAATACACATAGTAATCAAACTATCAAAAATTAAATACAAAGAAAAAATATTAAAAGCAGCAAGGGAAAAACAACAAATAACATACAAGGGAATCCCCATAAGGTTAACAGCTGAACTTTCAGCAGAAACACTGCAAGCCAGAAGGGAGTGGCAGGAAATATTTAAAGTGGTGAAAGTGAAGAAACTACAACCAAGATTACTCTACCCAGCAAGGATCTCATTCAGATTCGATGGAGAAATTAAAACCTTTACAGACAAGCAAAAGCTAAGAGAATTCAACACCATCAAACCAGCTTTACAACAAAAGCTGAAGGAACTTCTCTAGGCAGGAAATACAAGACAAGGAAAAGACCTGCAAAAAGACCTACAAGAACAAACCCAAAACAATGAAGAAAATGGTAATAGGAAAATACATATCAATAACTACCTTAAATGTAAATAGATTAGATGCTCCAACCAAAAGAAATAGACTCACTGAATGGATACAAAAACAAGACTCATATATATGCTGTCTACAAGAGACCCACTTCAGACCTAGGGCTACATAAAAGGTTGAAAGTGAGGGGATGGAAAAAGATATTCCGTGCAAATGGAAATCAAAAGAAAGCTGGAGTAGCAGTTCTCAATTCAGACAAAATAGACTAAAATAAAGACTAGGGCTTCCCTGGTGGCGCAGTGGTTGAGAGTCCACCTGCTGATGCAGGGGACACAGGGTCGTGCCCTGGTCCAGGAAGATGCCACATGCCGCAGAGCAGCTGGGTCCGTGAGCCATGGCCACTGAGCCTGTGCATCTGGAGCCTGTGCTCTGCAACGGGAGAGGCCACAACAGTGAGAGGCCCACGTAACACACAAAAAAATAAAAAATAAAATTAAATAAAATAAAGACTATTACAAGAGACAAAGAAGGACATTACATAATGATCAAGGGATCAATCCAAGAAGATAAAACAGTTGTAAATATTATTCACTCAACACAGGAGCACTTCAATACATAAGGCAAATGCTAACAGCCATATAAGGGGAAATCAACAATAACACCATCATAGTAGGGAACTTTAAAACCCCACTTTCACCAATGGACAGATCATCCCAAATGAAAATAAATAGGGAAACACAAGATTTAAATGATACATTAAACATGATTGGGCTTCCCTGGTGGTTGCAGTGGTTGAGAGTCCGCCTGCCAATTCAGGGACACGGGTTCGTGCCCCAGTCTGGGAAGATCCCACATGCCGCAGAGTGGCTGGGCCTGTGAGCCATGGCCATTGAGCCTGCGTGTCCGGAGCCTGTGCTCCACAACGGGAGAGGCCACAACAGTGAGAGGCCCGCGTACCTGAAAAAAAAAAAAAAAAAAGATGAACTTAATTGAAATTTATAGCACATTCCATCCAAAAACAGCAGTATACACTTTCTTCTCAAGTACTCTTGGAACATTCTCCAGGATAGATCATACCTTCAGTCACAAATCAAGCCTTGGAAAATCTAAGAAAATTGAAATTGTATGAAGTATCTTTTCTGACGACAATGCTATGAGACTAGATATCAATTATAGGAAAACATCTGTAAAAAATACAAACACATGGAGGTTAACTAACACACTACTAAATAACGAAGAGATCACTGAAGAAATTCAAGAGGAAATCAAAACATACATAGAGAAAATGACAATGAAAACACGACAACCCAAAAACTATGGGATGAAACAAAGGAAGTTCTAAGAGGCAAGTTCATAGCAATACAATCCGACCTCAAGAAACAAGAAACATCTCAAATAAACAACCTAAGCTTACACCTAAAGCAATTAGAGAAAGAAGAACAAAAAAACCCAAAGTTAGCAGAAGGAAAGAAATCATAAAGATCAGATCAGAAATACATGGAAAAGAAATGAAGGAAACAATAGCAAAGATCAATAAAACTAAAAGCCAGTTCTTAAAGAAGATAAACAAAATTGATAAACCATTAGCCAGACTCATCAAGAAGGAAAGGGAGAAGACTCAAATCAACAGAATAAGAAATGAAAATGGAGAAGTAACAACTGACACTGCAGAAATACAAGGGATCATGAGAGATTACTACAAGCAACTATATGCCAGTAAAATGGACAACCTGGAAGAAATGGACAAATTCTTAGAATAGCACAACTTCTGAGACTGAACCAGGAAGAAATACAAAATATAAACAGACCAATCACAAGTACTGAAATTGAGACTATGATTAAAAATCTTCCAACAAAAAAAAGCCCAGGACCAGATGGCTTCACATGGGAATTCATCAGACATTTAGAGAAGAGCTAACACCTATTCTTCTCAAACTCTTCCAAAATATAGCAGAGGGAGGAACACTTCCAAACTCATTCTACAAGGCCACCATCACCCTGATACCCAAACCAGACAAAGATGTCACAAACAAAACTACAGACTAATATCACTGATGAACAGAGATGCAAAAATCCTCAACAAAATACTAGCAAACAGAATCCAACAGCACCTTAAAAGGATCATACACCATGATCAAGTGGGGTTGATCCCAGGAATGCAGGATTCTTCAGTAAACACAAATCAATTAATGTGATAAACATATTAACAAATTGAAGGAGAAAAAACATATGATCATCTCAATAGATGCAGAAAAAGCTTTTGACAAAATTCAACACCCAGTTATGATAAAAACTCTCTAAAAAGTAGGCATAGAGGGAACTTACCTCACCATAATAAAGGCCATATATGACAATCCCACAACAAACTTTGTTCTCAATGGTGAAAAACTGAAACCATTTCCTCTAAGATCAGGAACAAGACAAGGTTGTCCACTCTCATTGCTATTTTTCAACATAGCTTTGGAAGTTTTAGCCACAGCAATCAGAGAAGAAAAAGAAATAAAAGGAATGCAAATCGGAAAAGAAGAAATAAAGCTGTCACTGTTTGTAGATGACATGATACTATACATAGAGTATCCTAAAGATGCTACCAGAAATCTATTAAGGCTAATCAATGAATTTGGTGAAGTACCAGGATACAAAATCAATGCACAGAAATCACTTGCATTCCTATACACTAATGGTGAAAAATCTGCAAGATAAATTACGGAAACCCTCCCATTTACCATTGCAACAAAAAGAATAAAATGCCTAGGAGACCAAAGTCCTGTATGAAGAAACTGTAAGACACTGATGAAAGAAATTAAAGATGATACAAACAGATAGAGATATATACCATGTTCTTTGATTGGAAGAATCAACATTGTAAAAATGATTATACTACCCAAAGCCATCTTCAAATTCAATGCAATCCCTATCAAACTACCAGTGACATTTCTCACAGAACTAGAACAAAAAAAATTCACAATTTGTATGGAAACAGAAAAGACCCCGAGTAGCCAAAGCAATCTTGAATAAGAAAAATGGAGCTGGAGGAATCAGGCTCCCAGACTTCAGAGTATACTACAAATCTACAATAAGTGGTGCTGGGAAAACTGGACAGCTACATGTAAAAGAATGAAATTAGAACACTTCATAACATCTACACAAAAATAAAGTCAAAATGAATTAAAGACCTAAATGTAAGGCCAGACACTATAAAACTCATAGAGGAAAACATAGGCAGAACACTCTATGAGATAAATCACAGCAAGATCCTTTTTGACCCACCTCCTAGTGAAATGGAAATAAAAACAAACAAATGGGACCTAATGAAACTTAAAAGCTTTTGCACAGCAATAGAAACCATAAGTAAGACTAAAAGACAGCCCTCAGAATGGTAAAACATGTTTGCAAATGAAGCAACTGAGAAAGGATTAATCACCACAATAATCAAGTAGTTCATGCAGCTCAATATCAAAAAAGCTAACAACTTAATCCAAAAATGGGCAGAAGACCTAAATAGACATTTCTCCAAAGAAGACATACAGATTGCCAACAAACACATGAAAGGATGCTCAACATCAGTAATCAGTAGAGAAATGCAAATCAAAACTGCAATGAGGTATCACCTCACACCAGTCAGAATGGGGGTCATCAAAAAATCTACAAACAATAAATGCTGGAGAGGGTGTGGAGAAAAGGGAACCCTCTTGCACTGTTGGTGGGAATGTAAATTGATAGAGCCACTGTGGAGAACAGTATGGAGGTTCCTTAAAAAACTAAAAATAGAACTACCATACAACCCAGCAATCCCACTACTGGTCATATACCCTGAGAAAACCATAATTCAAAAAGAGTCATGTACCACAATGTTCATTGCAGCTCTATTTACAATAGCCAAGACATGGAAGCAACCTAAGTGTCCATCGACAGACAAATGGATAAAGAAGATGTGGTACATATATACAATGGAATATTGCTCAGCCATAAAAAAAATGAAATTGAGTTATTTGTAGTGAGGTGGATGGACCTAGAGACTGCCCTACAGAGTGAAGTAAGTCAGAAAGAGAAAAACAAATACCATATGCTAACACACATATGTGGAATGTAAAGAAAAAAAAACGGTTCTGAAGAACCTAGGGGTCGGACAGGAATAAAGACGCAGATGTAGAGAATGGACTTGAGGACACGGGGCAGATTGGGGAGAAGGGTAAGCTGGGATGAAGGGAGAGAGTGGCATGGACATATATACACTACCAAATATAAAACAGGTAGCTAGTGGGAAGCAGCTGCATAGCGCAGGGAGATCAACTCATTGCTTTGTGACCACCTAGAGGGGTGGGATAGGGACGGTGAGAGGGAGACGCAAGAGGGAGGAGATATGGGGATATATGTATATGTGTAGCTGATTCACTTTGTTATAAAGCAGAAACTAACATACCATGTAAAGCAATTATACTCTAATAAACGTGTTAAAAGTTATTTATTTATTTTTGGCTCCATTGGGTCTTCGTTGCTGTGCACGGGCTTTCTCTAGTTGCCACGAGTGGGGGCTACTTTTCATTGGGGTGTGCAGGTTTTCATTGTGGTGGCTTCTCTTGTTGCGGAGCAGGGGCTCTAGGCACGTGAGATTCAGTAGTTGTAACACGCAGGCTCTGTAGTTGTGGTGCACGGGCTTAGTTGCTCCGCAGCATGTGTGATCTTCCCAGACCAGGGCTTGAACCCACGTTCCCTGCATTGGCAGGCAGATTCTTAATCACTGTGCCACCAGGGAAGTCCCTGACATTAATTTTAATAAGTTATTTACAAATGCACATCAGCATTTTGGGGGGTTGATCTGTTAATTTGACAATGAATAGAATTTTGAGTGTGAGTGTGTGTGTTGGGTGTGTGTGTGTGTGTGTGTGTGTGTGTGTTTTCATTCATTTCATTTTTTTCTCTCTTTACTAGGTTGCTAGGTATAGCATTTATTTACACTGTTTTAATAGGTATTTCAGTCTTTTTATCACTATGTTAGCTTAAGAATGTCTAAAATTAATCAATATGTTTATCCACATTCTCAAAAATATAAAGACCTTGGTGGATTTTAACCTGAATCAAACTCCATTCCCATTTATATGCAGTTATTAGAACTAAGACACGGAATGACTTATTTTATTGTATTCTCATAGATGAAGGTTTTGTTATTAGTGTGTTTTGAAACATAATATTTGGTGCTATTTACCCTTATCTTGAACAATTTATTTCTGTTTACATTTCCTTCTTCCCAGAGGCCGAGATTCTTTAGTGAGGGTCTTCTAGTAATATGCTCGATTTTTGTCAGCTTTTGAAACACCTTTATTTTTCCATCATTCTCAGAAGGTAATTTCACTCTGTAGAGAGTTCTAATTGAGTTACTTTCCCCTCAATGGCATCTTGAAAATACCATTATTCACTACCTCTGGCTTCCACTGTTAATGTTGAACAAGCAGCTGCCAACCTAATTTCTGTAACTTCCCCTTTCTCTAAAGATGCTCTTTTTCTTTTTCTTTTTTCTCCCGAAATTTTAAAGTTAGAGGTCCAGGTGATAATATGTTTGGTTTTGTTTTGTTTTTAATTACTCATTTTACTTTGGATTCACTGTGCTTCATAAGTCTTATGACTATTGGGCCTTCATTAATTCTTGAAAATGATCAGATTTTATGTCCTAAGCATCATTTTTCCACTCTATTCTCTCTTCTTTTCTCCCTTTTATAAAACATCTTCTTACCATATCCACCATGTTAGTTTGTTGCCTGACTGTTCTGATAACCTGTGCTGCATTCTGGATCATTTCTTCAGTTCTCTATGTAGCAGTGTCTGAATCTATGGCTCCCAAACTCAGGGAACCCTTGCCACTGACTTGCCTCGAGGTGACACATTGAACTCACAGAGGTCACAGAATATTTTAAATATCTGATAGGAACATGGGAAAACTCAACCCCACATGGTAGGAAGACACTGCGCTGCTACCTAGAGGTAGTTCACAGTATCAACCTTCCTTTTGGTGAGGTCATGACTTTTGCAGCTGTTGTGACCAAAAGCAGTTACCACACAAATCGATGTGAAACAGGAAACAAGGCTGCTCATGACCAACATGAATCTACAGTTTAAAAGTTCTGCAGTGCCCAACAGGTACACAAATTTTGTTAGATAAAAATGGTTATTTAGGAATGAAATAGACTCGTTATGTTTTATTCAATTTATTCTTATTAATTTTCAAATGGCTACTAAGTTCTTATGACAAATGCTTATTAAGTGTTTCAACCTCACCTAACTACTTCATATATGGACCTGTAGGGCATTTATTTGGGCCTAAACTCCTCTTGAAAAAATTACTGAGATACTTAGGGCACCGTGAAATGCAAAAGTTTAAAACCCCTCACTTCAGCTGCTTACTTTAGCTTTCAATCATGGTGTTTTCTTTTCATCTATGTGAATGTAATTTTGTTCTCTTTGCAAAACTGCTTGACCATTTTATATAGTCTCTTGCTTCTTACTCATATTTACCCATTCTTTTATTTTTAATAAATTAAACATATTTTTCATACTGATATGTACATACTTCTAAGTATCCTGTAATGTTCAGCTACTTCTAATATTTACATTTTTAGATATTCAATTGTGTGTGTATATTTGATGATGACGATGATTTTATTATTTTTCAGCTGATTCTCAAGCACAGTGCCCCATTTCCTTAAGTGTGGTTGACATTGCTTCACTACAAATCAGAGTCTTTGGTGTTTCATCCGTGACAATTGACACCTAGCATGAAGTACTTTCATCTACAATATATTGATTTTATTTCTGCCTGGCTCAGAGGAGCATGGCCTCAGCTGGATGCCTTTAAAATACATTCTTAGTTTGATGTTTTTCAGACCACATAGTGACTATGAGTTCCTAGTGAGGAATGGCATATACTTAGTATTTCTCAAGGCATTTTTTTCTTCTGTTTAGCGGCATGCTTAAGACAAGCAAATATCCTAACCCTTACTTTATGTGGAAGAGTTTTTCTTTTCATAACTCTAACTTACTCTTCAAAGGATTGTGTGGACCTTTGGAATTCTGGCTTTATTCTGGCTTGAGTGGTCTTTGGGTTTATCCTCCTTCCCATGTTGACATCAAAATAAAAACGTAAGGTAAGCAGGGGTTAGGTTAAATCTTCAGAGTACCAACCTGCTTCACTCTTCACTTATCCCTTTGGATTTCTGCTTTTACTGTCTTGGCCAAAGGGGATAGCTTAGAAATACATTTTCAATTTTTTGAACTAACTTTGCATGAGAGGGTGTTCATTCCCCTCATACTGCTGGGGGGAAAAGTTGTCTCTTCCTTGAAGAGGGATCCATCATGATTGTGTACTACTGATGTTTGGATCCCTTTGGCTATCTTCACTTTGTACACGGGCACGGATAGAATTCTGTTAGCAGTTCCTACATTTCCTTGTGTGTAATCCCTAGCAAAATTCCAGAGTCTAGCAGGCATTCACTTGGCTTGGCACAGCTGTATTATGTCCTCTGGCCACCTCAGGAAGCAATTCCTTATAATAGAGGTTACATCATGTATTGTATCTCTAAGCTAAAGATGAAAAATGGTGTAGACTGAGCTTCTTTTTGTCTAAGTCAACCTCTGATAATTTCCCTGTTAAATCCTATCTACCTCTTTCCTCAGTTTGCAGAATCCCCCAATACTGGAGAAATATCATAATCTTGTACTTCTAGCGCTATTGTAATGTCATTCCCTTCTTTTCTTCGGGAGGGAACTATTTTAAAGAGGTTTCAAAAAGAATTCTGGAGAGAACCCATAAATGATGATTAGCCTGACTTGACATAGTGTCAGGAGTCTTTGAATGTCAATTATTGGGGCTAATGGAGAGCTGATGCCAGGCTTTTAGTATATTTCTTTCTTAGCCCAAAATTTGGGTCTTGTGAATGGTTGGTGCTGACAGGCAACATTCTGGCTCTGTCCAACAAAGTGTAATATCTTGCCTTTGGTCCCAGTTCCCCCATACACCAAGCCAGAGCATAAAAGAAACCAGCTTTGGACATTTTATTTCCTCCCATTCCAGTACAATTGGATTGTCCACCAAATGGGACACTAACCCCCACTGAAGTTATTGGTCACATGAGTGTTCTGAGTCCTGTGGATCTAGGGCATATCTATTGTCAAATAGTTTTAGCTTTCCCAAAATAGCTGAGCTCAACTGAATGTAAAACAATTGGAGTACATTAAATAATTTTTTTTATTGCAGACAAATGAATAGTAAATAACTGTGAGAGTTACTGTCTAGTACAGATTTCTTCCAAAGCACTACTGAAGGATACAACATTCCCCCCATCCCATAGGGTAATGTTAATTATAAAAGCTGCATTCTCTACATTATCAAAATTAAGATGAAGCAAGAAAAAAATTATTCAAAGCTAGGTTGGAGAAAAAACAGAGTCTTGGCAAAATAACACTTTAAGCTTTTACTTGTCTACAGAAAAATATTCAGATTGCAAAAAACTCTGCCTGTAAGAAAAGACCAAACTGGACAAAAATATTTTAGGCACCTTGAGATGGGGAGAAGTGCAGGAGGCTATATTATAATAAGAGAGCCACCATATTTATGAAGGATAGGGTTTAACCCACGTTATCACCATATTTGTGGTATATCCTAAAATCACTGATTGCTATGATTTAGCACCCATTTTCAGAAGGGAAAACTGAGGCTCAGAGATGTTAAGAGTTTTGTCTGATTTCTCCATCACATGTCAAGGCACTTTAAAGAATGGTCGTCCTGAATCCTTCAGCCAGCAGCTAAGATGACCCAGATTATAGTGCCTGTTTGGACCAATTGCTTCTCTGCCTCATGGTAAATGATCAAGTAATTAGTTTGTTGGTTAATCATGAGCTCGTTTTTTTAATGAATTCAATCTGGTACAATGAAATGCTCTCTTGGGAAGGAAGCCAATTTTGTAGAACATAAAGTTGGGTATGAAATAATGAAATGATGTGACAGTTTTAAAGACAAGGCATAGTTTAAAGACACAGACAAGGCTCCAAATGATATATTTCCTGGAGAAGACAAGAAGGAAGGGCAACCATAGGAATGGTTTACACTGAATACCCATCCCAGTTCTGAACTAAGTTCTACCTTCAATGTAACCAAAAGATATATATTGAGCATATGGGAAACATGTACTTGAACAAATAATGCCCTCAACAAGCTCACAGTCTAGTATAATTAATGTCTAATTCTTCATAGGCTTGAAGAGTTTCCCATTTTGTATGAGTGAGATAATACTTCTAAAATGTCATAAGGAAAGCTGAGACAGTTATGCCTCAGGAAGTAAGAATATCAATTTCCAAATAATTCCACAACACACCATTTTCTAGATTTCTTCGTACTTTTGCCATGCTAGACACATGGTAAATGGTTTCAGTTCTTCCTGTGTGGCTTAACAGAGAACAGCCAAATACAAATTCAATGAAGCTAAACACAAATTTTACCTCATATTCTTGCACCTACTTTGTTTTGTGCTCAAGTTATAATGGAATTTCTCTCTCCCTATAATGGAATTTATTTCTTCCTACCTAAGTGTTTTGACAAGTGCTCTATCTAAATATTTAGAGCAACACACACACACAGCTGGGCTGGAAGGCTTCTTATCACAGCACTCAACTCTATTTTATTCTCTACAGTGACATGATGGGGAAAAAGTGCATTGAAAATAAGAGTTACAAAGAAGAAGAAAAGATTGTATTTTTTTTTTCTGTTGCTGGGTGTGAAGAAAGGGATGAGGGAGATGTTGGTCACTGTTCTGCCACGTGCATCTTCTCTTTGTGATTGGGTTTCCCTGACCAATGGCAGCACAATTTCCTGAATTCTTCAAGGCCCAGCCATGTTCTACCTGCTCAATAAAGCTTGACCTGCTCATTTTCACTCTCACTATTTTCTCATTCTTCGAATTCTTTTATTAACCACCAACACCAAAACAAACAAAAGAACAATGCCACTCATTTCAGCACCTAATTGTAGGTCAAATTCTATTGTTCTTCTTTTTTAAAAATTTGAGCTTTTTTCTATTATTCTGCAACATGGGCCACTTGACTCAATATGGTGTCAATCAGACCTCGGCTTGTATTACATGTGCCAACATTCCAATGGCCAAACTAAGTCACATGGCCAAGCCCAAAGTCAAGGGTCAGGAAAGTCAAGTCTGCCCCTGAAGGAAGGAACTGAAAACTCACATGGAAAAGAGTGTGAGGACAGGGAAGAGTGAATTGGAGCCTTTTTTTTTTTTTTTTTTTTTTGCGGCACGCGGGCCTCTCACTGCTGTGGCCTCTCCCGTTGCGGAGCACAGGCTCCGGACGCGCAGGCTCGGCAGCCATGGCTCACGGGCCAAGCCACTCTGCGGCATGTGGGATCTTCCCGGACCGGGGCACGAACCCGTGTCCCCTGCATCGGCAGGCAGACTCTCAACCACTGCGCCACCAGGGAAGCCCAACTGGAGCCTTTTCATTCAAGCTATCTTCTCATTATGCAATCTTGGGCAAGCCATTTAATCACTCCACATTTCAAATTATTGATCCATAAAATGAAGTGAAGTGGACAACACCTCCTTCTTAGTCATGAATTTTGATCACATAGGATAATGACATAAAGCACATAGCAGTAGGTCTGGCTCTTCCTTTATTGATAGCAGCAGTATGTAAAGTACCTGACTAGCACCGTATTAAACTTTCTAACACTGAGAGCTCTCCATCCAAAGAATGGGTTGCTTCACAAAGTGTGAAACAGGAACCTGGAATATTGCGTTGGAGGCTGGGCAATGCAAGAGGAAAACCTGGCCTCTGCCACCTCCATGATGATATAATTCTTTCCATGTGGATTTTGAAGCTCCCTTCCACCTTAAAAGTCAAACATGCCATATGCTTATTTTCTCCATCCCCCTTAAAACTAGGACTTGCACATATTGTGAGGCTCTGTCAGTCAATCTCACCCCTCCTGTAGGTCTTTGGCTCTAGAGCTAAAAGTAAATTCCACAAAGAGTGCTTTATCAGGCAGCCATGGCAACTGCAGGCTTTCTGAAGCAGCACTGACAGCCATGTGAGCCATGGAGGTGGATGCAAGAAAGGCAAGTTTCTGGGAATAGCAATAGCAGCAGTAGCGCTAACTGCAGCAGGAGATACTTCCATGTCAAGGGCATAGCGTTAGCTATTTCCTCCACTGCTGTATGGTTTGGGCATCGCCCTCAGCTGCAGAGCTTTAAGGGTGTCTCCAAATGATGCCCCTCCAGAGAACCCAGAAGGTTCACTGCCCAGAGCCCAAAGTTTCACTGAAGCTTTGAAACATTCATTAGTGAGGAAGAGATGATCTTGGAGTGTTCCATGAGCTATCCAACATTGTCTTCTAAACTGTATTTTCTACCTAACTCATCCAGTTGGTATCATAGCCTGTAACTAAGAACACATTGATATGAAAATTGGTAACAAAAGTGGGCAGGCAGGGCTTCCCTGGTGGCGCAGCGGTTGAGAATCTGCCCGCTAGTGCAGGGCACACGGGTTTGAGCCCTGGTCTGGGAAGATCCCACATGCCGCGGAGCAGCTGGGCCCATGAGCCACGACTACTGAGCCTGCGGGTCTGGAGCCTGTGCCCCGCAACAAGAGAGGCCGCGATAGTGAGAGGCCCGCACACCGCGATGAAGAGTGGCCCCCGCTTGCCACAACTAGAGAAAGCCCTCGCACAGAAATGAGACCCAACAGAGCAAAAATAAAAATAAATAAAAAGGCTGTGCTGAACTGTACGGAGGAGTTCAGGCTTTCTGAGCATCGGCTGTCCGGGACTCCTTGTATGGCGCCTCACAATAAACGCTGTCCTTTCGGTCCTATGCGAAAAAAAAAAAAGTGGGCCGGCAGCAGAAACAGGTTATCAGGAGACTCTCCAAGAAATGTGGAAAATAAGAGGTTCACTGGGTCTATTGGCAGTGAGGATTCAGTTAGTATTAAGGGCTGGACTCTGGCAGAGCAAGGAAAAAATTTAATTTAAGGCTTATCTCTGGTAATTAGGGATGAAGTCACAGCTTTGGGAGATGAATTGGCTACTTCCACAAAATAGTATAAAGAGATTCAAGGACTGAAGCATAAGGTATTGTTTCTAATGGTATTGGACTTGAGAAAAGAGATCAACAAGGTCGCATTTCTTAATTTTCACTATAGGCTGCAAACCAAAGGGGCTTTATTTCACTGAAAGAATCACTATCATTTTCTATGATTTTCTTTAATCTCTTATCTCTTGCAACTCCAGGTCTAGAAATTAAACAATATTTTGATCCTGGTGGTTGTTATATGACAATATAATTATGTTATATGTCTGCTGCATTTGCAGTCTCAAGTCTTTTAGAGCATTGGCTACGGAAGATGAGAACTTGAACAGAGAAACATTGGAGACTTCAGATAACTTGTAAGATCCCAAATCCTCATTCCTGTTAAGCCTCCCTGACTGGCAGAGAGGACCTTTCACCTCTGATAAGGCTGTTTAGACACGGTGAAGACCCTCCACTGAGGAAGTTCCCTTGAAAGGAGAAGTACATTCTCTCACTTCACCCAACATCTTTCATGGTCTCTAGATTTCAAGAAGAGTCAGATTCTCACATATCTTAGGGACCACTTATGAAGCACATATAGGAAGAGATGAGGTGTAATATTATGCTAATTTCTATCAATAAAAGCTGGCAAATCAGAATAAGAAATCATTTCGATGATGTGCAATCAAAGGGAAATGAAAACAGTGTTTGGTCTTCATGATTTTATCAGCATGGATGAATGTTCAGGAGACGCTGACTCAGTGTACTCTTGTAGCTGCCAGGGGGTACTGATGGTTTACTGGACAGAAACCTGCACTTGAATGTCAAAGCAGATTTATCATATGTGACCTGTTGGACCCTCCCAAATGATGCCCCTCCAGAGAGTCCAGAAGGTTCACTGCTTAGAGCCCAAAGCTTCACTGAAGCTTTGAAACATTCATTAGTGAGGAAGAGATGATCTTGGAGTCCAGGCAGGTGATGGAAGGTGCTGCTGAAGCCAGGCTCTTGGGTGGCAGAGGTCAAATTTAGGCGAGATGCCCCAAATCTAGCACAGTTTTTCAGGGGTTACATGATAGATTGGTAAAATATCCCTTCTTCATGAATGCAGAATGTTTTAGGCTAGGTTCCTGGTAAGCAGAGCCTGGTAGAGTAGGTCAGTGATTATTTGAGATGTTTCTTTTGGAAGAAGGAGAGGAAAGGAAGCAGTTTGACTAGGGGCAGGAGCTGAGCCAGGGTGTTATTTTGGGTGCTCTGATCATCACTTCCAGTGTGTGTGGGGGGGGAGGGGTGGCTCTTTACCACACCAACAATTAATTCTCAAACACCAACAGGGTGTCTGAGAATGCAACTGAATGCAGATATTATCTGCATGGAGGTAACAACCGATTCCGTAAGTTAAGGACTCAGTCCTATAAGACTGAGCCCCCTGCTTCACCCCATCTCACATGTCAGTGACAAGCCCAAGTTATTGTTATCTGTGCTTTTCTTTTGACCCACCAGCTACAAATTAGAGGTTCCAATGACCCCCCTCCAACTCTGGATGCCAATTGTAATCCTAGGTTGTGACCTGTACTTCTGACTGACTGGCTATAAACCAGAGGTTCTCATGATCTCCTCCTTGGATTCTATTAATTTGCTAGAGTTGCCCACAAAACTCAGAGAAATATTTTCCTAACTAGATTATCAATTTATTATTAAAGGCTATAACTTAGGAACAGCCAGATGGAAGAGATGCATAGAGCAAAGGATGGGGAAAGAACTCAGAGCTTCCATGCTCCCTCCAGGATCACCACTCTCTCAGCACCTCCACTTACTCACCAACCCTAAAGTTCTCTGAGCCCTGTCTTTTGGGATTTTTATGGAGGCTTCATTATATAGGCATGATTGATTAAGTCCCTGGCCATGGGTGATTAAACTCCATCTTCAGCCCTTTCCCTTCCCCAGAACTTTCAACCCGCTAATCACCTGCCTCCAACCTCAGGTACTTTCCAAAAGTCACCTCATTAACATAACAAAATACACCTTTATCACTCTCATCACTTATGAAATTCCAAGGTTTTAGAAACTCTGTACCAGAGACTGGGACAAAGACCAGAGATGCACATTTAACCCTGAAACCACAGGGGATTGAGATGCTTGGGTCCACTCATATGCCAGTTTTTTTCAATAAATATACAGTTGGTTTCCCATGCATAGATTCAACCAACCGTGGACCCAAATTTCCATCGGAGATTGATTGAATCCGAGGAGGCACAACTCATGGATACAGAGGCCCGACATACTACACTATTTTATATAAGAATTTGAGCATGCCCAGATTTTGTTATATGTAGGGACTCCTGGAACCAATGCCGCTTGGATACTGAGGGAAGACTGCATTTTTTATATATCACAATATCACACATGTGGGCTCAGCTGGAGTTCATCCTGATCACATAAGGAGCTCTAGAAGGTGAATTGCGACAGCTTACAGCATCGCTTCCGCTCCCAAAGGCAAGGGATCTCATCAGCCTCTCAGTATCTGCAATTCCATCAGTCATTGGCTGCAAGCCACCCCAGAGGAAATGATACCTCCCAAGCAACATAGCTTCTGTAAACCAAAGGTAATGCTTAGCCAATGTGGCCAGCTCTGAGCTCCTGGCAGCCAACAATCTCAGAGGCTGAGGGATTGGAGCACTGGCCCCATAAAGCAGATCTGGGCAGGGAACCAACAGCACCTCTATACAGACTAACACGATAATGTTTTCTATCAGTTGCATCACATTTTTTATTTATATTGGCTTTCTCATCTACTAAAATCAATAAGTATTTTTCATACCTACTGCTATTCAAAGCTATATACCCCTTTCTGCTTTTGAACAGATTGGTTTTCTAACCTCCTTGGAAAAATGACTTTCCTCACTAGGGTATGTCATCTCATTACATTTTCCCCTTCTGCCCAGCCTGTCAATATAATTTTGGATGCTACTGTTCAATACTCCCTAAACCACCCGATTTTATGTGAATGCGTGTTTGAGTTCTGGTTAAAAATAGACTGACTCTGTCAGCAACATATGGTGTCTGAGTGTTCAGTCCCATCTACCAATGCCCCAATATCCAGAATGTCAAGATCAAACCCAGCTAATGTCTATCGCCTTGAAATCAACGTTTTGCTTTCTCAGAAACTTCAAACCTTTGAGGATAAAAGGTTTCATTGGTTCAAAGAGAATGGTTCTGAATTCCTCAGATCAAAGGTTGTTAAAGAAATATTCATGTTGTCCTACCCATCCCCCGATTTAGAATTTTATTTCGGAGCTTCCAGTATCTAAAGCCAGTACCTAAAGTGTTTTGTTTTTGTTATTGTGTCCAGCTTCTTGTTGAGCAGGTGTTTGATCAGCAGGAAAATGAATCATTCCCTTCACAAAAACCCTGAGTCCTCAACACCTGAGAGGTTAATGTAGATAGTGTCTGGTGGCCCGAGGTCAAAGCTGTACTTTCTGGCCACATGGGTGGTTAATGCAATCAAGGATGTGATTAATTAAATTAAAAGTCTGCTTTTATTGCTCAGAAAATGCAGCAAATCCAATACTCTTTGACAGCCTGGAGCTGGAGGCCTGGGTCTAATGTGATCTTGGCTAGATTGGTGCGGCCAGACAGCATGTCATTTCAGGAGGCAGAAGGCCTCCATTCAGGTCACGGGCTGCCTGCCTCCACCTTGCATTTAGAAGCCCTTAGTAAGCAATTGACATAATCCACATTCACTTCCATAGGTGACTGACCAATACGGAGCCTGGCACCTTCTATTTTGCTTCTAAATATGCTGCCCAGGTAACCAGGCCCCCCTCTGATTAGCCCACAGCCCCTGTTGCTCTGTTGTGCTTGGGAAATCTTAGATGCCTGCTCTTTCCCTCTCCCAAGGTCTCCCCTGCTACATCCACTTTGGGAATTGCCTTCTAAGAAGGCACGTGTGTAAAAGTCCTTCTCCCTGGAGTGTTGAAGGAGGCCAGTTTATTCAGCCTGCCTCTGTTAGGAGGCAAACACAGTATATGCCCTTTGTCATTATCCTTTGAATTAAGCCCTTTGGTGGTGGGGGGCAAGATGGGGGGAGGATGGATAAAACATAGAAAACAGAGAGATAGTTTTGATTCCTGCCTTCATAATTTACTCATTATAAGCTATTGGTCAATTATTTGACCGCTCAACACCTCTAAAGTGGGGCTTAAGATACCCACAGTTAAGACTATCTGAAGCTTAAAAATAATGTAACCTGCACTGAAAGTCTTTTGTTTTTATCATCATCACTAATCCAAGTTACAGAGGCTCAAAGGGATCAGGTGACAATCCAATGAAGGCTCCTTCCTTATCCTTTCCCCTATCAAAAAGAGCCTCGTGTAAAAGTAAATCATATCAATTTACAATCCCACCAACAGTGCAAGAGGGTTGCTAACACATATATATGGAATCTAAAAAAAAAAAAATGGTACTGATGAACCTAGTTGCAGGGCAGGAATAAAGATGTAGACATAGAGAATGGACTTGAGGACATGGGGTGAGAGGAGGAAGCTGGGGCGAACTGAGAGTAGCATCGACATATATACACTACTGAATGTAGAATAGTTAGCTAGTGGGAAGCAGCCGCATAGCACAGGGAGATAGCTGGGTGCTTTGCGATGACCTAGAAGGGTAGGATAGGGAGGGTGGGAGGGAGGCTCATGAGGGAGGGGATATGGGGATATATGTATGCATATGGCTGATTCACTTTGTTGTACAACAGACACTAACACAATAGTGTGAAGCGATTATACTCCAATAAAGATCTATTAAAAAAATAAGTAAATCATATCAGCTACTTCTACCTTAATATGAATTTTATCCTAAATGCTGCTCCTCTCAGATGTTAATATACATTAAGCTGGAGACCCTCAGTTTTGCACACTGGAATTGCCCAGGACACTGTGTGCCTGGGTCCCAGCTCAGGGTTACCCTGGTGGATTATAATTAGTCTGGAAACTGCTTGGGCACAAGAATATTTAAAACTCCCAGTGATTCTGCTGTGCAGCCAAGATTGGGAGCCACTGTACCAAACCATCCGCAACCCTGGAAGGGAAGACGTTGGTCAATGTTAAAGAATTTAATGTAGGGCTGGAGGTACTGTGAGCTCTTCACATATCATACAGGAAACAGGGAAACAGTTTTGCCTACTTTAAGAGTAGCTGCCATTTCCGGAACATTGAGAGGGAGCTCCATGAGAACCATGTATGATCTCCTAGGAAGGGAGAAAACCCTGCAGGGTAAGAATTCTAGCTCACTCCACGGCTGTGCCTACTGTGTGTCACCCCCGGCCCCAGCATGCACTTGCCAGGGTGCCCAGCAGGAATGTATGGGTTGGCCCCAGGAGGATTCTCCCTAGAGTTCCAGGTTGTAATTTATCTTTTCTATGCTTGTCTTCCCAGCTAAACTCTGAACTTCCTGGGGGCCGGAAATATAGTTAGTTTTCCTCAAATACTCAATTAAACTTTTGAAATGGATTTGGGAAATTCCACTGAAATTTAATGCAAAAGTGTTTGCAGACCTTTAGAGTCTGATTGAGAGTAGAACAGATTAGTATGAACTTTAAAATTTTTAAACAGGAACAAGAAGAAGAATTTCAAGACATATCGCTAATTTCCATAGGGCAATGAGGATCTTTTGCCTTAAAAATATGAACAAATTATATATATATATATATATATATATATATATATATATATATATACACATATATAATTGAATCACTTTGCTATACACCTGAAACTAATACAATATTGTAAATTAACTATACTTCAATAAAATATGTATATATATAATACATAAATAAATAAATTCTTAAGTCTTGGTAAACCAAATGGTGGACCAGTTATTGGATAAATCATTTATCATGAATTCTGTCACTTAAATCTTTTCTAGAACAAGGTAAAAAATAGATCATTTAAGTTGGCCCTCTTGTCCTGGGCAGGGAGTCCTTCTACCTCCATTCTGTGCATGGTACCCCTGGCCTTAGCCACTCCCTATCACATCACCTTGTTTTCCTTTTCTTTATAGTGTTGATTGCCATCTAGAATCATCTTATTTTTGTTCATTGCTTTGCCTATATCTGCTTCTAGAGGTTCAACTGCACAGTGAACAAAGACCCCATCTTGCTCATGCTATCCTCTCACCCGCCATGGTGCCTAGAAAACAAGAGGGTCACAATGAATATTTGGTTAGTGAAGTAGTTATTTCACATGTGGTAACACAGCTCTCATTAAATAGCTATTATAAGATTGGATTGTAAAAGCAAGGAGAGATTTGCAGAATAAGGCAGACGTCAGAGTTCAGGTAACAATAGGTCCAGAATGCAGGAGAACCACATGGATTCAGACATCAGGGTAATTAGCGGTCAGCAAAAAGTGAGGAGTGTGGGTAGCTTGATAGCAACTGGGACAAGAAAAACCTGGAAACTAGGCAGCCTCTTCCCAGAAGTTGTCTCTCTTTATTTGTCCATTGAAGGCAAGAATGTATCTCTTGGATTCACTAGTTTGAAGCTTGTCTTTGTTGTTCAGGGAAAATTTTGGCTTGGACAGGAAGGGGGCTAGAGAGGGAAGAAGAAATTCTGATAAAAGGCCCTTGTTAGTTTTAGGGCTTTGAATAGGCTTTGAACAGATTCACATGTCCTGGGTTCATTGCCCTTTGTGAATGGACACTGAGGAGATTCAAATAAAAGTTAATTTAAAAGGGTAGAAAGCATTGTGATTTCAATGAACTTGCACTTTAGAATAGGTCATTCAAGGCATCCAGGCAAATGCTCAACAATAATCCAAGCGCCTTCAGATACAGAATGACATTCCCTTGCAACTTAAATGAACCTTCACTACTACCATTTAATAACCATTTATTGAACATTTAGAGTATGCTTCTTAAACCAGGGAAGGCAAATACTTGGAAAGGCACACGGTGTGCTAAGAGATCTCTAAAGAATAAGCATGTGTCATCTTCCCAGTCTTTGTGAAACAGAGCTGAAGTTTTGTATTTTTAAACTCATGAAGAGTTTAATTTTAGAGATAAACCATGGGACTTTCAAGATATGTTGTGCTGGCGATGGGGCTGTTTTGGATTGAGCCTCTGGTCCCTATAACTCTTGCCCCAGTATTTCCATTGCCATTTAGAAAAATTCACATCACCCATTACCTTTATCCATTTGGTATCTCTTTTCTCTTATGGATTTCAAGTGTCTACATCTACACAAATTATGAATGAATTATTTACATGCCACAAATACTCCACGTGTTCACTTGGATTTCCCAGTCCTTTTCATTAGGAGGGGGCCATAAGGCAAGTTTTGGTCAATGGATCCTAAGTAGAAGTGATAGATGTCACCTCCCACCTGAGCCAGTTAAGTGTTGATGTGTCTCCTCCTTTTCCTTCTCCTCTTCTTGCTAACCTTGGAAACCACATGTTCAGATGTTGGAAATACCACATGAGGGAAACTGGATCCCTGGGTTACAAGATGGAGGCAAGCTCCCATAATCTAGCCTCAGATTTTGCATGAGCCAGAAAGAAATTTTTATTGTGCTAAACTCCTGAGATGTCAGGATTTGTTTGTTACCACTGCATGATCTAAGATATCCTTGTCTCACACTCCACTCACAATCATTTCAAAATAGGGATTCCTGCTGAGGGTGGTAAATATCTGTTTTCTAATTGATCATGAAGATTTTGGATGTCAGCTTGTCTGTGTCATCAAATCTGTAAAGGCTCTGGTTCTGGACATAGGAGACTTGGCAGGTTTGTTCAAATGTCCTGGTAGGAGTTTCAATTGATCCTCAAATTAAACTTTAGCTATTCCTTGCTTAGGTTCTCAAACTAAGCCTGGTAATTTTTACGTGGTAGTTTGAAATTCTGTGTGTATTGAAGTCCTGGGGATTTGAAAAACAAAACACATAATAAGGTACCAAAAGGACAAAAGGAGTTAACTGTGAGTGTCAGAACTGCAGTCACTGTTTGAAAGGCCTCACCTCAATAGAGCTGAAAGAACAAGCAGACCTTTCCCATAACAAGGGGCCTAAATCATGCTCACAGTGGTGAGAGTTCCAAACCATGCTATTGAACCACTGCTACCCCCAACAAGAATATTATATTGCGTTTCATGTTACATTGTATTGCAAGAGGCTGGCAAGAAACTCAGTGTACAAATCAAGGTTCAGAAGAACACACTTGATAGAATGGAACTGAAATGGGGCAAAGGCTGGGGTTTGGAAGAGTGCAGCAGTGCTTTGAAAACACAAGACCCTCAAATATTTCACCATTTGTCAGAGGTGATAATGCTGAATTATGCACTTTAGGAAATGAACACAGTGAGCTAAGCCTCTTATTGAGAAGTAAATTACTTGTTCATCTTTGGATGCTGTGTTAACTCTCTCCAGACATAAGAATCCCCTTATAAGCAAGGGCTGTGTCTTAAACATTTATTTTTGCAGGCTTTAACCCAATATCAGAAGTATACTGATAATAACAACTAGTATTTATAACACGTAATTCAAGACAGTTTTATTGTTTGCATCATATGTGTATTAATTTACTTTATCTTCAGAATAAGCCAGTGGAGTAGGGATTATTATTAGCTCCAGCTTATACATAAAAAAGCTAGAAACCTCAAGATGGGAAATTTAAGCAAATTGCCCAAGGGTGTATGTATAGGGAATACTGGACCTGGGTTTGAACCAGGTAGCCTGACTGCAGTGTGACATTTAATCATCAGGTCCCAGTGCCACTTTTAAGAGTATTCATGAATGGAGGAAGGAAAGAAAGAAGGAAGCCTGGTTGAAAAAAGAGGTGAAAAAAAGTGATGGAAGAAAGATGGAAGGGAGAAGGTAAGGATGAAGGGTTATTGGAAAGAGGGATGGAAGGGAGAATGGAAAGAGACATGGAGGGAAGGACAAAATGGATGGAAAGAAGAAAGAGGGGAAGAGGGGAGAGAAGACGTGAGGGATGGATGGATGGATGGATGGATGGATGGATGGATGGAAAGAAAAGCAATTTAACTGTATGGATAGACATACAAAATAGAAGTCTTTTTTTTTTCCTGCCCTAACAAAATTTCCAGTGTTGCTGTTGAGAGAGCTCCTGACACCCATGAAATAAAGATTCATGGCAAAGGTGACCTGAGCTTTCCTGAGAGTGATGTGGTTTCATTATCAACTTTACCTCTTCCTTCTCATGCACATTGAACTTTTGTGCTGTCTTCTGCCCAGGATTTCTTCCTCTAAGGCTACCCTAGATTTTTTAACTGGATAGTACCTCCATTAAACGTACTTGGAGACCCCAGGGTCTTGCCTTTCTTATGATAACCAAGGATGCAGAAAGAGCATCTTTAGCACATTAGTTTGGGCCATTTCAGAGTGAGATTGTGCACACTTCTGGATATAGATATTGCTATTGAACTTTTACTGTGAGAATGTAATCCTCATTTAACACCCAGAGCCTCTGATTCCCTATTCAGTCCTCTCTCCACCACCTCATGCCAGATGCTCAATAAACATTTTTGTAAGAATGATATGGGACTTCTCCAGCAGTCCAGTGGTTAAGACTCCACACTCCCACTGCAGGGGGCATAGGTGCAGTGGGCACGGGTTCCATCCCTGGTCAGGGAACTAAGATTCCCACATGCCGCGTGGCACAACCAAAAAAAAAAAGAAGAATGATATGATGTGGACATTATGCATAAGTGCTCAGAGAGTTTTAGAAAAAAGGGAATAGAGTGTGTGTTGTTGACCAAGTAAAGCCGCTTAGGTTGGTTAAGTCAGGTATTGAAAGACAGAGCAGTATCTTGAAAATGTAATAACCGAACAGACTTCCAAGTTTCAGAAGATAAACTGCACCTGCCAAAGTGGAACCATTTACCTTCCTCACTTTGGCTCCTTGTCTCATCCTCGTATGGGCAATGTTTTAGGTTGTGTTCTCCAAGGAGCAGACCCTGAGACAAGAATTCAAGTACCAAGGGAACATTTAGGAGATCACCCCAGGAAATACTGCTGGGAGGTGGGTGAAACAAGACAGGGAAAATGAGGAAGGCCACAAAATGTCAGTTATCAATCAACTTACACTGTGAACTTAATCCTCTGTGGAGCTCTGAAAACCTGGGGTGGACTGTCCCACTTGAGGGGCGAGGGAGCTGATGCATTTACACACCTATTGCCATTAGTCATTGTTTGAAGACTGCCCTGGTGGGAGTTGGTGCATTGCTTCTGGCACTTCCTTTGCACTGCACGGATGTCAAGGTAGACCCCAGTCTTCAGAGGAAAGCTTGGGGCAAGGAGGTGCAGGTGCTGGAGGTGGACTGGACTGTGTGCCCTGAAGCTTTAAGGGCAAGACTGATGGGTGGGGCACAGACAGGGCTTGCCCAGCTCCACTCAGGACTGAACCAAGAAGGGGAATCATTCTACCTTTCATTTCTCACAGTGGATTTGAAACAAAGTTAATCTCAGTAAAGTGTTAGCACAGCACTATGAGTCCTAGATTATTAAATCTACTTTATTTAAAAAAATTTTTTTAATTTAATTTTTTTTAATTTTTAATTTTTTATTACATTTTGGCTGCACCACATGACATGTGGGATCTTAATTCCCTGACCAGGGATCGGATCCACGCCTCCTGTGGTGGAAGCGTGAAGCCTTAACCACTGGACTGCCAGGGAAGTCCCTAAATCTACTTTAAACGTGTGGAGACTGAATCTTCAAAAAGTTAGTTGCCTCACCCAAATTATGTTGTACTGTTTCCACATCAAAGTTAAATGGAAAGCAGACCAGAGCTTTCTGTCCTTCCCTAAAATCTAAATATGGAAAAGGAGAGAGAGAGTTGACGCAGACTCTGGCGCATTTGCTGCAGTGACACCCAGTGCATGGAGGGTATGGAAATGCTTCCTTGGGTTGTTCCATCTCAGTGGTGATTGATCTACCACCTTTTAGTATAACATCCTCATACAGCTTGGAGCTCTTTAGGGGAAAGATTTAATTTCAGTTTACATTCTAGATAGAAAGGAAAGTAAAAAGGCTGTGAAACCAAGACATGAGGCACATTACATCTGCAATGATTTATCGCTGTATTTCTGGAGAACATCAGGCAGATAGCTAACAGACAGTGAGTGAAATGGGGGGGAATCGGGCATGGAGTTCATGGACTTGAAGCTGAAGAGAGGAGCTACTGGAAGGTGGCCTATATCAGTAGACCCCTCTCTCTTGACTATCACAGTGATCTCCCAGACAGTCCTTTCAGGCCTCCCTGCCTCCTTGCAAACCCTTCTCCAAACACGCCTGTACATTTCCTTCAGAGACCTTGCTCTCTGCTTTATAACTGGACCACCAGCCCATGTGCATCACCCACGGCTGTATTTCCCTTCCCAAGATATACATTTGCCTTGTCTGACACCTTCTACAGCTACAAGGGCTCCACACCAAATAAGGAGCCGGTCAAGACTTCAGGTACAGGAGAGAGAGTTTCTTGAGGACAGGTAACCTTTGGCACCTTTGCAATCAATCACCTCCCAGTCTGTAGGAACTCATTGTACATAGCAACATAATCTTCTGCCTCCAAATTCTCACACATTCTAAATCTAGAGTAATTGTGCTATTTCAAGAAAGGTGATTTATTCCATGCAGAAAGTGATGGATTGATCTTCATACTTCTGTAAGTCTTCTGATGAAAAAAAAATTTACTCATTAGAACAGTTTCTTTAACCAGGACATATCCTGATTTAGATTTGTGGAAAATCATTTCGGATATGGAGGTCAACATACTGGGACATTGTCCCCTCCTCATCTTTCAGATTTAATTGTATGACTCAGCTCACAGGTAACAGAAAACTTGAAAGTCTGGCAGGATGGAAAGAAGCCCCACCTGCTGTCCACCTGGGCCTGGGCTGCTTGAGGCTAGCCTCTCAGCTGACAGAGGCTGGACTGGCAAGATACATAGTGTCCCTTATGTACACTCTGCAGCTCCTAACTACTGGAGAGTAGGGCAGATGTGTGAGCCATAGGTTTCCCCAGTGCTGCATGGGAAGAAGGAAGGAAGGAGGGAAGGAAGGAAGGAAGGTAGGGAGGAAGGAAGAGAGGAAGGGAGGAAGGAAGGAAGGGAGGAAGGGAGGAAGGAAGGAAGGAAGAGAGGAAGGGAAGAAGGGAGGAAGGAAGAAAGGAAGGAAGGAAGGAAAGGAGGAAGGGAGGAAGGAAGGAATGAAGGAAGAGAGGAAGGGAGGGAGGAAGGGGGAAGGAAGGAAGGAAGGAAGCAAGGAAGGGAGGGAGGGAGGAAGGGAGGAAGGAAGGGAGGAATGGAGGGAGGAAGGAAGAGAGGAAGGGAGGAAGAAAGGAAGTGAGGAAGGGAGGGAGGAAGGGAGGAAGGAAGGAAGGGAGAGAGGGAAGGAGGAAGGAAGGAAGGGAGGGAGGGAGGAAGGGAGGGAGGAAGGGAGGGAAGTAGGAAGGAAGAGAGAAAGGAAGGAAGGAAGGAAGGAGGGAGGGAGGGAGGAAGGGAGGGAGGGAGGAAGGAAGGAAGGAAGGTAGGAAGGAGGGAGGGAGGGAGAAAGGGAGGGAGGGAGGGAGGAAGGAAGGAAAGAAGGGAGGGAGGAAGGGAGGGAGGAAAGGAGGGAGGAAGGAAGGAAGGGAGGGAGGGAGGAAGGAAGGAAAGAAGGGAGGGAGGAAGGGAGGGAGGAAGAAAGGAAGGAAGGAAGGAAGGAGGGAGGGAGGGAGGGAGGGAGGAAGGAAGGAAGGGAGGGAGGGAGGGAGGAAGGGAGGGAGGAAGGGATGGAGGAAGGGAGGGAGGAAGGGAGGGAGGAAGAAAGGAAGGAAGGAAGGAAGGAGGGACGGAGGGAGGGAGGGAGGAAGGGAGGAAGAAAGGAAGCAAGGAAGGAAGGAGGGAGGGAGGGAGGAAGGGAGGGAGGGAGGAAGGAAGGGAGGGAGGGAGGAAGGAAGGAAAGAAGGGAGGGAGGAAGGGAGGGAGGAAAGGAGGGAGGAAGGAAGGAAGGGAGGGAGGGAGGGAGGAAGGGAGGGAGGAAGAAAGGAAGGAAGGAAGGAAGGAGGGAGGGAGGGAGGGAGGGAGGGAGGAAGGGAGGAAGAAAGGAAGCAAGGAAGGAAGGAGGGAGGAAGGAAGGAAAGAAGGAAGGAAGGGAGGAAGGAAGGAAGGGAGGAAGGAAGGAAGGGAGGAAGGAAGGAAGGAAGAAAGGGAGGGAGGAAGGAAGGAAGGAAGGAGGGTGGGAGGGAGGAATGAGAGAGAGAGAAGGAGAAAGAGAGGAAGAAGGAGGAAGAAGAGGAGGGGAGGGGGGAGAGGGGAGGATGTATGGTTGCCATGGCAGTCCTCATACACCAATTCTTAAAACACAGGACTTTTACTCTAAGGCCTGGTTTTTAAAAACATCTTCCCTTATGTTTTCTTTCTAGACATTTGCCTTGAAGAGGACAGGACAATGGTTCCATGATGTGACAGCTTTCCAGGGGTCTCTGGCTGAGTCATGCAGCAGGTGAACTATGAGTGTCTCCCCTAGGGTATGAGCCCGTCTTCTAATGTCTAGCTTCCGTTCTGTCAACTTGAGACCTTGCCTCTGTGACTGTTTTCTTCTAGGCCACGCCTTCCCTTTTTAAGAAGAAGATTGTCTGAGAAAGAATATGCTCATGTGAACCTCAGAGTAGTAACATGCTTGAAAAAATCTGTTTCAAGAAATGTGCTTTCCAATTACATTCTAAAGGTCCTGCTTAGTGATAGCTGTTGCTGGTTGTTACTGGGATAATTCTGATAAGGATCAAATTCACCTAGGATGGTTCTCAGCCAACTTCAAGCAAATACACTGTAGGTCTTCCCTTTGCCCTCTCGACAGCACAGTCTTGGTGATTCTTTGTGAATGGGCAGCTGCCTCCAGGCTGACCCTGCAGAGACCAGGGTGCTTGGGGACAGGTACTGAAGCCAGGGGAGGAGACAGCCATCGTCCTCGGCCTCATCCCTCTTCCTCTTGCTAGAGAGCTTAGGACATTTGTGTTCCTTTCAGAAGCAGGTGGGAGAGAAATGGAAGGAGTCAGAGAAGAAAAACCACCAGCAACAAGGTCTTCCCACCCGGCTCTGGGCCATGATGGAAGAGGACCTGTAGAACTGACCGCGAGAAAGCATTGGCCTGGTTTTGATTCCATGTTCCTTTAATTCCAGGTATATTGATGAATAGCAAGACAGTACTGGGTACCAGGGGGAAGTGGAGGAATGGTGCCAGCTAAGGAGTTCAACACAGCCTATTCAAAAAGAGAGAACAGTACCTCCTCTTTATCCTCTCCTTCATAAAAGCACCAGAAGATGAAGTAGTGAGAACGTCAGGGGGAGGAGGGGAGAACCATTATTCTGGGATCACAGGAGGGAAGCCAGGGATGTCCAGCTCACACCACCTGCAAAGGTCACTGCCCTTGATTCTTCCATTTGAAACGCAGAGGGGACATGATAAAAACTGAGATGATCCTGGAGTCAATGAAGACACTGACCAAACCACCAAAAGAGATTCCACTTAAAACTTGCCTCACGCTCTAGCAATTGTGGTAGACTGAGGCCCATTGAGACTGGAGTGTGATTTCTGTGCAGAAATGAAAAATAAATGTTTACTGCCTGTTTGGGGTTATTAAAAGTCTCCTGGCATTTGAGAAGAGTTGGGGTTAAATTCCATTTACTATTTTACTGGTGGCATTTAGGAGTTAATTTAAAGACTCTTTGGAATCCACTATTAGGCAACTTGGACTGCATTAACAATTATATGAGTGCCGAATTTTTTTTTTTTTTTTTTGCAGTACGCTGGCCTCTCACTGTTGTGGCCTCTCCCATTGCGGAGCACAGGCTCTGGACGCGCAGGCTCAGCGGCCATGGCTCACGGGCCCAGCCGCTCCGCGGCACGTGGGATCTTCCCGGACCGGGGCACGAACCCGTGTCCCCTGCATCGACAGGCGGACTCTCAACCACTGCGCCACCGGGGAAGCCCCCATGAGTGCCGATATTTTAGACACATATGCTATGTTTGCCTTTACTCTGGACTGATTTAGGTAATGAGGGTGAACTAAATCACCAGGTTGACATTCCAATTCATTGCCTGCTGTGGAGGGATCCTGTGAGTTCCAGAACCTGTAGCTGCTATTATTGTCTGATCTGCGGCATGGACTACAGTGGATATTTGCCCAAACTCATAAAAATTTCTCTGCAAGGTCTAATGAATGTCTCTGGTATTTGTAACATAATCATCAAAATGAATTGTTGCTCTGGTGGTAGAATGAATACACAAGGGGTGATTAATCCACTTGCAGAAACCCTGAAATGAAGATAAAGCACACAATAACAGCCACCCTTAATATTAACCCCGGGGGGACTCTGTTATTAATTGGTCTGGATTTGAGCACAGCTTCTGATCAACTGGCAGAGTTTTAAGCTTACACCCTCCAGAGCTGCTCATTCAACTCTGAGAACTGTGAATTACATGTTGAACAAATGTCAGGGAAGGCCCTTTTCAGAGCTCATCCTAGGATATTTCATCTACATCCATACCTGGTAATAAAGAAGTGCAGTTGGGTACCTGACTGAGCCCAGGTCTGGAGAAAATTTGCCTTCAATTTGTCATAGAAGAGGGATGAAGGGAGAGCTCTGTGCTGCAGAGTAAATAGGGTTTTGAATCTATACCTTGGTCATTGAGGCCAAGTAAGTATTCTTAGGGGAGGAGGGGAAAAGGATCTTATAAATGAAAATAATGGATTCAAACATCAGGATGGTAAACTGGCCTGCAATGTTGATCTTGGCAGGGCTTCTTAAATATTTGGACTTCAAGGACTTATTTGAAAATATACATATATGTTCCCCAAGTGTAAACAAAATCCAAGAGGTTCATGTACCCCCTAATACGCACCCTCTGATTCTTAGGTAAGAGCCCCCAATTTAGACGCTTTCACAGTAACTAGTGACTCTTCTTCTGTAACCTTCTCTACACCTGCTATGACTGGTTTATTGCCTGGCTTTCTTGGTGGTCTAGAATCTCCCTGAAGTCAGGAGCCACGTACATCTTCATTGCTGAAACCCCAGTCTATAAAACAAGGTCTGGGACACAGGTAGAACTAAATAAATATTTATGAAATTAAAAAGAAGAATTCTCAACTACTGAATGTTTAATGTTCTAATCCAACTCTAAATAACGGTAAGTAAAAAAATGGAGAAATATTTTCTAAAATTAGGAGAACACTGATTTTTCCTGGGCCTCCAGTCTGCATCGCCAACCTTTTATTGTATGTGATTCACTTAATGATAATGGATTTGTGGAAAGCAGTGTTTGTGATTATGTTCGATTCACTTAGTTCTCTAAATCAGCGCTGCTCCAACTTTAGCCCACATGGGAGTCACCTGGAGAGGCTGTGAAAACTCAGATTGCTAGGCTCCATCCTTAGATACTCTGATTCTGGAGGACTCACTTGGGAACTGAAATTTTCTGCATTTTTAATAATATCCAGGTGATGCTGATGCTGCTGGTCCATGGACCACACTTTGAGAAGCAAGATTCTAAAAACCCTGTGAAGTGATTCTAATGATCCCATTTTCCATATAAGGAATTTTGAAAGTCAGATCAGCCCCAGATAAACAGAGCTAGAATCCTGAAGGCAGATTTTTAGACTCCAGTTTCTGTTTCTGTGCTATTATATCATGATGCCGCTCCACACATGGGCCAGAATAACATCCTTATCACATCTCCGCTTCAGATTCCTCATGGGATTTTGCTTCAGGAGATATGACTACAAAGTAATTAAGTTCTTAATTTGTTTTACTATATAAGTACTGTCATAACAGCATTAATCAAATTTTTCAGGAAGAAAAGTCTCCTCTAATCCCTTCATTTTACCAGAGGATTCTTTTTGCAATTTTGTCATAAGCATGCTAATTTTTAAAAAGCTGGGATCATGGTGAATGTAAAATTTGTGTTCGGTTTCTACTTGACAGATTGTGCATTTTTTTATTAAGTTACATTGTTTTTATTTTAATTGATGGTTAAGTGAATATACTAAAATGTAGGTGTGCAACTGAGTGTCATCCCTTCAATGTAGCCACCATGAGAGGCTTTAAGTCTACTCCATTGCAAGGGAGTTGCTCAAATATGCTTGGGATGACTCTTTTGGAAACATTCTCTGAACTAGCTTTTTTTTTTTTTTTTGAGTTTTTATGTTTTTCTTTCAAGTAAAGTATAGTTGATTTACAATGTTGTGTTAATTTCTGCTGTACAGCAAATGATTCAGTTTTATATATATATATATATATATATTCTTTTTAAAAATATTCTCTTCCAGTTTGGTTTGTCACAGGATACTGAATATAGTTCTTTGTGATAACCTAAGAAGGAACCAAAGGAAGTATAAACTTCCTTTCTGATAAATGTGACTATGTAAGATGCAAAAATTCTATATTGTAAACAAAAGTCGAAAGAAAAATGATAAACCTGGAAAAAATATTCTTAGCACATAAGAACAAAGGGTAGTTTCCTTAATTTATAAAGTACCCTTTCCAATGAATAATGAAAGACCAGAATTATAATAGAAAAATATACAGCATATGTAACCAGAAAACAGAATTTGAAGTAGTCGACAGACATGTAAAAAGTTATACAACACCATTCCCATTATGAAAAGGTACATTGAAACAAAATTGAGATATTTTTCACTAATCAGATTGGAAGCTACCAAAAGATTTAATAATTTATAATATTATTAACAATGGTTAATAATAGGTAGCTTTGTATACTCTTGATAAGAGTATAAATTGCTGCAACTTCACTGAATATCAACATAATTGGTAAAAATCTATCACAAAATAAAGTGTACATACACCTTAAACCAGGATTTTTACTTTTAGGAACTTGTGCCACAATTACACTCACAAATGGGCACTGATATATGCATATCAATATATTCATTATAACATGATCTGTAATAGTTTAAAATATGAGAAGCAACCTTAATCCCATAGGCAGGGAAATGGCTACATAAATTATGAAACATCCATTCAGTAGACTACTAGATAATTACAAAGAATGAGGTAGAGCTCTGTGTTCTGACAAGGAAAAATCCTCAAGAGATATATTGTGAAATTTAAAAAAGAAGAAAAAAGAAAAGGCAAATTATAGAATAGCATATAGAGTGTATATAAAGTGCCTCTGTCTTTTTAAAAAATCGAATGCTCAAAGTTAAAAAATAGTGTCTAATGTTTAATTGTCCCTAGGAGTACATATCTCACTAGGATATTAAAAGATAAAATGAGATAATGTATGTAACAACCTATGGGATATGTCCCAGTTTTCTATTGCCATATAACAAAACACCCTAACCCTTAGTGGTTTAAAACAATAAGGGTTCTCTTGCCACAAAACGAGTTGATTCCTTTTCGTTGTCTGGGTAGTATTCCATTGCACGGATATGCTACAGTGTGTTTGCCCATTCACCCATTTATAGACATTTGTATTTTTTCTAGTTTTTGGCTGCTACAAATGAAGCTGCTGTAAACAGGTCATGTACAGGTTAGGAGCATGAAAAGACAAGCCATAAATGAAGAGAAAATAATTGCAGAGCATCTGAAAAAGAGCTTGTATCCAGAATATGCATAGGACACTCAAAACTCAGTAATATGGGGCTTCCCTGGTGGAGCAGTGGTTGGGAGTCCGCCTGCTGATGCAGGGGACACGGGTTCGTGCCCCAGTCTGGGAGGACCCCACATGCCGCGGAGCGGCTGGGCCCGTGAGCCATGGCCGCTGAGCCTGCGCATCCGGAGCCTGTGCTCCGCAACGGGAGAGGCCACAGCAGTGAGAGGCCCGCGTACAGCAAATATAAATAAATAAATAAAATAAAAAATTAGAGGACAAGTTTAAAAATAAAACTCAGTAATACAAAAATAAACAATTTAATAAAGAGATGGGAAAATGATATGAACAGCCACTTCACAAAAGAAAATATAAGGCTAACAAATAAACATGTGAAAAGATGCTCAATTGGTCATTTGGGAAATTTTAAATCAATATGAGATACAACAGCATATCCATTTAAATACTGTTTGGGGGCTTCCCTGGTGACGCAGTGGTTGGGGGTCCGCCTGCGGATGCAGGGGACGCAGGTTCATGCCCCGGTCCGGGAGGATCCCACGTGCCGCGGAGCGGCTGGGCCCGTGAGCCATGGCCGCTGAGCCTGCGCCTCCGGAGCCTGTGCTCCGCAACGTCAGAGGCCACGGCAGTGAGAGGCCCGCGTACCGCAAAAAAAAAAAAAAACAAAAAAAAAAAAAACTGTTTGGAAGTTTCTTAAAAAGTTAAGCATACACCTACCATGTGATTCAGCTATTCCACTCCAAGGGATTTATTCAAACTGAATTTTGATTTCTGATTAGTTGAATGTTTCTTTCACTAGAGTGTAAGTGTAAGCACCTTGAGTTTAGAGACTGTTTATTAATTCTTATTTTATCTTATTTTTAAAATTTAATGTCGATATTCCTAACATCAAATATATGTCTGGAACCTGATAGACCAGGAAATGTAATCTTGTGAATGAAAGGTGGGCCACAGAAAATATTGCTGAATTTGATTGTCACTGAAGGCATATAAAACCAAACATGATAAGGATTCGTTTATTACCACAATTCTGCCGGTTGACTCCCCCCTGGCTCACTCATGTGGCTGCACTCAGCTGGGAAGACTGGATTGGCTGGGCTGCTCCCTCCACATGGCCTGATGGGCTTCTCCACATCATGGAAGTCTCAGGACATCATGGCAAGAAGAAAGCCACAGTGCTCAAGAACTTAACTGGATTCTGCCTGTATCCCATTCACAAGTCACCTGACTAAGTAGCAGCATCAGTGTGGGTCAAAATAAAGACATGGAAGCTAGGAGGAGCCATTCATTGGGAGCCATGACTGTAGAAACTACTATACGATGCGAATAATCACCGACATTTTACCAATGAAGAAACTGAGTCTTAGAATCAAATGACTTGCCAAAGGTCACATGGCTAGAGTAACAGAACAAAGTTCTCTCCTGTTCCCCTGACTTCAGAGCCTCTCTTCTGACCACCACTCTATGTAGAATGTTCTCCCTACCTCCAGCCATTTTCCGCTTTCTCTACCTATCTTTAATTTTAACTTCAGCTTTCGTTTTGCACCATTTTAAACTAACTAGTTTAAAAAAACAACTAGCATGCTCCAATTTCTGCTTTTTCTCACATTCCGTCGGTCCAGTTAGTCTCTTGGCTGAGCCTGTTTTGGATGAGTGCTGCCTTCCCCCCAACTCTCTACATTGAACTGCCTCCCAGGATGTCTTCTCACTTTGTCACTGCCTCTCAGAATCCCAGAAATACTTCAAAGTCTAGTCTGCATATCACACTTTGCACTCAGCTTTCCTCATTCACCTGAAGTAAAACTGGTTGTTGCTAATGACTTCACACTTTGTCTTAACACCCTTATCACATACTGCAATATTTAGGTATGTAGCTTCTATGCGACTTGGAAGTTTGCAGTTCCCTGGGTGTTGTTGGAGGCCTAGAATAACACAGCCCTGTAGGCAACACTCTGCAGACCATAGCAAATGTGAGGCATTGACTGAATAAGGAAGTTGCCTTGTTTTCTCATTTGTATTTCCTCTTTAAATATCATAACAGTGCTTCTCAGACTTTAGTGAGCATAAGAACCACCCAGGGGTCTTATTAAAATGCTAGTAGTTTTTAATTCCATAAGTCTACCTTAGGGTCCAAGATTCTGCACATTTGGAAAGCTTCCAAGTGATACTGAAAGCTTCTCCTCCAGGGACTATACATTGAGTAGTAATATAAGATACAATTCTGAGGGCTCCACGTTTAAAATAATAGAGCAAGGGTTTTGGAGAGCAAAATAATATTTATGAAACAACAATAAAATAGTTAAAGTCAGGGCTTCCCTGGTGGCGCAGTGGTTGAGAGTCCGCCTGCCGATGCAGGGGACACAGGTTCGTGACCCGGTCCGGGAGGATCCCACATGCTGCGGAGCGGCTGGGCCTGTGGGCCATAGCCGCTGAGCCTGCGCGTCCGGAGCCTGTGCTCCGCAACGGGAGGGGCCTTGGCGGTGAGAGGCCTGCGTACCGCAAAAAAAAACAAAAAAGTTAAAGTCAGAGTATCTAGGATAATTTGATACATTTCCTATCACCAATTTCAATGTATTTGGCCTATGAACCCTCCACCAATCCTGGTTTATGTTTTAATCTGTTAAACTGAAGGAGTAAAAATTAATAATATAGGCTGGGATGTCTCCATAGCTTATATATTTTCTTAGTTTATTGAAGAAGACTTCAAAGGTGATTCTGTCCCCCAAAATCTTACATTTGTCTCAGTATCTGTCTTGTTTTCTTCTCATCTATTATCCTAACTACAACCAATATGATCGCATTAAAATACAAATATGATTGGCTCTTCCAATTGAAAATCATACATGGGTGAAGTATGAACTTTGTAAGTGGCTCATATGGCCCCTGCCTACCTCGCTAGGTCTTTATAGGCTGTAGAATCCCGATATACCATATATGATAGTTTAAGTTTATGTTCAATAAATAGCCACATTCTCCCATTCAAAGAAGGCAGAGCATATTCCTCCATGCCGTTCCTGTGGGCTTTTCCATGTAACTTGCTTTGGCCAATGGTATGTTTGTACTCATATCACAGGCAGGGACTTTAAATATGTGTGGATAGTTTTACTTGAATTTTGCTCCAGTGATCTGTCATGAGAAGAAAATGCCTGGGTAGTTGCTTTCCCTTCTACACAATGCTCAGAAGAATTCTAAACACCTTGGAGAATACCTGAATCTAATCTACATCTTATATCTAAGTGCAGTTTAACCACAGCCTGAAGCTAAGCTATCCTTCTGAGCTCATTGTAAGTCAGCCAAACTATGGTCAGTCTGTAGATTAATAAGTATGAGAATAAATGCTTATGGTAGAAAGTCATTAAATTTTGAGGTGACTTGTTACACACCATTTTATAGAAATAGCTGACTGATATATCACAAATCTTTCAATTCCTCTGGTTTTCCAATCTTCCTTTTTTCTCTGGACTTTTGCACAAATTGTACCTTTGGTTTGAGTCACTCTCTTCCTCATTATCTCTTCTGGTTTGGCTAGTCACAACATATCTCCATGGTCCCATTATAGAAGAAACTTCCTTCTATGAAAAGATGTCCTGGCTCCCAGATTTGGATAGCATACCCTCTTATGTACTTCAGCATCATGGTGCACTTACCTAATACTGTTTCTTATCAACTATAATTGTATAATTAATTTTCTTCCTCTCCCACTTAACTTTAAACTCCCAGCGTTCAGGAAGAAGATCTATTTGTTAATTTTGGAGCCTCAGTGCCTAGCACTGTGCTCGAACATTTCGAAACTCTTGTTGAAATTTTGATGAAACAACTCAATTTAGGGTACTGGCATTTCATGATGTGAGCTCTCTGCTCCATGATGCCTTTACTCTAACCTGAGTTTAAAGCCAGGTTGATAACTGTTAATAGAGAGCAGAGCTGTTTGGGCTTACATACACACACACACACACACACACACACACACACACACAAACAAAAAAACAAAAAAAAAAACAAGAAAAACAAACAAAAAAAAGTAACGGATTTGAATAATTTCATACCGTGTGCCTTATACTTTCACGTGAGCTAGGAAGGAAGAGAACTATTGGCTGCATTGTAAAAAAACAAGATGGATTCGTTGGAGATGTTCGTATTCATGACTGTTGAGAGGTGCGTTTTGAGCAAGGAGGTTCATGGAGAAGAGTTAATTTAATTTCTGTCAAAAGATGGCAAGATGAGAATACAAGTATGTCGAGGAAAAGAGAAGGTGACACCTTTGGAGGAGACAGCAATGGATTGAAACATCCCATATTCGGTTGAGAGAATCTTCACTTTAAATGGATATTAATTTTTTACTGGAACTTGCATTGTTACATGATTACATGCTATGTCAAGGCTCTTGGACATTTTATCTGCTCCAATTTTAGACCTCTTCTTTGTATTGGATTTTTTTCTCTTAAGACCCATTGGAGCTATAATCATACCTATGAAACATGTCAGATACCCAATAACCAAAAAAAGAAAAAAATCATAGAGAGAATGATAAAGTAAATATAGGGAAATATTAAAAATTGATGAATTTGGGTAAAGAGTACATAACATTTCCTTGTACTATTCTTGTAAATTATCTCTAAACTTCAAATTATTACAAAAAATTTAACTAATTTAACAGATCAAATGATAGGATTTGTTACCAGGTCTCAGAGGGCCCATTCTAGTGGGCTTTCTACATTTAGAAATCTCTGGACCACAAGGAGGCACTAAACCCTATGTTTGAACACAACTCCAAACTCTGGGGTTCCCATGTCAAGATCTTCCACTGACAATTCAATAATCACGCATCTGCTCTATTACTGGGGCCGCACTGCAAGACAGTTGCTGTGGTTCCCAGAGTTTATGTTGGAACCAGAGAGATTAGATCTAGAAAAACATTGGTTCTGGAGTTCCTGTACGATGGGAGTTTAAGGACCACACTCTGGCTGGGGAGACAGCAGTGGGCTGGTGTTGAACCGGGGCCACATGTACTGTTCTTACTTATAGTGGGTAGTTTTCTCGGAGGACCTTTGGAGGTGATAGGGTAATAAGGGAGAGAAAGCCCCTGCAGACCACTTTTTAGTGCTGCCACGGGTTCAGACATCACAATGGTTCCTTTGCTCAGATATTACTTCAAGGCCCAGAACAAAGAGCAGGTGCTGCATGACGTTCAGAGTAAGGAAAAAGCTGCGACCGTCTGACATGGGGTTATCATCTCACAAGTAATTTCATAAAATGAAACCACAGAACAAACCATTGCTCCTAACTGAACAATAAAATATCAAGTAACCTTAGCTCCCATCTTTTATATATGCAAACATCCCCACTGAAGAAGACTCTAAAAGCTACATGCAAATCTGTTCCTGAGTAATTTACCTTTTTGTGAAAGAAAAGGTAAATTACTGAAAAATTATTCAGCTCTCAGCCTTAACTGTTCACTTTCTCTTGGGCTTTTCTACAAATAAATAGTTTCCTTTATAGCACTTGGCCTGTAAGGTTAGGGATGCATTATGTATTAACATAAAAATTTCTAGTTGCCTTTATATATCATTCATTTTATTTTTCTTTCAGATGGATGATTTATTTATTCAAAACCTACTCTAGAGGATATGTCAGTGCCATATCCCTTTAGCCTTCTGGGAGGTAATCTGCAGATTCATTAAACATTTCCCACTTAAACATCTGGGACCCTCTGCCTAAAGGCTTTCTCCAGCAGCTGGCATGGAGTGAGGGATAAACCAGAAGTGCTGAGGAGTAAATATTCCCTGTAAGAAACATCAACCAATGAGAGTTAAGAACTGCCAGATAAATATCCCAGCTTCTCTTCACCCTGAGTGGAATAAATCTGAGGTGGGCTCCACACCATCTCTCAGAAGGTTCCCAGTGGCTTTGAGCTCCAAGTGTTCCCAGTGGTAACCTCCTCAATGACACAGCATTTACTGGCCACCTTCTCTTTGCTCTCTATATTTCCCCATCCCTCACCTGCATTTCCTGCGATACAGCCAAAGAAATGACTTGAGCTGGTTTTTGTCTCTGTCTGTTCAAACCAAGACACCTTTCTCTGCCAGAGGCACTAGCCTACACATGGGGAGACAGGGGTACCAAGGCAGAAAAATGTCCTTCTTTCATGGAACTTACCTTCTCCAGGAAGCAGCAGAGATGAACCAAGTAAAATTTAGAGATAGGATATATCAGGAATATGGTGGGGTAAATATGTAAAGCAGGATAATGGGCTGGAATGTGGGTATGGAGAGTCTATTGGAAGGCATATGTGAACAAAACTAGAAAATGGAGAAAGGGTGAGCTTTGCTGAGATCTTTGGGAAAGCAGACCAGACAAGGACTTAGATAGAGAGAAATCCTGGGGCAGAAAAGAGGTGAGGCAACCATGGAACAGAAGGAAGGTCAGTTTGACTGGAGAGTGGAACACAAGGAAGAAAATTATATGAGCTTTAAGACGGAAACACTGGAACAAAAGACACAGAGCAAAACGTTTATCTTTAATATTATATATTTATATTTTGGTTAATTTGTATGTTTCTACATACAGTTAGTACAATATTAACTCACTGGGGAATGTATATTCGTTCATTCAAAAAACGTTTACTGAACATTTACCAGGCACAGGTACTGTGTTAGAAATGTAGGAAATGGAAATAAGCAAACTAGGATCACTGCTCTCATGGAGCAGAATTTCTGGAGCATGGAAAACATAAAAACCCTATCTTTCCTCTTATTTGAAATGACTGCTGTGAACCATGACTCTTTAAGGCATCTTTTACTATACTAGTGAAATGTTGGCTCAATTTTATAACTTTTCTATAAAGTCTCAATCATTAGAATTTAACACAAACCTATTTAATACTTCAAATTCATGACCTGTCTAAAACTCTCTCCTTCCCCGAACTCTTCCTGATTCTAATTCTTTCAGTTGAAAAGAAAAAGGCAAGTGTGTTTACTGACTGGATACAGTTATTATAACTGTAGGCAAGGACATGGCTCTTCTTGCTTTCAGTGGATCTGTTTCTACCTGATATAGATCTGTTTTCATCCTCCAGTAGATATCTGTGGTTTTCCTTAGGCGATGTTCAACTTTGCCCTGGGTCTTCTATAGAAGACTCCCTTACAGAGAGGCAGCTGAGTCCTCCTTTGGCCCTGCCAATGGTCCACGCTCCCAACCCCTTTTTTCTTGTCAGGGATCCCATTACTCATCCAGGAGCCTCACAACTCCTGAACTCTATTAACCTGATCCTACACCTGGAATCACTGGAACTATTAATATCCTCATCCTCACTCTACAAGACTTACAGAAAACAACACTCGTATACAATGTTTTCCAATCCTGCTGTATGGCCCACTTGAGAGGAAAATAACTGGACCTTCAGAAAATAACTGGACCACAAGAAAACACCAGACCCTACGTTCAGACACAACTTCCAACTCCAGGGAGCCCATGTCAAGAGCTTCCATGAACTGTGACAACATTCTCTACTCCAATCAGAAAGTCTCTGAAGATTCTATACCTTGGGAAATATCCATTCCAAGATGAGATCTGCTTCCCTTTCTTATAGGAGCCTAAGACTTCACAAGTCTTCTTCTTTTGGAGAGCCACAAAATTTGACCTTAGAGGTCAGGAGATAACCCCTTTCCTCTTGGCCATGGTAGAAGAATTGTAGCTAATGCTGTCAGTGCCTCAGACACAACCCCTCAGCTATCACCATTCCAGTACAAACCCGTAGTCTCCTACTGCATGCAGCTATGATTCTAACCTGAGAGCTTTCTTCCTCATGCTGAGTAATTGACATCACTGAGAAATGAGGGTTAGGAGTTGGTGTGTAAATACCCCAGCTTCCACATCCCTCAGATGGGACAACTCTGAGGTATGTTCTCCACTGTCTTCTAGTATGCCCAGCAAGACTGAAATTCAATTGTTTTCAGTAACAACTGGCTCCATAACACACTCTTTACTGGGTTTCCTTCCTTTTCTCACTCCTTCACTCCACTATTGGGATTTCCTGGAATTATATCCCAAATAAATCACTTCCATTCAGAATCTGCTTAAAGGAGAACTCAAACCAAGATGAGAAGAAATATCTTTCTATCATGAACCCAGTACTTTCAAAAACATCAGTGGAGTACTGCCTTTTATTTGTCCTTCTCCACTTTGATAATCATCTATAATTTTTGCTTATCAGGAAAAGTTGCACTTAATATTAGGTGTATTTATTTACATTCACATCTGCATTTGTATTTATACACTTATGTAAATATATAAATATATATCACATATCTGGACACTTAGGACAGAATAAAATATCTTGTAGGTCTTCAGTCTCAGTGCCTCACAAATATTTTCCAGTACTTTCTTTGCATCCTACTGTCCTCATCTGTAACAGGGCACTTGGACTTTGTCATGTTCAATGCCTCTTCCAGCAGAAGTTTCTTCAGCTCTATGAAAGTTCTGGAACTACCATTACAAGGGGTAGAATGTCCAAGTATCCCTTTCCTGTAACATTCCTCCAAGGTTCAACGAGTGGAAGAACTGGGGGAAAGAAGAGAGCTAGATGTCCTCCCTCCAGCTTTAGTGACTCAGCAAAACCAACCATATAGACCAGTGGGTGGATGCTCTTTGAAACATTTCTGATGTTAGGAATGGTTAGGCAAGTGCATTCTGTGCCTTGATTTTCCTGTCAGACACAGTCTTACTCATTGACTTTGTAATGTATTACTAGTAGGTATGCGACCAATTTAAAGTCTTAGTTTAAGGAATTATATCAGAAAGCAAAGAGACATATACCAGAATCTTATTTTGCAGTATCCTTTTGACCCATCAGGATACCAGAAGCAAAGACTGAGCTGTGCTATGTGTGTTCTCAACCTTGAAAGGAAATTCAGAAGAGTATCAGTGCCAGTTTTGCCTTTACCTAAAAGACAAAGCCAAAAACACTCTTGATTTAATTGGAGAAGCCCCAGGATGGAGGGCATCTGTTCATCTCGAGATCAAGGATTCTTGCTTTATTCTGTATCTTCGACTTCATTCTCACAAATTGATTACTTTTTCCTGCCCATGGAGAGCCTTGGCGTATGATCAGTGTTTCTGACTCTCAAAGCTTTTCATATTCATGGTGATTTTTAGAGCCAATCTCGCAGACACTGGGAATTATCCACGAGAATCTCACCTGCCCCTGGTACAATGTGGAGTATTGAGTCAAAATCCTTCCTTATTTCCAGAATCAGAGCCCACAATCTTACCATCTTGGACTGACTGGATTTCATACTTAATATTTTATCTAGTGGAAACTTCCAACATTTATCTATTTATTTATTTAAAATAACTTAGCTTTGGGACTGTGTATTTAACTAAAACAACCAAGCAACCATGATTCTGCTGTCGGGGCGGGGGGGATTTCCCCCCTCCCTACTTTTGAGTTCCTGTGGCTGAACTAATAAAAAAAACTGACATAAGATAGATTAACAGGAGAAAAAGAAACAAATTTTAATCGTGTGTCTGGGGGTCTCATAGAAGTGGGAACTAATAAGTGGCCAAAGCAGCCAGTTTTTATACCTTTAGACAAAGAACAATAAATGTATAAGAAATTGACAGGACAAAGAAACTTAAGTTTGGGGTGCTTAATTAGTGAAAAATCTAAACAGAGTTTGGGCTTGAGTAGTAAATTAAAGAAGTAACAAGGTTTGTTTATGTAGGCTTCTCTACCTTGAAGTCCATATCTTTGGTGATAAGGGGGTCCTTCTATCTCCAGATGCAGGGAGTGTATCTTTCACAGAAGAGATTTATTTCCTGCTTTCAGGGAGCTAGAAAGGAGGGTCAGAGTTTCTTCCTTGTGTTGGCCATTTTTTAAGTGACTTTAATTCAAAATAAAATACACTCTTATTTTAGCAGTCACAATGTCCTTCAGCAAGGCAGGTGTGGGGTTACCTAGGACTTAGTACTTGATCTTTTCTTTTGGGAAGGGGTGGGAGTGAATGTCTCAGGGATGGCAGAGAAGCAGGAGAAGAAAATGCAAGCATGAGCGAGTGTGCATGTGTCTGAAATTCACCATTTACCCCCTCCTGTGTCTATCAAGGAACAGATATGTAATGTACTTTGCCCATGACTGAACGGTGCATGTGTTTTTTCCCTCCTCCATGTTTTCTAAACTTATACTAAAAGGATTCATCCAATCATTTTGTTCAGATGGCTCAGGATTGATTTTCTTTTGCTTACCCTGTGCTCTTGGGTTCGATAGTGTTTCTATAATTATGTAACAATAGTATGGCACTGTAATCTATCATATAGAACTATATGTATGGAAAGTTTTGATCAGTTTTTTTTTGAAGAAATATATCCTGTTTCAAAGGCATGGTAAAGTTGCATCTATCTTATATACTATAGGCAATAAAGCTTTATTTAACACACACACACACACACACACACACACACACACACACACACAAATCAATATGCCATTGAGGCACATTTAGGGCTGCCTGCCCTGGGCCCCAACGCTGCTGAGGAAATCAAAAAACGAGAGGTGAGACCAACTGTTTCACCAAGAGGACACAGCAGTTATATTTTGCTTTGGTTTTCCTACGGCCCAGGTAGAGGCAAGCTAGGATCAAAATTTCTCACAGGTTCCTACATACTTAAGTCAGAGAAAAATATCCCATAGATCTTCTACCCCAGGGGTTTCACAAGTACAGATTCCAAAAATAGTAAAGCTTGAAGCTTTTGATGAGGAAGCAAATAGGCAAGCAAACCCTCCAGACTCAATTATCATTCAGATGGGAAAATATTTAGGGAGGCAGCCAAAGAAAAGAAACTCGTGTTTTGTTTCTCAGTCTTTCCTATGAAGGTCCTGACATGAAGATTCTCCTGCTGGCTGTGACCTACGCCCTCCAGCTGACTTGTGACCTTGAGTTTGAGCTCCTCATTCCAGGTCTCCTCAGGTAACACCTTCCACAGTCACCGCTTCCCCTGCTATGTGCACCAGTGTCCTGTCCCTACTCCCCAACGTCTTCAAGTTCCTGATTAAAGAATAAGAGGTAGGGCTTCCCTGGTAGCGCAGTGGTTGAGAGTTCGCCTGCCGATGCAGGAGACGCGGGTTCGTGCCCCGGTCTGGGAGGATCCCACGTGCCGTGGAGCAGCTGGGCCCGTGAGCCATGGCTGCTGAGCCTGCGCATCCGGAGCCTGTGCTCGACGGTGGGAGAGGCCGCGACGGTGGGAGAGGCCGCGACAGTGAGAGGCCTGCGTACTGCAAAACAAAAAAAGAATAAGAGGTACAAGTTTTTACTAGATGTTTTGCACGGAACTTCACATTGTTCAAATGGCGTCAGATCCATCAACACCAAAGCCCAGTCTTCCCTCTCTCTCAGTGGATAACACCTGGTTCGTCCTGGCAGCAGCCCCCAGAGGAGGAAATGTTAAAGTCCTGAGAACAAGCAGGCAGAGCCCTGTGGCTAACTCTGCCATCCCAGCTGTGTCTTTCGCAAGACCCGACCAAGGCAACAGAATCCTGGAAACCGGAAGTGGCACCAGGCTGTAAATACCAGGATTTGAAAGCGGAATACAGTTAGTTTTTACTAAGTTTGATATTGTTCTTCCCCCAGGGAAAAATGCTTTCCTTATTCTGAGCAGCCCAACCAGAAATTAGCCATATGTTGGATCATATCAGACAGGAAATGGAATCCTCCCTGTGACGTCTGGCAAGCACTCGGTTGGCCTTGGGTTGTGCACAGATGGCTCACCTGGAACGGTTAAGGGTACGCCCTCAGCCTGGAGAAGGTCACCTCAGAGACAGAGCGATGACACCTCTAAAAGCAGGGCAAGGGCCACGTCACAATAGCTCTGAAAGTGCTTCTTTGCACAGAGAAACAGAGGACGCTCCTACAGGGCTGTTTAGAAGGAGGTGGTGGGCTAATTACCAAGAACGTGTCACATACAGCAAATAACCTCAGTCATCAAACAAACAATAGAGCTGAGTAGAGAGCAATTCAGTGTCCATCAACAGAGTGAAATGAAAGAGCCAGAAAGCCCAGAGAAATCAACTCTTGGATTGACACCCAACAGAGAAGGCAGCTGGGGGGCCCGCACCTCAGCATTTTGGTGATGCTGTCCTTTGTGCTATTCCGGTTCCCTCTGTCTGTCCTTTGTCCAAGAAGGAATCGTGTCCAGATTGTGACCCTCCAGTAACTGGAAATTTCAAAACAGAATTGGAACAAACAAACTGCTTCTGTGTAAACTGATTCTACCAGGGAGAAAGAACCACAGGGAAATCTGCCTGACAGTCCCTCCAGATTGCTAACAGATTGGCTTGGAGGACACCCTCACACACTCCCCAGACCTTTATCCCAGCGACAGCTTCTGATTCAGGTCTGAGAATAGCTCAGGAGGGGAAGAAAAGAAAATCATGAAAGCTATTCTTTCTGTGGGATCATTCTTTCTGTTTGCTAAATAAATTAATGGAAAGCCTAGAGCTGACATTCACCGAAGCTCAAGGAACAAATTATGTTAAAGTACTTTACAAACCCCTATTGGGATATGTTAATTGTATTTATTCTTATATTTTCCACAAGGAGTCATCTATAAATTGATACATCAATGCCCTACGTTGATTTTATTTTATATACTGGAAGCTACATTAAAATATCTTTCTAAAGCAATTTATCAGATATTACTTTGTCACTGTGTAACAGGATTTTATTGTAACAACTGACAATTCAGAGGCACACTGGTTATTTTAAGATCAACTCCCAGCACACTAACCAGAATGTTCCTGGATTGACAAGTACAAAAGTTACTGAAAAGTGGGCCGCTGTTTCCCTTTCTTACCAGCAATTTAAGATGAGTCCCACTCCCCACTGCTTTGTGTGCCAATGGGGGGAAAAATTACCTGCAAACATCTCTGGGTGAAATGTGTCAGTGTTTCAGGAGTAGAGAGTTATAGAAAATAAGAATCGAGTTCATTAAACATTTCCTCCAGTGTATAACGTCTGCTATCAATCCATCCTAAAGCAAAGAAGCAATATTTGAGGTTATATGGAATGTCAATACTAACAGCCTCACCACACACACACATCTGAAGGGGCTGGAGCTGAGCTGGGGTTATTGCTTGGATTGCCTGGGCAAGATTGCAACTCACCACTATGATTACATTAAAAAATCCCTCATCAGAAAATGATAAGACTGCATGCCCCCATGACTTGACATCATTACATTCTACATTCTGTTCCCTGGAGTCACTGTTTTTTAAGGTCAGTTGGTAAGAAAATCTATACTTCTTTATAGAGGCCCACATTTTACTAAACGAATACATTTTCTTTGATGAAATACCTATGTTGTTTTCCAGATAGACACTGTACTTTTTTATTTTTTTTAACTGAGTAAACATTCTGCAGCCTTTCTGGTGGTCCCTATTCTTTTATTCTGGTCATCTTTTCAAAATAAACTTCAGAAGTTGCAAACCACAAAGGCAGTATTTTCCTCACCACTAAGGGGCATGGCTTTTTCCTTTATAGCTGGCAATGGTACATTTTGTGAAAGATTCTACAAAAATGTTCACAAAAATTCCAGATCCAGAGACATCTGTTCTTCTACCTGTAAAATGAAATGGGCTAAGCTAGAATACACTTCAAGATGTTTTTCAAGATGATCTTTGGGAAGATAAAGAGTTACTCTCTCCTCCAACCCGTTATGCATTTTCTTATGAATCGAACCCAAGACGGATAAAGAATTCTTCAAAAGAATTTGATTCCACAACCTAATTGAGAAAACCTCACCAATGATCTTATCAAGGAGACTGCCCTGGTTTTGAACTAAAGTTTTCTATGCCTGGCTTCAGGCTAAATGTCTTTTTGTTAGGTCATTTGAGAGAGAGATGGAAAACCAATGAAATGGGGATGGAAAACCAATTAAATGGGGATGGAAAACCGTTTAGAAATTTCTCACAGAAATGAAAACACTAAAATTCAGAAAGATGAAGTGAATTCTCAAGTCCACACAGCTAGAGAACAGCAAAGTTGTGACTCCACATCTACCTGCTTCTTAATGAATTATGTACTGAATCCTATCTGGTGGTCAGCACTGTGCCTACTGGTAGGAATCATAGGGATTTAGAAGAAAAGATCCTGCCCTGAATCAGGGTTTAGGTAAAGCGAATTCACAACAACAAAATACTGGGCTGTTGTCATGGAGTACAAGTGGCTCACAAGCCTACTGGAATTGGTGAGCCCAAGGTTCAGTGTTGCACAGGAGAGGGGCACCTAAGATGACCCATAGGGTCAGGGAAGACCTCTCAGAGGGGTGACATCTGAGCTGAGTCCTGAAGGAAGAGTAGGATGTAAGGAGCTGAAGACAAGGACTCCAAGCAGAGAAGGCACAAGTCCAGGGGATGCTGAGGTCATGGCAAGCCCAGCACAGAAAAGCAACACCAGCAGGTGGCCATAGGTGGGCCATGGTGCATAGGATGAGGGGGCTGGCAAGTTCACAGCCTGAGAGATAGACACAGCTCAGATAGGGTAGCCCTGCTTATCAGATGCGCTGACACACTTCTCATCCCCTGGACATCACCTAACTCTGCCCACACCTGCCAGCTCTCTGTTCATATCTATGGCTCTAACCAGGGGGTTGTCAGCAGTGGGTAAATTCCAGAAAAACTAAGGACAGACTTTCTAGCCCTGCGTGAGTGATTAAATGAAAGAAATGAAGAACAGAAGAGTGCAACTGAGGACATCATCAGAGCACATACAGGAAGGTAAGATACCTTTGCTTCCCCACCAATTTTCATTTTTTTCATTGAAGTGGGTGGGGAGCTCTTCTGTGGGGAGGAAAATGGAGCAGGCTAGAGTAGTTAATTTGGGGAAAGCTTGGGAGAGCTGAGTGGACAAACAAAAGCATTGAACAGCCTGATTAATATGGGAGCCAGGACTCCTGATGCAGTATTTCAGGGGAGGCTGTTTGGATTTACCCAAGTTAAGTGCAATGCGAGTTCAGACAAGCAGGCAAGGCCGGTGTTCCCGCCACTGCGTCACGGACTAGCCAACCCCTATCCTAGACCATGAAGGTAATATTACCTGCGCTAGCTATTCCCAGGGCTGTGGAGAACTTAGGAGTGCCATTGCTCATTGGGAAGTGTTTTTGTTTGCTTATTTATATGGCTGTTTGTTTGTTTAATAAGATGATAGACACCAGCTATAGAACTCAGGTCCTCCACACTTTTTGTCTGTCATTGCTGTGTGGGCTTTCTCTAGTTGTGGTGAGCAGGGGCTACTCTTTGTTGTGGTATGCAGGTTTCTCATTGCGGTAGCTTCTCTTGTTGTGGAGCACAGGCTCTAGGTGTGCGGGCTTCAGTAGTTGTGGTGCGTGGGCTCAGTAGTTGTGGCACGCAGGCTCTAGAGCGCAGGCTCAGTAGTGTGCGGGCTTCAGTAGCTGTCGTGCACGGGCTCAGTAGTTGTGGTTGCTCTGCAGCATGTGGGATCTTCCTGGACCAGGGATTGAACCTGTGTCCCCCGCACTGGCAGGTGAATCCTTAACAACTGCACCACCAGGGACTTACTCTTTTTTTTTTTTTTTTTTTGCGGTACACGGGCATCTCACTGTTGTGGCCTTTCCTGTTGCGGAGCACAGGCTCCAGAGGCGCAGGTTTAGCGGCCATGGCTCATGGGCCTAGCCACTCCGCGGCATGTGGGATCTTCCCGGACCGGGGCACGAACCCGTGTCCCCTGCATCGGCAGGCGGACTCTCAACCACTGCGCCACCAGGGAAGCCCCAGGGATTTACTCTTATTCATGTTCTGGAAACTACCCCCAAAGTACTTCACTGAACCATGTATAGGAATAATTCCCAGAAAAATCTTTACAAGAGACTTGTCTTCCTCTTCAGTGAGTTAGAGCTGTGAATGACAGAATATTTACTCAGCAGAGTGACAGGGAAGTGGTGTACATTTCACCAGAAAGTTCCAGCTACAGCCCAGGCTTCTGGTAGCAAAGCAGTGACTGACATCCTGCTGGGTGGTTTTTGCAGGGTCCATGCAAATGAAGCAGGAACAGTGACTGTTGCTGGGCTAATCAACAAAGTGAGATGCCAGCAATTAGGTTTCAACTGACTCACATCCCATTGTAAGCATTAATTGGGGGAAAATATGCAGATTGCTGGTTAATAATAGAACAATTTTCATTCCATAGTCATTTTCTTCCTGTTCATCAATTTGTTTGATTGCTTGTGTGGCAAACACTGGATCTTCCCTGTATCTGTTTAGCCATTTAAGACTTTTTTGAAACAGCCATTTATTAATTAGAGGTGTCTTTAAAGCACAATGGTAGCTCCTGATGGCCTATGGAATATTATTTTGAAAATTGGGAGCTTCTAACAGTGGCATGGTGTTTTCAGAGAATGTTCGTGTGGTGGAGGGGAGAAAAACGTGTCTTCCATCTGTGTGAGGGGGTGGGAGAGGCTTGAAATAAACATGTGTTAAAGGTTCAGAGCATAATGTACCCTACAATTTACCCACTTTTAGATAAAATTATCTGCTTAGTCAGGTTAGAGAAGATTCTGTCCACCCTCAAATCCTGTACATTGCTCTTCTTTCCATATTTGTAGTTCCGATTAATTTAACAAAATAGATTTTCTCTTCTAACTTATGGCACTTTCTCTTCCCGAGAAAGTTCAAACAGGCCTTTCTTTCTTTCTGGAATTATGACTTGGTCTATGACTCCTAGCTGGATTTGGGTCTATTTTTGTGCCTGGCTGTGTACTAAGGAATTATTTATATACTGTAGGTACATGGCAAGTTTGTGAATGGTACAGAGAAAATGTATAAATAAAAATCATTATAGGTTCATAGATTAGACCAGGGATCTTCCTAGTCAATTGCCTATAGGTGATGTGAAGGAGAAAAATGCAGAATGAAGAGTAGAAAGTGAAACACTGGAGTGAAAGAGAGCAGGGGTTCTCAAATTTAAGTGTGAATCAGAACCATGTGGAGCCCCTGATAGAGCCCAGGTACTGAGCCCTTAGAGATTCTGCTTCAGTAGGTGAGGGGCGTGCCAGGCACCTGCCTTCCGCCAAGTTTTAGGTGATTCTGATGCTACTGGTCCGTGGACCACCCTTTGAGCAGAACAAATCAGAAAGCCAATGCGTCACAAAAGCATTCAGTGTACAAAGCTACGAGTTTTAAACAAAACACAGTTCTGAAACACACACACAATATCTGCAGGGGCGATTAGATCCTTTAGCTTCCTGTTTACAAATACTGATATAAACAAAATTAGGGAGTTATGAACCACCAGGCAGTGAGCCTAAAACAAATCAATGTGACTTTGGAACTGCCTTCTTTGATCATTTCCTTGGTTTCTAGGGAAGCCCCAGTGAGAGATTTAAGAGTTGGTGCTATCAGGTCTGTATCATAAAGGAGGCAAGGACGACGGCAAGGAATATTAGGAAACTCTCTACACTCCCCAATATTTTTTTTCAAAGATGACATCAGGTCAAGCCAACCATTCATCATAAACACTGAGAGGAAAGTGAAAAGTTGCCCAAGTCAAATTTCAAGGGCTTAAAAAAAGAGAATGAGAGGAGTCCACCTTTGCCTGGAAATGAAAGGATAAAAGACTAATTCTAGCAGAGACACCTCTTTGTTGGGAAATACATTTTGATTTTGTAAAGCCACGCCTGCCATATTGAATATGTGTTATAGGCCAGTCACTGTAGTAAGAACATTGCTTCATTTAATCCTCAGAATAACCAAATTATGTAATCATTACTATTATTTTCACTTTACAGAGGAGAAAATGGAAACTTACGGAAGTAAAGAAATTTGCATAAAGAAGACAGTACGTGACACAGCTGGAGTTAAATTTGTTTTCTTTCCTACCATCTCAACTATTTAACCACTGCAGTATAGTGCTCCCTTCCCTTATATGTTCATGATGATTTTGAGATTCCTTGGCGACATCTCTTTCCCCTGACTCATTTTCCATCTTCTAGCAACATAACAACACCCCACAAAATAGGCTAGGAGTGATGTGCTCTATTCACTGTATCCTAGGGAAAATCTGCATACTTAAAGTTCAAGTTTAAAGTTAAAGTTTCCCAGTACAAGGAAATTGCCCCAGGAGTGAAGGTGATGCTGTAAGAAGGACTAGTGTATGTTCTGAGTTCCTGATATTTCATGAAAACCTATAGGGGCTGTATACTTTGAGATACAATTCTTATTCATGTTTCATGAACATTGGTTTCACTGAAAATCTTTATTTGTATACTTAGGGCAGCATTGTATCCTTCAGGATATGGTTGATCACAAGCAATGTTAAACTTGACCAAGAGTGACTTAAAACAAGGTGTCGGGAAGTGGAAAACAAGATGTCTGGAGGTGGATGGTCCAGGGCAGAGTCAGTGGCTTGGTGATGCCATCCAGAACCCAAGTTCTTTCTAACTTACAATGGTCCTCCAACCCATCACCATCACTTATTATCCTCTCTCCAGATGGTTGCAAGGTGGCCGCTCTAGCATTTCTTTGCCATAGCATGCCAAGAAGGAAGGAAGGAAGAACTGTGTTGGGAGAAAGGGGTTGTCTTTTTATCTGGGGATAAATGTTTCCTGGGTGTCCTTTTATATTGGTAGTTAGAGCGGAGAGGAGTAAAGAGGTAGAGGGTAATTAGAATTGGCTCCAGGCCATCAAGATCTGTTTCCTAGGTTTGGGCACATAGTTGATTTGGAAAGAGTCTGCATTATGTTGCAAGGATGAAGGAGGGCATGGCTGTGGGTAAAAGTGCTACTGTGTCTACCACCATCACTATTCCCCCCAATATCAAGCCTTTTCCCATATAAAGTCCTTGGATGAGGACTAAAGAGAATATATTCAGCACTTGTCTTCTAGGAGATCAGAATTTATTCCAAATCCAAATGGCACTGCATAGATGAAACACAGGTGATGATGAAATCACCATTTTGGTAACGTTTTATGAAAAACTGCATATATTGTAGGGAGAACATCCCTTACTCCTTCTTCCCAGATTTCATCTTGCAGTACACGCTTATTCGTGAGAAGGCTTTGATTTTTCCAATAAACGTCTGATAGCAGAAAGAGAATGTGGGCAAGCCACACATTTGCACTTGTTTTCATTTTTGAGAGTTCCTGTACTAAATGAGAGAAAGAACTTAATTTTATTCTAGCCCTGAGAATTATTATGAGAGACTCACAATGAATGTTGCATCACTGGATATTAATAATACGTTTTATAAAGTAAGCCTGCAGGCTGGGTCTTTATTGGATTCTCTTCCAGTGAGATTCAAAGTTATTGAGAATGTCTGCTTAAAATAAAAGGACGTTCATGAGTGATGAATGCTCACGTGCCACATAGATTCTCTGTGATTCGGAGCACTTGGATTTATTTCACAGTCTACACTGCTAATCCTGTTATAGTCCCAACTGCATCTCTGATTACAGAGCTTTTGATGACCTTACATTTCTCTTCTGCATCATTTTAAAGTTCATGACTAAGGAGAAGTAATTTCTCTAGCCTGTCTCTTTTGTTCCCAATAAAGAGTCTATTTCAGGCCACTGGGCTCGTTTCTACTCCTAGCCAGCTATCCAACCTGCATCACTTATTCAGACAATTCATTTAAATCTCTTAGTATGATACCTGGCAGAGAGCTTGAGGAAGTGCTAAATAAATGCTAGCTATTATTAGTTTTTAAATTGTTATTTTGTTTATTGGTAATGTTAAGATTCCTGTTACCTCCAAACCTGTACCCAGGTACTCAAGTGGTACGTGTGCAGATTCTGAAACTAGATTACCCGGAACTGGTCTCCACCACTTACAGGTACCTTGGACAAGTTCTTTCATCTCTTTGCACTTCAGTTCTCCCCTCTGTAAAATGAAGTTAATGAAAATATTATCCTCATTCTCATTTTTTAGGGAGTAGGTGAAAGAACATGTCTGTGACACTTAGATTAGATGCATTAGCTACTGACTAATTTTACAACTTCTACCATCATGAGCAATGCTACTACTACGAAAGCTATTACTATTTGTGTAAAACTATTCTGCATCACTCCAATTTGTGTTGGACATATATTTTCATCTTCTCTATCAACCTGTGTTCTCCCTATAGCCCCAAAGTCCTTAAACTTTGTGTAACAAATTGTCCCAAACACTTAGTGGTGTAAAACAAGATTTTAACATTTTCATGGATCCTCTGGGCCAGGAATTTGAGCAAAGCACTGTGAGAACAGCTCATCTTTGCTCAGGTCTGGGTTCTGAGCTGGAAGACTCAAAGGCTGGCCCCACAGAGCATCAGCTAGAGCAGCCCAAGATTGGGGCTGGAATCATCCAGGCTCACTCACTTACACACCTGGCGCCTGGCCTGAGAAGACTCAAACAACTGAGGGCTGGAACAGTTGGAGCTCCCTGGGCATCTCTGCAAATTTGTGATCTGCCCAAATGGTCCCTTCAGTATGGTGGCTTCAGACAGGTGGATATTTTATATAACAACTTGGGGATTCCAAGGCGTGTGTCCCGAAAGAAAGAGCAAGTTAGAAACTATATTGCCTTTTGTGATCTTGCTTCTGAAGTCACACAGCAGCAATTCTGTCATAGTCACAGACCCAGAGGGGAAGCATGGACCCCACCTCGCCATGGAAGAGTGTCAGTGTCTTATTGTAAGAAGAGCATGTGACGTGGGAGACATAAGTGTGGACATAGATGTGGGCATAGGTGTGAGCATCTTTGGAAACTAAAATCTGTCATGCTCCAATCAAATCCAATCTTTAACATGGAGAACAACCACTCTTTCCCTTGGAAGTTCTCCTTATTTCTCTAACACAGTCCACTTCTTTGGAGAAAAGAGGGTCTTTCTCTTAACTGGAGGTCTGTTAGCCCGGACCTCCGTCAAATAGAGAGAGGCTATGTTTTCGGAAGTGCGTCCCCCAGCTCCTGGTCCTGAGTTGAGAGCACTGGAGGAGATCAGTGTTATTTGTTGACTGTTTGATGGCAAGTTTTTTCTGCTTAGTGACTCATGGATGCTTACTTTACTGTTTCAATGTCACATCCTTAAATAGAGCCCCTATTTTCCTCATTAACTGGATTTTAGCACTAGCTCTTCAGCTTCTAGTTTTCTGGAACTTCATTTCTATCATCAGCTGCTATATTCATTTGACATTTTCAGCAAGTCATTCCTAACTCCACAAATGTCTCCTTATTGTCTGCTATATACAACCCAGATTTCTTAGCCTCCTTGTAGGAGGTACAATTTACTCACTTGTTAATCCTTCTCTTCAGCCCAGGTTCTTGTTTCTTCCCCAGTAAGATTCTCCTTCTCTTGCCTTTACTTCTACTATAATGTCCCACCTGGTTCCTTTTCCAGTTCTTTGCCACTTTCAAACAAGATTTGAGGTTATTACCCCCCACCCTGAGGAAATCCTTTCATTCATTCATACATTAATTGGTACTAACACAGATACACACACACACACACACACACAGTACTTACAAAGTCATTTTAGGAGATATTTTTAAATGCCTGAAATGTTTCATCACAACTGGGGTTGTGTTGCATGCATATACTCATCTTGGTCAACCAGACTACAGGAGTCTTGCTTCCTAATGTGTCTTTGGTATTTTCATGACACAAACACCTCAGGTTGCATCCTATATTATACGTATATCAAATGTGTATTCACTTCCTAATGGATTATACTGCCTGACAGAGTTTGGGTTATTAATGGGCAGTGTTATAAAAGCCTTCAAATCAACTGATATAAATATTTTACCAGAAGAGGAAACTAGAACTTGGTCTAATTATAAACCTCTAGAAGAAAAATGGGTAATGTCTACAAATGTCGCTAAAGAAAAATGACCTGCTCTCATGTCTCAGAGAACTTGGATATGTTTTGTCTCCTTCCCTATTCTTTATATGGGCTTACTCTGTGTATGTCTGACAATGGCTAAAGGTGTGTATTTTTATCCCTTGGTTTTGGAAAGAAAATTGAGGAAGCATTTGTGGGAAGAGGCATGATGAATCTTGAGAACAGTTGTGTAGAGTCGGTTACCTGATAAAACTGTGGGTCTCTCCTTGGATTTGGCCATGCCACTTGCCTTTGGTTACGGAATCACTCTCTCTCATTCTATAGCTCAGCTCTTAGTTTTATAGTCTACATTGCGGCAAGGGTCCGTGTGCTTTCATGAAGATGGTGTGATGGCTTTGTAATGTAACCACTTGGCTGGGCTGAACTACACCTCCCAGAACTCTCTTCCTCTATATTCCTAGTTAGATGGGCCATCAGAGATAGTTTCATACAAGATTTGGAGGTCAGAGGTGATGCATCAGCTGTATGCTATTGTTCTTGGAAGGTTGGAAAAGATGCTTTTGTGATTCACACCTTGTCATTAACATACCAGTTCACCTTATTGCTGTGGGATAGCAGTTGGGCTTGCAACTGGTCCACCTTCTCCTGGATTTTCCTTCAACGTCTCCAACTCTTAGGCCAGATGTGTGTTTAGCTCATGACAAAGCTCCAGCTTTTGCAGGACACCCACACCACCAAGATGAGAGCCAAGAAGACTCCCATGGTCCCAGTCTTTCCTTGTGAGCTCTGCTTGCCCTTCATCTCTGCCACTTTACCTCCATCTTCTTTTCCCAACTGCCTGCCCTGGGAAGTTTAGCATCAGATACAAAAACAGAGTCTTAACAGAGACAGTTTAATGAGCTGCCACATGAGTTGTTACAGGTCAAATTCCTGTAACAAATCCCCATTTTTTTTTTTTTTTTTTTTGCTGTACGCGGGCCTCTCACTGCTGTGGCCTCTCCCGTCGCGGAGCACAGGCTCTGGATGTGCAGGCTCAGCGGCCATGGCTCACGGGCCCAGCCGCTCCGTGGCACGCGGGACCCTCCTGGACTGGGGCACGAACCCGTGTCCCCGGCATCGGCAGGCGGACTCCCAACCACCGCGCCACCAGGGAAGCCCACAAATCCCCATTTTTACGGATATATATAATCCTAGTGGTTCTGCTTCTCTGATTAAACCGTGACTGATACATGGTTTTCAGTATTATTTTTCATAAAATGGAAAACATGTCAGATTTCAAGAATAATATGTTCTTTCTGGGTGGAAAAAAGAGAATGTATAGTTTGGGAATTGCGTCAAATGTTGAGGGCTCTAGACCTCAGGTCCTAGGCCAACCTTTCAAAATATTCCATCTGTCCCTATCTGTACGTGGCAAGAACAAAAAATACAAGGTAAGCCCAGAAGTTTACTATTGGTGATTCTCTTTATATTTGATCTTTAGGAAATAGAACTATTTTTCACTGGAATTTTTTTTCCCTAAAGAAACTCAGTCTTCACAGCCACTCCTCTCTGACCAGAGAGATGTCTTCCCAAACTCTTATTCCTTCTCATATCAAGCTGCATATCAAAGAGCTCCCATCTATTTATTCAGCCCTTAGCTTTTTTTTTTTTTTTTTTTTCAGTACGCGGGCCTCTCACTGTTGTGGCCTCTCCCGTTGCGGAGCACAGGCTCCGGACGCGCAGGCTCAGCGGCCATGGCTCACGGGCCCAGCCGCTCCGTGGCATGTGGGATCTTCCCGGACCGGGGCACGAAGCCATGTCCCCTGTATCGGCAGGCGGACTCTCAACCACTGCGCCACCAGGGAAGCCCTAGCCCTTGGCTTTCGAATTGAAAGAATTTTTCAGCCTAAAAATATATTTTCTGCACTGCACCCTGAGGAGAGAAATCAGTCTCAGCTCCTGAGAGAAGCAGGGAAGATTTTGCTAAGCTGGTGGCCCTGGGAGCAGAGCCATGTATGCTGTGGAGACATTAGATTCTATGTTTTTTCCCCCATGAAAAAAATATTGCAGAAAAGCTTAATAATAAATCCACTAGCTTTCCAAATCTATTTACAATTTGCTGTAACACTGAAGGCAGTCATGAAAAGGCAAATTTTCCTGGGCTCCTTCTCATTCCATGGCTGGTGGCTAGAGAGCCATTCATGGCAGCCTCCTGCTGGAATTTCCTTACACATGTTAAATTCTTATAGTCTTTGATTCCTACAGATTCCAAGTCATCATTTCTTCCTATCATGTTGACAAGCATTAACTGTTTCCAACCCGTGTCACGGTGGTGTACTGAGACCCATCCTATGTCCGTTAAATTTGTTTTTTGGAGCCAATTGTTTATATGAGATAAAACAGTGGATGGAATTGTGATTTGTTTGTTTGTTGCTAACTTTTGTGTTGCTTTTGCCTCAATTTATTAATTCATAAAACTGAGATAGTAATAACCATTTTTTAGGGCTGTTGGAAAGGTCAAAATAATGTAACAAAATCACCTGGCTCAAGTTCCACACATCCTCGGTCAGGTTGTAGAATTTGGGTGATCTTATCCAAGAATTTGTTAGCTGTTATGTCACTTGATGAGGGTCCTTCAGACTGAGTGGGAAAGGATGACATGGATGACCTGGAAGAAGTTTCTGAGAGGTATAAACAAGAATCAGTATCATGAAGCGACAATAGATAGATCACTATTCATTTCATTCCATATGGTGTGTATTTGGTATTCCCTGCCCCTTGTCATGTAAATTTGCCTCTCTAAACTGTTGGGAATAGTCAAATACATTTGGCTCTTGAACAACCATGGGGGTCAATCCTCGTGTAATTTATGGTCGGCCCTCCGTATCCACTGTTCTTCCTCATCTACAGATCCAACCACCCATGGACTGTTGCAGTACTGTAGTACTGACTATTGAAAAATATCTATGTATAAATGGACCTGTGCAGTTCAAACCTGTGTTGTTCAAGGGTCAACTGTAATATGCAAAGCATCTGGTATTTCCTGAGGGAATGACTTCCCTTAAATTATAGTGATGAATAAACCAGACATCCATCTCAGATGGGAGAAATCTTCTTGCCTTATTTTGACAAATGGCTCAAGTCATTTATTTTCAACCAGAATTCAGTGAGCCTCCCTTTTGCATAGAGCAGTACTGATCATCTGTCAGTGACAGGAGAGACATGGATGCTATCAAAGCCCTAGGGCTTGAGGTGGTTTTCTCACGCCTCTCAGCAAACCCATGTCCATCACTTTCAGGCAATGGAGGAAGGAATTCAAACCCTTTGACAGTGTTCATAAACTCAGACAATACAGGAAGAAGGAAGGTATGTCCTTGAATGTCCATAGGCTGGTTTTACTTTGTGGAAAATTGCTGCTTATTTCTTGCCTAATGTTTGGTAAATCAGAAAAGTATTTCATACTGACTAAAGGGTCTTAGATATGCATGTCTGATATAGCTTTAAAATTAGTATTCTTGGAGTCCTATGAGACAGATTTGATTGGTTGATTGACTCATTCATTCATTCTTGAGGACTTTACCCCCTGCTCCAACTCTTGCCAGCATCACAGGTGACACTGATGTCTGAACTTTTCATTTCTGTAACCTCTTTAACTCCAATGATCTTCACCTCCACTGAGCTTCAACCATACACTCCCATGAGAATACCAAGAACCTGAAGTTAAGCTGCCTCTAAAATACTATTCCCTAACCACAAAATTAAGGCTTATACTCCCTGAACCTCTCTGTATCAGTCCTTTGACCTCATTATTCTGCTAGCCCTAGACAGTTCCCTACTTTCTGCCTGCCCTCCCGTGACACCATTATATATTACTTCAGCTATGTTCCTTTCTTATCTTTAGTTCCATCAACCTGTCATGTAAAATTCTAAAGCTATATCCCTCCAACCTTCTCTTCCTTCCTGCCAACATGCTATGGAACAGCACTGGAAAGTCCTGCCATGATCCTTCATGCCACTCAGCTCATTGACATGCAATGAGCCTACTAAACATCCTTCATCTACTCCAAACTATCACAAGTTTCCCAATAAAGTCTGCCTCTACTTCTAAAAGGTCTGCTCCTCCAGAACAAGAAATATCATTATATGTGCAAGATATTGTGCAATGCCCCCAACCCCAGCACCTAGCATATTACTCGGCATTTTTTTTTGAAAATCAATAAACATTTGATGAATGAAAGAAGACCTACCACACTTCTGAATGTCTCAGAGGATAATTCTCCATGCCCCACAAATAAAACCAAGAGATTAGTTACAACCATTTCACCTGTTCCTCTCCCATGGCAATCATCTCAATCTATCATCGACATCTTTCTATCCACCTTCCCAAAGTTAATTCTTTAATTTGCACTTTTCAAAAGCCTCAATCACTCCATTAATCACTCATTTTATCTTCTAAATTTTCAACTATTTATTCTCCAAAATCTCCTTCCTCTAAGTGTATGCATATACACAACTTTCTCCTTGTAGAGAAACCCCCATTCATTGCTTTATTCTGCTTTCTTTTCAGTCATTTGTTTTCAGAGCAGTTGCTTCCTTTCCTCTCTTCCCCTTAGACTTTCTACCCTCTGCAATATGACAAACATACTCAATATTCCAATTATGCCAAGAGACCTAGTTTCCTAGTTTCCAAGCCTAAAAGACATTTTTGAGCTCTTGGGTTATTGGGCCTCTTCTTCCTTGGTTCTCTAATAGTTCTACTTCTTCTTTATCCATTTACTCCGTGGGCTGCTTTTATTTCTTCCAATTAAACACTGATATTTTCCATATATCCATCCTCAGCGCTTTTCTCTCCCTATACTCTACACCCTCATCCTGAATAATCTCATCTACAAATGTGACTGAATTTATACCTCCTAAAGCTAAATCCCCAGCACAGGTTTCTATTCTTCCTATAAAGATTTTAACACCAACAAATCCAAAATTGAACTAATCATCTTAGTGACCACATCCCAACCTGACATACCATCCCACTGTGCAAATCAGAAACACAAGAGTCACCCCAAATGCCTTCCTCACCCTCACCACTTATAATCACCCCCTTAATTCAGTCAGTGCAAACTCCTAATGCCTCCTCAATCAAGCATTCCCCAAAGTGAGCTTGAAAATGCTTCATATTTTATTTTTCTCTTGGGATATCAAAGAATCCGAGAATTCCTACAGTAAACAAGGTCTTTAATTTTGTATAATCCAGAACGTTCAAGTTTACAACCACCACTCCCATTGCTAACACTTACAGAAATTTCACAGAATTAAATGTTCCTGGAAACACAGTTTGAAAATGATTGTTTTTTGTCCCCCTCTTTCCACTGTCACTGTGTAATAGATACTGTTGGTACTCTGCCCAGATTCCAAAGCATGTTTTTACCAACATTGTGCCACCATTGCCCAGCTTCTGTGCTCTCGCCTCTAAAAACTCACACTTTTGACCTTCAGAGAATGGTCCTTGGGCGTGGACTCTTATTGTGCTCCTGGTCAGCACGAAGCAGACCCTAAGCCAAGGATCTGTGTGCTTCCCCTACAGAGAGATCCAGAGGTGTATCAGAGTCCACGTCTCCTTCAGTATAGCTTCTAGCCAATGGCAAACAGGTATGTGATACAGAGTGAGGTGTAATTTATGCTACAGATCTCATTTGGGAATTAAGCTGAGACTGAGCCCATTCCTGAGCACACATCCTTGTTTGGTTTTTTGCCTTCTCTGTTCTGCTTCCCATATTTCCTCATGCATTCTTTTGTGAGCAATGCCTTTGTAAATCAGTTGCACACAAATCCTGGCTCAGGGCTTGCTTCCCACCAAGCAGGGGCCAACAATTTATTGCAGGCTCTCTCCTTCTATGATGTAGACTACCTCCATATTCCATTCAATGGCCTCTCTGCCTTCAGCCTTCCCCTCTTCCATTTCTTCCAGGATAAAACGCTTATCCTGGCACCTTGGGCATCCACCATCTGACCCAGACCGGATCCTCCAGCTCCAGCTCCTCCTACCTTTACCAGTGAGCCTAACCTCTAGCTGTACCAAGCAACTACTGTTTCCCAAATACACAAAGGTCCATCGTAGCATCATAATATTGCACAAGCTGTGTCTCTTGTCAGAAGTGGCCTTTCTTAACTTTTCAAGTCAGCAAATTCATACTCTTCCTTCAAAAGTATTTCCAACATCCCAGTGACCATTTCTTTAATGCTGTCCTTTTGCAGTCTAGCTCTCTGCCCTTCACCTCTAATAATGTTTGTCCATTATAGTTTAACTGTAAATGTTGTCTGACTTCCTTTCTAATGTTGACCTTTCTGAAGGTCAATTTTTCTGAAGGAACGGATCTTGGTTGCTTTGACCACCAGAGAATACCATTACATAACAGAAGGTGCTCAGTAAATTATCCATTACAACTTAGAAATTACCTGTATATTAATCAATGACTCCTGGGGTTGAGGCATTCTTGTCATAGGCATTGTGACCTAACTAATCTAAGAGAGCAATGTTATTTGTTTGTTGTCCCTGTCTTCCACGTTGCCGATCACAAATTATCTATGTCAAATTGCACACACAGACCACATCCCGATATGGAATATTTGATGTGTCAAATTGCTATCTGTAAGCTTGCTTGCCAAATTTATTCGGGCACTTTAAAGAAATTCAACACCAACTTAGCTTTGTGTGAAATGATTAGATGATACATTTGTAGGCACTGAAGTCTTATGGGGTTGAACAGTTAAAGCATATTTACAAAAGAACAGCTGTGTTACAGGAGGAGGTTGGCTGTTCTTATTTTCTCTATTGAGGAGTGGATCTGGGATTTCAGTGCTGATAAGGACACGGTGGCCCTAGCTCCTGACCTAAAAGTACCTTTCTTTGTGGGCTTGCCAATGGCTCTACGAAGATAAACATTATGTGTCCATGTTCCTGGTGGCAGTTTCTTTGAAAAGCAAAATTAATAGTTTGCCCACTGCCCTCTGTCCTCAATTCCCACTACTTGGGATGACTTTGTATATAGATCTGTAACTTGTACTACCTGCTAAGTCTTATAAGCCCCAAATGGGAAACTGGCACAATCTATTATTGCTTTAGCCTCATCTGTGACCGACACACTAGAAACGTTATCTGGCTTTTGTCTGGGACAGAATCCTCCAGGAGGTCTCTCCTCCTGGAGGCTTCCTGAGTTTGTCTGCAGGTTGCTGATTACAAACAAGCAAACAAAATAAAGAGCATTCTTCCATTAAATGACCAGGACATTCTAATTCCACTGCTGCCATAAAATATAGCTTATTTTTGTGGAAGTAAATAAATGTTTGTTCATTAATGTTATATGTAATATGTCCAGAAGACCAACACTAAACACTTTTTTTGGAAGTAGTGAAATGTGTCTTCCATTATTTTCCATCCCCATCATTTTTACTCTTTTTTCTTTCTTCTTTCTATTCAATCTTCTCACCATGTAATAAACCACCCCCCAAATTTAGTGGCTTAAATTATTATTTTTCATAATTTGAGGGGTTTAATGGGTGGTTCTGCTAACCCAAACTGAATTTTCATGCACCTGTTGTGTGCTATGGGTTGTCCAGGAGACTTTGTTGATCTTGGCTGGGTTCTTTCATGTATCTGCAGCCTCAGTCAGGACATTTGGGCAGATTTGAGCTTGCTGTCTATGTCTCATACTCTTTCAGGCAAGACTGGCATGTTTCCATGATGAAGACGGAAGAGCAAAAGAGAGAACAGAAGTGTGCAAGGGCCCTTGAGGTCCAGGTTCAGAACTTGTTCCCAATCATTTCCACCATATTCTATTGGCCAAAGCAAGTTACAAGGCAGCCCAGAGTCCAGGGGTGGCCTAGAGACCCCTCCTCCCAATGGGAAGAACTGTATCACAGACAGAACTGTCCACACTCACATCACAAGGAGTGTGGACACAGGAAAGGCATAGGGTTGGGGACATTTTTAAAAGCAGTCTCTCTCCTTAGCTTTTCGGGTGTGATATAACTTCAACGTTTTCAGTTTACACCCTCCCAAACATACCTTTTTGTCCTGAAAACCTGTGCTTGGGAAATCATCTGAGAAACATATTCACAGAGAGATGAATGCCTCTTAAAGATAAATGTGCTGTCTATATGGAAAATAATGCTAAAGGTCTACTTCACCCCCCAACATACACAAACAACATAGACCCTCTAAAATAAAGAGAATCATACGTAAGTAAGTAGTTCCAAGAAGCATTCTTTGTGGCAAGGAGAAATTCTCAGTAAAAGTCTTTATACTGTAGCAATAGTAATAATAACCAATTGTACAATAATAATGTCCATGTGCATTTATTGAGCAGTTGCTATGTGTCAAGATTCGAGCCAAAATCTTTAACTCATGATCTCATTGCTTTGAGGAAATTACTATTGGTATTATACCCATTTCATAGGTGAGGATATTGAGGCTTAGAAGGATTAAGTAATGTGTACCCTGTCCCCCAGTTATTTGATGGCTGTGCTGGGATTTGCGTCTGTGTTTGCCTTTCACAAAGTGGATGCTCTTCACCATTGCATGCACCCACATCTGGCTTTACAAATTGAGGGTAAAATTGATGCCCCATTACTCTCTACCAGTAGTTCCCCACCTTAGCTGAAAAGTGAAATCACCTGCTTTTAAAAAATACTGATGCTTTGGTACTGATGCATATCTACCCTGAAATATGCTGGTAATTGTGCCGAACATGAGTATCTTAAAATCTCCCCCAGATGATTCTAATATGCATCTATACCAGTGCTAATTGTGATCCATGGGCCGGCAGGATCAGCATCACTAAGCTTATTAGAATGCAAACTCTCAGGCCCCTTCCCAGATCTGCTGATTCAGGATGTCTGGGGTGAGGCTCAGGAATCTGTGTTTATAAAATCCCTCCAGATGATTCTGATGCACATGACTACTTGATAATTACCACTTAACACCAATAATTCAACCTCTTGCATCAGAATCTCCTGGAGAGCTTGATACTGGAGATGCCTGGATCCTGCCCCAGAACTACTGAAACTGTATTTTCACAGAAGTCTCCAGACAATTCTGATGCACCCAGGATTGAAAACCACATCTTTATTCTAAGTAGACTGTCCTGCTTCATGTATTTCCAGTGTAGGGACATCAGGATCTGTTAACCTTACAGAGTTTTCTCCCTCTCACGAGAGCCATAAACATAATGAACACCAATTTTTGTTCTAAAAGAAGAGTCTGGGACTGAAAGTAAAGAATCACATTCTCTGGTAAGAGTACAGCCTGATACTGCAGGATTCCAGAAGTGACAGACTGATTGGTATCTCAGCTACAATTAGTAGGATATGATGTCAGAGGGATGGCTGAGCTGTGAGCAGTGGTATGAAGGCACACAAAGCCCCAGGACCCATAACGTGCATCCCAGCAGAAGCCTGACTGTAGCCATTATCCTATCCTTAGAAATAAATCAAATGCCCAAGCATAACTGAATTTAAGATTAAACTCAGAAGCTGATGCCCTGCATGGACATTGGATCTCCCACGGCAAATAAGAAATCACATTCTATTTCTTCCCAAAATTGCCATTTTCGATCTCTATTGGCATATCTGAGAAATACTGGCCCATTACTAATTGGCCCCTTAGCTCTGGGTCCTAGAACAGAAGAAATTAGGTTTAAGAAGTATTTCTATTGCGGGTTATCTGGAAACGTTAAAAATGCCTCCTTTAGTAACTTCTACTGAGAATCCTCCAAGTAAGACAGAGAATCTGTATACATTTAGGTAGCATACTTTTTTTTTTTTTTAAGATTTTTTTTGATGTGGACCTTTTTTAAAGGCTTTACTGAATTTGCTACAATATTGCTTCTGTTTTAGGTTTTGGGTTTTTTTTTTTTTTTTTTTGGCTGCCAGGCATGTGGGCTCTTAACTCCTCAACCAGGGATCGAACCTGCACCCCCTGCACTAGAAGGCAAAGTCTTAACCATGGGACCACCAGGGAAGTCCCAGGGATCATACTTTTTAAATAAGCTTTCTGTTCAATTAAAATACCTTCCATTCTTTTGTTCTTCAATTAGTTTATAATCCAATAATAAACATTTACTGAATGCTTACTGGCTAGAAAGTATGATACTAAATACCATAGGTGATTTAAAATAACTTGTGCATAGTAGAACTTGCTACTCGAAGCATGAGTCCCAGACCAGCAGCATCAGCATCTTCTGGGAACTTATTAGAAATGCAGATCCCAGGTCCCAACCCAGGCTGACAGAGTCCCCTTGGTAACATCTTTAGGGGACCTGTATAAACATTAGTGGTTGAGAAACACTGCAAATAGAAGACATGGTCTTGTCTTCTCAAGTCAGTTGGAAAAGCACTACATATGTATATGAAAAGTTAAATAATATTAAAAATTAGGGATGGACCAAAACATGGTCTTCGCCTTTGAGGATGTTAAAACTTAGAGGTAAATGAATGTGATAAGTTGAATAATTATCTTAGGCCAAGTTCCATAGAAGTAGAGCCTGAGAAAGCAAGTTGGTACACATGACTTATTGGGGGAGGGTGCTCAGGTGAAGGGGAGTGAGAGAGGCAGGGTGGGCCAGGGTAAGGAGCTAAGGAAGGATGTGGGCCTAGCTGGAATCAGCCTTTTGTACTCTGTGAGAGAGTATCTGGCTGTGGGCTGCCCCTGGGTTGGGAGTAGAGGACATAAACTCCTGGCCAAATTGCTGAGACCAATTCTGTAGAAAGGAGGGTAACTGTGAGATATTAGCAGTCAACACTCACAGCAGCTGGGGCAGCAGGTGCCCTGGCCATTAATGGGATTCTGGACAGGGCACCAACAGCATCTACTGGAATGATATAAGATTTAAAAAAGAAAAAATAAAAACAGTACAAGGAATTAAAGGAATGGTCCCCCGGTGAAGTACATCACTTCCAGTATCTTTTAGCTGTTGAGAAGAAGAAATAGTGTGTAATCAGTGATCTGGAAAGATGCCACAGAGAAAATAGAGTTTAAACTGGACATTGGAGTACCCAGTCATCTTTCCCTTTCCAATAACTGCATTTGATTTTTCCTGAGGAACTCTCGCCTTCTCCACCATTACCACATGTGGTCTATGATGGTGACTACACCTCTGACTTCAGGAAGGACCATAAGACTCAGGTCTACCCAGACAGGGCATCATATCCCCGTGGCCACAGGGACTGGTTCCAGCATGAGAACTTGGTCAAAATCACGATATGAGAGGCCCAATATTCAGCTGTTAGGGAGGAGAGCTCTCCTTCTTCTCCTGGTTTATAGAGCCCAAGAAAAAGTCAACTGAGAAGACAGAAAGACTGAAAGAGAGAAATTGAGGTTTGATTAAATGAAGCATGAAGCCTGACTCACCCCTAAGAATTCTCAGAATATGTGAGCTAATAAAATAATAAATTCCTTTTTTGTTGTTGTTTAAGCCAATTTGAGCATAGTTTTCTATCTATTGCAATTAAAAGTATATTAGGATTTAGATATGAATGCAGCTTTTCTTGCTTTTAATATTTCTTGTGGTCTTAACAAGATGAATTTCCCAGTTCTCTTTCTTTTCCTTACAAATCTTTCCCTTTTATTTATACCACTGTAGAAACACTATTTTTGATGTAATTATTGGTCTATGTTCATATCATTGCTAAAACCAAATTCAGAATGCTTTCTTACTAGTTACTTCAAAACTGCATGCTCTTTTTGAACCCACAAACTTTATAATAGATGAAAATAAGATGAAAACTAATATATATTAGGGAAAGGTAATGTTTCTTAATAGAATCTTGAGCAAAATGTGTCAATTTATTTCTTGACTTTGTAAATTAAAACAACGTTTTAGAGAAAATATTTTTACCAATAACCTTTCTCAAGCTCTATTTTCAAATACTGATAGAAGTATTCTTACAAACAAACTGAAAATACATTAACCTTAAAAAGACAACTACTGAACAAAGCAGTTTCGTATTTTAAGACAGCATAAAAACTAGTTTATTACCAGTGTCAAAAAAATATGAAGCAATCATAAATAACTTAAGGAAAAAAAACACTGAAAATAAAGAAATCTGAATTTTCAAAGAATCTCTAAGAAATAACTTAGGGTATGTATTTCTAAAGCTTGAGTGGATTTCTGAGATTACTTATGGCAAAGTTCCAGAATTGGTGAAAAAGCGATGTCATTGGTCAAGTGAATTTGCTTAGTTCTTTTCTATTTTATTTTTTAACTTTATTTCAGATTATACTATTCATAATAACTAACATCGGTTGAGTGCTCACCAAATACACACTTGACATATCATGTCTTTCTTAACCCTTATAACCATACCTGAGTCTTCATGGAGGAGATGAGGAATCTGGTGCAAAGTGTTTTTTGCTTGTTTTTGTTTTGTTTTGTTTTGTTTTAACTTTCCCAAGAACACAGGATAAGTCTTAACCAACTCAAGCTTGAACTTGACACTGCTCCAAGTTCCTGAGAAACAACTCAGGCAATCATCTTATTGTTTAGGCTGCATGCAGCTTGGAGAACATGCAAGTTTTGGTAGCAGCGATTCAAGTGAGCTTGATCAGTGAAGGCAGGTTACAGGTGCAATGGATCTAACTGGTGATTATCCTTGGTTTCATTACCACATGAATATACATTATTCATAAAAAGAACAGCAAAATGACATTTGAGGTTATTGGGCAATACTGAATTCAATGGTCTTGATTTGTCCCTGAATGTGTACTCTGGCAATAAAATAAAGGCCCCTACTGTGTGTATAACTGACAGGGTCCAAAAGCAGCATTATCCTGAAACCTCAGGCTCTACACGTCTTCTTGGAGTCTGTAATGGAAATCACTTATTTTTGCCAGCCTGCTATCTCTTGTCTGGGCAGCAGGGCCCTTACCTTCCACCTGCCAGAGCCCCTCCCTTTTCTTTGGGTTCTCTTGGTTGGCACTGTCTCTACCTAGGCCAGGCTAACTCAGCATCAGCCTCACCAACTGGCTAGAAAATAGGGCCATGAGCCAAAGCAGGCCAATGAAAGCCCTAACCAGGGCTTTTAATGGAGGTTCCAGGAAAGAGGGTCTTTCTTTTCCCTATGCTGGTGAAGAATAAGCCTCAAGCAGCTAGAGGCCATCTTTGCCATCATTTGAGGTGATTCTGCCAGAGAATAAATTCAACAGAGAAAAGAAACAGGACTGAGAGAAGAAAAGACTGTCATAGTAATCATTGTTTCTGAAGTTAAGCCATTTTAGACTTTACATAAGCCAACACATATCCCTTTCTGTCTAAGCTTAGACTGACAAATGGTAGGCATTCCACTGGCATCTAATAACAGAAGGAGAATGCACTAAAAATACAAGGCAACATATAATATCTGCATCAGCACATAGGGCAATTTGGAAAGAGTTTTCTAAAACTACTGTAAGTTGTACTTAAATTTAAAAAAAAGAAGAAAAGTTCTACATGGAGGGTACGACATTAACAAATACATAGAGGCAGGAAGGTGTACCCAGAGCTCTGGGATACAGATGACTTCTCACCTGCCATGGTGACTTCATCTTGGAGAAGTTGGAAAAGATGATGGTGAAAGTCATGCCAAGTTATTTGCATGGATTATTTCACTGGACTCTGTAACAATCCCATGAGTTCGTTACTATTATTGGCTCTGTTTTATAGATGAAGAAACAAAGGCTGAGAAAAGAAAACATCTGTTCTACATAATTCAGTAACATAATAGAGCTAGGTTTGGAATCCAGTGATCTGTACATGGATTCTGAACTGGTAACCACCACAGTTACTGCCACCCTATAAGATTAAGCAAAGCCCCACCTCCCCCAGATTTGAACCAAGAGCCATTGCTCTGAAGTCACTGGCGTTACGTTATCTTCGTGTTCTGTTGGACAATAGATTAGGGGCTGAGGTTGGAGATCAGTTGGAAGTCTGATAGTCTGTAGACAAACAATATTTTCTAGATTTCTAATTGTGAATTATGGTAGCAGATGATGTAAGCCAGAAAAGTCCAATTGCTGGATAATATGGTAATTCTACTTCTAATTTTTTGAAGAACTGTCCTACTGTTGTCCATAGCAGCTACACAATTTTACATTTTCACCAACAGCACACAGGGGTTTAAATTTCTCCATATCCTCACCAATGCTTGTTATTTTAGTTGTTTTTTTTGTGTGTGTGTGTGTTTTTTTAAATAGTAGCTATCCTAATTGGTGTGAGTTGGCTCTGATTTGCATTTCCCTAAAGATCAGTGATGCTGAACATTTTTTCATGTTCTTATTGGTCATTTGTGTACCTTCTTCAGAGAAATGTCTATTCAAGTACTTTGGCTTTTTAAAAATCAGATTTGTTTTGTTGCTGTTGTTAATAAACTTTATTCTTTAAGAAAAGTTTTAGCTTTCCAGAGAAACAAGCATAAGTGGAAAATACAGAGAGTAACCACATACCCTCACTTCCCCTCTACCTAATTTAAAATCTTACATTAATATGGTATATTTTTCACAATTGATCAGCCAATATTAATACATTATTAACTAGATTTCATAGTTTACACTGGGGTTCATTTTCTGTGTTGTGCATTCTATGGGTTTTAATAAATGTATAATGACATGTTTCAACACTTACAGTATCATATAGGATAGTTTCACTACCCTAAACTTCCTCTGTGCTCAGCCTATTCATCTGTCCCTCCCCCACACCCTTGGCAATCACTGATTTTTTTTTTTTTTACTTTCTCCCAAGTTTTGCCTTTTTTACAGAACGCTGTATGGTTGAGATCTTACAGTTTGTGGCCTTTTCAGATTGGCTTCTTTCACTTAGCAACTTGTATTTAAGGTTCCTCCATCTCTATTCACAATTTGATTGCTTATTTCTTTTTTTAAATGAATAATATTCCATTGTATGTATATACCACAGTGTGTTTTTGGTTGTATCTGTCTTGGAAATTATGCATAAAGCTGCTATAAACATCCATGTGCAGGTTTTTATGTGGACATAAGTTTTAAATTCATTTGAGTAACTACCAAGGTGTTCAATGGCTGGATCAAATGGTAAGAGTATGTTTAATTTTATAAGAAACTGCTAGACGATCTTCCAAAGTGGCTGTACTATTGTGCATTCCCACGAACAATGAATGAGAGTTCCTGTTGCTCCATATCCTCGTCAGCACTTGATGTTGTCCATGTTTTGGATTTTAGCCACTATGACAGGTGTGTAGTGGTATCTTATCGTTGTTTTAATTTGCAATTTTTTAATGACATATGGTATTGAAGATACTTTCATATGTTTATTTTCCATTTGTTTATCTTCGATGAGGTGTCCAAATATTTTGCCTATTTTTTTTTAAACATCTTTATTGGGGTATAATTGCTTTACAATGGTGTGTTAGTTTCTGCTTTATAACAGTGAATCAGCTATACATATACATATGTTCCCATATGTCTTCCCTCTTGCGTCTCCCTCCCTCCCACTCTCCCCATCCCACCCTTATTTTGCCTATTTTAAATTGGGTTGTTTGCTTTCTTATTGATGAGTTTTAAGAGTTCTTTGTATATTTTAGATACAAGTCCTTTATCAGATATGTGTTTTGCAAATATTTTCTCTCCATCTGTGACTTGTCATTCATTCTCTGAACAGTGTCTTTCACAGCAAAAGTTTTTAATTTTAATAAAGTCCAACTTGTCAGGTTTTTCTCTAATAGATTGTGTTTTTATTATTGTGTCTAAAAGGCATCACCAAACCTAAGGCTACCTAGATTTTCTCCTATGCTAGTTTCTAGGAAGTTTATAATTTTTCATTTTACATTTAGGTCTATGATCCCTTTTGGGTTAATTTTTGTGTAAAGTGTAAGGCTTGTGTCTACATTCTTTTTCTTCTCTTTTCTTTCTTTCTTTCTGTATTTTTTTTTTATTTTGCCTTGTGGATGTCCAGTTGTTCCAGCACCATTTGTTGAAAAGCCCATCATTTCCCCTTTGAATTGCTCTTCCTCCTTTTTCAAAGATCAGTTCACTATATTTGTGTGGGTCTATTTATGGTCTCTCTTTTCTGTCTCATTGGTATGTTTGTCTATTTTTCACCAAGAACTCACCATCTTCTTTACTATAGCTTTATGGTAATTCTTAAAGTAGGGACATATCAGTCATCTATTTATTTTTTTAAACTCTAAATTTTGCATTTTTAAAAACATGTGTCTGTGAATCTTTACAAATGCACATTGTTGCCTTCAGAGTCTGCATAAGGCAACTGAGGTTACCACTCCCTTCTGTCTATCAGTACATCTCAATCTATCACCAGAGTGTCAGGACCTGGGATCTCAAAACCACTAGCTAGCTATTGACATCAACATCAATGCAGCAAGCACCTTCACCTCATTAAATGTTAACAAATCTTATAGAGCTTTCCACAGCCTTGGGGCATCTCTGCGGCATAGAATGTGGTACCTGGAGGACACTCAGATGATGTGGCCAGAGTAGAGGTAGTTTGGGGGAGGCAGTAGCAGGCTGACCACCTGTCTTACTGCCTGTTGAGCCATGTTCAGAGCTGAGTTCTGGGATGGGGCCTCTCAGCTAGGCGCTGCTATCAGGTTCTGACAGGCTGCCCATCATCCAGTATCCTTCATTTTGCTCACTGACCCCAGCCTTCTCAATACTTAACAATTCCTCTATTCCCTTCTTAGGATGCCACAGTCCTATTAGCTCTCTGAAGTTGCATCCCTGAACACTTTCCTCCTTTGACTCACAAAGACAGATTACACACACACACACACACACACACACACACACACGTACATTTCCCCCTCCTGCCACATGTGATGTAAAGAAATAGATTTTTTGTCCCAAAGTGAGTCATCATCTCCGTCTAGAACATACTCAATAAAAAGAGAAATTTAACCTCTGACAGAGCATTGTCCCTGTTGTGCACATTTCCATTTGCTAATAACCTGGATATAATCCACACTACATATGGTCTCTTTCATTTTCTCTGTCTCTTGAGTATACATTCCTGGCTGCAAGCAGCACTGGTCTTATATTGGTCTTTTCATTCAAATCCCTCCTCACCAAAACTTACCCAAAAGGAATAGCCAGGTGGTAAAATATGTACAGATGAATTATGTGAATTGTATGAATTTATATTATATGAATTATATGGTGACCATGCCCCAAAACAGCACGGTCTGATGATATGTTCTATCAAACAAGAAACTCAAGACTTTTGCCCCATCAGGCAATTACACACAAAGAAGAAGAGGTATTCTGTTCTCTTTGGAGGAGAGAATAGTAGTCAGTAGTTCTATCCCTCACCCAGGGTAACACTCCCAATTCAAACGTCATTCTGGATAAAATGCTGTATGTAAGATTCAACAGAGTCAACAGATTCAGTCATAAGACAGAAAACGGGAGGAATTCTTTTCCATGATTACTAAATACCATAGAAATCCATGGTCTCTGTAAAGAAAGCTTTACAGCATAAGGATATGTTTCCTCAAAAAGAAGATGGACATGGTTTCCAGAGCAGTATTCGGTTCATAACTCTAAATTACATACTGTAACTACAGAAACATTTTCTCTCTTGTCATCACAATGAATAGAAACATTTTCATGCTTATTTTTTCTTAGAAAAGTAGTCATGCGGGTGATGCACTACGTTTATTCATAACTGCTTGGTGTCAGTAGACATTCAAAAGGTATCCATCCCCAACCTGAAGCACTGACAATTTTCTACTTTTTTAGCTGCCGCTAGAATGTAAGATAGATAGCAAGATAAGGGGCATATCTTCAGCTCACACTTTTTCAAGTAGCAATTAACTAGCTGGTGGATCCTGCCCTTTTCTTACTTCTCTTTTCACTTATCCACAATTTGGCCATTTCATTTCTCATCATGTCAGAAGAGAGATACCAAGAGGTAATTAAATTCAGAGTCATCAGTTTGGCCACTTTTTAATATACCTGGTCAAAGGCTATATAGGAATGGATTTTGAAGTTACTGACAAAAATTGGAGACTCAGGGATATTTGTATTTTATTTGGGTCCATGTTCTCCTTCTGCTTGGCTGATTCTTAGCATAATTGTTAGGATGTACCTTGCATACATAAACATTCAATAACTATGAATTGAATGAATTAATATATAATGCCTGGGTTTGCCAAGCTAATGAAATGTGGCAATTGAAACATTTGAAATGTGGGGCTGAGGAACTGAAGTTTTACTTAAATAAAGGTTTAATTCATTTACATACGTGTTTAAATGGCCCATGTGGCTAGGGGCTGCTGTGTTGGACAGTGCAGCCAGCATGAAGTTTTTACAAATGAGACCACACAGCTTTTCTAACACCTTCTCCCCAGAAGCCTGGCACTCTTCGCAGCATTCCAGTGGCAGATTCTAACTCAATATTTCCAAATATGAGTAATGCATAGATATCATTTAAAAGAAAAAAATCTTGGACCCTAGTACTGCCTCTGAATTTGATTTGCCTTTGATACTATGTGATCCATGTTGGCTCAATTTTCCCACCACTTTTCCATTATTAAACACCCACAAAACCTTTATTTGTTTCAGGTAATTACATTGTAGAGTCTTTGTGTACTCCATGAACAAAAAAGCAGGTCCTAAACTTGCAGAACAAGGCTTATAAGGGATCATCTAAGGGACCCGAACAGACTTTAAAATATTGTTCTTTTATTCCATTCATCCAATGAAAATCCTAAAAACAAATTTTCTCCTAGAGAATTCATAAATTCCAGTTTGATAGATACTGTTCTAACATCACTTTTAAAAATGCCCTACTTCCTGGCACTACACTCTACAAAAATCTTCAATTTCAGGAAATGAGTAGCCCCAACCAGGGTTCCAACTGTGCTGACAGCCAGCCCTGGGATCAACACAGTCTAGTGTCTAGTGTGCAGGGAACCTGATCTCAACAGATAAGAGCCCACTATGTAACTGGAGCTCCTTTTCCTTCTAGAGTGGTCTGCAGGGAAAAGAAAAAGAAAAGAAAAAACTTAAACATCATACTCACCAACTTACAGTCTGAAATTTCATGAGAAAATCACTTTGGTCATTTCACATCATTCGTTTGGCTGGCTCATGAGCCTGGATCTCTCTGAAACATGTAGTCTTAAAAGGGCTTCCCCAGAGGTTCTGATGTCAGTGTCAGAGTCCTTTCCACATTTCTGCCCCAGTAAGGACCATCATGCCCTCTGTGATCAATGTTCATTTCCTGTACAATGAGTTGCACTTTGGTGGTCCGGATTTGGCACACATAATTCAGTTCAAGAAGAGTGATTGGATGATGCAGCTGTATGTTGCTCCTTATGACCCATAGCTGGGAAACCCTCTACAACATAATACATTGTAAATGACTTGACGCCCTCCTGCCTGTCTGAAATTTACAATTCTTAATTGGAACATTTAATTTTACATTGTAGGTAGTTCTAGTCTCTCCCAACAATTTCACAAACTCCCCAATGTTACCATCCCATTGCTTTCTTTTATCTGTCCACACCCATGACCACATCAGTCATTTAGATTCACTGGCATAAAACACACCCTCTCTAGCCTCCTCAAGAAATACAATCAAGCCTGCTTATGTTTCAGGAGGTTCTTGTGGGGCTTCGTGGTGTCACGGAAGGATTGGAATTCTGTAGCAGTGGGCTCAGCTCTCCATCCCCTCCTTTCTGCCCATTCTCTGCGAACTTCCAAAGACCAATACTCTTCCCTTGTGGCCTTCCCCCCAAGCACCATTCCGTGGGGACTCTTGTCCAAAACCCCTACTTCACATTTGTTTTTGTTTTAGGAGAAAAAATGTAGTCCAGCCAAGAGCTAGTTTGCATGACTGTAACTCCTTTCATTGAATCAGATATTTTTTAAAGGAAATATTTCTGTAAGAACCTTCTTTCTTTTGTCTGTATTTGAAGTAGGATGCTTATTTTGAGTCACTAGCATAGCCAAGTGTCACAGAGCACATCACCTTCACATTCAAGCTTAGCTACATTAAAGCCAGCACAATTTCCCTGAAGAGAAATGTGCCTCCAAAGAGCACCCTGATTATGGTATTATCCCACTCAAAAGGAAATAATATTGGCAATGTTTGCTAGGGGATGGAGTTCAATGACTGAACTCAAATCTTCAGAAGGCATAATAAAACAGTGGAAAACATTCTGAAATGATCAGAATCACTGAAGATGTGATTTCAAAAAATACAACAGGTCTTTTCCGTGAGAACTTGTCTGGTGATACAATTGTTTTAGAATCTTGAAAATCATCTGATGTTATTAAAAACATGTAGAACCAGACTACTTATAGCCTCCTACATTCTTAACTGTCTTCTAAATTTGCAGTATCATCTAAAATTAAGACATTTTCTGGATCAGAGGTATGATTTCAATATTCAAATAGGCTTGTTACTTAAACGTTACAGAGGAGCTAATTGGTAGTCACCCAACCTCAGAAACTTATATTCTATCGTGTGGGAAGGAAATAAAGCCCAGGGTAGCCCGGACTTGTTTTCATGGCGGTTGCAGGGTTCCACAAGAAAGGCAGAAGCATGAAATGTCTCTTGAGATCCAGACTCAGAACTGACACAGTGTCATTTCTGCTGCATTTGTCCAAGCAAGTCTCAGGTCAGACCAAATTCAAAGGATGGAGAAATAGGTTCCACCTCTCTGAGGAAGAACTTCAAAGCCACATGGCAAAGGGGCACGGACACAGGGACAGGAACAATTGTGGCCATTTTTGCAAGCAATCTACCTCAAAGACATTTTCCTGCTTCCAAGTATTTAAAACCCACAAGAGTAAGTGTAAAATTCACCCAGGAAATTCCTGAGGGAAAACAACAGGGTTGTCATCCGTAATTGTTATCAATTAATAAAAAGTTACTCACTATTGTGTCTCTTGGAAGAGATTTTCCACTTACTCAGTCCTGTCCCTATTCCAGTCACACCTGATCTCTTCCACCTTCTTTGGTTTTCTTGAAAAAAAAAGACAAGAAAAACTTAATGGGCGATTGCTGGTGATTGCTGTCTAAAACTTTACTCTGATAGTTGATAGTTGATGTACGTGGTAAATGTTTGTGATATTTGACCTGGATGGGGAAGTTTTACAACTCTAAGGATTTAATAAAAGACCTATATGCTCCCCTATGGGACACCATCCATAAAGTTCAGCACACACTTGTCTAAGAAAAAAAATTATAAAATGTTTTTATAAACAGCACTGCACTTAAGATGCAAGCTTGGATAAGGACTTGAGGGTCTTACATGTCCAGACAGGGAGGCTAAATGCTACTTATGAGACATCCTGGCCATGGACTTGGGCTGCATCAGTAGTGAAACCCCCTTGTGGACTTTCACCAGTGGGGGGGCTGAAATGCAGGCTTGTGGGCATGTGTGGGCAGATCCTCCTAGACGGGTGTTGTCCAATAGCAGAAGAATGTGAGCCACCTGCAGAATTTTAAGTTTTCTAGTACGGGCATACCTTGTTTTATTGTGCTTTGCTTTATTGCACTTCACATGTATTACATTTTTTACAAATTGAAGGTTTGTGGCAACCTTGTGTAGAGCAAATCTCTCGGCATCCTTTTCCCAACAGCATTTTCTCACTTCATGTCTCTGTGTCACATTTTGGTAATTCTCGAAATATTTCAGATCTTTCATTATTATTATAGTTGGTATGAGAATCTGTGACCAGGGTTGGTGTTACTACTACAACTTGCTGAAGGCTCAGATGATGGTTAGCATTTTTTAGCAATACTTATTTTTAATGAAGGTGTATACATTGTTTTCTAGACATAGTGCTGTTGCATACTTAATAGACTACAATACAGTGTACATGTAACTTTTATATGCACTAGGAAGCCAAAAAATTCATGTGACTCACTTCATTGTGATATTTGCTTATATTGAGGTGGTTTGGAAATGAGCCCACAATATCTCCAAGGTATGCTTGTAGTCACATTTTAAAGGTAAAAAGGAATAGGTGAAATTAACTTTAAGGATATATTTCTTAACTCTGTGTATCCCAAATATTAGATTGTCAATAAAGTGTGACACTCGTTTGGACTTTGAGGGCATAAAGTATGCCGTGGTCCTGTCTGCATGCTCTGTGTCTAGGCCATCCCAACTATTTTAATCATATACTCTTAATCCTTCAATTACATGACCAACTTACATTGTCCCTGAGTTCCACTTAATAGATTATCAGACGACACAAATTCCTTAGACATGGAGTAAGTCTGATGTTTAGACTAGTGTTAGAGAGACAACCTAGAAAGCATTGTAAGAACAGTCCTTGGCTGCCTCAGGGTCCTTCATAGGAACATATATTTATTTTCCAGTAAATGGATTTCATGTAGTTTACACTTACAGCTCCCATTTGACTCTGAGCCCTATGACAGCTATTTTTTTCTGCTATAAAAACACTTAGGCTCTTAACGCCCCTTGATGGGGATCCCTTCAAATATTCATAAAGTTTTCTGTAAATGCCTGAGCTTACTTTCTATATCTGTAAATATATCAGTAAAAGAAGAATCATATATCAAGCCAAGACAGGTTCAAACTAGCCTGAGATTCTCTTTGAAGTCAACAATCTCTAAAATACAAGTCACAGTTTTAAAAATGATTTTCTGGACAAAGAAATTCAGGGTCTGAAAGGAGGGGAAATGAGAGCCAAAGGGAGAATTCTCAGTGGCTGGTAGACCCCAAAACTGGACCTACCAACCTGACCAACATTAATGGCATATTTAATGGGCATGAATCCACATAGTTGAGAATATATCAACAAGGGACCTCTTGGTTTTTATGTCTCCAATCTTTTAGTCAATAAACCAAAAATTATTTAACATTTTCTACCCTGCAGTGCTGGGTGAGGAACAATAGATAGTGCTGCAGGAAAGTAAGTCATGATCCCTTCCATCAAATTGCTTAAATTGTATTTGGTAAATAAGCCCAAGGTCACCTTGAGCCACTGTTCCTCCTTATTTCCTTTGTGTAAAATCCCTTTAGTGGAGCAGGGTTCCCTCCTTAAAAGCCTTTCCTATCACACCAATAATACACTATGTCATAACTTGCTTTATTATTTTTAATTATTGCTATTATTACTTTATTATGACCTTGAAAATACATTAAGTGATAGATAGATAGACATTTAATTGGGGCTCTTTCTGTCTATAATATGGTTAAGGTCATAAAAAGCTGGGAAGAAAACAGTAGGTGGTAGATACTTGCACCTTTAGAAATGAGAGGTAGGTTAGGCTACAACATGCAGAAGACCCTGGGAATAAGAAGTTTTGTGGCTTGAGCCCAACACTCACCTCAAGTGTAAGAAAAGGTTAAAACATCTCAGAAAGAGAATTTGGGAGAGTTGTTGGTTTGCTGTGAATTTCCCCTCCCTAATCCAGGATTTGTCCCCAGTCTGATGGAGGCTTTTGGAGACTATGTCCCCTATGTGGTGCAAAATACACAGTGGGAAAATCTCATGGAGATGAACAGACTGTGGCCACCCCCACTAGTTGGTAAAGTGAGAAGCTTTAGCTATAAATGTAAGTAAGAGTTTCGAGTAGTCCCTGGGACTGGATACTTTTACTACTTAAATGAAACTGTTTTGTGCCTAAAAGTGATTGGAGAAATTCTTTATTGTTGGAATGATGATATGAGTTGAAGAAGTGCTGGAATTGGACCAACATTTCATCCGAAAGAAAGAACTAATTTCACAGAGAATTGTACTAAGTTGCAGAGAGAAAAAATAGTGTTATTTTATGATTGTTCCTTCTAGAGCTTTTTCTTTCAACACATCAGTTACACATATTTCTGTGCTTGCTGATTTCCTATGTTCTCCATTGGAACATAAGCTCCCCAAGGGCAAGGACCTTCTCTCTTTTTTTATCATTGATTCCTTGGAGCCTAGAAAAATGCCAAGCACATTGTGAGTTCTTAATAAATAGTTGTTGATTGAATGTACAAGTGGGTAGTTGGACATAGGGGATTAGGAGATTTTCTACACGATTTTATTTTATTTCTTTTTTGCCAAGAAAATTTAAGTTTATTTGGGACAGAAATTGCTTTGGATTTTAAGTCCACATTTCCTGACTTGGACAGATGTTGCTTTTCAAAAATTAAAAAGAAAATTATTTTTATCATTTCCTTTTTTAAAAATTGAAGTATAGTTGATTTACAATGTTGTGTTAGTTTCAGGTGTACAGCAAAGTGATTCAGTTATACATACATATATACCTATTTTTCTCAGATTCTTTTCTCTTATAAGTTATTACAAAATATTGGGTATAGTTCCCTGTGCTATACAATAAATCCAGTTGCTTATCTATTTTATATATAGTACTGTGTATATATTAATCCCAAACTGCTAATTTAATGTCCTTCTTCTTTCCCTTTTGGCAACCATAAGTTATTTTGTATGTCCGTGGGTCTATTTCTGTTCTATATATAAGTTCATCTTGGGGAGAATGACTTGGTTGAAAATTTTTTTAAGAAAGGAAATATAAAAACACTTATATATCCTTCCAGAAAGACTAGAATAGGAATAGTGCCTTTCCACTCTAGCCATAATTTACTCTGGCTTCAATGGAGGAGGCTCAAAGGTCATATTGAGGCTTCCCTTGTATAAAATCACAGCTGCTTAACGATATTCACCTTGTGTAACTAAATACTACTGTGGCAGCTTTTCTTCCTCCTATGCATCTTCTCATGTGATATTCTACTGCTAATAAAACTGTCAATTTTCTTTTACTTCAATAAAAGGTCACACATGACAACAACCCCCTTCGCCTACTAACATCAAGAGCCTTTATTAATATTTTAAATGTACACAGTGATATTTCCAAAAGGTCAGATTTTTTAAGAGACATAAAATGTCAGTCCTAATTCTTTTCCCTCCTTTTCTCTGACCCACATCACTACTATTTTGCTCTTCAGCCTCAGATATTGTGCTTATTATAAATGATGTTCAACCAGGTAAACATCAGGTAGGGTATCAAGTAAGGGGCATAGCACGGGAGGCACACGTGTTTACCATCCATATTTCTCTCATGGCTAAATGTACAAATGTGGCCATAAATGGGCAGCTTTCTGAATATAAAGATTCTCGTGAGTCATCACCAACAGGTCTTACGATCTTAGTCCTTTTTCCAATACTCTATTAGTTATTTACTGCCATGTAACAAATTATCCCAAAATATAGAGTTTTCAAACAACACACATTTATTTTGTGAGTCAGAAGTATGAGAGTGGCTTAGTGGGTCCTCAGGCTTTGGGTCTCTCAAAGGTTGCAGTCAAGAGGTTGGCTAAAACTGTAGTTATCTCAAGACCCAACTAAGGTAGGATTCACTTCCAAGCTCACTCTTGTGGCTATTGGCAGGATTCAGTTTCTCACAGGCTGTTGGTCTGCAGATTAGATTTTGGGCAGAATCCTCCCCCCTTGGTGTCTCCATAGGGTAGCTTACAACACATCAGCTGACCTCCCTATGAACAAGCCTTTGAGAGGGCGAGAGAGGGCAAGCAAGATGGAAGATGGGGTTTTTGTAACTTAAATCATGGATGTGACATCTCATTATTTTTGCCATATTCTGTTTGTTAGAAGTCAGTCACCAGGTCCAGTCCACATAACGGGAGGGGACCATATAAAGGCATGGGTACCAGGAGTCAAGAACCATTAGATTCCATCTCATAGGCTGCCTACCACAAATATGCAGCATGGATTTGCACCAGTGGAAAAAAAAAACAGAAAGACAGAAAGAAACTACTGATTGTTTACTATATGACAGGCACAGTGCTAAGAATTTTATATGAAACAATTCATTATCTTAGAAAAATTCTGTAAGATGGGTGCTATTAATATCCGCATTTTATAGGTGAAAAAACCGAGAGTCAGGGACATAAGGCAACATCTCCAAGATTTCATGACTGGTCTGAGGCAGACCCTGCCTCTTAATCTCTATACCACACAACCTTATCCTGCTCCCTTTCAAGCCCTCCTTTGTGATCAGTGACAGACATTTACAAAGATAGCTAGCTGGTATTTGGATCACACCACTGACTATAAGAGGGTGTACAATGCACCAGGTTACTCAAGAAGAGAGCCCTGACACATAACAATTTTTTTCTCTGCTAGGAATGAGAGATAGAAGTTAGTCAGATGTGGATGTTACTTCGAGAAGCTACTGTGTGGAGGGGAGACTGAACTGTAAAAATCCCAACATAAGGCAGAATGACAATGAAAAATTCTACCTGGGGAAGGTAGCATCGTAAAAGGATTTGCTCACTCGGTTTGCCTAAGAAAGCTAAAACGTGGCTTCTGACCATGGGTAATTCGTAAGGATTCTACTCTGCTCCTTGTGAGGACAAGACTTGAAAAAATATCTAACAGCTAGGCTTTACTAAACCAGTGCCAGTTGCTGAAGTGCAGAAGTTTCTTCACCGGTTTAAATTCTCTAAACTGGTAATTGTATTTAATTTGGTGTACATAGAACCCTTTAGGTACTTAATAAAAACTGAGAAACTTCTATTTAGACAAAGTAAGATATACACAACATTATTACAATATCTGTTTTTCTGTGTCACCAGAATTTCAGAGGCTACTGAGGCTTTAGCTTTAAAGCACCTCTTTCTTTGGTGTTAAGATAAAGTCAATAAACCACTTTATTTAAATATCAGGATATTGATGAGAATTACTTGTTAATAATCATTAGTATCTTTTGCATGCATCCTGGACAGTTAAGTTAGAGCATAATGTCTAGTCAAGGAAGCAGTGCCAGAATACTCCAGAAGGAACTATTATATATTCTATCTTTTATCCATGCAAATGAGTGTCACCCCCAGTGCGGTGTCAGTGAACTCCTCGAGGGGAGCTAGAATTCCCACACCTGTCCAGTAATAACAAGGAGTATCCTCACCTCAGTAGTCAATAGAGGCCAAGTGAAGAACCGGGAATTCAATCTCCATCTAACAGTAATGAGGTGGTCCTCCTAGCCCCTTGCACTGCTGGAACTGTGTAAGAGAAAGCCAACTGAAACAGGAGGTTTAAATAAGATCCAGAGTCTTATTTAAACATAATACAAACATATGCAGGTTTCAATCAAAAAATCATTTGTCATACTAAAGACCAGGAAAAATCTAAAACCGAGCTAAGAAAGACAATAAAATAAAGATGAACAAAGCCCCTGGGACCTGTGGCACTAAAATAAATACCTAATATTTGTGTCATTAGACTCCTGGAAGGAGAAGAGAAAGAGGGCAAAATTGAAAAATAAATAATGGCTGAAAACTTCCCAAATTTGACAAGAGACATAAATCTACTGAGTCAAGAAGCAGAGTGAATCTTAAACAGGATAAACTCAGTAAATCCACACTGAGACATATCACAACTAAACCTTTGAAAACTGAAGACAAAAGAAACGAAAAAAAAAAAAACAACCTCCAAAACTCTATACCTTACCTATAGGGGAAAAAAAAACTTGAATGACAATGGATATCTCATCAGAAAAGATGGAGGTCATGTGGAACAGTTGCAACAATTTTCAAGTGTTAAAAGAAAAGAACTGATAACCCATAATTCTGTACCAAGTGAAAATATCCTTCAGTAATGAAGGGAACATCAAGGCCTTCTCAGATGAAGGGAAACTAAGAGATCTGTTGCCAGGAGACGTTTCCTAAAATAAAAAAAAATTCTATATACAGAAAGGAAATGATAAAAAAAGAAATCTTGGGGAAACACAGTAAGCACAAATGTGGGTAAGCACAGCGGACTTTCCTGCTCCATCAACCAACAGGGTCTAACTGACGTTTATAGAGCAAATCACCCAACAAGAGCAGAATACATATTGTCTCAGACATTCACAGAACACATACAAATATAGACCATATCTTGGGCCACAAAAACAAACCTCAACAAGTTGCAGATAATTGAAAAGATGCAGAGTGTATTCTCTGAGCAAAATGGAATCAAACTAGAAATCAGTAACAGAAAGATAACGGGAAAATATCCAAAACTTGGAAAGTAGAAAACACAGTTTCTCTTTAGAAGTAATGAATTTAGGGAATTTAGACATCATTGAAACTACAGGGTAGCCACACAAAATGATGATGTGAGTCTAATAACCAATCTAGAGACAACTTACAGAGATTGTAACTGAAATTCAGTACTTAACAGGGATTCAGTAACTGTATACATTATAGGTATCTTCCACATTTCCTTCTTTCATGGAATATTAGAAAAACCCACTTTACAGAAAAGTAGACATCATGCTTGGCAGCCACAGGACAGCTATTAGCCATTCCAAGCTATTGGGAACTGCTAGCTGGTACCATCTAAGTAAGGATCATATTGGAAAGAATTTAGAAATATGTAGACATTGAGGCTCAGATGGACATCAAAAGGAAGATCCAAAAGAGAAATGGTTTTTACTAAACATATTTATTTCAAAATAGAATTTAAGGAAATATGTTTCAGAAGAAATGTGGAAATAGTCAGCTTACCCATCTCAATCCAAGAAGCAGGAAGCTAAGATTTGAGCCCAGTTTCTGTCTTTAGTCATATGCTCTTTCTATAGTACCATTCTATCTCTCTCCAGAGGCAAGAGTAGGTCATATACCATTGTTGTGTCAACCTTATTTCAATTTCTACTGCCTCACATTTAAGAATAATTTATTTAAAAATAAACAGATGAAGTATATGTATAATCATCCATACCCTGATGTACAGGACACAAACAAAAGAAATGAACAGCAGAACACCTGGAACAAAGTCTCATTACTATTATTAACATTTGTAAGACTTTAATAAAAGCCCATTACCTTTCAGACACCTGGGCTTTTTGAGTGGGGTTCATGTCTTCATTTCCTATTGTTAGAGTTCTTGTTTTAAGAGCATATGAAATAAAACAAATAGATGCAACTTGAAGATTTAAAGGCACCAAAAGTAAGATACATCTATCATTAATAATTGTTGCAATTGAGAGAAATTAAAGCACCAGACAGCCAATAAAAAATGGGCCTCCTGCCTAAGCATATCTATTCCAGATCATGCCTGAATTTCCACCTTTCTCTACTTGCCTTCTAAAATCTCTCAGTTGTAAATCTCAATAAAGCCTTCAGGAAGCAATTTGGTAGAAAAATGTTTTCGCTAAATGCCTTCTGCAATGATATGTCTAGAGGTTTTAATTCCTCCTGCATATGCTTCTCTCATCTTACAAGGATGTTGACTATCCAAATGTCCCCTTCTGGAAGGCTCCTCAAGCAGAACAGAGTTAACTTCCAGCTGATGATCAATTTAACTCCCACGTACACTAAAATGTATTTTTAAGAGCTTTACTAAAATGAAAAAAAAGAAGTAGAGGGAACAAAAGGAATGGAGAAAATCTTGTAAGAATTAGAGTTCTTGTTTTCACCCATTTCTCAAGAAATCAAATTTGCTTTTATGAGCAAGGTTTAATGGATGTGACATTCCTTGCCTTGCTACTTTTGCCACTTGTGTTACTCACAGCTAGTATGAGCCAAATCATCAGTGATTAATCCAACAGAATGTTAGGAGTCTGAAATATAATTTTACGAAAACAGAATATGAAAAGGGGGTGAAATTAACCAATTAGAAGAAATGTACAAGGCAAAGTTAGTACAATTTAAGGTAGCTGGGAGTAGAAATTAAAGAAATGGAATTTGGAGAGTTAATGAAAAGATTCTGTTTTCCTACACCTCTCCTTTGCCTTGGGCACAGATGTGGGGATCTAAAGGATTTTACAATCTGCATCCTCCTTGGAAGAATCATTCATTAGTAAGAGCATAGACCCAGAAATGTAGAAATGGCCAAAGGGCTACTATGAGTTTGCTAATGGAATGATTACAATGAAGACTTTACAAAGATGGAAAGTGCCAAGTAGGGTATCAGAAAATGACATTAAATAGTAAGACGTTAGAACTGCATTTTCTCCAAAATGGAGTGACATCACCTTGTGCTAACACCTCTCTGGTTCTTCCCTGCTGCATGCCCATTGAGTACCACTAATCCTCCAGGGACACAGAAAAGGAATGCTCTTCCCTGTAATAAGCCAAAATGGATGCTGTTTCTTCCTCTCACTGATAATCTGAATTTGCACAGAACAAGTCTGTCATCTCTTCTATATGACAATATTTTAAGTATTTGAAAAGAGCTATACTGCCTTCCTTTCTGGTGTTTTTATTTCTCCACTGCTGCTGTACAAATATATATATATATATATATATATATATATATATATATATATATATATACATTATAATTTTGACTACATAAAAATAGTTCTCATGAGAAAGAATTAAAGAGACACTAAAATAGAATGATAAGCATGATCTTTATTTCTTTTCTATATTTTCCAAATGTTTTCTAAGTTTGTGAAATTGTTTAGGTAATAGGGGGAAAAGGGCATAAAAATGAAAAAGAAAATGTCATCTTTCCTTCTGAAAAAAATGTAAGTAGAAAGAGAAACAAATAAATTTGCTGAATATTTGACAAAAGGAGAGATCATATAATTCAGGCTTCTCCTCATTTACATGCTAAAACTGAGACCAGAATAGGTGAAGAGTAAACCATGGTTATTTCTCTAGATGAAATAAATAAGTTTTCTAACCCCCCAAAATAGGTTTTAGACTTATTTTTAGACTCAAAAATAAGTTTTCAAAACCCCAATCTAAGGTTCATTTTATCACACCAAGTCCCTGAGATTTCCTTAAAGTAACAGTATTGCAGTTGATTTAATGTCCTTACTCCTACTGCTTGGTATTCCTTAGATTGCCTCCTTGGATTCATTCTTTGACAATGGAAGTTAAAGAAATGGAATTTGGAGAGATTATGCAAAGGTCTTGTTTTCTCATATCTCTCCTTTGCTTTGGACACAGCTGTGAAGATGTCTAAAGCTTTGCAAAGTTGAGTCCTCCCTAGAAGAGTCATTAATAAGAATATTAACCCAGATATGTCAAAATGGCTGCTATGAGTTTGTTAACAAAAAGATAACATTGAAGACTTTGTAAAGATAGAACGTGGCAGTTAACAAAACCTCTCATGTTTCTATGGTTTGAGTTACAAAGATATCCCTCTTAATGCCCAGTGTCAAGAAAGTCGAGGCACCAAGTAATTACACCCATCCTCCATTTGATCTGACTCATCAACTAATCGCAGGTTTCCAAACTCACGTGTCCTGAGAAAGCAGGTAAATACAGGCATGAAATGACCTGGATATAGGGTAATGTTACTAGTGCCTTGGTGAGGATTACCCTGAGCTGCATGCTCTACACTGGCTCTACACTACCTAACTTTCCCAGCAACCTCGAGCTCTAGGAGCCCACAGTGATAACCTGCTCACTGACACCCCTTTTCCTTCCCTTACTCAATTCCTTACTTCCCTTCCAGTGCTTCCTGGGATCACTTCCCAAATAAGCTGCTGGCACTCATGACTTTGATTGAGGGTCTGCTTCTGAGGAAACCCAGTGTATGACAACCCCTTCATACATACATACATACATACACACACACACACACACACACACACACACACACCCCTAAGACCAGAAGTTGTGTTATCATGTATTAATACCTCAGTTAGAAGTAATCCAGAAGCCAACTGGAGAACAAATGTCTTATCTATTCTTAAGTATGACTGAACAGGACCCTGTCTTGAATCAAGCTCCACTGGAGTTTGACTAGGAGGCAAATGCCTCATGGTACGATTTAAGCCCATCCATCCATCTTTGTTTATTCCATTACCCCTTACAGGTTTATCCTCTTCCCAGTGTACAATGAAACAGCTCTATTTACAATTGGATGGAAGACAGACTTAGCTTGTCAAAATAGTCATTATAGGAGCCTCAATGGAACTCACAGTAGTAAACGTAACAACAAACGTTGTACTAAATAGAGACACACTACCTCTCTCACCTTTGTCAGGATATGGAAATTTAGTTATTCATAGACTATTTCTCTAAAGTTTCCCTGGGTTTAGAAGAGAAGTAAGCCTACTTGCCATTAAATTCACTTTACTAACTCAGGCCAAAGACATTATTAAAAATGTCTGAGCCTTCTTAGATAAGGAAAAGAAATTAACCAAGAAAGTCCCGCAACGTACTGTCTTTGCTGCTTCCCACAGTGCTTTGGAATTTATTCCCTGGAAGGGAGAGTTTAAGAAACGATATACAATTTCATTAAAGGATTAGCTAATAACTTACAAAACTATATACTGATGATCTGGGAGACTCCTATCCATGGGGGCTAATCTCAATCTTCTCCTTCTATGGTAGGACACCAAACAATCATATTAGTAGCCACAGCCTGTGGGGAAATCTGAAGGTTCCTAGGAGTGGTCATGGGGCACTCAGGGGCATCAGAGAAATGACTCTTTATCATACTGTTACTATACAGAAGGATTTCAATATTTAATGACTAGTTTTACCATCGCTGTGGGTACCAACTGAATATTATGCCACGAGTAAGGCCATATCCTGCTCTGACCAGAGTGCCTGGCCTCCAGGCAATGCTCTCTACTCTGCTCCTGGTTGCTGCTATATGATGAAAGCTGGAAAGTGCCAAGACTGATAGGGGTTAAGTACCAAAGGCCAGCCTCTTTATTTCAAGGGAAGCAGCTTCAGAACTTCCATGGGATTGGCTGAGGCTGGGATTTCTAATACTGGGCTATTGTTTGGTTTTGCCTGTCCCTTCCTCTGTCTTGCTTCCCCCTCATTCTCACCAATTTCTTCTGGGAGGACATGAATCCTGACCTGAGGGTCTGACTCTCAAAGACCTGAGCTAAGGAACTCTCCAGCTAGCTCTAAATATCATGGATTCCATCTTTTTCCTTCCCTACCCTAGTATGAAGCTCCAATGGGCCCTGCCCCATGCTCATCCTTACTATTTGATGTCTTAGTGTTTCATTTTGATCCAGAGCCTGTGTTCTAATTCCAGAGGACATTGCATCTCCAAGCCTCAGAGCTCAGTTCTGAAAAATCACCAAGTCTGCATCTATTTCTTTAGCTATTTCTGCTCTGAATTGTTACTGCCGAGTTCCATGCAAATGTGGAACTGCCAGAGGCATGATGTTCCTTCAAAGCAAATCATTCCCCTGTAGCTTCCTGAGCCCACGTCTGAATGTCCTTCAGAGGTGTGGAACCACAGCCACTAAAGACAACGATAGCAGCAGTTTATCAAGCACTTACTAGATGTGGGTCTCTGACAGGAATGTTCTATGCAACATCATCTACGTCTCAGAGAAACACTTTTAGGTGAGTATCATTCACTCCAATGCACTTTGGGGGAAACAGGCGATGAGAGTTAAGGAATTTGCCCAATGACACACTGCTACCATGTTTAAGAGCCAGGCTATGGGCTCCCATTTGGTACCAAAAACTAGCTCTAATCCCACTGCTGACTGTGTCTCCCCATAGGGAAGAGTGGGCTTCCTGCCATTGATGGGACAAAACTAAGGCCTCGGTATCTTTCCCCCGTAGTTGAAAACTCCTTAAACTCAGCTCAGTCCTGCCTCTTGTCTCCTGTTATTAAGCCCCCGGCCTTGCTGAAACAGCTTGGAGCTCAGGGCGTCCATTTTCTGTCCCATTGGGACCCTGCTCAGTAACTCGCTCTCACCCAATTGCATTATTCTTGCACGTAGTCCAAACAACCAGCTGTTTTGTTCTTATTTTCTGAGATTCTCAAAAAGAACACTTGCGCAAAAGCATTTTGGGGCAACATAGAATTTAATGAAGCAAGTATCTTAGCAGCAATTATACAGGAAACAATGTAATAGGTGTTGGGGGGCTTCTCTGTCCTTGAACTCTCCCCACACTCACTGCTCAACTGGCTGTTCCCCCTTCTTCCCAAAAAATTATTAAAGTCCTCCTGGGTCTGCTGTATAAATGTGGAAGCCGGTCGGAAGCTGAGTTCCAGACTATAGTCACATATCAAAGGCTTTTTTCAGAAGAGCTAGCCTTTTGCCACAAATGAATTTCTTGCATCTGTTTCTAAGAAGATAAACATTTTTCCTACGTTCCTTATGTAACGTTAAGGAGAGCTCAATTGGGGAACCAGAGCAGCATTTACACTATCCTCCTCACCCCCAGAAAATGCAGATGAGGCAGACATATGGCTTCTTGAAGCCAACAGAAGGTCCTGCTACCTCCTGAGATGCTCCATACATGAAGCAAAGTAAAGAAAGATCAAAACAGTGTCCAAAAATTGTGGTCAATGGGATGTGATTGTAATGAAAAGAACCTCAGCACCTTTAACATACGTATACGTATACAAACAAATGCATCACAATATAATGACGCTATTCACATGACAGTCATAGGATTTATTTAAGTTATAGAAATTGTCATGTACTACAAGTTTTTGGAGTGGTCAGATCATGAGTTCAGTTTTAAAGGTGTATGATGACTATCTTTTCATTGGTGCCAGAGTATCTTTCTGAGTATAAGTATGACCTAATTTGAGAAAATATCATTTCTAACTTTAAGGCTCTCTATGAATGTGTAGTGCTAAGTGGGCCTTCTTCTCCCCTACCTAACTCATAATAATATGCCTTGGGTATGTATCAGCCCAAGCATCAAGACCTATTCTTATTTGAGTAAAAGCATCTCTTACATATATAACAATTAAGAGATGGGAAGACATACAAAAAAGACAGCATTAAGGGGAAAATACACAACCTGACTAAATAAATGGAAAGACATATTAAACAGCTCAGTTGCTTTCAGGATTGCCCCTAACCAATGAATCACTTTGTCCAATTATTGCTTTTATTCAATTGTGTAAACAAATAACCCCTGAAACCTCCCCAATAAGTACACTGGCTTGCTGTGTATACTGCATATGCATTTGCAGAATCACATCAATTTCAAACTAAGGAAACGCTCTACATCATATCATCCAGACTGTACAAAAACCCACAGGTGATGAGGTTACATAGGACGTTGAGCTACTTGACAAGAAAATGCCACAGAAAAATAAAACAATTACAACCTGAGCCCGCCCTAAATGTAGCTCCTCTTAAAAGGCTACCAGAATACATCCAAGTTCGTAGTTTTCACTTTTCCTCAGAAACAGTGAGTAGCACCAGTGTCTTGCCAATGAGATATTAAATAGAGAAAGTACCATCCTTTCATTCACAATAGGTTTGGAATAGAAGAACTTCTTAAATGACTAGGTATCATCTAGCTGTAGAGTATGGTAGATAGACTCCAAAAATAATGGGTACCGATTCCTTCTTGCTCATGCTGTACCTCACATCAAAAAATAAGACCTAATTCCCCTCCCTTTGAAACTGAGCTAGCCTTAGTGACTTGTTTGACCAATAGAATGCTGCAGAAGGGAGGCTCTGAGCTTCCGAGGCTAGGTCTTTCAAAGATTTCAGCTAGGTTTCTGGGATGTTCCCTCCTCTGAACTCAGTTTTCATGCTGTGAGAAACCCAAACCACATGGAGAGACCACTTGTAGGTATTCCAGCTGACAGTCCCAGATGAGCTCCAGTTAACAGTAAGCATCGACTGCCAGCCATGTGATGAGCCATCTTGGATGTCCAGCCCAACCAAGCCTTCAGACGTCTGTATACTGAAGAGCCATCTGACCACAACTTGGTAAAAGATCTAAAGTGAGAACCCCCCAACTGAGCTCTGTCAACCCGTATAACCATAATGCATACTAACATGTGGTCATCTTACATTATTTTAAGCCATTACATTTTGGAGTGGCTTGTTACACAACAGTAAGGAGGGAAGAGGAAGGAAGAAAGCAAAAAAGAAGTTTCTGGAAGGTCTATCAAATTACATATAAAGGACCCACCTCACACCTACAAAATTTGCATCTCAAGAGGGAGGATCTAATGGAGTAATGTGTGTTTTGAAAAGCTTTCCAAGATTCAGTGAGGCTTTGACATGACCCACTTAATATGAGACAGTTTTGCAGCTTGCAAACCTTAAGTATATAATTTACCATATAATTCTGAAACTCTCTCCTTAAGCTAAGAATAGTGAACCCAATCTGCTTTATTTAATATATATAAATAAGAGACTACAAGAGAGGGTATGTGATTCTATGAGGATAGAAAGTATTCAGTTAGTATGACACAAAAGTTATTTTTTGAGTTATTTTATTTAATTAAAACAAATCTTTATTTTATCCCATAAAATGTTGCCTCTTGAAATTGACTGTAAATTTGAGGGTTTAAATCTGTAGGAGCTGCCTGAACCTTCTAATCTTTTCATTGCCATGCTTTTCACTTGAATATTTCAATTTTGATTTATTTAGAAGAGTTATTTTAAATGAAAAATGATTACCTCATTTCTTTATATAATTTTTAATAAGTGGTGTATCTTTACTTAAAATGTGTTAATATTTTTGGTTTAGAATGACATGGGTAGGAAAACTTTTCTGGAAAGCACCAGAGAATAAATATTTTTAGGGTTTGAGGGTCATGTAAGACCCCAAAACCTTTTGTTTGTTTGTTTGTTTTGTTTAAACATACTTATCTCTAGGGTGTACAAAAGGAAACTTGTGGATGTACAAGTCCCCTACATACTAACCTTCAAGTTGAGAATTTTCAAAGACATGAACGTGCTTTCCATCAATGTCAGGCATGAGTGAAATTGCAGCTTGCCCTCCATCTCCTATTGCTGATGATCCTTCAGCTCTACCATCTCCCACTTCCTCTCCCTCCTCCAGTCAGTGAGTCTTCTTGCCTGTTCACTCGATGCCAGCCCCTGGATGCCAGCTGTTGTGCTGTACTACTGTACTTTTCAAGGTACTGTACTGTAAGATGAAAAATATTTTCTTTATTTTTTGTGTTTGTTTTTTATGTATTATTTGTGTGAAAAGTATTATAAACCTATTACAGTACAGTACGGTATAGCCGATTGTGTTAGTGGGGTACCTAGGCTAATTTTGTTGGACTTAACAAACAAATGGGACTTACGAACACGCTCTTGGAACAGCTTGGAATGGAACTCGTTTGTATGTATGGGGATTTACTGTACTTGGTTTATGCGCTATAATTTGCCAACCACTGATTTAGAAAAAAATTGTATACACAGGAATGTGACATGAATTAAAAAATATAGTGTCAGTCAAATATTATTTTTAAAATGCTGGATTAAGCAAAGGTAAGCAAGCTTCTTGTTGCAGAATTTCTCGGATCCTTTACTATGTGAACGTGTATCGCAAATCACCAAGAGATGGATGCAGTGTCCTACATTTCCTAAACACATTCTTAACTTTAGAAATAACATTTGCAAGTTTATCTTAAGGGAATAGTGTTTACAGTGTTTTCCATAAAACTCTCTTGGAAACACACATTTAGCTTATGGAATAAAATCTGAGTTCTAAGAAAATTACAGGGGTATACACGGACTAATGAGAAGGCTAAAACATCAACCTTCTTTTAGTCCAGCCAGCAGTGGGCTCTGGTTAGTGTGGTACAAGTGGTAGTTGTTTCCATGTTGAAGTTTAGTTCTTGAAACCATCCTGGGTTAAGTGCCTGTTGGACATTGACATGGCTGTAAAGCCTACCTTTTCACAGGAACGGCCTTCTGAGAGGTGTCTGCCAATTTCTTATGGATGGTGGGTGGAAATTTAGGTCAGACCAAAATAGCAGCACCTGCACTCAGGAACTTACTGCCTACTTAGAAAATTACCGCTCTGACAGGAAGTTGCTAAGAACAAAGTCATAATTTTCCTTCCTTTTTTTTTTTTTTAATGTTTCTGACAACTTTAAAATAGAAACTACTAAGAATGTTATCCCCCCCCCCCGGTGTGATAAAAGGCTTGATAAAAAAGTAATTAAAATGATTAACTAAGATGTGAAGTTTTGGTGACCTCAGTTTTTGTTGCTTATGGGATTTCTTAACCCCTCACCTTGGGGTCACTAATATTATACTCTATCAACTACACTTTTATTTCTTTGCAGCTCTTCGTTTTATCATTGGAGTTTCAGGATAGTGTAGAGGAAAGAACATCGGTTCATGTTGCAACTCGGTTATGCATTAAGTATGTGACATTAGGAATGTCATTTAACTTTCCTGGACCTCACTTAGTTCTTTGGTGAAATTGAAAAAAAATAAAGTGACACGTAAAAGTTAAATATCATAGCATATGTAGAGCTGTTATCAGGTCATATACATAGCAGGCGATTAAAATCGATTTTTTTTTTTTTTTGCTTTCTTCCTTTCCTTTCCTGTTGCTTAATTAACACTCAGTTCAAGGCCTGTGCAACACAACACACTTTAAATAACACACACACACACACACACACACACAAACGACACATGGGTATATCTGAGATGATAAGCAGAGGCAGCTGTGGCTATAGAGGGTCAGTTTTCTACATTGACAAGGATGTACCAAAGCTTTTTGAAGGAGATCAGAAATTAGTGATCCCCAAGGATGAGTTGTAGAGCAGTAGATTGTGGGGAGATTGGTTTCTACCAAGCAACATTCTCACAGATGACACTCTATTTGGGGGAGCTATGAGGCATCTTAAAGGATTTCTACAATCTGAAAACCTTCCCTGTCTTTTCTTGTCACTCAGATATTCCTGCCAGTTTCCATGATTGGAAGGCTGCAGAACATATATAGTCAAAGGCTCTGCTTATTTTATCAATTTGTTTTGAACTTAAATATTTATATCTCTAATGCTATAAAATCTCACCAAAGAAATGGATACTGCCCAAATAGCTCTCAACATGCTTCCAGAAATATGATATTTTCTATAGTTAACCGACTCTCAGTAGCCATTGCTGAGCAAAACTTGACCAGAACCAATTCTAGGAGAGAGAGAATCTAAGCAATCCAACTGCTATAGGGGAAAAACAAAATACTTCAAAGAACTATCTTCCCCAGAAAGCATCAAGCACAGATGGTTTCCCAGGGGATATCAACTAAACCTTTAAAGAACAGATTATTCTAATATTCATTATTTTAAATTTGTCTGAAGCACACAAAAAAAATAAACTACATTTTTCTTTGGAAATACTACAACATTGCTACCAAAACCCGACAAAATTAGTACAGTTAAAAAAAACAAAAAAACATGCAAAACTTCCAGGTTAATTCCAGAATGAGAAGTAATACAAAAAGCCCAACAAAATAGTGTAAGGGAAAATGGAGCAATATGTTAAAAAAAAAAAAAAAGACAGAATAACCAGGTGGGATTTAATACAAAAATGAAAGAATGTATCAATATTAGGAAATTTATTAATATGATTCACCATATAAACAGACCAGAATTGGACATTCATCATCATATTTGCTATAAAGGTCTTTAATAACAATCAAAATCCACTCTTGATTTCAAAATAAAAAACCCATAAAGTAGAAATAATATAATGTTCTGAAATATAAATGATCACAATCCAAAGTCAGCACTACGTTTATTAGAGAAGCACTAAAAAGCATTTTCATTAGTGTTAGAAATAAAATAAGGGTGCTACTATCACCATCATCATTTAATGTTACTCTAGAAATACCAACCAGTATAATTAAACAAAATAAAGAAAAAAGCTTTTAGTGAGGAACCAAGAAATGAAATGATCATGTGCAGATGTAAATATGGAAAATTTGAAAGAATCTAATTAAAAGCTACCACAGACAATTCTAGAATTCAAAAAGTATCTAGGCACAAAACGAATGCACAGAAATCAGTAGCTTTCATGCATTCAAATGGTCAGAAGATATAATGGAATAAGAGACACCATTTAGAGTAGCATCCAAAAAAATGATACATACATGAATTTAACAAAAATATGCACAATCTGTAAAAAAAAATATTTTGCAACACTAGTGAGATGTAAAAAAGGAGAAAAAAATGGGGGAAAATTCCCGTGTTCGTAGCATTTTTATACTATTAAGCATTCTTGTGTTGGTTTTAAACTGAAGACCATGATCCCAAAAAAAGTGAATAGAATTTTATTTGGAACTAGACAAACTCACTCTAAATTTCATACAGAAAAATAAGCAAGCAAAAATAAACTTGGATATTCAGGGAGAGCAATAAGGGGAGAGGACTAGAGCTACAAATACTGAAGCATGTTATAAGGCCACAGAAATTTAAATAGTGTGGAGCTTATACATGAATAAGAGATGAATAGTAGAAGTCCAGAAATATCTATATACACATGGCAATTAAATATGTCATGAAGATAACATTTCAATTTCGGGAGTAGAGAGAAGAAGGCTTATTCAACAAATATATTGGAACAGCTTAATAGCCTTCTGGAAAAAAAATGTATATATACCTTAAACTCCATAATTTAACTGTAAAATTTAATGTGTAAAACACATTTCAGACTGATTTAAAAAGAATTTTATGGCAAATAAAACAGAAAATGGCCAAAAAATAACACATGAAAAAATTTTTGTATAATTTTGAGCAGACAAGACTCTTTGGTGTGATAAAATAGGTAGAGGGCATACAAAGAAAGGTTGGTAAATTAAACAACATTAATTTTTCCTTTAATTGTGCTCGAAAGCACTATATACAAAGCAAAAGTCAAACAATAAATTTGTAAAAAATATTTTGACTCATATCACAGAAAATTAATTCCCTTATCAAATAACAAGTTTCTGCAAATCAATTTTTGAAAAACCCAATAGAAAAAGCGCAAAGCATGTGACATAGAGTTCATTAAAAAGTTTCAAAAATAGTAAAAATGTTAACTTCACTTAGAATAGGTGCATATTAAACTTTGATATTAACATTAACAGATTAGGAGAGATCATAAAGTTTGAAAACACACTTTATTGGTATCATTGTGAAGAAAGTAAGTATCTTTCATTTCCAGTAAAGGTATAAATTGGAACAAGTTCTATGCAGAGCTACTTAGAAAGATGTATCAAAATTAAAAATGCATATGCCCTTTGAAATAACAATTCACCTTCTAAGAGTTTATTCTATAGATAAGCACGTGTCCAATGATGGACATGCAGCTTCATTCCTTAGAGCATTGCTAGTAGCTGCAAAATATTATGAACAACCTACATGTCTATTAACAAGGACCAATTAACAAATTATGAGCAATTTATTAAAATAAAATACTACAGAGTCATTAAAAGATAGATCTATTTGAACTGATATAGAAAGATACCTTTAAAAATATCAAAGTGCAGAACTGCATGTAAAATGTGTACTATTTGTGTGATTACAGAAAAATAATAGGGATAATCTCCAATTGACTGGTATTTGTTATCGCCTCCAGGGAGGGCAAGCTGCAGCTTCAGAACAAAGAAGGAAGGTGACTTATACCAGATCCTCTCCACTGCCTTTGAAGCCCTTTCCATCCACTTCTATTTGCCATTTCAATTACCCCTAAGTGTGTCTAATATGGACTTTGCTTTTCTGTTTTTCCCTCTTGTTTTTCATTCTTGTTTGGGGGTGATTTATGAAAAGAGGGAGGGTAAATGGCAGCTTTATGCTATCATCTTTAAACCAGAAATGTCTATTCCCTTTTAAGCCTTTTGAATTTTTAACCATATACATCTTATCAATTATCAAAAATAAGTAAAAATAATTTTAACAAAAACAAAATGAGCAAAAGTCAAACGTTTAATTTTACTTAATAAGGTTGCCTAAATTTTGGTCACAATTATGATCTAGGGAAGTCCTTAAATGGTATCCACCATGCAAGACAGAGAAGAGGAAGGGTGGGATGGTCTGTGAAATTCATTCTTGTTTGCACTTTAACAAGAGTGTTTTCTTCAGTTTTACCTATTGGTGTTCTGAGTGGAAGATTTCAATAAAAATGGCTTCTGCATGGATCAAGTGTTGAAGACCCGTTGAAATACTGTCCCTGCTGTTTATAGCCCCATGGAGTCACTTTTAGATAATTAGTTACCCTACATTTATGGCTACTGAGCCTAAAGTATAATTTGACTATTATTAATTATTTCCATGGCTTGTGATTGTTACGTATTTGCTATTAACACCAATTTTGATGGTTTTTAGAGTTAATGCTGAGCCTTTGATGGGAAATGCAATCCCCAGTTTTACCACTATTACTTTAGGAACTTTACTCTTTTTATTGTCAGTTCATTTACTACTGGGTCTTCCTTGAATACCTTGTGGTGAAATTAGTAAGTTGTGAAATTAGTAAGTTGCCTTCATAATGCCTACATTTTGGAAGAAAATCCATGGTCCAATGAGATATCCAATATAGCCATTAAGTTTCAGTTCCCTGGCTCTATACTTTCTTAATATTTGGCTTAGTTTACTCAGCAAATAATTATGCATTTACTTTATATATATATACAAGACAAACAGCATTTTATGGATTGTTATGTTCTGTGGAAATGCTCCAAGCAGACTTCTTAAGTCAATTTGAAAATTTGTAGAACTCAGTAGTTTCAACCAGAGTGAGTATTGTGATGTAGATTGCCAATCAGAAAATTAGAGGGGAAAAAATTCACTCTGAGTTTAAAGGTTTTCCAATTGCTACCACATAATCCTCCCATTGGCTTGAATTCCGGAGTCACACAAGGAAGCTGAGAGCAAAATAGAGCAAAATCAGCTCTTCTGATTCTACATCAAATGTTAATGGCCTCAGGTTTGGTATTGCAGGTGAGGACTGAAAAAATGGGCAGATGAGGTGGCATCTCTTCTCCTTTCCATTCTATGCTGCTGTTAGTTCCAGTGTTCATAACGTATTCATTGTAGATGGGAAGCATGTCAGAAGTGGCTATACTCTCCACCAACTGGAAAAACAAGAAGACAAAACACCAGTGGAGCTGATAAATCTTGGATTTACTTCAATATCCTTGGTGCCAGTGTTTCAAATAACTGTCTTCCTTTATCCTACTTCCTCCAATAATAAATATCTTTTGAGCATTCACCACATGGAATTGTGCCTACTGTGGTCTACCTGGGCATGATGATGGCACCAAGGGGAGTGTATTGGAGTCTGCTGCCTGGGAGTGGTGAGGGAAATCTTCCCAGAAGATAAAATAGATAATCTGGACTTAGAAGAGTAGATGTATGATATAGAGAAGCATCTTGGGCCACAGCTAAACAACTACAGAGAGAGCTCTTTGATTGTTCAGTTGGGCAGAGGCATAGGGAGCTTATACAGAAGTAGGAGGATGTGAGGTCAGAGAGGAGGCGGGACCAGACAGGAATTTCTGGTCAGGTCTGCACCACCTATAACAGAAGTTAAGGGAGCTTGTGGGGTCTGCTTTACTTCCTGTCCTACTACAAGGCGATGAGAAAAATGGCAGGGGTTCACTGTTCCCCAGATTAGCCTATGCTCAGGGGTCACTGCCTTTCTGAAACTATCTGACATGTGCATACCCCTACAGCCTAAAGTTACATCAGCTTTAAATTCTGGAACTAGTATCAGCATGACACAGAAGAGAGAGAGAGAGAGAGAGAGAGAGAGAGAGATTATATGACCATTTTTCAGTCACCACAGCAAAACTTTAGATTTGAAAAACGTACAAGAGGAAATTTTATTTACCTCTAATTTTCTATCTTTCAGTCTACATCATAATATTCACTTTTTGGTTGAAACTGCTGAGTTCTACAAATTATGTTTTTGCAGATCATCTTTTTAAAATGTGCATTCAGCACTGTCACCTTAGGATCTACCAAAATTAAGTTCAGCCATTTTTGCAGGCCCAGATTTTAATCACCATTTTTCAAAATTTGTAAATCCACTCTTCAGGGCAGATTTACTTAATCAAATATCCCTGCTATGTGAACATGTTTTCACATGTGTGTGTGGATTGTGCCCTGTACTTCATTGGCATTCTTCTCAGCCCCCATAAAAGGGATCTTTTGCACATAGTAGGAATTTAATAAGTTTAAAAAATGAAGCACATGGTGCTCCCAGTAAAATTAGATACTGTAGTCGTATTGAGTTAAATACATAAAACCATCTGGATCCAGAATTAGCCATCCAGGGTAGACACTTTGATGCTATCAATTATCTGTATTGAGGAGAGGGCTACTCAGGGAGTAGCCAAGTCAGTTTCCAAATTCCTAAACAGGAATAAATGTTGCCAAAGCTGTTGCCCCAGAATCATACCCCTGCTCCTCCCTCTTATCTAAGTTTCAGGAAGAAACTGCAAAGAGAAAAAAATAAGAATGGGTTAAAACCAACTAGGCCCAAGATGGTGGAAAAGTTGACTTCCAGTAGACCTTGAGCCTCATTATACGCTCATTGTAATACATTAGCATGCTAACTGACACACCCACCAACGCCATGGCAGTTGATGATTGCCATGACAACAACCAGAAAAGCCCCTACAAGGACTGACACGGAGAGTTGCATCAGTTTCAGGTTCAAATCACAGGCCTATTGTAGTGAATATTCCTCCCACTCTTTCTAATTCCCTCCCTTTTATCTCGACCCTCCTATATATTTGGTGTCTCTACACGAATTGGGTTGAGAAGTTGATTTACAAACTAGGATCCTGCTTCCCCATTCTTTGGCCATGCAACAAAGCTTGTGCTGTTCCAGTCTTAGTATAGATTTCATTACTGGCTTTGCAAATCTGATCAGAAAGAGAATCTTCTTGGCTGAGAGAGGGGGTCTCGGCCAGGGTTAGGACCCCAGCACGGGTCAGGGTGACCAATTCGGTTCCATAAAGACAGAAGTGTATTTTGTCAGACTGGAGAATGACACTTTGCAAAGCATAACTGTGAGTTGCATTTTTCCCAACAAATTACAGTAGACATCCACAAGCAGCTGCATGTGGCTTCACTAAACGTAAGGACATCACAGAAGAAAGAGAAGCTAACCATGGTGTAGTTGTCTCCAGGTGCTGTAACCATCACCTCTGGAAATCAGCTGACTGCTAAAAGCCCAGCCAAGTGGCCACTTGAGAAGCGATGAAGGAATGGCCAATAACTGTCTCTCAGTAGTTCTGCTGAGCTCAGCTAATGCGATTTTGCTTGGAAATAAAATCAAATTTTAGTCTGTCCATTAGGAGATAAGAAGCTAATGTATCTTAAACACATTTGTCTTCCTCTTCCCATCACTCTCCCTGCTGTCCTGGCCAAGATTCCCTTATGGTAACGGGAAAACAGTCAGCATTTATTGCTTCAGGTGCTGAGTTCCGACAAAATGTCTCTTCTTTTTGTCCACCAGGCTGCTTTCATATTGGGAAAGAGCTCTGCCTAAAAAAGGCAGAGTTATCTTCTTATTCTGTGTTTCTCATAAAGCGTCACCCTAAATTTATACTCGGGGTATAATAGAACCAGTGCCATCTCCTAAATCCTTTCTCGTGTACTACCTTGTCTGGTAAAATGCTATTAAAACTTTAGGAAAAAACCTGAAAACAGAAAATGACCTCTTTCACTTTATTATTTTATAATGCAGTTGCTAAGATATATTACAGTATTTATTATATAGTTACTATAGACAATTACACGTTTCCAAAGGGAGTCTTACTTAGGAAGAAAATGCCATTGTTTTCCACACCAATTATAAGAAACACTTGCAAAGAACGTGAGTAAAACAAGTGGTCAAGAACTACTAGTGCTAAAGCTTGAAAGCTTTACAAATGCTTTCATACAAATGTAAATTCTTTGTAGTAGAGTCCATCTGAATATTCATTAACACAAGGTGAAAATGGAAAAAGTTATTATCTACAGTGAGTAATGTGTCTGTCCTTGATGTCTAAAATTATGTTTAGCTCTTTGACTGCTTTATGTAGAAAATGCTTTTCCACCTTGTAATGCATATAGAGCAAGTAATTTAATTTGAAAGCATTGCTTCAGAAAGAAATTCGATTTGGAACTTTCCAGCTGTATTAGCGTGTTTCATTTAACTCACAGTAAGACCTATGGTTCACTGTAACTGGTAGCATTTACTGTTTGCTTAGTATCCTATGCATTGTACATTTATTATTTTGTTAATTTTGCATCAACCTGTTGAGGTAGGTGCTACTACTACTTTGCCCATTCTACAGATGAGTATACTGAGGCACAAAGGTTTGAACAACCCATAAAAGTTCTCATGGAGAGTAAGTGACCTTGCTGATAGACCCAGTCTCTAGCCCCAGCCTGTGCTCTGATCCACTTGAATATACTCTTTCAAATGCAGCCTTGCTAAGCAGTGATCTATAGTCATTATTACTGGTTGACTGTACATTGAATGATGTAAAGAATATATCAGTGGATGAGGCTAATGGTTCCAGGACTCTGGGTTTCTCATACCAGCAAAATATATGCACCTTTTTAAAACTGAGAGCATGAGGTTTCTGATGATCTTGCTTTGAGAAAGCATTTTTAAAAATACTCATCTATTATCACTATTGTTGCATAAAAGAGAAAATTTTAATAACAAAATTTTGGAAAGATACAATCTCAGAGTAGATTAAACTTTATCAACACTTGACTTCACTGTCCTTTTATTTCTCTTTCCTTTGTGGACTAGAAAAAAAAAGTTATCACAATTTAGCATTGATCCATACATCCATTTCCCAAAATTTCTGATCTAGGTTATGTAATCTACATTGCCTTTTGTTCTCCTCTGCCTTCCTAATATGCTTCCTCTTCTCTCTCCTCCATGTCTCCTCCTCCTCCTACTTCTTTGCTTGTCCACCAGTGATGGTCATTAAGGATATGGTCAAATAAAGGCCAACAGGAAGAAACAAAGGATCAGTGCCCGGAAAACCTACATGCCGAGTAATCATTCTGTGGATACGTAAAAAGTAATCAAGGTGGAAAGTCAGTATGAACAAAAGTACCCTTCCTCACTAGAGAATTAATGTATCCAATGTTTTCCCTGTGATATCCTTTTGGCTCACTCTGCTTTCTCTTCCTATGTGCAGGATTTCCTCCCACCCTTCTCGAACTCATCCCAATTTCCAAATAACTTCCCTGAAATCAGTACAGTAAGTGCCCTACATACGAACTTTCAAGTGCGAACTTTCAAAGGTGCGAAAGTGCACCTGTATGCTAGCTGTTGTATTCTACTACTGTACTTTTCAAGGTACTGTACTGTAAGATTGAAATGTTTTCTTTATTTTTTGTTTGTTTTTTATGATTATTTGTATGAAAAGTGTTATAAAGCTATTACAGTATAGTACTACATAGACAATTGTGTTAGCTGGGTACCTAGGCTAACTTTGTTGGACTTACGAACAATTGAACTTACAAATGCACCCTCGGAACGGAACTCGTTCATATGTAGGGGACTCACTGTACCTTCGTCACAATGTCACCATCTGTACCTAAACTTGTCTCTGCCTCCTATTTGCCTCTTCTCTGACCCTCCTTGCCCCTCATGTGGGGTAATGCTGAGGCATATTCCACACCATTTCCCCAAACTTCCCAGTGAGTGTGAGTTCAGTTGCCTCCAGAGGTAACTTATTTTACAATCCATGTTTGATCAGTTTCCTTCTCCCCATGCCTCAGTTTTTCCTGGACTACCTTCCCAATTAACCTCTTGTTCTTGAATCCTTTTCTCAGAATGTGCTTCTGGAGGAAGCCAAACTAAGATACTATATACTAGCTTCATTTATTTCATAGTGATTTTAGTCATTGCTAAAATAACATCCGGAGAAAATGAACGCCATAGCAAAACAACTTTGTAAAAAAAAAGAAACTACCTTGCCGGGGGACTGAACAGGAGTCTACAAAACAGGCTGGCACTCACCTTGGCCTTCGGGCAGCTACCTACAAATCACTGCTCTTTGCTAAGTAACTTACCATTGCCCCTCATTGTTGTTTCATTTCAGGCATTACAGAAAGAAGCAGTTTGAGAATATTGAGTTAAGACAATGTGTTGGCTGATATGAAACACTGCAGCTCTGCTAAGATGGTCCCCTATAGTCATAAGCGCCTCAGAAACTGTGAATATGAATGAGTCCTTAAAATTTTTCTAGTAATTCTTTGTGGAGTGCTTCATAAAAGCCCTTACCTAAGGCTTGATTCATTGTACTTCAAGGATGAATTTTCATGATAGATAGAAGCCATTTTGATCTAAAACATCAATTTTTCTGCTCTAAACGAGCTCAATGGGTATCTCATCTCTGGAAACACTTGGTTATGTAAGAACGTAAATTGTGATGCCCTTGTTAACATTCACTGTTGTTTTGTGAATGGCACATTTAAGATCTTTTGTCTACGTGAAACTGGACCCATTCATCAAAATTTCACCTTGGGTTGGTAAGTTTCAAAAGATCATGTTAACTCATCTTCTCTGGTTTTGAACTACATAAAATAAATGTGAGATTGTCCAACTAGAGTAATAGAATTCCCAAAAGAGAGGGGGAAAAAGAGCAAATCTTCCCTTTTATCTTGGCAGTATCATTCAGTTTGGATTTTCTCCCATAATTTCCAATATATAACCTTTTTCATCTAGATGTAAAGACTAAAACTCCAGTCAAAACAAGTGCATGTCTTGTCACTTTTTCCACTTTATTGACCACTGATCATTCATTAACTACTGACCTGAATCTCCATTCGAATGAAAGATTTCTGAATCAATAAGGAGTCAGTTTGTTGAATGAGTAAATAGAGTAAAACAAGTGATATGATATGCCAAACTTGATGTGGACAAAGGAATAGGGCCCTAACATGGCCCCTACTAAAAACCCAGCTTCTAAAGTTAGACACAAAGGGACTAAACTGGAGTCTAACTAGATGTGCTTTTTTTTTTTTTTTTTAACTTCTGAAAAGTTGGTTTGACACCTAATCCTGATTTAGTCATTGTGCTTTCTCTTTTGCATACTGTTTTAGATAGGAAGTCACAGGTTATGATGTTAAGCTACTAAAGAAACATCTAAGAATATATAACTGAAAATGAGGTGGCCAAAAAAACTGAAACATTATTGCTTCAAGTCTTAGTAAATCATTTCCCACAATTGTTCTAACTTCAAACTGGTCACTTATGACAAACAAGCAATACTTTTGAACCAGTTTTGTTCTCTTTTTTAAAAATCTGTCTAACATTTTAGATTGTGAGTAGCTAAATAGTCTCTGACTCAAGGCAAAATTACCTTCTGTTAGCCTTGCCATTAGAGCAGCTGGAGGAAGGCGGCTTCATGTTCTGCAGTTGTCAGAGGAGGAAAAGAAACCACTTAGTTACCAGCTAGAATCTGTTATAATAATCATAATCTTTTGTAAAAATCAATTAAATTCAAGACATTCTAATTCACTACCTCTAATCCTCATGGCCATGATCAAGTAGGTATTATTATCACTCTCTTGGATAGAAATGAGAGCTCCAAGAGATTACATGTGCTCCACATCTAATAGCTAATAAATATTGGCGTCAATATATGAAGTCAAGTCTTATTGGTTCTCAAGCCCATACTCAATCTACTATGAACTTTTAGTGTTCTAGCTTTAATTTATAGCACACTTTAATGAAATGAAATTTATCTGGAGCCCTAATATGCAAAGCAGATAAAAAATGGGGTTGTTCCAGTTGAATTGGGAAGAGAAAGCCTGGAATCTTACTAATGAGATCTCTTCCCCATTTCCCACCCTCTCTGCAGAAGCCCCCAGTGCTTTCATGGGAAGTCAGGGCTCTGTGGAAGCACTGTGTTAGGTCTATCAGCAACATCCCCACCATAAACGTGAGCTTCCTTATGCATATCAGGGATCAGATCAAAAACTCAGATGCCTATAGGTGCTCCCAACACAATGCCTCTACAACTTTAAAGTAAATGGAAGTTTCTTTTTCTCCTCCTGCCATGAGTTTTAAAGTCATAAGTCTCTGTGGACCAATGTGTTGTTTTTTTTGTTTTTTTATGCTTTTTTGAGTTTTAATTTTTGATTCCAAATTCCCAACTCAGAATGGTAAAGAAGAATATTAATGAAAGGCCATGTAAACACAACAGTCCCTCCTTCACTGTTGGTGGGAGCGTAAATTGGTGCAGCCACTATGGAGAACAGTATGAAGTTCCTTAAAAAACTAAAAAGAGTTGCCATATGATCCTGCAATCCCACTCCTGGGCATATACCCAGAGAAAACCATAATTCAAAAAGATACTTGCATCCCAATATTCACTGCAGCACTATTTACAGTAGCCAGGACATGGAAACAACCTAAATGTCCATGAATGGGTGAAGAAGATGTGGTACATATATACAATGGGATATTACTCAGCCATAAAAAAGAATGAAATAATGCCATTTGCAGCAACATGGATGGACTTAGAGATAATCATACTAAGTGAAGTAAGCCAGACAGGCAAAGGCAAATATCATATGATAATACTTACATGTGGAATCTGAAAAAATGATACAAATGAACTTATTTACAAAAGGGAAACAGACTCACAGACTTAGAAAACAAACTTATGGTTACCAAAGGGGAAAGATAGGGGAGGGTTAAATTAGGAGGTTGGGATTAACATATACATACTACTATACATAAAATAGATAATCAACAAGGACCTAATGTATAGCACAGGGAACTCTGCTCAGTATTCTGTAATAATCTAAATGGGAAAACAATCTGAAAAAGAATAGGTATATGTGTAATTGAATCATATTTTGCTATACACCTCAGACTAACACAACATCATTAATCAACTATAGGCCAATATAAAATAAAAATTTTATGAAAAGCAAAAAGAAAGATCTCATTTAACAAACATGATACAGCACCTAGAAAGATGACACTATTTACATTTTTGTATATTTTACATCCATACATGGTATGTAAACTATATATATTTCAAAGTATAGTACATGTGCACTCAAATATAAAAAGTAAAATTAAACTCCCCTATGTTTCTCTATGTGTTAAATATGAAATTAGAAAAACTATCTATCCACTAAGGAATTCTGCCCTGGCAATGCTGCTCAAGGCAGAATGATGTTATTTAAAATTTTTCTCTCATTAGAAGAAAAAGGAGTTTGCTTCTTCAGAGTCTGTATTTATACCAGAGCTTAACTGGCATTTTCATCATGGTGTTTATGAATCATAATATAGTTTCACTGCAGTTTCTGACACACTCATTAATTTGTTCCCAGCGGCTGTTCATTATCAACATCACAAGCAAACCCCGCGTTCTCCGTGGGCACTGAGGGTCCACCGGAAATTAAGCAGACAGGGCTGCCGAGCATCTCAGAGCAGCGCCAGCCAGCTTCATCTCCCACAGTAGGCTAGAGGCAGCACAAGGAGGGAGCAGCAATGAAAGGTATCAGCGCCTTCCCTGGGCCTATGTGCCTTCTGAGTTTCCGTCTGACACGGAGCAGTGATGCCTTGAAAGGGATAGGATTTTGCTGTCTGGATGACGTGCCTCCTCTGATCAGCCTGCCTCAGATGGGTCACAGCAACAGCTTCAGAGTTTTAGTGCCGAGAAGACTTGGGAACGTTCCTTTCTTTAGACTGTGATTCTGCTTCCTGGGCTGACCCTTCCTGACAGTGGGAAGTTTTCAGCTCTGAGTTGGACTCTGCCAGAATCTACTCTGAGAGGTGTCAGCCAACTGATTCCACAAGAACAAACAGAGCCTCACTGAAGTTTGTTTCTCAGAAAGTCCTGTTTTTAAAGGAACTTAGTGGTTGAACAAGCTAGATTGAAAATAACAAAAAATGAAGCATTGCCTGTTCATTTTTGTGGTTGTTAGCAGTCCCCCAGGTCCTTGGACGAGGACATGAAGCGCTGTACTGAGAGCCAGAAGACCAGAATCTCACCATGACCAGAGGAGTGTGGTCTCTGGGCATCTCAGGAGATACTTCTGAGCTTCAGTTTCCTGTTCACGCTACAGAGCTGTTTACATTTGCCCCACATACCGTTAAGGTCATTGGGAAGCATGGATGAGGCAGGACACAGGAAATGATTTGCCAAGTTCTCACAAGACACTGCATGGTGAGGGACAGAAATCAGAGGAGTTTAAATCAGAGCACTGTTACACTGGAGAAACCATGTTAGCCTTTGACATAGAGATGTTTCATCTACAGAATCAGGATAACAAGAAGTTTCAGGATAAAAAGAAGTCCACATGGGGATCCTTCTGAATAGTAAATGAATTATTTGAATGTGGTCCACTCTTGTTCAATTCTAAAGTGAAATACAAATGTGTTTGGCACACTCATTAATTTGGAGCTGGAGGAGAGAGGTCTGGTGCCAGGTGCAAACACCAGGAGGCCAGCCTTCTTCAGAGCTCACCCAGGAGTCTAGAGTGCAAACTTTCTACCTCCTTCTCATTAATGAGACCTCAGGATGTAGATCAGGAGGTTAGAAATAACTGTGAAAGGAGCTCTTTCAGGGGCCCATCCCGAGTCACCTTAGACTCCTCTCTCTTGCCTCACATCTGGGCTGTCTGTAAATGTGGTCAGCTCCATCTTCAGAAGGTCCCAAATTAGATCACTCTTCGCTGCCTCCACAGCTTCCATCCCAGTGTAAGGTACCATAATCTCCCCCTGCACCTCTGAAGAGCCTTTGAATAAGCTTCCTGCTTATACTGTTGCTTCTTCCTGTCTGTCCTCTTCATGGCAGCCAGAGCCATCATGGTTAAAATGTTAAGAGGGACCTCATCAGCTTCCTGCTAAAAAACCCCAGTGGCTTCAGGCAGAGTAAATCCGAAATTCTCATCACAGCCAGAGGGACCTTGGTGACCTGGTCCCACGCTGCCCCGGTGAGTGCATCTTCTTCACTCTCTACCACCCCCACTCCCTCTGTTCCAGGGGCACTGACTGCCTCGCTCTTCCTGGGAACATGTGCACACATATGCTCCTGACTTCGTAATAGGGAAGAACAAATCTGACTCCATATTTGATCTGTTTCTTTTGCTTTCACCTTTGTATTCTATTGCTTTTGCTACAAGAATGTTGCCTATAGCATGAAATACACAGGATAGTCCATTCTCAAGGCTCTGACCTTTAAAGGTATAGCAGTTTTCCGTTCATATAGAGATAAAAAAGTTGCAGAACAGAGAATAACATTTCTCTTGTTGGAGGTTTACGGGAACATTGTGACCTGACCTACGTGGACAGCTGCAAGAACAAAGGAATCTGACACCAAGAAGTTTGCACTAACCAACAACACCCCCTCCCCTTTTAATATAAAAGAAGGCTGAATTCTAATACTGGTAAGATGGTTCTTTGGGACACTAGTCCACCATCTCCTTGGTCTGCTGGCTTACCGAATAAAGTAACTATTCCTTGCTCCAACAACTCATCTCTTGATTTATTGGCCTGTAGCGTGGCAAGCAGTATGAACTTGGACTCGGTAACACCTTGGAACAGTTTTTCTCACTGTTTCCTCTACCAGAAACACTCTTTCCTTGGAAGCCTCAAGAGTCCACGTCCTCCTTTAGCTAGTCTTGCTGAAATTTCACCTTTACAGAGAGGTGGAAACCTAATTAAAATAGTGTGGATACATGCATGCACACTTATGCCTGCCTACATACATGCACACAATGTGTATTTACTCTCCATCTCCTTAACTGTTTAATTTTTCTTCATATACTTATTATCACCTTCTATATATCATTCATTTATTTTTCTATTATCTGTTCCCCAACTCCTGCCCCAGTAAGAATACAAACTTCGTAAGAGCATAGACTTGGTCTACTTGATTCATTACTCTATCCCCAATGTCCAGAATAGTGCATGATACATATCAGGTGTTTAATAAATACCTGTTGTAGAAATGACAGCATGAAGGAATTATTTCAGATATTAGAAGTCATCAAAGGGCACCTGGATGTAGCTGTTAGAAAAGTGACTAATTGACTTTAATGATGCAGAAGGTAGTCATGACCTCAGCTGGCAGGTCCCAGGGGACAGAGATTAACCTTGATGTCATGAACAAAGAATAACAGGTTGTGTGGCTAAATCTTCCATTGTCTTGTAAAGAGCCAAGCCCCCGACCAGTAGAAAGAGCCATGCCTTAAAAATCATTATGAAGCAACCAGGCTAAATGAATTATTTATATGCTACCTGTGCTCTTCTCCATGATAGTGCTGATATGCTTTCCCTGAGATTCCACCCCTCTTGCTTCCTCAGCTATGTCCCAGGTAGCAATTTCATGCCACATAGAATATGAATCTAACAGGTGAATTTCCATCCAGGGTACAGTTCTCTTATTACTGATGTGGAGGATAATGTAAACAACGCTACAGTAAAGCCTTCCTTTTGAGGCTGAGAACTGCCAGCAATAAAAGCAAGAGAGAGTTGGAAAAACTTATTTGGGAGATAGGAAAATAAACATCCCTAACTCATTTTCTTTAAAAAGTTGCATAATGTGCAATAGAATGTACATACAATATTTACATTGTTGATGCATTTTTCAGCTTACTTTCCATTTTCTTCCTCTGCAAAGCTGCAATAAACACTTTGCTACATAATATCATTATCTTCTTGTGCTTTTATTTCTGTAGGCAAGAGTCCCTGAAGTGGGATTTCTTGGGCAAAGGTGTCAATATTTTTTTTTCAGCAGTGTTTCTAGATGATTTCCCTAAATGTGGTAACAATTTACTCTCCCACCAGAGATGTATGTGTCTCCTCTCTTGCCTCCCACCTCCCCACAAAAATATCTCATCACATTAGGTTGATAATGTGATGACTGAAAAAATGGTACTTCAGTTTTTAATTGCACTTTTCCTGCATGTGTTTTGAGTACCCTTTTCTAAATTTGCTGACTTTTTCCAGATCTTCTTCTCTGAATTGTCTATTCCTATTTACTAGAATGATTTGTCTTTGGTTTTAATTTTATCAACTGAAAGAGTTCTTTGAACAGTAGAGACCATACTCTTTTCTTGGAATTTCTGTTGTAATTATGTTAACAATCTATATAGTTCGATTTTCATTTTACTAGTGTTATATTTACCATATACTTTTAAAAATATTTATATAATCAAACATCTCTATTTTATGATGGTTTCTGAGATTCCTGCCTTGTTTAAGAATGCTCCATCATCCCAAAGTTATGAAAATATTCTATAATTTGTTCCAAGATGATCATGTTTTTATTTATGTCTTTAATGTATCTGGAATTTACATCTGTGTGTGGAGTCGGAAAGGGATGTCACATGTTCTTCCATATATGTAGCAATTACTATAGTAAGATATAGTCAATAAACTATCTTGAATTAAAATGCAATCGTGGTCACATGATTCCCAAATTTCCTGGATGCAATTTCTGTTTTTTTTTTTTCCCAGGTGCTCTGATGAAAACAGCTTCCCTGAAAGCCATTAAGATCACTTGAAATAAAATGTGTTTTGCTGACAGAACCTGACCAGGTAGTGGTCCACGTACTTTGTCAAACTTCCAAGCAGAAAGTTCTCTTACTTGAAGTTTTGCACTAATTTGAGCTCCTTGATGAGACACCCATTGGACCCTTATATGCACCAAACACACTTCTAAATATTTTTTAATAGATTTTTTCTTTTACTCCTTATATTAACCCTGTAAGGAAAGTATTACATTTATGCCCATTTTGCGTATTAAAAAGGTGAAAACTAGAGACTTTAGTTTCCCAGGGTTACAAAGATGGTAAATATTGGGGCTGAGATTTGGAGCTTCCAGTGGGATCCCAGAGTCTGTGCTCATTACAGCTAGACTCTCCCAACAGTGCTCTTTTGTTGTTGTATCTTAAACACTCCACTTATCACAATACAGAAGGTACACAGTGAATATTTGTTTAACTGGATTGAACTGAATTCTTCTCCCATACCCCATTAGAATAAATTTGTCTTCATCTACTATCTTTGATGGAGATCCAAATGGCCTCTGCCTTCCTTCATGTGCCTGCAAAAAATTCCATCAGAAAATAAACTAAAATAAAGTGTGAGTGGAATTTAGACAACAGAATAAGTGTTCAAACCCACCTGATTGGACTAGATCTTTGGCTTAAAAAAAAAGAATAAAACAATTTTTTTTCACACTACGATCTTATAACATTTGGAAGCAATGACTTGAAATGAGTTTGCTTCTTGAAAACCCTGAGTAATTTCAAAACAGGGTAATTTCAGTAGCTGCAAAGGAACAGCTCTAATGAGTTCTGCTCGAGAATCTTCTTCTCACCAGGAAATGATTGAAGACAAGGAGATAACCTCTCATTAATTCCTTATTAACTATTTTAATAAGGATTACATCACTGTCTCACTCCAAGCACGGACAGCTGTCAGCAGGCTTTGGTGCTCAAATTCATTAAGCTGACAAGGTGGAAAGGTCTGGACAGCCAGAGAGGTCGTGTCTGTCCTCCACCCTCACCACGGGAGCCATATTTGATGAAAACCTGACACCCTCATTTCTCAGAGTGGCAATTTCCACTTCTAGTTTATTGCTATGCATCCCTCAAAAGCCCAGCACAAGTGGCTTCATTCAAGGAGTTCTCGAATGCCTGAACCGTGGCTTGGAACAAGAAAGCCCTGTAGGGAAGCCTGGCAGGCAGACCCAATCATGACCTACAATGGTATCAAGGTTCCATTCACAGTGGGGCAGGAAGTGCCCCCCACCCCAGGGTCACGGAGGATTCAACCTCTTCTGTGACAGACTGGTCCATCCCCACCACCCAGAGCTTCAGGAAACCCCGCTGTGTGCTGTGTGTGTGGGTGGGAGGTATTCTGCCCCAGTGAAAACCACCAAGGGAGACTACAGCCCTGTGTGGCTTGAGATTCCTCTGTAGTCAACACTGCAGCTTTCACTGTACTCAAGTCATAGCCCTGCAGAGACCCACCTATCCCCGATTTTTAGTCCATGTCAGGTGGACAGGGCACCACCCTGCAACTTCAGGATGCCACACATGACTGGGGACTGAACAACAAATAGCCATAAGGATTGGCTCAGGGATTTGTGCAGGTGCTCAGTCAGAGCCAGTGAGATCCACGGAAAGGGCCTCTGGGAGGTCACGTGGTGTAGAAAGGCCTGCCCCCCCCCCCCACACACACACACACTCAAGACAGACACCTCGGGAAGCAGTTACCGGGGTTCAAATACCCAACCAGTTAATGACTCTTTGGCCTTGATGCGTTATTTAACAGGTCTTGACCTCAGCTTCTTTATTTCTAAAATAGGAATAATCTAAATACACGTCCCACACTGAAGATGTAAAGATGAAAGGAGTTACCATATGTAAAGTACTAACATGTTAAGTAGTAAATTAAAAGCCCATTCAAGTATTGTTTATTATTATCATTTTTCCCTCCCTGAGACTTTTAGGAAAGAAATTCTCCTTTTCCATGGAATTTGAAGCCCAGAAAATATAAGGTCTGGAAGTGCCATAGTCAACTTAGGGAAGCAATTGTCTGCAAATAAAGCCAACATGGAGCTTTGTTATTTAAGAGAAGTTAAGAGGCATGAAGAGAGTGAAAACTGGTCCTGCTGGTATCATTTAAGGCACAGATCAAGCTGTGCCTAAAGCCAGCTCTTTTCTATGACATTCTCTTTCTCTTAAGTTAGCTTGATTTGGGTTTTCTGAAAATTTAACCCTGAGTCTTAGCAGCTGGTTTTTTCTCTGTGGTGGGGCTTTGACTAATTCTGGATGGGCTCTGTGCTCTGTGTGACTCAGTGGACTAAAGCCTAGAAAAGAAAGGCTGGAGTTGTCCTTCCACACTGTGTCGAACTACAGTGCCTGAAAGATGGTGTGGGAGGGATGTGGGCTTTTGAGTACAACACAGAGCTGCCTGGGCTTCCATTCCTTCAAGTCTGGAATAATATTTCACAGCATCTAAACTTTCTGCACAAATCCGCAGGTGGGTGGAGTACATACTGATGAGTTAAAAAGAAATAACCTACAAGGAATGGCAAGGCCCTGGGCCTGAGTGCTCACCTAGGGGGGCATAATTGTGGGCTGTAATGACCTTCAGAAGGCATGTAGATACTCAGATGGTCTCAGGATGGGGAGAAGAAGAGGCTGCTAAGCTGCCTCTGGTCAATTCAAGGATCATGGCGCCAGGAAGACATATGTGGGTCCTTATGCATTAATCTGCTCAGAAACCCAGAGCTGTGCTGAAATCCCAACATCAGCCTGCAGAAATCAATCTCATCCCTCTCTACCTTTCTGAACTACAGGGCCAAATTCATTTTATTTATTTATTTATTTTATTTATTTAGTTTTGGCTGTGTTGGGTCTTCATTGATGCATGCGGGCTTTCTGTAGTTGCGGTGAGCAGTGGCTACTCTTCGTTGCGGTGTGTGGGCTTCTTATTGTGGTGGCTTCTCTTGTTGCGGCGCACGGGCTATAGGCAAGTGGGGTTCAGTAGCTGTGTCACGTGGGCTTCAGTAGTTATGTCACGTGGGCTCAGTAGTTGGGGCTCGCAGGCTCTAGAGCACAGGCTCAGTAGTTGTGGCTCACAGGCTTAGTTGCTCTATGGCAGGTGGGATCTTCCTGGACCAGGGCTCAAACCCGTGCCCCCTGCATTGGCAGGTGGATTCTTAACCTCTGAGCCACCAGGGAAGCCCCCAAATTCATTTTAAATGTCTCATTTTTCATTCCTTTATTCATGTGGTTGCTTTGACCAAAAATGTACGCACACACACACACACACTGATTTCTAAATCTTCCAAATCTTTTAAGAAATATTTCACCTTCTTCAAATCTTCTTAAACAACTTCAGCCTACAACATTCTGCCCTTTTCCTGAAGTCCCATCCATTAAATTACTATTTCTTAAGAAATATGTATGTGTTAGATCCTGCTTCTGCAGACACTGGGAGAACAGTAGCAAAAATACAAGGTTCTTCCCAATGGAGTTCTGGTGGTGTTTAAGGACTTCCTCCAACCTCTGCAAAAGAAGCCCTGATTTGCAACATTTGTCAGTTTTCATGGTGTAAAGACATAGACTATGGCCAATTTAAAACTACCAACATAAGTTGGCAAAAGATGGGTAGTAGTATTTTCACCCTAAAGATACAATAAATATAAATAACACCTAGAGCATGGATAAGAACAAAATGTAAAAATGTAAATAGAAAATGATAAGGACGAGGCATTTGTTACCTTTGTTTTCAATGTAATTCATTTAATTATAAGTTCATATACTTTGATTTTAATAATGGCTGTGTTTCAAAACCAGCTCTGAAAATTCCTGAAAATTTAACGGTTGGCTCTGATGACCCAGTACAAGCTGGATACAGCATACCACTGCCTCTTCTCTAATGGTACATACCTTCTAAAAGAAGATATTTTAAATAAACAGATAAACAAAATATTAAATAATTAAAACAATAAATAATATAAAATATGTATTAAAAGGTCTGATGGTACACATGAAACTAATATAATGTTATATGTCAATTATATCTCAGTTAAAGAATAAGTAATAAATACATGATTCTTACTAAAAAATATATTTGCTGGTAATAGATATTATGAAGAAAAATAATCAGGATAAGGAGGTATTGAGCATCAGGAAGATGAGAGTTTACTTTAGGTAGAGTGAACAAGAAAGTCTTCTCAGAAGAGTGGCAATCCTTCACCTAAATGAGGAAGAGAGTAGCAAATGAGAAAATCCAGAGAAGTGCATTCCACGTGAAGAGAACAGCATGTGCAAAGGCCCTGAGGGAGAGGTAAGCTTTGAGTATTCAGAAATAGCAAAGCTAGTGTGGCTAGAGAGGAGTACACATGTGAAGGATACTAGGAGAGGTGGTTGAAGAGACAGTCAAGGTGTCAGTCACATAGAGAGAGCCTTGTAAGCTATGGGGAGGGAGTGCCCTTTCAATCTGAATAGGCTAAGAAGCCATTGGAAGGATGTCCAATGTGGGCCACGTGTGTAATTGTAACTTTCCTAGTAATCACATTAAAAAAGCAAAGAGAAACAGGTAAAATTAATTTTAATTATATTCAACCCAGTATTTCCAAGACATTTTTATTTCAACATTATTATGAAGTTGGGCCTTGACAAATTTTAACTGGTTTTTGAAAGAGAAATAGGTCTTTAGCTACTTTATAAATGATACACTTTTCCCTTCATGCAGGGAATTTCAATTTTATACAGGGGATTTCAATTCTACCAGTTAATCCTCATTGGAAAACCTCTATTGATTTTTTTTCAATGTATTCCTACATCCAGATTCAGAGGCAAGATCTTCTGCCCATATAGTACCAAAGTATCGCAGTTTGCAGCAATAAAACTCTGTTGGGGGGAACACAAAGTCATTAGGCACTTTTAGTCCCCACAGCGAAGCGGACGATAATGGGAAGTTAGATGTCCCTCGGTCTCTGATCTTGGCTTAATGTCCCTCTCATTGGAGTCTCACTCTCTCCGGGTCTCATTGGAATATGGCTCATACACGGGAGCCCGAATCTCGCTTTTATGGTGTCTGACAGCAGACGCTTAACTTAAACAGTCTCTTTATTCTCTTCTTCATACAAATAGAGTGCCTTGGCACCCATCTGTCTATTGAATTGCTGTCAGGTAAGGGTTTGCCCAAGGTCAGCATAACAAGCCTCTCTGCCAGCTACCACAGCTGACTTTAATACATTCGGAGGATTTATGTCAGATTCCACCTGCTAAAGAATGAGCTGATAATCATAGGTATTTGGCAGAGACATTAGTATTTCTGTCTGTGCAGAATTTCAATGCCCTATTAACTATTCTGAGGAATCGTTTACCCAGTGGGGAAAAGTACCGAGTTGAGCTAGGGATTTCTCACTGCCCACCACAGGCAATGTCATAGAAACCTCTGTTGCTTTCTGCATGGAGAAATTAACCAGGGTGGCACATCACTGTAGCTCCTAATGAATATGAATGCCCAAACATGAAGAATTCAAAAAACAACATTAGAGCCCAGAGAGAAAAAGCATGCCTCCCTGTGAGATCGCTCTGTGGAGGCCCTTGTGAATGATTTTCTTGGAACACAGTGGATGATTTTCTGTATTTCCAAAGAACATAATATACAGGCCAACCTCCAGAATATATACTAACAGTAGCTACAGTGTGGGCTTTCTTTGGGAAAGTCGCTCTCCGTGTAAGTGCAAACAGCTACAAAAAGAAAACCACACTCTTGATAAATAATAACTTAGAAGAAGGCCTGAAGCAAAGTGAAAAGGAGGTTAGAAAGGTCGATTCTTTTCGGGAAAAAAATTAGCCAGTTTAACTATTCAAACAGAAATACAGAGCTCTTTTAAGTACCAAAGATGAAAATTGATCACTCTTGGTTTGCTGGCTCCCAATGTGCTTTGTGATTACCAAATGATGAGGCTAATGTTTAATTCTAGCCCCTGAATTCTACAAGGGAAATTGAGGCAGCTGCTGCAGTAGTAATTTTATGGTCAATAAATATATGACTCTTTTGGGAATAAAAAGTAGTTAACTTTTTCCTTAATAATTTCAAATAACCATCCGTTACACGAGAAAGAACTAACATACTTGAATTGGCACCTTTTGGAAGGTAGATCAGTTCTTGTAGGTCACCAGGCTGAGCCCACAGTGGGGTTGTGCATTCCCCGATGATCTTTACACCCCAAGAGACCCTAAGCTCCTGGGAGATGAAGGTGAGAACCATCTACCATGTTTTTATATCCTTCAAACCTCCCAGCGCATTGCAATGCACGAAGTTAATCCTCCCAAATAAGTCTAACAGAATTACTGTCATCATGATATTTCCACAAGAATTGTAAGAAGCATAGATCAGATTTTTAATGGTTGAGCATTTATTAAGTCCTCTTTTTTTCCACCTGTACTCACAGTCTTTTTCTTTTATTTTTATTTTATATTGGAGTATAGTTGATTAACAATAGTGTGTTAGTTTCAAGTGTACAGCAAAGGGATTCAGTTATACATATATATGTATCTATTCTCTTTCAAATTCTTTTCCCATTTAGGTTATTACAGAATACTGAGCAGCATTCCCTGTGCTACACAGTAGGTCCTTGTTGGTTATCTATCTTAAATATAGCAGTGTGGACATGTCAATCCTAAACTCCCGCACTCATGGTTTTCATTCAAGATTTCTATTTAAGATCCTGAGCCTGACCGTGAACGTTCTCTACTCACCTTGTTATTGGGGATTCTGAAGGATATCAGGAGTTGGCTGTTCTTTGCCACAAAAGTGTAGCCACTCTGAGGATGTGTGTAGGAGCTTACCCAGCTCCCTGCTCTTCAGAAAAAGAAAAGGCAACTGTGAAAAGCAGGTACCTGTTACATATCTCTCACCAAATGTAGAAATTTAGAAATGTTTACTCTGCCTTTAATTTCAACCCAACATACATAGAGTATGTTTTCTTCTAATATTTCAGATTCTCTTAGGAACTGTCTTCCACTTCATCAAATGCAAATTGAATCCCTATTATGAGTAAGGCAAGGTGCTCCAGCTGCAGTGCATTCAGAGATGTGCATGGCAGAGCCTCAGCCTTAGAGAGTCAGCCAGTCAGTAGGAGGAACAAGACAAGAGCTCATGTTACTCCTATTCAAGGCCATTAGACAAAACATTTTTCTGAGCAAAAGAAGACTGACTTAAAAGTGTTTTCTATTATATAATTCCATTAATACGGTGTTCTGGAACAGGCAAAACTAATCTATAGTGAAAAAAAAATGAGAGCAGTGGTGTCCTCTGTGGTGCAGAAGTGACTGCTTAAAGGCACGAAGGCACTTTCTGTTTTCTATCTTGGAAAGGGCTTGGGTTACACAGGTATATGCATTTGTTAAACTCATCACAAGGTATACTTTATATGTGGGCATTCCATTGTATGCAAATTTTACCTTAAAAACTATGAATAAATATGGAACTCTGGTTAATGACATGCCTTTGCAATACTGAGGGAGAAATGTGCTAATGTCTGCAATTCTCTTTAAAATGCTTAAAGAATAAGATGCATTGATGGATGGAGAGAGGATGGATGGATGGATGCTAGATATATGATAAATCAAATACAGTAAAGTGTTAATGGTAGACACTAGGTGTGATATAAGAGGATTCATTATACAATTCTTTCAACTTCTCTATATGTTAGAAAGTTTTAATAATAAGTGTTGATGGGGGGAAAAACAGCTTCCTATATGAGGAAAAATTGTTAAATGTTTCCTGAAGAACACAAGAAGGATTTTGAATGGCAGAAACATCAATAAAGAACATTCACCACTGAGGGAATAACAACAGCTGAAGCTAAGAAAGTGAGAGTCACGGTCAGAGAACACACGCATGCCCACGTGGTAGAACATTACAGGGAGAGAGTGAAGGTGGCAAGGAGTGTAGCTGAGGTCACACCATGGAGGACTTCATGCCAATCTGGGAAAACTTGAATCTCTGGATACAGTGAACAACCACTGTTGAGGTCTTCTGAGCAAGAGGATTGGGCTATCAGAATTTATACTTAGGAAGGGGTTTGAGTGGTGGAAGAGGAAAAGGGGCAGGGAGAGTCATTGGTGAGTAATGGGAGTCTGAACCAGGAAGGAAACAGGAGCTAGAAAAGAGGTGACCTGCAGGTCACAAAACACTCAGTATGTGGAAGAAGCGTGGCTGCTGCTCAGGACACTTAGCTGGTCTTTCCTTTGCCTCTAACGGTCCACGTGATGTTTGACCAGTCCCTCCATTTCACTGCTCTGATAGATTGATAGAAAAATTGTCCCTAAATTCCCACTTCTCCCTGTATTCACATCTTGAGCCTTTCTGCTCTTTTCATCAGGAAGCTGATCTGGCCTTGTGGCTTGCTCTTGCCAACAGAATGCAATAGAATCTATAACCTCAAGGGACCTCACACACTTTCACTCATTCTCCTGGCCCCCTATCAGCTGTATGTGATCCAGCCCAGTCACCCCAGCTCACAGCCAGTCTTGTGAATAAGACCATCCTAGGGCAGCTAATCCCTGTTAACTCACAAGCGTGAATGAACCTAGACCCAGTCTGACTGAGAGTAGGAAAATCTCCCAGCTTGACTTGTAGACTCAGGAGGATTGAAAAAAAAAAAATTCCTATTTAAAGCTACTCAGTTTTTGAATAGTTTGTTACACAGCAAAAGCTAACTGAAACAACATTTTTAAGACTCAAACTTGTCATCTGTAGATAGGGGAACTAAATGAAATAAATTCTAGGGCTTTTATAATTTTGTGTACTTTCCCCTTAGCTTCATCATTCTATGGTTTTTAGCTGAAATGAGAGACTTCACTGTAGATATATTGATCTCCTAGACGCTAGAGAGCTGGCGGGCATTAGCTGCATCATATGTTCACATAAACGTGCAGACACTGGAAACATACATGCAGCACATAGGTGGGGGAGAGGGAGTAGAGCAGAGATTGCACTTAATAGGGCAGGATACAGAGAAAACAGTTACCTTCCAGGTCAGGGTCTGTTTTTATTCTGGCCTCATACTCCAACCCTCTCCTCACTGCAGGTCCTACTAGACTTTATGTGAGAAATGCATTTTGATTGCTTATATTGATTTTATACCCAAATCTCTCTTTTGCAGAAATGGACGAGACTATTTTAAGCCTTAACAATTGGCTGGGATTTATATGGTCAAATGGATTAAGCCTGTAGAGAAAACATTTGGCCTTCTTTAAAAACAAAACCAAAAAAATCCTGCTGTTTGTTTAATGGAACAAAATAGTCTCTGCCCAAAAGATCTCTCAGGGCCTAAATAATGCATACAGTAATATGGGGGGGGTTCTATTGACCCAGCTGAACTCATCTATATGTGCTAAACCTGCTTTCTTTTTTTTCCTACAATGAGCCAGTTAGACACTGAACCACTTAAAGTTCCAATTTCACTAAGTTGTTGCAAGTTACTTAACATTTCTTAAATACTTGACAGGGATAAATAACCAAGGGTCAGATGACTAGTGTCATAGGGTTATTGTGATAATTAAATGAGACTCACATGGAAAAAGTTTGAGACATTCTGTGTTGCTCGGTTAATAACCATTTGCCCTACTCTGCATATTAATTTAATTCCTATACATCATTCAAAGTCTAGCTTAGACGAGGCCCCTTGGTAGATTCTTTATTCACAAGGTCAGCTCATGTTAAAATCTTTTTTTTCCCCTCTTACTTATTCAAGCAAATTTTCTGAGTCTGAGGTAGGCCCAGGGACATCGGTGTTAACAGAACTGTCCCTGCTACATGGAGAAGTGTAAAATAAACAATAGAGTACATAGTTAATTTAATTCGTGATGATGTGAGCTACCCAGCATCCTTTTGGGACATTATGGGAGTATAGGACAGAGACAAGTCAGAGAAGGCGTCTCAAAAAGTGCCATTGAAACTGGGATGGAAGTGGCAACAGGGTTAACCATGAGCCAGGGCCTTAAGTTTGTTTTCTATGGTCTGCAAATCTATTTCTGTTTTGTAAACTATACTCAATATCTTGTAATAACCTATAATGGAAAAGATTCTGAAAAATAATATATGTGTATATATACATATATATGTATATCACTTTGCTGTACACCTGAAACATTGTAAATCAAATATACTTTAATTTAAAAAATTAAAAATAAAGACAGAGAAAAGAAAGAGCCAAGACCTATTTCTGTCTATCTGAATTGTGACTGAATTTTTTTTCTAAGCATACAGTTTGGTGCTTCAACTTTACATTAACCTATGGAATTTTCTAATAGGTTCATGTGGTTTTTCTCCCCAATTAGATTTTACAGTCAGTTGGAGCCCATGTGTTGTGCTTTTTTTAAAAAAAATGTCCTTCTAAAGCTTAACAGTGCCAGAAAATGTTGATGGTCGATCAATCAATAAAGTGTTGATTGACTGATTGATAACAAAAGATAATAAAGTTACTTAAACTGACTGCTTTTGATTATAGGGCATCTCATGTGCCCTACAAACTAATTAGCATTCTTAATAATTTGTTGAAGTTGTAGCATACATACAGAAAAGAACATTAATCATAAGTGTAAAACTTGATTAAAAAAAAAAACTTGATGAATTTTCACAAAGTGAACATACTCAGGTAACCAGTCCCCATCTCAAGAACATTGTAGTCCTCCAGAAGCTCCTTGAGTCCCCTTCCAGCTAATACCACTCCAAAGATAACCATTACTCCGACATCTAACAACAGGTCTTTGTTGGCTTTTTGAAGTTCATATACATGAAGTTCATATACATGTCCTCATATGTGCCTGGCTTCCTTTACTTAACATTTTGATTTTGAGATTCATCCATGTCGTTGCATGGAGCTGAAGTTCTTTCATTCTCATTAGCATAGAACATTCCATTGTAAAAATACAACCTATCCATTTACTCTTTTGTTTTAATTGAAGTATAGTTGACTTGCAATGTTGTGTTAGTTTCAAGTATACAACAAAGTGACCCATTTACTCTTTTTTTAATTAATTTTTATTGGAGTATAGTTGATTTACAATGTTGTGTTAGTTTCTTTTAAAAAAATGGTACAAATGAACCTATTTACCAAAAAGAAATAGAGTCACAGATGTAGAAAACTAACTTATGATCCATTTACTCTTGATGGCCACTGGGTGTGCTGCTCTGAACATTCATGCACACATCTTTTTGTAAAGATATGCATTCATTAGTGTTGGCTATATACCCAGAAGGAGAGTTCTAGGTAAAAGGGTGTATATATTTGTCCTGTCTTTGGTAGAGATACTGCTAAAAAGCTTTCCAAATGAATTGTACTCTTTTGCTTTCACCAGCAGTATGCCAAAATATTTATCAGATCCACCCACATTATAGAGCAGAGAAGTAGTGTCCTTGGTGCCAAGTGGTTAAAAGGATGCTTGTACACATAGTGATCTGAGGACTTTTCACAGTCAGCCCCTTAGCTCCCTAGCCCCACCCACGTCTTGGTAAACTTTGGTGGAAAAAGGTCATAGAGTTTCATAACAGTGCATGTTTTCCAAGATGGAATGGGTTTTAAAAGGAGTCACTGTTCTTTGGTGTGACTTGTAAAGACAGGCTCTTCCTCTGTCATCTCTCCCATGTGTTTTTTGGGTTTGTGTGGGGGGCGGGGGTTGTTGTTTTTTTTCTTTGCGGTATGCGGGCCTCTCACTGTCGTGGCCTCTCCCGTTGCGGAGCACAGGCTCCGGACGCGCAGGCTCAGCGGCCATGGCTCATGGGCCCAGCCGCTCCGCGGCATGTGGGATCTTCCCAGACCGGGGCACGAATCCGTGTCCCCTGCATCGGCAGGCGGACTCTCAACCACTGCACCACCAGGGAAACCCTCTCCCATGTGTTTTGTTAAGAGGAAGAAAGCTCGTTTCTAGAAGGTGGAAAGATAAAAAAGTAAACAGGCGGAGAAGACAGAGTCAAAAGTGTATGTGATATTTCCCACAACTGTGAGGTTTTTCTCTTCATTCTGTCTCTATTTTCATACAGATGCTTCAACTCAACCTCTCTCACCTGGGGCTAGGGGCAGCCTATGCTCCAGCATGGCCTCCTTCTCCCTTAGCAGGCTGTGAACCAACAGACTTCTGGCTCAAAACGATGTTTACTGCCATCATCAGCAACTTCTGGTTGCTGCAGCCCATGTCAGCTGAGTTAAGAACACAGTCAATTATTAAGTAAGAGGTTGATATTCCGCTGAGAAAAGAACAGACTGTGAATGTTGGCGTTGTAGCCCTTGAGTTTTATAACAATGTATTTGGAATTCATACGTTTTCATAGAGCCTTTCACACAGTAGGAACTCAGGAAGAATTAATCGCATTGAGATCTTGCCCTTCACACCTGGGAAAGAGGTTTATGATATAATGGCTTGAGTAAGATGCTCGTTCCCTCCCTAGATGTCAGTCCTCTGAGGGCAGAGCCCCCATGACATTCCTGGCATATAGCAGAGTGCTTGACAGAGGCTCTTTAGATATGCTTCAGATCTTCAGTAATAGATGTAATTAATGCCGTGGAGCAGGGAAAAACATAAGATGGTCCAGATAACTGATAGCTAAACAGAAACCCAATTGATGAGTTCCTTAAATGATATGCTCTCATCCAACAAGTTAGCTGACGTTCAGCCCTTGGTTCTAAGAGGAACACAGGGTTTATCTCCATGTATAGGTTTTGAAATAGAAGCGGAATGCAACAAGCATTACATCTATTATAAAAGCTCCATCTTAAAATAATATCGTGTCAGGCAAGCCTGTTTGAGCTTCATATATGCCAATTAGACAGGCTTATATAAGTCTTTGAAGGAAAGAATTTTCCCCCAAGTAGCTTCTCCCCACTCTTCAATAGAACCAACTTACTCATACTCCAAAATGATCATAAACCAAATCACAAGGGTCCTTTGACATATTTAAAAGTGATAACATCATCATTGTGATTTAATCAAGTTTATTTCAAGTTTATTGCTAAGGGATACAAGGACTGGCCATGCTTCCCAGGCAGATTCTAAAGACATCTCAGTTTTTGGCTTGCGGAAAAGAAAAGCAAAAAGCAAAGGCTGCTTGGCATGTCATCTCTTGAAAAAATAAAATTAAAATGTGCCTTAATTTGGATTCCTGTTTAAACATTCTATTGAGATGTTCTGTAAGTGAATGATGTCAGTACTTGTTTAAAAGAGGCTCAGAAGTATTTCCTTTCCGATACTTAATGCTGTGTTTTCCCTTTAAAATTAACTGCAGGTTGTGATGCCAAAATTGTTAAATATACAGTGCTTCAGAATAAAGACAGTTGTGATAATATTGCTCTGGAAGAACACAGAGGCTTCAGTCCCCACGCCTGCTTATCGGTTTGTCATGAGCCATTGACCACCTTTCACCTCTTTTTCTAACCTCGTTTTGCAAAGTGATTTGTCCACACTTATTTATTAAGGACATTACATTATTTACAGCTTGTTCATCGACAGCCTGTCTCCAAAAGTGACAGAAAAACAATATAATTTGTCATGCTTAGTAAATATCTAAGGGAGGAAAAGTAAGATATGCAAAGCTTCTTGAAATTCACAAATGAGGCGGGATAAAAATCTCTGCAGAATTTATAACTTCCGCCTTGATCTTGATGTATTACAGCCCCACTCCCACCCTCCCATCCACAGTGATGCCGTCAGTATTTTACTGTGCTGGCCTAACACACAGCTCACAGTTTTAAACTGAAAAATGTAAGAGCATAAATTTTAGATGCTTTTTGCAAAACAGCCAGGCTGAGGACAGACTGTACATTCAGAGGATAAGAGTCTGTTCTAATTCATGGCATTTCCACACATTTTTCCCCCCTTTGGAAGCTTTTGGGGCATATTTCAAACAAATATCAGAGCTTTGTGTTTATGCCATGTTATAAAAAATATCTGGGCCTGTCTGGAGGAGAATATCTGTTTTCCAAGTCATCTCGGTTATGGAGAAAAAATGGATTCTATTTTGAATCCAAATGTAAGAGTAGCCCCACAAGTAAACATTTAAAAGCTGTCTGTTTGGGATTTGCTAGGGGACTTCCAGCTATTTGTTACTCATATAGACTCCATCCACAGGTGGATGCAGTGTGATGGGGGATAGGGGAAAAGACTGGCTGCCTCTAGATATTTTTTGCTCTCCCCAGCAGCTCCTTACCCTTCCCCCAGGCCTATGGGAGTCCATGACATTTAACTATTAGAAAAGATAGACTAGGAAGAACAGCTCTGGAGTTAATTCCCTATCATAATGTCAGTGCCCCTGGGAATTGTGGCCCACTCTTTATGGCAATGGCTTAAATTAGCTGAAAAGTAGATTTCTTTTAAAGAAGATAGGAAGAGCCAGAACATGGGGTGGGGGGCAGCTGGGGAGGACAGACTCAGTGGTCAGAGACCTCTGAGTTGTGAGAGTACAGTGGGCGTGGAAGACAGAAGCAACAAATGTGTCAGCATGTCGCCACCAACCCTCCCATGCTTATGGGAGATTTTCCAATCACCTGGGCACTCCTTCTTGCTGAGTTTTGATGTGGCCTCAGTCTCCCGTCAACATTCCAGGCAGCCACTAGGGACCAGTGGGAGCTGGCAGGTGGTTGAAATTATGCACCCCTTCCAGTCATCAAAAAGGACAATTGGGGGGGGCTTCCCTGGTGGCGCAGTAGTTGAGAGTCCGCCTGCCGATGCAGGGGACATGGGTTCGTGCCCCGGTTCGGGAAGATCCCACATGCCGCAGAGCGGGTGGACCCGTGAGCCATGGCCTCTGAGCCTGCGCGTCCGGAGCCTGTGCTCCGCAACGGGAGAGGCCACGACAGTGAGAGGCCCACGTACCGCAAAAAGATAAATATAAATATAAATAAATAAATAAAAAGACAGATCACCCAATAAAAAAGAAAATGGATGAAAAACTGGAACACACACATCATGCATGTAAATATACTAATTACCACTAAACAATTTGGTGGGCTATGTTCATGTATAAAACTTTTCATAGAAGCTTTTTTTTTTTTTTTTTAAGTAATTAATTTATTTATTTTTGGCTGCCTTGGGTCTCAGTTGCTGCCCGCGAGCTTTCTCTAGTTTTGGCGAGCAGGGACTACTCTGTTGCAGTGCACGAGCTTCTCATTGCTGTGGTTTCTCTTGTTGTGGAGCACGGGTTCTAGGCATGAAGGCTTCAGTAGTGGTGTCGCGTGGACTCAATAGTTGTGGCACACAGGCTTAGTTGCTCCGCGGCATGTGGGATCTTCTCGGACCAGGGCTAGAACCCGTGTCCCCTGAATTGGCAGGCGGATTCTTAACCACTGCGCCACCAGGGAAGTCCCAGAAGCTTTTTTGATAAGTGCTAAAACAAACCAAATGCCCATCGACAATAGAATGGTTTGAAAATCACTGTGATGTGTTCACACAATGGAAATGGGAAGCAATGAGAATAAATGAACTACTGTTATATGCAACATAGATGAATCTCATAAACTTAATATTGAGCAAGAGAAACCAGAAACAATAAACAGATGTACAATTCTATTTATTTGATGTTCCAAAACAAGCAAAACGAATCTATAGTATTAGAAGTCAGGAGAGTGGTTAGGCAGATGGGAGGACCAGGTAGGTAGTGACCAGAAGTGGGGTGTGTGTGTGTGTGTGTGTGTGTGTGTGTGTGTGTGTTGTCCTAGAGGACTGAAAATGCTGTTTTTTGATCCAGGTGCTGGTTATATGGGTGTGCTTTATTTATGAAAATGTATCAAGCTCTACACTTATGATAAGTGTAGTTTTCTGTATGTATATTATACTTCAATGAAACTTTTACAAATAGAAAATTAAATTGCTAGAATTCTCTCCAAACTAGATGCTTGTCTTAGCTAGTAGATTTGCTGAATTTCAACCTTTCCTCACTTCCTACCCTTCACACCCACCTCTGTCAGCCATGGCCATGATTCAGGAAAATATCTTCTGGGTGATTAGAAGCTCAATTTAATAAAATATTTCAGTGAACATTTAGGACAGGAGTTAGACTGAGGTGACTCAAGCCCCAAAGCTCTGTGAAAATAGTATCAGGGTGATGTTCATATATAGAACATTTTTTCTTTCCTCTTCTCTAACCTAGAGCTCTCCCCAGTGTTCCCAAGAAAAAGTCTGCACCAGATATTTTGCACTAATAAAGCAATTAAGATTAGTTTTATCACTCAATTTTCTGTATCGTATATGTAGAGGAATGTCAAAATGGCATTTAGAAAGAAGGGCAACTTCTGCTTCGGGGTTTTATAATTTTAGCTACATCCCTGCAATGTTGCAAATACAAACTGTCCTGTTGGCAATATTTAGGAGAGCTCCCCTCCCAGGGGAAGTTATGTGGTGCTAAGGCAATCCGCAAGGGTCTAGTTCTGGAGGCGTCCAACAGTGACAGGGCCTTGGTGTATTTATTACAGAAGGTTTAGCGGCTGGTCCTCAACCTTGCAAGAAAAAGTCAGTGGTGGAATATTATTGTAGAAAAAAACTGACTTGCCTTCCCTCTCCTTTGCCCACCGTCTTTTCCCTCATCCGTAGCACTTAAATCATTTCTCCCTCATCATTATGATTGTAAAATGAGGAAAGAAAGATAGAACTAGTTAATGCTCAGTCTTCATTGTCAAAACAGAACTTGGAGGAGAAGGTGGAGTGGCGCCAGGAAGTGCCTTTCACCTGCACATCAACCTAGAGCTGCAGGCACATGTCTACCAGGCATGTGCCATCTCCTGGGGGTCCCCTGCATGGCTACTAACAAGAGTTATGCAGCCAACGCATGTGACACACAGTTCCATCACCAGCTGTGGGTGGCCCAGTGGAAGGCTCTGCTGAGGATCCTGCGGCCATAAGGGAGTACATGATTGTGGCCTCCGAGGCAATTAAGATGGACAACTGGAAGACCCACCAGTCTCTTCAACAACAAGAAGATGAACAGTGAAGTGTGAACCTGTTCCCTAAGGCTGGTCAGAAAGATGCAGGATGAGTTCCTGCGCACCTACCTCTTCACCTACAGCACAGCCTACGACTCGGCATGGTGACACTTTCTGATGTACAGATGACAGCTAGATAGACCTGCCCACGGTGCAGCCCCACCATCAGAAAGATGACCATGAACAAAGACCCTGTGGCCTCCATGGACAAGCTGTCACAGAGGGTGTCGCTCACCGCAGCGAGCCTCAGCCCAGTGGACCCTGTCTGTGCAGCTAGCTGAGAGGCTGGACATCATATTTGGATGGAGTGGGGTTTTGATGGCAACTAGAGCCACTACTTCTGAGACCAGAAGGAGGCCTTGGCAAAAATGAGGACCACGCATGCTGGGGAGGTGGGGGGGGCCGCAAGTTCAGACAGACTATTGCTCTCTCCACCCCTGTCCCCATGGCCCAGACCTCTCGATCTGCAAGCACAAGACAGTGTACTCTCTCTCTCCATCTCACAATCATTAAAGTTCATGTAGGATTGAAAAAAAAGATCTTTCCCCCCATGGAGTCCATTACAGATGGACCAGAGCAATGAGAAGTAGACATCAAGAGACAGGTCTTCAGTGGGTCCTGTGTTGCTACTTATAAAAGTACAGCTACCCTAAGATCCTGTCTTTAAAGTTACCAATTTGTAGTAGCTTTATTGAGTTATGATTGACATGGGTATACTTCACCTATTTCAATCATGCCATTTCATGTGTTAACATATGCAGACATCCATGAAACCATCACTGGAATCATGATAACGAACATGTCCTTCATCCCCCCAAATTTCCTCATGACCTTATAAAATCACTCCTTTAACTGCATCCTTGTACAGTGATCTGCTTTCTGTGCTCTCTGTTCTATAGATTAGTTTGTATTGCCTAGAGTTTTATATAAATGCCATCCAACAGGATGTTAGGCTACTGATGTGGGATATATCCATGGTGTTGCTTTCATCAGTAGTTTATTCCTTATATTGCTCATTGCCGTTCGATTTATAGGTATCACACACACATACACACACATATGCACATACCCACACACATGGAGCTTTGAAGTGAGTGGCAGAGACATAAAATAAAAAACCCAATCCAAAAATCAGCAGAAGACCTAAAAAGGCATTTCTCCAAAGGAGATATACAGATTGCCAACAAACACATGAAAGGATACTCAACATCACTAATCATTAGAGAAATGCAAATCAAAACTACAATGAGGTATCACCTCACACGGGTCAGAATGACCATCATCAAAAAATCTACAAACAGGGCTTCGCTGGTGGCACAGAGGTTGAGAGTCCGCCTGCCAATGCAGGGGACGCAGGTTTGTGTCCCGGTCCAGGAGGATCCCACATGCCACGGAGCAGCTGGGCCCGTGGGCTATGGCTGCTGGGCCTGCGCGTCCAGAGCCTGTGCTCTGCAGCGGGAGAGGCCACAGCAGTGAGAGGCTTGCGTACTGCAAAAAAAAAAAAAAAAAAAAAAAAAAATCTACTAACAATAAATGCTGGAGAGGGTGAGGAGAAAAGGAAACCCTCTTGCACTGTTGGTGGGAATGTAAATTGATACAGCTACTATGGGGAACAGTATGGAGGTTCCTTAGAAAACTAAAAATAGAACTACCATACGACTCATCAATCCCACTACTGGGCATATACCCTGAGAAAATCGTAGTTCAAAAAGAGACATGTACCACAATGTTCATTGCAGCACTATTTACAACAGCCAGGACATGTTAGCAACCTAAGTGTCCATCGACAGATGAATGGATAAAGAAGATGTGGCACATATACACAATGGAATATTACTCAGCCATAAAAAATGAAATTGAGTTATTTATAGTGAGATGGCTGGACCTAGAGTCTTTCATACAGAGTGAAGTAAGTCAGAAAGAGAAAAACAAATACCGTATGCTAACATATATATGTGGAATCTAAAAAAAAAAAAATGGTACTGATGAACCTAGGGGCAGGACAGAAATACAGACATAGAGAATGGACTTGAGGACATGGGGAGGGGGAAGGGTAAGCTGGGATGAAGTGAGAGAGTAGCATGGACATATATACACCACCAAATGTAAAATAGCTAGCTAGTGGGGAGCAGCTCCATAGCACAGGGAGATCACCTTGATGATTTATGACCACCTAGAGGGGTGGGATAGGGAGGGTGGGAGGGAGAGGCAAGAGGGAGAGGATATGGGGATATAAATATACATATAGCTGATTCATTTTGTTATACAGCAGAAACTAACACAACATTGTAAGGCAATTATACTACAATAAAGATGTTTTTTAAAAAATGAAAAACTGTATAAGCTTCCTTTCCTTTTTTCACCAGCCTGGGCAAAGTTTCCATAGACAATGATGAGTAGAACTCTCTAGGAAAATCGAGAGAATTAGACCAGTGGTTTCTCTCCACCCAGGGGCAAGGGCAAAGTGAGATGGGAGCAGATGGGAGGATCCTCTGATAGGTTTGAGGACCCAGAATACAGGGGACCAGTGTCCAAAGTCCGGCTAGAAACACAGAATTTTCGTGATACTAGCGTGGAACAGCAGTGACAGACAAGGGCACCCACGATAATGCAAGCACGAGGGTAGGAAAGTGCAGCAGGAAATACCCACCATGAGAAGAAGCAGGCAAAATCCCTAAATGGAATGAGAAAGTCCAGACCTGCCTTAGAAAATGCTACCTGTTTAAATTTACCCTGGGATTAAACTTAACTGGGGTTAATGGTTCCCTAACACAGAATTGAAGTTAGTGGGCTTCCCTGCTGGTGCAGAGGTTAAGAATCTGCCTGCCAATGCAGGGGACACGGGTTCGAGCCCTGGTCCAGGAAGATCCCACATGCTGCAGAGAAACTAAGCCCGTGTGCCACAACTACTGAGCCTGCACTCTAGAGCCTCCGAGCCACAACTACTGGGCTCAAGCGCCACAACCACTGAAGCCCACATGCCTAGAACCCGTGCTCCGCAACAAGAGAAGCCACCCACTGCAATGAGAAGCCCGTTCACTGCAACGAAGAGTAGTCCCCGCTCGCCGCAACTAGAGACAGCCTGTACGCAGCAATGAAGACCCAACACAGCCAAAAATAAATAAATAAATTTCTATTTTTTAAAAAAAGGTAAAATAAGAATGAAGAAATTGAAGTTAGTTACATAAAAGAACAAGTTACATCTTGTACAAGGGAGCACATAGCTTAGAAGTCATACCTGCTGTAGGATCGGGTGGGTGTTTCTAAAGGCTTACGATCTGGATGTTGATTCCTAATGATAAAGCTCATGAGATATTGGTATACAAAATCAACAAATGAAAGCGATTTTCCTTTACATTTACCAGCCTCTCCCAGGTATCATCTTTGCTTTGTAACAGCTTCCTCCCTGGTTTTCCCACCTGCACCTCACTCTCCTGCCTCTGTACAGACAGGAGGATCCTGAATTCTCTTGAGCCCTTAGATCGCATTCTTTCTCTGTTTAAAATCCTCAGATAGAAGCCCATGCTTGGCAGTGAGTTCTTGCCTTACAGGGACTGCCTGTTCCACTCTGTTGCTCACCTCAGCTCCCAGGAGCTCCCAGGTGGCCCAGGCTGAACAGACGATGTTCCCTCCGCTTGCATGTCCTCCCACAACTCCCCAAGCCCCCTGCCTCACTTCTTACAGGTTTTTTCTCCAAAGACCTCTTCTCAAAAAACCTTCCTGGCCAGTCTTAAAATTTCAACCTCGGCCCTCCCCCCAGCCCCCAAATGGATAGGTGGAAACATAACTTATTGCCTGACGCCCAGACTAGGATAATTCTCCCAGGTAGATTTGTATTTGTCTTAATCATTCTTTTTTTCTTTTAATTTTTATTTTATAATGGAGTATAGTTGATTAACAATGTTGCGTTCGTTTATGATTTTTTTATAGTTACCATTTAGTTTAGAGAATAAAAGGAAATATGTTAACCTTATAACACAAATCATTCATCAAATTAACTAACTTAATGAATTTTAACTAATTTTAACTAATTTTAAAACTAATTAACTGATAATTCCCTAATCATGCATTAATTCTAGAAAGTGGCGTGTGATCTTTTGCGGGAAGGGGCCATCCCCAGCTAAATCGCGTGATCTCTTACGGGAAGGGGCCATCTCCAGCTAAATCTCTTTGACGCTGAGTGGACAGACTGTTGCATGGAGCTCTCCCGGTGGTTTCCTTATTCAATCAAGGGTGACTAGGTCCCTGGTGCCCAACGCTTTGCTGCTGCCTCAGGACGGTGGGGTGTGCGCCTTGATGTTGTTACCACTGCCCTGGACCCAAAGAATTGACACCTCAGCCCCTGTTCTGCAGCCGTACAGTAGCAGAAGCAGGGCTGGAGTGGTACTATCCTGGGGGGAGGGGGGTGCAGTTTCTGTAGCTCCCCATAGAAGAAAGCCACACAAACAGAAAAATCTAGAAAAATGCGCAGAAAACTTGGTAACAGTGGTTACCTCTGGAGACTGGGGGAGGTAGACAAAAAAATGTCAGACCCCTCTAAAAACATTTACAAGCAACTGTTTTCATGTATTACTTTCATAAATAATATTTCATAAATAAAATATTTCATAAAGTTAAAGTTCCATTAAATATTAAATTTATAAAGCTAGCTAGTTAGCTGGAGGAAAATAGGTTTTAAAAAATGACTATCCTCTGTCTTTAACATTAAATTCTTTCCATGGACCCACATTTTCCTCTTCTAATCTAATATATCTTAATCCAATCTAATAGTAGATTATTATCTGGATAATAATTGAACTTCAGCTCCCAGTATTAGTGTGTAACATTCTTTGTTGTACTCAGTTACTGATTCTTTTAAAAATATTATTGTAGGGCTTTCCTGGTTGCGCAGTGGTTGGCAGTCCGCCTGCCGATGCAGGGGACGCGGGTTCGTGTCCCGGTCCAGGAGGATCCCACATGCCGCAGAGCAGCTGGGCCCGTGAGCCATGGCCGCTGAGCCTGCGCGTCCGGAGCCTGTGCTCCGCAACGGGAGAGGCCACAACAGGGAGAGGCCCACGTACCACAAAAAACAAACAAACAAACAAAAAACAAATATTATTTTAATGAGCACCCCCTACTGCCAGACACGGTGCTAGGTCATGTGGATAAGGAGTGAACACAACATATGCAGCCCCTGCTCACAGCACCACAAATGGAGATAGGAATTTTAGAAATGGAAAGGAAAATACATGATGCCTTCACTGAGGGCTTACAAGCAAAAGGAATAATGATGTTAAGAATTAAGGGAAGGAGTCAGACCTGAACTTGCTGGACATTGCTGCCAGATAGAGGATTCTAGGCTAATTCCAGGAGCAATGTGAAGCTACTGATGAGTTTCCAACAGCTAAGCCACTTGATCAGATTTGTGTTAGTTAAAAAACCAGCAGAGCAAGTGGATTTGAAGAGACCAACCTACACCAACCACACCTGGTTTTCCAACAGTCATAGGATTAAAATGTAATAAAACACAGTCAATACTCAACTTGAAATGATTTAATCCCCAATAATTAGGAAATAATGAACAAGGAACAACTTGCATCCATAGGGAACAAGTAACACAGTTCACCACCGGTGTAACCTGGAATCATAGTGTTACCGAACACAAGTTCGTGGGTCTGATGCACAGTGAGGCCAAACAATACTGAAACGGAGTTTGGAGCTGAGGAAGGTTTACTGCAAGGCCTTGCAAGGAGAACGGGTGGCTCACGCCGACCAAACCCTGAACTCTCTAAAGGGTTTCAGCAAAGCATTTTTAAAGGCAAGGTGAGGGAGGGGCGTAGTTGATTGTTGCAACGTTTCAGGTGTCAGAATCCTTTGTTCTTGTAGCTGTCCACCTAAGGCAGCTCACGATGTACCTATAAACCTCCCACAATGGTCCTATAAACCTCCAACAAGACAAATATTATTCTCTGTTCTGCAACTTTTTACCTCTATATGAATGGAAAACTGTTATATCTTTAAAGGTCAGAACCATGAGGATGGGTTATCCTGTGTATTTCAGGCTATAAGCAACATTCTTAACTCCAAACAATAGAATACAAAGGTTCAAGTGAAAGAAACAGAACCAATATGGAATCAGAGTTCTCCCCTATTACAATAACAGCACAACTCCACCCAAAATTTTCCCATTTTAACCAAAAGATAATTTAAAGGAAAAGATGGATCTCAGTTTTAACTAAGTCTTTGCTTTATCATTTGCAGGGATGTGGCTGATTGCTCCTCCTGGCGGCCCCAAAGCTCCCCTACTGGGATCCTCCACGTTCGCTGAGATGGATCTTCTGCAGGTTCTCACAGATGCTTCTGTACCAGTTTTTGTTAATGAATCAAATTACCATGATATTTATTAGCAGATGTTTACCCACTGCAAGTTTCTGATTCCTGGGGCCTTAACATTACATGTCTTTATTTCCAATTCAGTAAATCATGACAGTTGTCTCTTTTTTCCCCCTTTTTTAGATTGGTGAGTTTTCTGACAAAGGATCTCAGAAGACATCAACTCAGAATACCTGAATTATTCCATCTCCAGCTTCTGATCAGGGAGTGCTAACTGGTGAGATGGAAGTAATGTGCCAGACCATTACGCAGCTGGCAGGTGAAATATCGTGCTTGCTTTATAATAAACATCATACTTAAAACAAGAGGCACTTGCAGCTCTGAGGGGCAATGAGTTCTCTTCGTTTAGCTAAACCCCGGCACCCATCGCACATGCTCCTCCGTAATAAGGAAGTCTATCAAAGGTGGCCAGGTCTGGCTAAGTCAACTACAACTGGAAAGCTGCGGTGAACAAACATACTTCGGTATTTTACTGCTTATTCCCATTTTCATTTTACAAGGTTTAAAAGAGATGAAAACAGTATAAACAGGAAGGGCACCGAGTAACCACTGAAAACCCTCCTGCTTTTTTTCCAACTGGAGTTTCCAATAAAAGGGTATTTGAGTCTGATCCCAGCATCGTCTTGGCGGAGTGCCGGGCATGGTGGCCACGGTGGTGCTGGGAAGCGCTCACAGAGGTGGCAGGTAGTCAGGTGGTGGCCCAGGGGGTGCCCAAGGCAGAGGAGAGCAGCCCTGGAGCAGTACCGGCTACCTAATCCGTGCACTCGGTGCAGAATGAAAATGCGGGGCCCTCGATCAAAACGGATGCAGACTCTCAAGAGGGTGATGGCCGAGATGCACATCAAGCCCGGGGCGCTTGTAAGCACGGGGTCCTGCGGGACATCCTGGCCCCGCCTGGAACGCAAGTCCAGTCGGGGCTCTGCACGGTGTCGGAATCAAAGAGGCTGAGGACCGTCCACTGTGAGAGGAGATTTACAACGGGCTTCTTTAAACAGCCTGGTCGGCCTCTAAACCTTTATTTATTTTTTTCTTATTTTTCATTTATGGACAGGGAGGCAGAGACCAAAAATACATTAAAATATAAACAGGGTTTCCAACTAAAGTTGTTTATTTCTTGTAAAAACTAGAGAAGATTCAGCCAGATGGCTAAAATCTAACCCATCTGGGTGGGGACTGCGGAGAGAAGCAGCTGTGATCAGCGGATTTTCAGTTGATGGGAGGAAAGGGGATAAGGCTTCTCTAGAAACGGCTGGTTGCCATGGTAAAATGGTGAGAGAGAGTTCCTCCAGCTTTTCTCTTCTGATTTAGAAACATGGAATTGAGGATAGGGGCTCGGAGGGAAGTTTAAGTAAAAGAGTAGCCCTTGGAGCTCCTGTAGAGCTGTAGGAAATGATATCAGAGGAGAGGTTAGCTGAGGTGTCAGCCTCAACCCACGCCTCATAGAGAGAGCAAGCAAGAACACAGGGCTCCCAGGAACCTCCAAAATTTGGGACAGGATTGTAAGCTGTGCTGATTGAGCATGGATCCTCTATCTAGAGCTGGGCCAGACACCTTCTATACATCATTTCATTTAATTAGTATATTCTTCACAGCCCCCAGCATGGCATGTATTGAATATTATCATCCTCATTTTGCAGAGGAAGAAGTTGAGATAATTTGGCTGAAGTCATTTCGCTGTTAAGTGGCAGGCTCCAGTTTTGAATCTTGACAGGACGTGGCCTGTAAAAAACTGAGCGAATGCAATAAGATACGCCATGGTACAGAAATTGTAGACTCTGTAGCAATAATACTGGTGTAATAAATATTAAGGGTATAATAAACTAGAAGATTAAAAGTTTAATTGGAGATAATGGTTTGGCATTAGTCCCTAATGCCTTAAATATTTTTGATATTCGTTTTCTTGTATCTATTAGGAATGAGTTTTATAAGGTGATTAGTAAAGGCTCATATCTCATTTTTTCATCAGAAGAGAAACTGTCTACTGTTTTGAATGATAAAGAAACAGGTGCTGGATCTAATAGCATCTCAAACAGATGCTAAAATTGTGTCATCCTTTTAATGCACAGGAGGCAGAATAAGGGATGTGTCCAGGGAGGCTAAGTGCCATATAGTAAATGTTCAATAAATGCCTATGGAATGAATGACCACGAAATGGGGAGGGAGGAGAGGCAAGGTGCATGTTGTAAGAAGATTAAAAAATTCTTGTTTCTTCCACATTTGTTAGTATTTAACTTCAGTAATGCCAATTTGTACTTCTAAGCTAGTCGCTATATGCTTAGTAAAAGTTATAAACCTTCACACAATGATATGTAAATATCATTTTATATCATTAAATACTCTCCTCCACCAAGGATATATTTATAAGCCTACAATTGTCACGAGACTTGCACTTTATGGTAGAAAGAAATTCAGTAACCCTGAACACTCACTGCAACTTCATTTCCATGAAGAATTTCCATTCACATTGATTAAGAATTCTATGTGGTAACAAAAGATTTTCCATCTTGCTATGCTCTGGGTTATTCTCCTATCCCAAAAGTGAGCCAAGGAAGGTCACTATCCATTATCCTCCATTATGGCCCAACAAGGGGCCTTAGAACCACCATGCAGCAAGACAAAATGGGTCTTTTCAATGCCCCTCTCCCCTCCCTGCCCTTTGTACCTTCAAGCTTGCCCCAGAGGCCCATCACAATGGCTGATCAGCATCCCTAGCTTAGTGACTGGTCCATGGCACATGCCCAGTAAATGTTAAATACCTTCCTTTAGAGCCATGGTCTGTACACTGGCTCTTCTCACCACCACCTCCCTGTCCAAAACTAGAGTTTTGTGTCCTACTCCCTTGGGGTTGTATTCTCAGGCACCTGTCATAGTTGCTAAAATGTTAATCGTTGACAAAAGCATAATGTGTTGCCTGCTCAGAGGTATTTGCACGTTGTAGGGGGTCTTAAAACAGACAAGACTTACCTCATGCATAACCCAGGCACTGTTCCATAAGTGATATTCGATGTATTATTTGAATTAAACTAACCAAAGGAATAAATCTCTAATAGTAGAAATTTAGGCACCAATATAAGCCAGTAGGGGAGACATTCTTGGACAAAGAGGTTTTCCAAGTATAACTTAAATCTCACATAGAGCTAACTTTAATTCTGACTCTCCAGATTTATCAGAAAATCTCTGCCCTACATCTGGATGGAATTCCTTCTAGCAACATTTAACTTAAATCTTTTCCTACACGGCTCCATGGCGAATGAGCAAAGTGCATTGCTTTCCTCCACACAAAAGCTTTTCATATATTTGAGGATTATAGTACTGGGGCAGGGGGGGTTAGGGAGAGATTGATTTATTATCCAAGTGAAATGTTTATCTACTGGACTTTCTTCTATGAAGTGTATGAAGCAATCCAAATATATAGAGCTAATATTGTTTCAAATTAACTTGTACCACATATATAATTACTCATGCCTTTCCACTAATTAGCTCATAGTAATTATAAAAAAAAAAGCTTCCAGTCTTCATTATAAAATATGTCTCAAGAAAACATGGGCACTTGTGTTCAGTTTTTTTTTAATTGATTCAAATGTAACGAAAATCACACTGTGCTTGGGTTTTCAGTTCTAAAGTGTCTCCGTTATGTGACCTTGGTCACTGAATTTAAACTCCTTTTGTTTTAGTTTCTTTTGTTGGCAAGATGGGAATTTAATTATTTAACGTTCTATAGCACCTGCTTTGGGCCAGACACTGGTCAGAGTGCTTTGCAAATGTGAACTCATTTAATCCTCATGGCAACCTCAAGGACCAACACTACTAGCAGACTTGTTTTGCAGACTAGGAAACTGGGGAAGAGAAAGGTTACTAACATGCCCAAAGTCATACAACTGGCAAGTCATAGTCAGAACTGGAACCCCGGCACTCTGGCTCTAAAGTCTGAGGTTTTAACCATTGCACGTCAGCCTGCCTCCATAAGCTGGAATCTTGGGTCCTGAAATAGCAAAGGGTTTTGGGGTGACCTGGTCCACATCCCTAGCCAAGACTTAAACTGCATGGGGAATGTATCTGCTTGACATGCAGAGACCCTGAAAGACACATGAGGGAGGAGGAGGGTCTCCAGGTTGATGAGCATTTGGTTTCCCCTGGAAGTTGTCTATGAGACAAGAATGCCGTATGGGAGGTGATCACAGGAAACCATGGTGATCGGGGCAGTGGTTTAGCAAGAGAGCGGGAGAGTAACACAGGGAAGGGATGGAAATCAGGAAAACATACATTTATGAGCAGATCACCACCCAGGCAAAGGGGGCTCGAAGCCACCACAGACCTCTGGGACAAGGGTAGACATGGTTGAGGACAGTCTCACCCAAGAGTGGGGAAGCTGGGATGTTTAGTCAGCTTCAATTCCTCATCATTTGAGGATACTCCTGGGGGCATTAGCTCCCTGGCACTTTTTTTTTTTTTTTTTTTTTTGCGGTACGTGGGCCTCTCACTGCTGTGGCCTCTCCCGCTGCAGAGCACAGGCTCTGGACGTGCAGGCTCAGCGGCTATGGCTCACGGGCCCAGCTGCTCCGCGGCATGTGGGATCTTCCCGGACCGGGGTACGAACCCATGTCCCTTGCATCGGCAGGCGGACTCTCAACCACTGCGCCACCAGGGAAGCCCAGCTCCCTGGCACTTTGAGCCCACACCTGCCCACAGGTCCTGCACATGCTTCTACAGGCAGAGAAAGCTTTCAAGCAGAGACACAGGTGCTGAAGCAGGAGGGCCAGCATACACCAGGGCACTGACCGCATGCATGACAAAGTGCAAGGTGTGGATACCCACTTATGAACATCTCATCTACTTAGGAACAGTGAGGCCATCTTCTGTGTGCACAGAAGATGCCGGCTCTCCAGTATGGAGACATTCTCTCTTCCTGGCCTTTCCCTGCTGTCAGTTATGAGCATCACTCAAATCCAAGAGCGTGCCAAGTACCAAATAAGAGTTTCAAGGACTCATTAATTAATTTAACAAGTTTCTATTGAGCATATCTCTGAACCAGGAACTCTTTCAGGCACTGGGGATACAACAGTAAAAATATGTGTATATAAGCAAAGGTTCTTGCCCACATGCAGCTTACCTTTTGTTAGGGGGAGACAAGAAACATATAAATGATAAGTGAATTGTATTATATGCTGGAAGTTCAGTGCTATGGGAAGGAAACAGCAGAATAAGGGGATTGGAAAGAACTCTGAGGTTGATGCAATTTTAAATATGATGATCAGGGAAGGCCTGTTGGAGGAGTTGACATTTGCGTAAAGATTGGAAGGAGGTGAGTGTGAGTCCTGCGGGTGTCTGGGGTGTGGTGGCGGTGGTGGGGGAGTGAGAAGAGCACTCTAGCAGGAGGGGAACGGCTGGTGCATGAAGATGAGTGGAGGGTCAATCAGGAAGAAGGGTGGTTATGTGGCTGGATGGAAATGCAGTAAGTCCCCTACATATGAAAGAGTTCCATTCTGAGAGCATGTTCATAAATCCAGTTTGTTCGTTAAGTCCTAAAAGTTAGCCTAGGTACCCATCTAACACAATCGGCTATAGAGTGCTGTGCTATAATATGTTTATAATACTTTTCACACAAATAATGCATAAAAACAAGTTTTTATGCAATTTCACTCATGAATGACAATATTGATGGAACGCATGTTCGCATCTTTGAAAGTTCTCAACTTGAAGGTCCGTAGGTAGGGGACTTACTGTGATCACGTGGGGGATGGTAGGCAATGAGATCAGAGAGGCAAACCTGGGTCAGGTCCTCAGGCTTTTGGGGGTGGTATAAGGACAGGGAGAAAACAGGAGACAGTGTGAGGGAACAGTAGGTGGGATTTGAAGGAGATCAGCAGTCTGCTTGGTCGAGAGCAAGCTCTGAGGGGGAAAGAGCAATGGGTTAGTTTGGAGGCTGCTGTAGTCAGTAATCCCAGTGAGCTGAATGGGGAAGCTGGCCCAGGTGGTAGCAGTGGGGATGGTGAACAGAATCTGGCCACATTTTGATTACAGACAGAATTTACAGAAAGTCTACATAGGGCATATGAGAAAATCATAGAGTGTCACAAAGCATAAAGCCTTGGGACCAGGACTCTCGTCCCAGACTCTTATGTCATGGTTGGGGAATCTGAACTCAGAAATTCAGAGAGCTGTTACCTGCCCAGAGACACACAGCTGAGCTGGGAGGAGATGCCAGGACTCCTAGTTTCAGTGTCCCCTGCTTCCCTTCCAGTGATGGAGGCCAGTCAGTCCCCCCGGGAGAGGCCACGAATAAGTGATGTGGAAGACGTGTGCACCCCTGTCAGGCCGCGTTCCTGCCACCACTGCCCCTTAGCACTTAAGAACAGTGACATTCTTGGTGGAGGTACCAGTCCCAGCTAACAGTCCTGTTCTCATGGGAGGTTTGCACAACAGACTTCCCTTTTAATTCATGGATACCTAGGTTAATAAATAGTAACCTCTTGGTAAAATCTTGTGGTCGTCTCACGATGCTAACGGTTGCATGTGCTGACGGGAACTTGCTCATCGCAATGAGTAACGTGCTCCGTTCCCCTCTCTTTTGTTATCGCTTTGATGTTTCTCACAAACGCACCCCCTACTCCTCTAATAACATCTACAGGGCCATTTGGCTGTCAGCAGCAAGGCTCCCTTGGTGATCTCAAAACCCTGAAGAAACAAAACCCTGGTTCCCCACTCTTCTCACGGTCAGTTTGATGTCAGTAGGGATCTTTGCCAATAACACCCCTGTTTTATATATGTATTATACAGAAACCTCAGAACAAATACCTAAAGACTGATTTTCTACTCATATGGGACTGAATTAAGGACATTGGCTCTGGAATGAAACCAGAGTAATTTGGAGGAAAAGCCATTTTCTCTCCCCCATGCCCTGGTACAGAGATGCACTCCCTCCTCCCTCTTATTAGACAAATTTAATTAATGGGAGCACCAACAAATCAAATGTATCTTATATTTGTGTACAGAGTGCAATGTGCACAATTGTTTTACATAATATCTAGGTGACTGGTTGTTTTTTCCTTAATCTAGTAATAGAATTATGTTTGCATTCTCTGAGCATATATCCATCAGCTAGCAGGGAAGCCTCCAGCAGCCTGCTGAGAGACAGGAAGAAGTCTGTCTTGTCACAAAGCCAGCTTTGTTCCTTCCACAAAGCTGCTCACTCAGCTTTCACGGTGACTTTAATATGGGCCCCATTTATGCCAAGTATTATTTTGAATATCACATTTTATTCCAAAGACTAAGTTCAAACTCTCTCTCTCTCTCTCCCAACACTGAAAACAGAAAAACAAACTTGAGCCTAACAGGTTTTTCCAACTATTCTTCCCTATTCTTTCCTTTAGCTCTGAAACCCTTGTCATCACATTCTTTTCTGGAAGCTAAGAAGTAACCAGTGTCTGTCTCAAGTTATGGGACACTGAATCCAATGTGCCTGAAATCTGAAGTCACATTTGCTTCTTAAAACACAAATAATAGGGCTTCCCTGGTGGCGCAGTGGTTGAGAGTCCGCCTGCCGATGCAGGGGACACGGATTCGTGTCACAGTCTGGGAAGATCCCACATGCCGCAGAGCGGCTGGGCCCGTGAGCCATGGCCGCTGAGCCTGCGCGTCTGGAGCCTGTGCTCTGCAATGGGAGAGGCCACAGCAGTGAGAGGCCTGCATACTGCAAAAAAAAAACAAAAACAGAAAAAACACAAATAATAAGCTCCCATCCTTATCTTCCACCCTTCATTCAAGACCTAGGCAAGACATGGAAACAACATACATGTCCATTGACAGATGAATGGATAAAGAAGATGTGGTACATATATACAATGGAATATTACTCAGCCATAAAGAGAGTAAAATAATGCCATTTGCAGCAACATGGGTGGACCTAGAGATTATCATACTAAGTGAAGTAAGTCAGAAAGAAAAGACAAATACCATATGATATCACTTATGTATGGAATCTAAAATATGGCACAAATGAACTTATCTATGAAACAGACTCACAGACATAGAGAACAGACTTGTGGTTGACAAGGGGGAGGTGGGTGGAGGAGGGATGGATTGGAGTTTGGGATTAGCAGATACAAACTATTATATATATAGAATGGATAAACAACAACGTCCTACTGTATAGCACAGGGAACTATATTAAATATCCTGTAATAAACCATAATGGAAAAGGATATATATATATATATATATATATATATATATATATATATATATGTATGTATCTGAGTCATATATATAGTTGCTGTCATATATAGTTGCTGTACATCAGAAACTAACTAACACAACATTGTAAATCAACTACACTTCAATTTAAAGAAAAGAAATTACCTCTGTTGATAAGAGATGCTCTTGGGACAAAGTAATGTTACCTCTGCTTGATTAACTCTTGATTAGGAGAAAGAAAACCAGAGAGATTCAGAGAGGAGGTGCTAGAAAATGGAAGGCAGGCCCAGTCTGCACACAAATAGTGATTCTGACAAGAGGAGTTTATGAATATGTGGAGGCAGAATCTGGATTTGAAAGTGACATGTTTACTGGGAGATGAGCTGTTCATGCCTGCTTAAATACTTCTGTGTGGTTATTAATAATCCCCTAACATAACAAACTCACAAGGCATATGTTTCAGTTACAGTGAAGCCAAGTTACTGCATCATTAGGCCAGATAACATGCGAAGGTTTATCCTGAGCCCCACGGCACTGTCAGGAAGCAGCCAACTTCGATCTGGGTGGGCAACGGTGCTGCTTCAGTTCCCGACGCCTGTACCCAGGAATCTGGCATGGAGGGAAGGAAATAAATCAGATCACAGCCCAGGTGGTGCAGTCATTCTGCTGGGCAGCAGGATGGGCCTCGGAAGAGAGCATGTTCCATAATTCTGCCGAGTGCCAGCAGAGATGGGCTATGTTGCACTAAATGCTTCCAGTAAGACAAATGTGTGATTCAAGAGCAGGGGAAGAGAGGATTTCAAGATGTTCGTTGTGTATCTGTTGCATTTGGAGCTAGTTACTTTACCTGCCTTTGCACTGGCTTCACATGTTGCCCACTCACCTCCCCATCAGTGATCCTGCTTTTGGCTTAGCTTCTCTTTCTTCAGAAAATCAGTTTAAAAGTGAGGATGTTATCTGGAAAAGAGTGGCATATTCAACCATCACCACTTTAAGCAAACGTGGCATGCTAAAACATCATTTCTCTTGGGTGGAAGGATCTGGGCACTAATAAAGACCCTCTACTCTAGGTCTCTGCTACACAAAATGTGATCCATCAACCAGCATCATTACAGTATCCTTGGAGCTTATTGGAAATTCAAGACCTCAGGTCCACCCCAGACCTGCTCAGTCAGAATCTGCATTTTAACAGGATCCTCAGGGAATTCATGGGTATAGTGAAAACTAAGAAGTGGTATCTTAGGTCCCCTGGGATCGTTGGGCTCTAGAAAGCTGCCTTTGGAATCATGATGTTGGAAGTTACAGAAAACAAAATTTTCCTACTTGATCCTTTGGCCCTGGGAGACAGAATCTGCTTATCTGTATCATTCCATTAAATGGCTGTATCTCTCAGGAATCTTTTGAATGCCAAAGACAGGAAAAAAAGGAAAAGAATGAAAGAATAAATGAAAAAGAAAAAGAGTACGAATAAGAGAAAAGTTAAATTGGTTAAAGCAGAAGTAGGACTGTATTAGATCATATGATAAAATGTCCATGGGCGTATGTCTTCAGGCCTGGCTGAATCAGAATTTGTCATTGGGAATTTGTCTCTTCCATTCTCTTGGAAATTTCTCTGACATAAATATCATATGAAAGCAGACTTTTTCAAGAGCTAGTAGGAAATGTGGCCATTAGCAAGTCCAGGCTTGTATCCTGGCAGTTTTGCTATAGTAGTTTTGCTATATATAGTTTTGCTATAGTAGCAAAGGAACAAACTTCTCTTCCAATTATTTAATCGAAAAACAAAAAACCACCAAAATCCAAGATTCACTTTAGTAAACCCAACTGGGCCATGGATCCATGGCTGGAGCAATCACTCTGAATCTGATTGGCCAGGTCAGGTCATATTCATGCCCCTTGGCCAGTGGGGTAAGGTCAGTTCTCGTGAACTTTGAGTTAGGAAGATGTGATTTCCAAAGGAAAATCTAAATTCTCTTACTTGAAGGAGAGGGAATGGTTGCCAGACTGACAACAACAGCAGATACCCAGTACTTTGGTGTCTTACAAATTAATATTTCTATCGTCATTTGCTGAGGTCCCACTTTGTGTGACAGCTTGCTAGGAACTATGGGTTACATCAGGATGAATAGTGCCAGTCCTCAAAAGAGATGGATAGGAGGCCCCTAATTATTGTGCAGGTAATTATTGTGCAAAGCCAAGTGGAAACACAAGCCCTGTGCTATGGATTCTAGAGAAAGGAGTGATTCATTCTGCATTACATACATGGAAGGGCTTTGCGGGCTTCAAAAATGGCTGGGCTTCCAATACATGGAGCCCAAAGGGAAGCAAACACTAAGATTTGGAGACATGTGACCAATTCTTAGAGTTTAGGAAGTGAATCAATGGGGAATTGGAGCCATATAGCAAAGGGCATCTTTGAATGTGAACTTGCTAAACAGTTTAGACTTTATTTATTAGAGAGGAACCTGATAAAGGTCTAAAGAGGAGAATGACACCCAAGAGAGTGTTTTGAGAAGAACATAAGTTTGGAAACCATTGTGAAAGGATTAAAATAGTGGATGAGGGATGAATTTAAATGTGTTTAATGACCCCTAATCAAGATTCCCTACCCTACATGCTCACAACTAAACTTCAACTGGCTATCAGTGGCCCCAAACAGTAATACATTTGTTAATAGTTAAAGGAAATTCTCTATTGGGGAAGAACTGGGTGAGTTAGTTAAAAGTCAAACCTCAATGCCTGCTAGTTGGCTGAATAAATTTTGTAGTAAATTTGAAACACAATCCTGCTCTAAACAACCAGACATCCAGCTGGTTTGGATCATATTATATTTTAGTAGAGGGCTGCCCTATACTACTCCTCGTGGAATATAATACAATAGCTTTTTCTGATCTTAATTTAGAAAGACTAAAAACTACAGAGGGAGGAAAGGAGGATAGAAGAGAAGAAAAGAAGGAGGAAGGAAGGAAAGAAGGAAAGAAAGGAGGAAGGAAGAAGGAAGGGAGGAAGGGAGGAAGGAGAGCAAGTAGGTAGGTAAGAATGGAAGAAAAAAATCCAAGGGTTACAGAGACCAAGGTGAGCAGGGAAATTGTTTAACTAGTCTAGTAGGGTTCTCAGTATTTTCCATGAATCAATTTCCCATCAGAGCCGACTTTAGACAGTGCTTAAACTTGTGAAGTCAGACGTCACTCTTAAGTTCAAGCCTTCTCTGCGTTTGACCTTCACACTCGGTTCTGACAGCGGTCTGCAGTGCATTTAGAACTTTTTCTGAAGGTGATGCTGGGAAAAGGCTGTTTCATAACAGAACATGAGTACGTGCTCTGGTTCCCGAGGGGATGCCTGGGCCTCTGTTGAGGAGGGTCTCCCTAGAGTGTGTTGACACTCCCTGGAGCTTTCATGGGCACTGTGCTCTGGCCTCCCCAGGGACCCACTGGCCACTCCCAGGGGTGAGAGCCCTTGGTCTCCCAGTGAGCAGCATTCCTGGCACTGCTGGTATCTCCAAGTAATCAGTTGCCAGGAGGCTAGAGATCATGCACAGCCCAGAAATACTGCAGAGCCAAGGGGAGCCCTAGAGTAACAGGGTCATCTATTCTGGAGGGCATTCCAGGCGGACTGTCACATCCTCCCCAGCGATGGACAGCCACATCCTCAGAGCGATCTCTTTCTTCTCATAAGCTTATCCCCAGTACCTTCTGGAATCAATACTGCCCTCTGACACTACTCCATGAATATTGGTGCGCATGTGTGTGTGTCTGTTGTGCTCATGTGTGTGTGTTTTGGTCAGATATCTTGATTTCAGTTTTGAATTTTTGGTCTTGATCTTTCGTTTTATTTGAAGAGGACTGGGTCTGAGGTGAGCACAGCCCCACATGACCAGCAAAGGAAAACTACCACTTGGCCCCCAAAATCTGACTTTCTATAAAGTTACTAAAATTTCTGCAATAATCTTAAATTCCAAAATATTTCCCAGTATATGTTCCAATATATATTTCTTGCTGTACATTTCAGTTGTGTTTATTCATAAATTTTTTTCACTACTATTTTTGGTGGGCTTATATTATCATTCATCTTCACACCACAGGCTAATCATGTGTGTGTGTGGTTTGTGTAGTTGTGGATTGTGTGTGTGTTAAATGCATGTGCATATGGTGAATGTGTATATTCATGAATATATATGTATGCTGTGTTCTGGGGAGAGTAAAATGGGTGTGATTACGGTGTGTGTATATTTGAGGTTGTGTGTGTGTATGTAGTGTGTATGTGGTTGTGTCTGGTGGTACACGTGTGCATTGAAGTATGTGTATTTGTGCATGGGATATGTGTGGCTTATACCTGGAGGACTATGTATGTATATGGAATGTGGATGGATATACATAATGGGTGTGGGGTGTGGCATACATGGAATTCGCATGTGTTAGTGTGTATCTATGTATGTTGTGTTTGGGAGAGTGTAGGGTGTGTATGTGAAAATTGTGTGTATACGCACTTGTGGGTACACACTGAATTTCTAGACCATTTTCTGATCTAATAAAGAGATAGTTTAGGAATGTAAGAGGACACTGCTCTATTCCCTTTTTAAAAATCTGTGTTTGAAGTAGACATTGAATATTTGTTTTCATACACAAAGCAGTTATTCTAGTTTCTAGCCAAAGGCAGCCATCTTGGACTTTTGGGAAAATGCCCAAAATAATACTTCCTAAGAGCAATTTAAAATTGGAATGGACATGCCATTTTTAGGTGTCCAAAGGGATGACAGAAGATAGTTGATGGTATGTTATTTGAGAGAGAAAAAAACTATTAAAATGTTTCTGACTGTAGCAACAATAAAATACTAATGAACCAGAGGAACAGATGGAAACTGAAAAGCATGTGCAGTGTCAGAACCCAAAATACAGCGATTTGTTAAATTACAGGGTTTGTTCCCCCACGAGAGGAGCTGCAGTTTGCTGATAACTTGACGACACTCGGGATTCTTACTGTAACACAACAACGCCATTTTCCGCCTGAAACCCGCAGAAACTAATTAATTACATAGATTTTGTTACCAGGTTAGAACCAAGCATTGCTGTCCAATTTCCAAAGACTGAACTTTCTAAATTATCAGAAGAACAGCATTTTCCTAATTGTCCGCTGACTATTATAGATAGTTACAAAGACTGCTATTAATTGCCATTAAGGAAAATGCCTCGCGATAAATTCTATTTGCTTTTTTTGACCATTTGGAAAGACTTTTCTTACAGCTTTGAAAATTCTTGAGTCACCCAGACTTCTTTAGTGGACTGAAATTTGTCGTATTGAGTTGTACCTCGAGATGTAATGTGAGAACCAGGAGGGTGAGTGGATCCTGAGAAGGGTTTTACAATAGTGCTGGCTGGGTGTAGGAGGCTAGGTAGGTGATGGGGAAAAAATATTGTTCTCCCTGCTCTAAACAAAAGACCCCACGCTACTTCTTTTTTTTTTTTTTTTTTCCGTACGCGGGCTTCTCACTGTTGTGGCCTCTCCCATTGCGGAGCACAGGCTCCGGACGCGCAGGCTCAGTGGCCACGGCTCACGGGCCCAGCCGCTCCGCGGCACGTGGGATCTTCCCGGACTGGGGCCCGAACCCGTGTCCCCTGCATCAGCAGGCGGACCCTCAACCACTGTGTCACCAGGGAAGCCTGCCCACGCTACTTCTTAATAAAGAAGTGAGATTTTAGAAGCTTCCTGAGCACAGACAAATGGGAAATAATGTTCTGTCCTTTTTTTGTTTGTTTGTAAGAAAAACAATTTCGTTGTATTACTTTTTCCCTAGAATTGGAAACCAAAATGCATGCTGGAGGCCCAATGGGAATTATAAAGGAACAGACACTTGCCTTGAGTCTCCGGTGGCTCTTGGGGCTTTTCCTCTCCCTTGTCACTTCCCCCAGCACTTGCTACATTCCTGCTGCCAGGGAAACAAGCCCTCTCATGGCTAGCGGGAATGTGAATGGGTAGAGCCACACTGGAGAGCAGCTTGCCAGAATCTACTAAAATTGTGACCATACACACTCTGTGCCCAGTAAGTGTACTTCTCAATAGCTTGCCTAGAGAAACACTCATCCACAAACACCAGGAGGATGGTACTAGGTTGGCCAATGCAGCATTGTTCGTAATAATGGAGAATTGGAAGGGAACTTCGTGTTTACCAATAGTGGAAGGGCTCGGTAATAGGCAGTGTACTTAGGTTATTGGATTATTGGCAACACTTTATATAAGATGGGTTTATATTAGTTGACACCACAAGATTTCTAACATATTGCACTGAGTTAAATAAAAGCAAGCAGCGGAACAACAAAAAATGAGCAGGTCCTCATTACTCATGAATACCATATATGCAAATTCACCTATTCACTAAAATGTATTTGTAATTCTAAAATCAATACTAATGGAAAATTCACAGACATGCACAGAGTGGTGAAAAATTTAAGCTGCCTGACGTGCACATTTCCAACTTAGGTTGAGCAAGGTAACTCTGCTTTCTTCTCTCTGTTCTCATCCTGTAAACAAATGTCTTGTCTACAGTCTATTTAGTGTCGTGGGTTTTTTTCACATTTTTGTGCTTTTTGTTGATCATTTTGTTGTTAAAATGCCCTCCAACATAGCGCTGAAGCGCTGTCAAGTGTTCCTAAGTGCAAGATGGCTGTGATGAGCCCTGCAGGGAGAATACACGCTTTAGATAAGCTTCATTCAGGTATGAACCATGGTGCTGTTGGCTGTGAGTTCAGTGTCAATCAATCAACAGCCTGGTCCATCCAGAAAAAAGGAGAGGAAATTCACCAATCTGTACATGAGGCCACTCCAGAAGGTTTTAAAGCTAACATTTATGGTGTTATGGAAAAAGATGGAAAAGTAACTATATAGATTTGTGGATTCATGTGCTGATGACCGATAAAAAATGTCGAGTGGACAGCATTGCTGTGAGGCTGAGAGCCAAAGGAATTAATGGTCCTGTCACCCAGGGTCAGGAAAATGTCAAACCCTTCTCAGCTAGTGCTGGAGGCTTGTGCATTTCAAAAAGCAAGCCACATGAAAAGTGTTACATTTGCAGAGGCTGTGAAAGAATTTTTTTTTTTTTTTTTTTTGCTAGGTGTTATACAGGGAAAGGAGTAAGTGGCAGAGTAGGTTTTCAATGATGATGAGACTGGCTTGTTTTACAAGGATACTGGCAAACGAACCTGTATAACACGAATGGCCATCTGGTTGACTGTAATGTTGTGGCCAGAGGCATGAAGGAATGTCCCCCCAGCTTTCCTCTAGGAGCAAAGAGTTCAATATCTGCTAATTCAGTGTCCATGGCACCGTACAAAATACAACTACTGCAAATAATGAGAATATACTGTGAATCTTTGTCTGTGTGTGTATGTGTGGAAATACCTAGTAGCAACTGAAAATGATTCCCTAATCAGTGAGGTTCCATTTAATTTCCCCCAGTTTCTCCAATCACAAATTTAATATTTCCAGGTCAGTCAATACTTCCATTGCACATGTTAACCATGTGATATTTTTATAAGTTTTTTGTTTGTTCAGTTTTAAATCCATTAATTCTTTAACATTATTATTATTATTATCATTTGCGGTACACGGGCCTCTCACTGTTGTGGCCTCTCCCGTTGCAGAGCACAGGCTCCGGACGCGCAGGCTCAGTGGCCATGGCTTACGGGCCTAGCCACTCCGCGGCATGTGGGATCTTCCCAGACCGGGGCACGAACCCGTGTCCCCTGCATCGGCAGGCGGACTCTCAACCACTGCACCACGAGGGAAGCTCATCCTTTAACATTTTGAAATGAGTTTTGAACACCGGCTGACATGGGAATTGTGGCTGGTACTCTTTTTTCTAATTGCTTTAGCTATTTTTTGAGGTTTTGGAGGGTTTGTTTTTAGACGTTGGCTTTTTGATAAAAATGGAAGGTAGTTTGGCACTGACTGTATCCCTCTATGAATTATCGTAATTGGGGGATATACACTCAAGTCTCAACGGATGGCTAAGAATTCATTATTTCCTAAATGAGAAATTGGATTTTTCTTCCTTCAGCAAAAATCTCATAGGGCTCCTTGTCAAAGGGACCATTTACAAGCTTTGGGGGCACTGCAGTGTGTGTGTGTAATTAAGGCAAAATCTGAAAAATAAGAAGGTCTCTTCTTATCTACACAGATCCTACTATACTCTTCTAAGAATCTAAGATTTATTTTTTAAAATCACCTTGGAATATAAATTGAAAACTGAAGAGTAATAAGAAAATAAAAATTTCTACTTCACCTCCGCACAGATTCCCCATCTCCAAGAAACTCTGACTGTGGTTTAGAGGACTGGGCAGAAATCTAATTGTTCTACTTGATTGCAAGTCACGGGATATGCAAGGAGAAGAGGCATCTGCCTAGGCAAATGTATTATTAAAATCTTTTAAATATGCTTGCACAGAGTGATGGCAATTTTAAGATAATTGAATTCTGCATCCATATGACTTCCTCCGTGTTCCTCTCTGTGGCTCTCTGGCCCATCAACCTTGCTGTGCTTGTCCTGGACTCTGTTCCCACCTCTGCAGATACATGCACAAGGGCCTTGAACCAGACACTGTGTTTACAGCATGGATGTGGTAGATGGATTTATCTTTCATTCTATCTTCACCATGACAATTTTCAGATGAGGTCAATGTGACTCAGAAGTTCAGTAACTTGGCCTAGATCGTACACTGAGAAGTGGGAGAAGTGAGGATATGTGACTCCAGTATAATGCTTCACTCACAGAGTGCCTGGGAGAAAAGAAGTGTGTGTGTGTGTGTGTGTGTGTGTGTGTGTGTGTGTGTGTGTGTGCGTGTTCTCCTTCCTACCTCCACTCCTTCTCCCAAATCCAGCGACCAGCCCTCCATTTCCCGTACCCATCCCTGACCCCAAGCACCACTGCCTGATGCAATGAGGCCAACCTCAAATCAGCAGTCCTGACTCTGTCTTTCTCGTCCATCAAAATGCCCTTCCTTGGGGGTCCCAGCCTCTGGAGCCTATGACCTGCCACCAAAGGGACAATGCGTTCTCCCAATGTAACAATAGGGGGCTTGTGTGATTAATGACTGGACTTACCCTCAGAGGATGAGGCCTTACTGCAGAGGGGCAGCTGGGGTGGGAATTTCGGTCATTGAGAAGGCATAGGAGAATCGGGGTTCCTCTGGGGATTTGTGGTGTGAGTGGTTTGCCCTAAGGAACCAAGACTGCTGGCCCACAATGAAGACCAGCATGCCCTCAGTGTACTTGGGGACACATCCGAGGCCCCTGCCACGACGTTTGGGATTCAGTGTGCCCCCTCCCCTTTTAGTATCAATACAGTCACAGCCCTGCCTGTAGATTCTGCAGACAGACATGCTAACCAGACACTACAGGCCAGTTGTCTCCTTAGAGAATTTCCCTCCTTCCTGGAAAGAAATGCAGAGTTGGACGATGGGAGCTATTTCCAGAAGAGGGTGCATGTTTTCAGGTTAAGAGCAAGGAGTTTGAGTCAGACTACTGTGTGCTCCAAACTAGGCTCTGTCCTGAACTACCGATGGGACAATGGGCTTGTGTGTCAAACTCTCTGACCATCAAGCCCCATGTGTATGTGAGAATAACTCTCACCACTTCACAGGCTGCCGTGAGGGTTAAGTGTTATGATACCTGCAGAGGTTTCTTGCACACCATGCATGATCAGTCGAAGTCATTTTTCTTTTCTTGCTGTCAAAGCAAGTCCCCACTATCACTCTAGTACAGAAAAAAATATTTTGAGATCAGGGTTCTCTCTCTCTCAATCTATCTTTCTGGCTTACATACTTTTCAAAAGTATTGTATGAGACAACTGTACAAACCTTCCTCGGCAGAGTCAGCTGGTAACAGCAATGTGTTTTATCAAGGACAGAGAACGCCCCCATTCCCCACCTTGTCCACACATTGGTCTTAACCATTGCTCATTTTTGTGCTGTATCTACCCATTCGCGATCTGCCAGACTCCACTGCAAAATCTGCCTTTGTTCCTGCCCCAAGAGATAATTTTCTCTTTCCTTGCTCCCTACGGACTCTCCTTTTCTTTCCCGATGTCAATTGAAAACTTACCTTTTCCTCCCCAATCAATTCGTCTTAAATTCCATCTCCCACTGCTATGATTTTCCTTCAGCATCTGAGTTGTTTAACTTACTGCATGCCACGGGGGATACAGATGCGCAGCAGATGCCAGGCTAAGTGGAAGGAGCACTGTGTCAAATAGAAAATGTATTCAGGTTGTCATGGGGATGGAGTGTTATTTTCCTGAAGACCTCTGACCCTGAAACTTGGTTGAAAGTTAAGATTATTTTTAGCATCTTACTGAAGCATAACACCTGAGAAGGAGAAAAAAAAATGGACACATGAGGATTGCATGGCTGGATGAATTTCACAAACTGAACACACCTGGGTAACCAGTACCCAGATCAAGTAAGAGAACATTGCCAGAACTCCACTTACCTGCCCATCGTCACCCTCACAAGGGTTACCACTATCCTGACTTCTAGCAGCATAAATTAGTTTTTGAATTTTGTATGGATGAAACCACACATTGCTGTACTCTGTTCTGTCTGCCTTCATTCCTTAAATATTGTTTATGAGATTTTTTCATATCTGCTTTATGTCATAGTAATTCATGTTTTCTCATTGCTGGGTAGTGTTCCATTGTATAAATATGACACGATTCTTTATCTATTCTATTGTCAATGAGCATTTGGGGAAGTCTCCAAAGTAAGGCTCTTATGAGAAGTTATGCTATGAAGATTATGGTTCATGTCTTTTGGTGCACATATGTGTTCCTTTAGGTACACATCTAGCAGTGGAATTGCTGGGTCCTAGGTATCCATACCTGCAACTGCAGCAGACTACCAGCAAAGTGGTTGGATCATTTTATGCTCTCATCATAACGGTATAAGGATTCCAGTTACTGTACATACTCACTAACACTTGGTATCATCTGTGATGTTTTCTGTTTTCCTTTTGCTTGTTTTTTTGGCATTCTGGTGGATGTGTAGTTGTACCTCACTATGGTTTTAATTTGCTTTTTCTAAATGACAAATGAAGTCGAGCACCTTTTCACATATTTATTGGCCACTTGGGTATTCTCTTTTGTGAAATGTCTATTCAAATCTCTTATATATTTTAAAAATGTTGTTACTGTCTTTTTCTTATTGATTCAAATATTTAAGGTTTTACATGAGACTAAAGTTAGAGAGTTGGTCACACTTTTATGAGCTTTTCTAGCACTCATCTTGACTTTACAATAACTATAGATGTCTCCAGTCATCTCTAATGGTGTCTCTAATTGTCAGAAATATCTCTAAGCAATATAATTTTATTCAAAAAAGGCACCCTATAGCACTCTGAGAAACAATGTATGGAGAATCAGAAACCTGGTTTGGTTATTCCACTGGATAGCTCTGTGACCATAGGCAAATCTTTGTATCCTCATCTGAAAAATAAAAATTTTGGATCTGAGATCTGCCAGTTCTAAGAATCTAATAAAATACCAATAAGGTTTATAGTTTGCAGGGGTGAAGAACAGAGAAAAAGGAGCCTAGAAACTTACACAATTTCCACAAAATTCCTAAGTTCTGCTTTAAAATTAAAAGGACATCAAACATTCTAACCTTAATTTCGTCATTTCTTCCATGCTCTTGCATGTTTTAAATTTTCCTGAATTGTGAGTTTTCCATGTTAAAGGAAGAGAAATTTTATATCAACAGGCTCTCTTTCTCCTTCTCCTCTTTTCTTTTATGGAAAATAGCACCTAGATCAGAATTGACTAAAAACAACAAAAAAGACAAAAAACCAAAATTTCTTGGTTTTTTTGAGTGTGTGTGTGTGTGTGTGTGTGTGTGTGAAATGGAGCTAAGAGAAAACACTTGTTATGTCCTGTGACCCAACCGTACGTCTTCTCTCAAGACCAGGCTGTTGAATCTGCCGTCCTTTCTCTGCAATTTTACTTGCATTAACAGACCCTCCTAAGCATCTAAGGTAAAGCAGGTACCACAAGCCTGAAACCTACATCTCATTCCTTCCCTTTCTCACTGGCAGCTTAGCTCCAGCTACCAGATGATAAGCTCTGTTTTGGCCTCATTCTAACTTCCAGCATATAGAAACTAATATAAAAAATGCTTTCACAACCTCCGAGAAAAGAAAGATTTCACACAATAAGATGCAAAACCCCCTAAGCATAGAAGAAATTATTAATAAATTAGATGTTAAAATTAAGAATTTAGGTTCATCCAAAGACACGATTAAGAGAATGAAAATGCAAGGCACAGTGTGGGAAAAGATATCTGATACATGTATAACAAATGAAGTTCTTGTATCCAGATTATACTAAGAAGAAAACTTATAAATCAATGTCTTTTGACAGTTACCCAATGAAAAATGGGCAATAGCTTTGAACAAACACTGACAAAAAGAGGATAAATTCATAAACAGATACAACTTCATTAGTAATCAGAAAAGTGCTTATTAACATTTCAAAGAGATACGGCATGCACACCAGACTAGTGAGTATTTAAACATATCACAGTATTGAATGTTGATGAAGGTATAGAACAATATAAAAATCTCATACCTAGCTAGTGGAAGTGTAAATCAGAACATCCAGTAAAAAACAAACAAATAAAACAGCTTGGGAGTATCTACTATGGTTAAAGATCAAAGATACATAAAATCTGTGACTCAGAAATTGTACTCAAAAAAACAACCTACAGAAATGCATACATATGTGCACCAAAACCTGTGTACTTGTTAATAGGTGCATTATTCTCTGAAACAAAATGTTAGACACAACTTAAATGTCTGTGAATAGTACAAGATAAACTATTCAATATTATGTATTCATACAGAGAGTACTATACAGTAATGAAAATGAATGGCTAAAGTTATATGGAAGAAGATGGATGAATCTTTAAAATATGAGGCTGGCTAAAGAAACCAAATGTGAAAGAATACATGTTATTTGATTCCACTGACATAAAATCCAAAAACATGCAAAACTGGACTATTTTATTTACGGATTATTAAAATGTAAAGAAAAGCATAGAAGTGACAGCCTAAACACTAGAGTAGTGGCGACCTCTAGCGGGAGGAAGAGGTATGCAATGCAGTTTCTGGATCTCTGGCAATGTTCTCATTCTTGACCTGGTGGTAACCTTCACAATGAATTCTCACGCTGTGTAACAGTGTTTTAGGGACTTTTCTATATATATTTTATTCCACAATATAAAAATTAAAATAACGTGTGTCGTGTTTGGCACTTAGTAACTGCTCAATAAATATCAATTATTATTATCATAAACACATGATAATGCTAACTTTATTTTTATCCTCCTTTGTTCTTTACAAAGTGTTTTTCACAAAAATCACCTCATTTTAACCCAGGCATTGTTATTATTGCTATTTCACACATGAGAAAACTAAAGTTTAATCTTCACACACACACATACACACACGCTCAACCATGTTAGAACACAGCTGGAACCACAACTCTGGTCTTCTGGTTTCAAATCCCAACCCTGTTTTCTAGACTTCTATCTGCCATGTTGATTAATGCAAGGAAAATGAGCAGAAAGCTTGACAATCTAAAATTCCACCCATAGCGAGTACTGCTTGACTGTGTGACCTGAGTCAAACTCCCTGATGTTTGTATGCCTTGGTTTTCCCATCTGTTAAAGGGACATGAAGACTTCCTATTCTGCAAAGAACTTCATGAGGATGAAGACAGATGACGGAAATGCACTCATGTTGAAATGTGTGTGAAAATGCTACACAAATGTAATGGGTGCTATTTTGATGTACTTTGACCTATGCTTTGAGCCTGAGCTGAATTAACTGTCAATGCTAAATCAACATTGATGTGAGTACCTCTCTCTCCTCCCCTCAAGGCTTCCACCCATCCACCCACCAAAATAAATAAATAATAGAGAGATTAATCTAATTGGAAAGCTTGCACATTGGAGCCAATTATAACCAAGCTGCCTATGCCCAACCCAGCCAAATGTAACCGGAAGCAGCAGAAAGCATACATCTTTCCTTTACTGAAAGTTGATACAAAACATTTTCTCAATGCACCATCCTGAGAGAGGTTAAATAAAGTACACAGTCTGGGAAATTAAGCTTATTCTCAGCCTGCTTTCATAGAAAACAATCTCTAGGACTTTCTCATTTGCTGACAGAGGGGAATCAGTTGGGAAGATTACGTCTGTTATCAAGGAAAGCAATGAACTTTCCATTTAGACTGGACTTTTATAATCTGATGAGAGAAAAGGTGCATTTATCTAGTCTTTTAACGTGGAAAAGGAAACCCTACAATTTGTCCATTATACCTGCCGAGAATCTAAAGTGAGGTAAAGACAAAAGCAGATTACTTTTGATAGCATTAATAAGAGTTTATTGCAAGGCCTGCAAGCCAGATCTCCCTTTGTGGGTTTCTGGATGGCTCTGGGAGCTGGGCTATTCTTAGAGTAATGAGAAAGAGCCTTATCTCACACCATAGGAAATTCAAAGATTCCTACGGCTTCAAAAATCTTATTGATGCACTTTAGTAGACCTAAAAGCCAGAGTGGTTACTCATCACAAATACCTGTCCAATTATGGGAGGTAAAGGAGAAATTTTAAGAAACACAGACATGCAGTTTCCAAGATGGCATATCAACACCATTGAAAAGGACCCTCATCTAACTGTTTCCATGACTAAATCATGTTCTAAGGCAGTACTAGCAGTATAAGTATTAGTGAGTTAGAGTTATTCATTACAGGTATCAGACACTGACTCTGACTTAAGTAATGGGGAATATATTTGAAAAATATTGGCAGCTCAAAGAATGAGTGAGTGGTTGGGTTTTGAAGGATGTAGGAGCCCAGCACAGGAAGCAGGAAGCAAGAGGCACACCAATAGTTTCCTGTCTGGAAAACCCTAGCCAAGATACCACCTTTATCATGTACGATCTGCCATCACTGTGTTCTCGGGTCACTGCCTCAAGATTTACTCCCAGAAGAGACCACCTGGTTGCTTAAGTTTGAATCATAGGTAATCTCTCTCCCTCCTAAATAAACTTACATAGGAGACAAAAGAATACGGCCCTACTCAGCTTAAAAAATAGACACTGTGTACTTGAACTTCCTCTCCCACCAAGACTATAAATGGGCTCTTAGGGAAAGAAATGGATGCTGTATGGGTCCGTTTTTTAATTCAGTTATGCCAAGTAACAAGCATTCCAAACTCCAGTGGCTTACAGCGACCATCATTTATGTTTCATGCTCATGGGTCTGTGAGTAGACTAGGATGGCTTTGCTTCAGGTGACAGATTGACTGGGGCTGCCTCCAAACCACAGAGCATATCCAGATCTGCTCCACACCTTTCCATGTCCTCCTTGGACCAATGGCTACTCCAAGCATGTTATTTCCTCAAGGAAAATCACAACAGCACAGGAGGGTAAATTGCTGCTTGCTTAATCTCTGCTCACATTCCTTTGGTCAAAGCCCATCACATGCTCAAACCCAAATTCAGTAAGGCAGGCAAGTCTACTCCATCCCAAGAGAGAGCAGGAGGAAAGTGAATAATATTGGTAACAATAATGCAATCTCACACGGATGCTAAGCAAGCATCCTCTACACATACACCTTAGTCACCTCACTGTTAACTCCCCGAAGTCTCCATTTTGTGTCTGATCCAAATCCTTAGATAAAAATTCATGAAAAAGATCTCAGTCACTGTTGCTGGAGGATATGCACTAATTGTCCCTACATGTGTCCTACAGATCTCAGTCCCACTTTCTTGGCTAATTATAAATGTGCTTTATTTTCACTTTTAGATAATGAATGCCTTTAGGGCAAAGCATGTATTTTTGTGAGGATTCTTGCAGATGCTTGGCTTGTAGTTGTTTCCCTTGAATTGCTGGTGAATGAAAGAGTGGGTCTTATGGGATTTTTGCCAGTCACTGCTCTCATAGGGCTCCCCAGCCTGAGAAGAAGGTGGGCGTCTATGGCCTAGGGCAAAACCAGTGATTTGGGTCAAACTTTGTTTAGACGTAACACCTAGTTTTCATGAAGCCCAGCATGAAGGAAAGACAAGTCATTTACCTCCTCAAATCTCATGTCTGGCCCCTTATCCCCCCAACTCCTGACTCCATCTACTGCCAGTCAAGGTCGAAGGCACTCCATAAATGAAAGGAATGTCTACACCATGTTTAAGAAGTTCCTTCAAGTTTTGTCTTCTTTGTACTTCTGTTTCAACATCATTGTTGTTGTCACTATACGGCTTTTTCCTTCTCGAAGGCACGTAGTATGCTCTCAATTAATGTTTGTCATAAATAATATTCTGTGCCAGGTACTAATTTTAACACGAATTACCATATTTAGTCCTCACAACTTCTACATTAGGCAAGAACCATTACCATTTGTCACCACTTTGCTTGGCAGCTCAGCCTGGACTTTGCTTGTTCTGCACTATTTGCCTTGTTGGAGAGGTATAAAAGTGTGAGTGTTGAAAGTGCAAATTCAGGAATCAGACAGCTTGGGTTCAAATCCTACTCTCAACCTGTACTATCTGTGTGACCTTGAACAAGATACTTAACTTCTGAGTGCCTTAGTTTCCTTTTCTACATGGATGTTGTAATATTACTTAACTTTAAGCAGTGTTGTCAGTATTGGGTGAGCAAAAGCACCCAGAACAATGCCTGAAACATTACAAGCATTTGACAAATGTTTGGAAAGGCCCTTGACCCTCCATCCATCTGCTTGGCTCGTTACCTCATGGCCCAGTCTCCCCACATCGAGGACTGACTCCCACGGCTGAGACTGAGACATAATTCTGGTCCATGGAGACTGGAACGGGTCTGTACAGATGGGTCTGTACCATCTCATCAAGAAGGTCCATACTCACTCCCACCTTGATAAAAAGAACAAAATCCCTTAGGCTCTTCTGTACATTTTTCTCTCTCACACTGGAGCATTTTTGTTCATTCTCCTTCATCAACACCTGTCTAGAGGATAGCTAGTTTTTGATTATGGATTTTGGTGGCTTAAGCCAATTTGTTTATTTTTTTATTATGAATTTGACAGCTTAGAATTGTTGTTCTTAATTTTGGACATTTATATCTCATTTTCTGTATGAGAAAATCTAGGAATTATAGTATTAACGTCATAGTAAGTAATATTAAAATAAATGGCAAGCTCTGAATTCAGGAATTAAAACACCTAATAATTGGATTGGAGAAATGTAAAAATGCTGGATTCAGTGAACCAGCACCAGTCTAATTTAAATGTCTAATTAAAAGTTATTTGAAGGCACCGCATACACAAACTGCATTGCAGTCTTCTAGGGCTGGGAAGGAAGCTTGGTAACCAGAAGAAAAATCAGAATTGCATGAGGAAATGGGAATGGACTGTAATCTTTAAGAAGAGTGCTCCATTTTAATCAAGGCATGTCCAACTCTACATCCCATTACCACTTCGTTAAAACACGCTGTCCTTAGTGCTGAAACTGCTGTTTGTTGTTTAACAGCAAAGCAACCACGCTTCAAGCCAGGAAAGGAGGTAGCAATACCCAGCTGCAGGCAGGAGCTTTCGTTAGCTGAAGCACTATCTATCCAAAGTTGTCTGAGAGTTACAGAGGAAGAAAAAGAAGAAGGTTTGTGATTAGGCGAGTTTAGATGAGAACTGATTTGACAAGAACAAGCCTGCCAGTCTGCAAGCTGATTCACAAAGTGGTCTATTCATAGCAGAAGGCTATTTAGCACATTGTCAAATATGGCATTCTAAAAATGCAGCATGATCACTTGTACAAATAACTAATGAACAATGACATGTTTAGATTGCCTGGGTGGCAAAAGTGTCTGGGTGTGTGTGCAGTTAGGCAAAAAAAAGCTCCATCACCATATGGGGGGATAAAAAGGAAGGAAAAAAACCTGAAAATGTCCGAAGTAAAATTCTAAAATTGGATTTGTTTTCAGAGGTTACCAATTCTGGCACTGTCAATTTGTCATTGTCACCTTTGTCTCTCAGTTTTCTCATCTGTAATATATCATAGGGTAGTAGTTGCACCTAATTTGCCACCTTCTGAGAATTAAATTAAGATTAAAGAGTAAGCTCTCAATAGGTTGTTATTATTATTAATATTATTATTGACAGATTTTTTTCTCACCTAAGGAAGTGTGAGGTATAATCATTTGTATAGGTATCACTAAACTGAAACTAAATGCTAAGCTGACACCATTTACCGTGTTAGTTATATGGTCCTTCTGTTTCTGAAGGAGATATTTCCTTTCTCTAAAGACTTTTCCTGTGTTTAAGAGGTCAAAAAATAGGCTGCATTCTTTCAAACGCCTCTTACTTTTTCCTTTCCCCCCATTTTCTTAATGTCATCAGTTCATTCATTCATTCATGCATTTTTAAAAGCTCTTTTAATGTATCAAGCTCCTTTAATGAACCAGGCATTGTGATAGACTAGGTTGCCTAGAGATGTCAATAAAGAACTTTAAAGATTTTCTGTCATGAATGAAAAGGACTACCATAAATACAACAATCTCCAGTATATCACACACTAATAAGCACACACACATGTTAAATAGTTTTTGTTATTATCTCCATGTTACATATGAGGAAACTGAGGCTGAGAGGAGGGAATATCTGCCTCAGGCACTCTGCCTTCAGGACTCAGGGAAGGTACTGTGATGTCCAATCTGTACTCACACCTCATTCAAGGGGTTGCTGATCTTCTCTTCCCTTTCTCAGGACTCTACAAAGGAAACAGTTCAGGGAAATGGGGTGACTTTGGGACTAATAGTTCCCAGTAAATGATAAAGTCCCAGCTCCTCTCCCTTCCCTATGAGACACTGTCAACAAAAAGAAAAATCACTGTAGTCAAAATGGGGTGTACACAGCAGATGAATTATCCCTTATCTTTAGTTCCGCTTCTCTTCCTAATGAATAAATGAGTAAATCAATAGATCCTTAGGTCTTAGGTGCCCCTTTTTACTCTAAGCAAGTGTTGTTTTTGTTTTTTGGGTTTTTTTTTTTATTTTTAAACTAAGCAACCTAAACAACCAGAGGCCATTTTCACAGTTTACTATCTAACAAAACACAGCAGTGGTAATTAAAACAATCTGGGGGTAGAGAAAGAAGGAAGGAAAATCTGTCACTGCTGAGACTATCAAGTAGAGAATACAGGGTGCTGGGAAATGAAGCAGAAACACTGACAATTTGTTAGATCTAACCGCAGGCTGACACACAATAAAAAGATGAGGCAGAGATTGTTGCTGGGAAATGTCAGCTTTACATGAGCTGCCTGTGGAAAAACTCTGAAAAGGCACCCATAATTTTCGTCTTCTGCCAAAGCCAGGAAGGAACTGAATTCCCTTTGCACAAATGGGAATTAGTACTCTGTAGTCATTGGCATAAATTAGTTTTGGAAAGAAATGACCATGTCCCTATGTCAGCTTAAAATCAAGGGTTAAAGAAAAAGTCAACCCATATCTTGACTTTAAAGTATTGCAAGTTTTACTAGATTTTAAGAATACTGCAAGTCTTTCAGGGTCATAGTCTCCTTTTCCCTGTTCTAAGGTATTTCACCAAGCCCCCATCACATTGACTGAATCCTTTTAGCCCTCTGACTGGGATGAAATTGCTCAGTAGCTTCCCACCCCCAACTTGAACCCCATCGGGTAAAACCAGCAAGAACTACCCTGCAAGACCCCCTACTGCTCTTGATCTATTGCAGGAAAGATTTTCCCAGTCAGATATAAACCATGAAATCCAATCAATAATTTTTTGTCTTCTGTATCTCACATAGTTGTAGTCTTTGGGAACAATATCATTAAAGGTTTGAGAATTTTTACATGATAGGAGAAATAATCATTGAATTTGGAGCAGTTCTGCTAACCTCATTTCTCTTGTCATGCTGGTTGGCTAAAGGACATAGATTGGACAAATAACAACAATAGCAACAAAAATAATGATAGCTACCACTGTGAGAAAAGCTCCGCTCTTTATTGTAAATGTTGTCATTATTTTACTTCAAAGCAATCCTGTGAAGTGGAGACATTTATTATCCCCACTTCACAAACCAGGAAATTCCCACATTGGTTTAAAATGGTGGGTGGCATTCAATGCTCAAAAAAACTAAAATTAAAACTTTGAATCATTTGATTTACCATAACAAGAATATAAGAATAATATGGAATGTGGGCTACTTGCATAGCCAGAGAGAGTTTTCCAGTATTTAGAAATTCGATGGGTTTAAGTCAGATAAAAGTAGAACAGTTAATTACCTTTGTCTAGTTCCATTTTGAATTGTCTTTGAAGAACAACAATTCTAGTCACAAGAAAACCTTCTCAACAGCATCATTAGATGCAGAAGTTGGAGAACAGAAAATATTAAGGAATGGGGCTAGAAGAATATGCCTCCAAGAGGTAAAAGTGGTAACCTTAGAGGAGTGGGAGGTGGAATTACATATGTTTCTTTGCCCACGCATTTTCTAAATTTTTGTTTAAATAAAAGACTAAAAAAAATGCAAGTGGCTATAAACTTTTCCAAAGAGTTGTGTCTATTCCTGAATGAGCAGTCTATGCTTTTAAATTCAAGAGTCTAGAGTAAGTGCCTACCAAGATGCACTTCTTAGATCTCTGCTTTCTCTCCTTAACTGTTCCTGCTGGCAATTTAGAAATGACCTGTTGTTATTATTGGTATTACCCGACCTCCAGCCAACCAGTCCAGAGTCAAGATGGAGTGATATCTTGAGAGAACGCAAGGCAGTTCTGGGCAGAACAACCCTGGATGTTCATTTCAGAGAGAGAGGCCCCAGCCTGAGAGAGTGAGAACAATCCAAGGAGGAAGAAATAAGTCATGACAAAGAGAGAAAGCAAGTCAAGACAAAGAGAGATAAGGTTCAAAGTAGGGCAGAGGCAAGGAGGCACAAAGCTGTGGAACAAAAGTAATTCAGAAGCAAATCTTGCAATTATAAGAGTCTAGTCACTAAGTCTGGTGTATACCCAGTTGGCCTTAGGTCTACTTGAACATATCATGGTCTACTTGAACATATCATAATCCTTGACCAGAGAGGCCAAAGGCTCTAACATCTTTACCATCACCCTCATTTCCCAAAGGGTATCATTTTGACCTCTTCATTGATTGCTATTTCAGTAAGCCATGTTCTGTACTGGAAGTCACTGAAGACATTTTGTGCTCAGAGAGAGAGTGACAAGGACAGTATTTGTAAGTAGAAACAGTGCTGGTAATAATAATAATAGTTTCAAAAGCAGTAAAAGTAGTAATAGTAGTTGTAATAGTCATTTAATGAGAGCTTACTTTGTGCTTTCACTGTGTTGCATTTGCTTATCCTAGAATAACTCATTAAATCCTCACAACTCTGCTTCACCCATTTTGCAGAAGAGGAAAGTGAGTCACAGAGTTAAGTTACTGGTCTAAAGATCTACAATTAGCAAAGGCTGGAGCGAGATTAGAATCAAAGTCAGTCTGAATATGGGGTCTCTAAAACATAAGTGAGGACTTTCATTTGCAGGAAGAAGAATTAGACATACTGTGGCTCATTTCTTCTGCTAGATACAACTAAAATCCCTAGATATTAAAATAATTTTAAAAAATAAAAGGACTCTGAAATGCAGAGAGAATAAGGCAGATAAACAAGGGAACAGTTCCCTGGATATTCTTTTTGCCTCATATATTCCAAACTTGGAGCTGAAGAAGGTGGCAAAATAGAAATCTCAATGGGCACAGACCAATAAAGTCCCCCAATAAAAGCCTGCTCTTCTAGCCAAAGGACCAGGAAAAGAGAAGCCTAGCAAGACAGTAACCACATTTCTGCAGCCACATAACCCAGAAAAAAAAAAAAAAAACAACCCTGTAAACCCACCAATGGCAGTAAGTACATTAAATGTAAATAGTCCAACTACATTAATTATAAGACATAGACTGGCAGAGTGGATTAAAAGTATCATCCAGCTATAGGCTGCTGCGTACAAAAAAAAAAAAGTCAAATACAGCACTATAGACAGGTTGAAAGTAAAAGGATGGAAAAACATATATCATGCAAATATTAATTAAAAGAGGACACAAATTACCAGTATCAGGAATGACACAGGAGATATGAATACAACCCAATTCTTTGAAAAACATAAACTACAACAAAATACTAAATATTAAATAGGTAGTTGGAGTAGTCCTATAAATATTAAGTTCTTTGACTATATCATTTTAAAATTTCCAAAAAGAGAAATCTATAGGCTCAGATGGTTTCACTGGAGAAATCTACCAAATGATTAAAGAAGAATTAATATCAAATTTATATAATCTCTTCTAGAAAAACTTATAAGTGAGTTCAGCAAGGTCACAGAATAAAAGATAAATATACAAAAATAATTATATTTCTATATGCTACTGTAAGGTATGTATACACTGAAATTATATATGCAATACCATTTTCAAGTGCTCAAAAATGAAATATTTAGATATAAATCTAACAAAACATATATAGGACTCATTTGCTGAAAACTGCAAAACACTGATGAAATAAAGAAGAGATTAAAAAGTGGAGATACCGGGCTTCCCTGGTGGCGCAGTTGTTGAGAGTCCACCTGCTGATGCAAGGGACACAGGTTCGTGCCCTGGTCTGGAAAGATCCCATATGCTGCGGAGCGTCTGGGCCTGTGAGCCATGGCCGCTGGGCCTGCGCGTCCGGAGCCTGTGCTCCGCAATGGGAGAGGCCACAACAGTGAGAGGCCCACGTACCGGGAACAAAAAAAAAAAGTGGAGATACCTACCATGTTCATGTATTGGAAGACTCATCATGGTAAAAATGTTAGTTCTCCTCAAACTGATATACAGCTTTAACACAATTACTGTCAAAATATAAACAATAACTTTTGTAGCTATAAAGATAATTCTAATATTCACACGGAAAGACAAAAGTGGAAGTAGCTAAAAAAAAATCCTGAAACATAATAATATAGTGTTAGGAATCTGTTTTCCTGATTACAAGACTTATTATACATCCACAGTAGTCGAGCCTGTGTAGTACTGACAGAGGGATAGACACATAAACCAATGAATGAAAACAGAGAACCCAGAAATAAAACCACACAAATATGTCCAAGTGATTTTTGACAAAGGTACAAAAACAATTCAATGGTTAAAAAGCAGCCTTTTCAACAAATGGTAGTGGAATAAATGGCATTCATAAACCAAAAAAAACACAAATAAAAAACTCGACATAAGTCTCACACTTGGTACAAAATAATTAACTCAAAATGTGTCAAGGAGGACTTCCCTGGTAGTCCAGTGGTAAAGAATCTGGTTTACAATGCAGGGGATGTGGGTTCAATCCCTGCTCAGGGAACTAAGATCCTGCATGCTGCAGGGCAACTAAGCCTGCATGCCACAACTACTAAGATCACACGCCTCAACGAGAGAGCTCAGGTGCTGCAAACTACAGAGCCCACGCGCTCTGGAGCCCACACACCACAGCTACGGAGCCCACATGCCCTGGAGCCCACAAGCCACAACTAGAGAAGATAAAACCTGCACACCACAACTAGAGAGAAGCCAATGCACTGCAAAGAAAAATTCCATAGGCCTCAGCGAAGATCCCGCGTGCTGCAACTAAGACCCAAAGAAACCAAAAATAAATAAAATAAATAAATAATAAATAAATCTTTAAAAAAAATGTGTCACAGACTTAAATATATAACATAAAGCTATAAAACTTTTAAAACAATAATAAAAAGATAAAATCTTCCAAGTTTAGGGATAGGCAAAGAGTTAAAATTGACAACAAAAGCATAATCAGTAAAAGAAAAAATTGATAAATTATACCACATCAAAATTAAAATTTTTCACTCTGTAAAGGACTGTTAAGAAGATAAAAAGACAAGCTATAGACTGACAAAATATTTGCAGGTCACATATCTGACAAAGGACTTTAGCTAGAATATATAAAGAGCTCATAAAAATCAACACAAAAAATCCAATTAGAAAATGGAAAAAAGACATATCTCTGAAGAAGATAAGTAGATGACAAATAAGCACATGTAAAAATGCTCAATATCATTAGCCTTTAGGGAAATGCAAATTAAATCCACAATGAGATACCACCACCCACTTAGCAGAATAGCTTAAAAAAAGTGACAATACATGCTGGTAAGAATGTTGATATATTGGATCACTCATACACTGCTGGTGGGAATAGAAAATGATACAGCCACACTCAGCAATAACTGTCCATTTCTTTAAAAAGTAAACATGCAACTACCACACAACTCAGAAATTGGTCTCCTGGGCATTTATCACACAGAGATGAAAACATGTTCACACAAACACCTGTACCTGAATATTTATAGCAGTTTTATTCACACTAGCCAAAAAGTGAAGACAATTCAGGTATCCTTCAGTGGGTGAATGGTTAAACAAACTGTGGTACATCTATACAATAATTACAGCTTACTAATAAAGGGGAACAAACTATTGATACACTCAACAATCTAAATCAATGCCCAGAGAATTATGCTGATTGAAAAAAAACTGATCCCAAAAGCTTACATACTGTATGATTCCATTTATATGACCTCCTTGAAATGACAAAATTATAGAAATGGAGCACATGATAATGATTGTCAGGTCTTAAGGAATGGTTGGAGACTGGAGGGAAGTAGATGGGTCTATAAAAGGTAAAATGAGGCATCCTTTGGTGTTGGAAGTATTCTGTATCTTGACTGTATCAAAATCAACATCTTGGTTGTGATATTTTACTATAGTTTTTCAAGACATTGCCATTAAGGAAAACTGAGTAAAGGGTATATTATTACACCCTTTATAATACCCTGTGTATTATTTCTGTGTATTATTATTATAGGCACAAGTACACATGCATCTTATCTCAAAATTAAAAGTTTAATTTAAAAACACTCAACATAGACTTGTTAGTCAGAGTCCTGCAGCTGGTCTTCAAAATGTACATGCTCAGTTCTACCATAAGCTGTCAGGGGAAGCTGCTCCTCTGCAAGTTCGATTGGCACGTGAAGCAGATCTTCTGCCCATCTGTACAGACACCATCCTCCAGGCTGCCCATACTCTGGTCTTCCTTCCAGACCCAGAAATTCCAAAAATCTCTGACTCACAACTTCATTTTGATCTTTCACTGACCCTAAATATACATACAAATTCTAAGTCATGTATACGTACTTATAAATGCAAAGTCATCACAATTCCTATTTTCCACTCAAATAAAGTTTTAAATCATAATTATGGCACTGCCAAACATTGAGTAGCTACAGCAGCACATATGCCATAACAGATGGCTCACAAGTCATAGTTTTTGTTCCCAAAGTTCTGCCTAGTAAACCTAGCAGTAAGCATGTTGCACATAAGTATTGTGTGGAACGGGGAGGAAAAGACAGCAAGTTTGCTTGCGTAATGGAATCTCAGAAAATGGAGAAATTCCAAAAAGTTCCAACTGAGAGTTAGTTTTATAGCATCCATTATATGGATCAAGGAACTTTAGGGGGCTTCCTTGGTGGCACAGTGGTTGAGAGTCCGCCTGCCGATGCAGGGGACACGGGTTCGTGCCCCGGTCCGGGAAGATCCCACATGCCGCAGAACAGCTGGGCCCGTGAGCCATGGCCGCTGAGCCTGCGCGTCCGGAGCCTGTGCTCTGCAACGGGAGAGGCCACAACAGTGAGAGGCCCGCGTATCAGAAAAAAAAAAAAAGAAAAGAAACTTTAGGTTTTGTTTTATTGTGTTTGTTTGTTGTTCTTGTTCTTATTGTTTATGTGAAGGGAGTGAAAATGTCTCAAACACTATTAAGAATAGAATAAAAGTTTTGGGCCCTGTATCCCATCCAAATACACACATACAATTTTGTGAACTGATCAAAAAAGTAATTAATGCTGGAACCATTTTCTCTGACCTGACTGTTTTAGAGAATGCTCAAACATTTAATATATGATATTGTCCAGATGGCAAATGTGAAATGCATCTCTGAACTCCTTGACCCTGTGATTACCAGATTTAATGTCAGGATATTTAGAGACACTTGTTAACTGTAAACATCTCCACTTTACTGTACTGTTTTATTCCCATATTCAAACTGCTAATCTTCCTTACCTATTTAGGTTCATTTAATATGTAGCAGACTTAGTAAATGTCTTTTCCATGAATCACATGTAAGTCAGCTACTGCCATTGCCACAATAATGATATATAACAACTATCTCAAAACTGTATGGCTTATAATGACTAGCGTTTATTCTCATGTTCAGATGTCTACAGATTCACATCTGGGCTGACCTTGGCTGGGCTCAGCCAGGCAGTTCTGCTTTAGGTCGCACATCATCTGGGCTTGGCTTGGCTTAGTTTTGGGTCTGATCCAAGTGTTTCTTGCATCCTTGGACCAAAAGACTTTCAGGAATGGGTCTAATGGCAAATGACTGAAGAGTAAAAGGTAAGCCCAACCACCCAAGTCCAGTTAAAGCCCCTACTTGCATCACATCTGCTAACATTCCATTGGCCAATGCAAGTCACATGACTTATTCCAGCATCAATGATGTGGCCACAAATGCCCACATTGCTGGGGGTGGGGTGGCATACTACATATTTTCTGAGCACTAATCCAATATTTCATACACCACAAACTTCTTACTGATATTTCCTTAAGGCAACAAAAATGTTCTAGAGATATTTTATCATATTCAAATGCCTAAACCGACCAGTCAAAAATATTGTTACAACTGAGACCAATTTTTCTGACCTATGGCTTAGAGAATGATTTCTCAGCCTTGGCACTATTGATATTTTAGACTGGATAATTCTTTTGGGAAGTGGGCTGTTTTGTGCATTGCAGGGTAATTAGCCACAATCCTGGCCTCTACTCACTAGATGCCAATAGCACCTCCAAGTCATAAAAATCAAAAACGTCTCCAAACATTACCAAATGTTCCCTTGGGGTCAAAATTGCCAGCATTTAGAACCACTATTTTAGAGAAATAGTCAAACATTCAAAGCATGGTAAACACTATAATATGGCCAAATAGAAAACGTCAGTATTATAATATTTTCTATATAAACATAAATAAATTTGCACTCAAATAAACTTGCTTGCATCCTTTTATACAGTAGACATTAGCTAATTACCCTCTAATTCTTAGAACTACTCTGCCAGGTGGGTATCATAATTTCATGCAAAGTGATGTTGAAATTGTTCTGCAGTTAAGTGAATTGTTCAAAGGCTCAAAGACACAAATTGATATTTTTTAGTTAGCTGGATCTTTTTTATAAGCATTCCACTGCATTGTGCTTTGAAAATAGCAGCTGAAAATCTCATTGCCTTGTGTTTTATTTTGTTTCATTTTTTGTTTTTGGATACACCCTTGAAACCATCAAAACAATCTATGCCATATACATGTCCATCACCTCCAAGTTTCCTACTGCCCTTTTTATTTATTATTATTTTTCTTTCTAGCGATCTCCTGTACAGTATAGTGTCCATAGTAAACAACACTGTACTGTATACTTAAAATTTTGCTAAGAAGGCATATCTTATGTTAAAAGAGAGATTGGAACCAAGATTCTCCAACTTAAAATCAACTTTGAGTAGTTATAGCATCTATAAGTATTCCTGATTATTGTAATCATTCCCACTCTGCTTTTTAGGCGTTCATTTTACATATAAATTTGTGAAAACCAGACAAGATAGAAAATAGGCCAACATTTATGTAATATTTTAATTGAGGAGCCTTTATTATTCACATCATAAACACTAAAAATAAATTATTTAGAAAGTCTTCAACCACTAAGAAAAGTAGTAGGATTATATGTACATTTTTAAAAGTATTTTTTCTTTCTTTCTTTCTTCTTTCTTTCTTTCTTTCTTTCCTTTCTTTCTTTCTTTCTCTCTTTCTTTTTTAAATTTAAAATTTTTTTATTGAAGTATAGTTGGTTTACAATATTGTGTTAGTTTCAGGTGTACAGCAAAGTGACTCAGTTAAACATACAAATATATCTATTTTTTCAGATTATTTTCCATTATAGCTTATTACACAATATTAAGTATAGCTCCCTGTGCTATACAGTAGGTCCTTGTTGGTTATCTATTTCATATAAAAAGTACTTTTGATCTTGTAAACTACATCCTTAACCACCACCATCATCAAAAGCATGATTTTCAAGTGAAAATAGTGCCACTTTACCTTTTTCAGTTAATTTACAGAAACCATCTCAAATCAAAACTCCCACCTGAATGATTCTTATTGTTTGGAATATGGCCCTTGGAGAGCTGCAGTGCTTTGCTTGATTTCTCTACTGAGTCCTACTGAATCATCCATCCCAGAAGAGCCTTGGTCAGACAACTTCTTACTGCTTCCACCACCACGGTCTTGGGTCAGGATACAGTCTTCTGTCTCCTAGACAATGACAGTAGACCTAATGGATCTCCTTCTCCACCTTTGCTCCCTACAGACTATTCTCTATGTAGCAGCCAGAGTGAGCCTTTGAAAATGCTAATCAGTAAATATTCATCACACTCGTACTTAGAGCCTTCCAACAGATTCCCACCACATTTAGGATAAAACTCAGAGTCCTTTCTAAGATTTACACTAGCTCAGAGCCACATCTCTGCTCTCACAGCTTCCCCCTCCCCTGACTCAGTGGCCAAGAGCCACCCTGGTCTGCCTGCTGTTCTTCAGACACATCAAGCAAACTCCCTACCCAGGACCTTAGTTCTGGCTATTTCACTGGCTATGCCCCTAGAACGTTCTTCCTCAGATCTTTTTTCAGGTTCTGCTCAAATACTACTCCCTCTGAGGAGACTTTCCTGACCATCCTATGTGAAAAAGCATCTCCTAAGTCTTGACTTATTTCCCTTGCTTTATTATATGTAGCACCTCTTAATAACTGACATCATATTGCACCTGTTTTCTGCTCTTTTGCTTATTAACTGCCTTTCTCACTAAACTGTAAGCTCTACACAGGCAGGAACTATGGTATGTTCATTACCCTAGTTCCAGGATCTAAAAGAGTTTATTGTAGGTCTTCAATAAATATTTGGTGAGTAAATGAATGAAGGAAACCTAAGTATTAATGGGGGACTCAAAGTCTTTTGAGATTTAGGTAAGGTTTTCTTGAATACCCCTACTACCACAGCACAACCTACACATATTCTATAAATTGCAGAACTCTCCCCAAGACTTCTGAGAATTTCTAAAGCCTTTTGCTTTCAGGGCACTTCTAGTTTTGACTGTTTGCTTTCTCAGTTTGTGAATCATCTTGCCATCTTATGTGTGCCATGTTTGCCCCATGAAAAGCCTTCTCACATAAGCCAACTTGGGTGTTTATTGAAGTTTTATGGACAGGAAAAGGCAAGGTTTTTACAGAGACTTTGTAAGGAAAAACTTCCAAGTACACATTAAACATTCTTCTTAAAAACGCTTCAGTCACTATCCCACAGGAGTTTTTGATAAACGCGCTACCTTATAAGTTTTCCTAACCCCACACTAACCTCCCTGTCCCCGCTCTACTCCATCGCTCCCTCATGCCACCCTCTCCAGAGTGAAAGCAAACTCCTCTCTTCATTTCACATAGAACAATTCAGTCGTCTCCTTTCTTGCTTTTCATCTTTCTGGCTTCATGCTTTAGGGTCTCTCCTTCCATCCCCGAAAGCTCTTAAAGGCATTGTCCTAAACAAAGCTTCTTCTCTCTAAAAGAATGTCTGCTGCCAGCTGTTAAGATGATACATCTATTGCTTCTAAAGCTATGAGAGGCTGTATTATTCCACATGGACACCAAATATTGCCACCTGAATAAATATATCTCATCCTTACATATGCTAACATTTTTCATACATATATATACATATATATATACAAGCATACATATATACATATATGTACATATATATTATGTATATGTATATCACTGTGTTTCAGTGATATAATAAAGAAACATTATCAGAAGGAACTAAATTCACATGAACTCATAGAAACTATTTGTCATTGGGTATTTTGTCAATCCATCAGTTCTAAAAGATCAACTTTAATCAGGCAGATGTCTATAAGCCTTTCTGATGTTTAAAGCAGTTTCCTCATACTTGAAAAGACTGAGAATTTACTGCCTGTCCAATATCTATTTTTCATGTGGAAACTGAAAATTAAGAATGGGAAGGGGCAAAGGCAGCCATCCTTAGATTCCCTGCATGCTTGTCAAGTATTTTTATCAGAAATTGCCACAGGGATGGAGAAAACACAAGGACTGTTTATTCATCTAAATTACATGGACATATTGTTAAATGAAAAAAAAGCAAATTTGGTTTGTCATCTAAAAATAAGAATATGTTTGTATTATCATCTTATTGTGAGACATAATATCTCACATACCTGAAAGAAAAAGCTCATTGCCCGGTAGGATGAGAATACCTGCAACCTCAGGTAGCTGTAGTGATGCTGGTGGTGAAAAGACTGGTGCCCCCCACTTGTTATATCTAAATCCCTCTGGCAGGATTGTCATCCAGACCACCCGGCATTCTTGATTGCATTTCCAACAGTTGGAGGCCTCTAATCTGTTATGCTGTCATAGCTGCCATACTGTGCTGGGCCTTTAGAAGAGCTGGTAGCCATTACTATGTCCCCTAAAATACTGCTTTCTGTACCCCCAGTATCCTGGCATATTCTACTGAATACCATCACCCAGTACTTACCAGTGAAGCTAATTGTCTAATATGAATCCTAGGTCCTAAGGCCAAGCATGCTATGCTAGTAGAATCTTCCCCTATTCTAAGATAACATCATCTCCGTAGTTAGTACAAGAGGCTTGAGATCCATTCTGCAGGCCTGGATTAGATATTCTTGGCCCATGAACTGCAGCCACAGAGACCAAGTTTGGCCAGTTCCACACACTGCTTATATCCACCAATGGGAAGAAGGGCTACTGACTGTTTGACCCCAATGACTGTATATGACACTTTCCTCACTGGGTAATTCACTCCCCTGGGCTGTTATTCCTGAGTGGATCAACAGACTTCCCCTTACTGCCTCAGTCGAACATAATCTGAGTCTAGTATGCAGGTGATCATCTAGCCTTCTGGCCCAAGTGTGAAGAAACAATATTCCCAGAGTATGTTTGTCAGTTCAGGACTACAAGGAAGCAGACACCAAGACAGAGTTAGAAGTACAAGAGATTTATTGAGGTTTACATCTGTAAAGTGTGAAGGTGTGGAGAAAAGCCTTCAGACCATGATGCAGATCTGACACCAGTGAATGGAGAAGAGAAAGAAAGATTATGCAGGAAGTTGCAGAGACTATAGTGCAACTCTGAGAAAGCCTCAGCTATCCAAGGGGGAATTCCAGCGCAAACAATGGCCATTGCGGAGTCCAACATGGAGCAGAAAATCTCAGGCCCTAATAATACTCCCAAGATGATCATGCACTGGCTGGGAGCAGCCCAGGAGCTGTGTGACTCAACTCAGATGCCACAGCAGATCTCAGCTGGCCACTGGTCGCAGATGATCTGCATTTCTCGCTGCAGCTTCTTTCTTGAAGAGAGATCTGAGCTGTACGGATCTATGGTTACCCCAAGAGGAGTCATAGCACGCTACAACCTTGATTGTTCCTGGGTAGGGGATAGCTATGCTGATGACAAAAATAGAGACAAAATTGATTACGATCATTTTGGAAATTTTTTGGAAGTATTTATTAAGGCCAAACATACACCTACTCTATAACCCCTAGACCGGTACCCAAAAGAAATGAGTGCTTCTTTCCCCAAAAGACAGGAACAAAAATGTTCATAGCACCATTACTTACAATAACCCAAAACTGGAAATGACACCGTTGCCTATCAAGAGTAAAATCAATATATGTGTACATAGCGGTCTGTTCCTACAACAGTATATTACACTGTAACAATGACGAAATAACTCCATCAAACATCTAGGTTACGTAAACAACAAGATTCCTCACGATTCAAAGACCCAGCAAATGAGCCTACATTTTAATGTCATCTTAGGCCACAGAATCACTAAATTATTTGTTAGCCAGTTAGCGAGCATCTTAACCTGGACCAATACACCACCCCTATATGAACCAACATTAATGGGGAGTCAGTGTTCCATATATGGAAGAGAAAGAAGGGTTGTCTAGAGCTCTCAGCAACCTGAACGCTATCCTCTGGACTGGATCTGGGCTCCCTGAGCATCTGTGTTAGGGGAAAGCTTCAAATATTATTTATGGCTTTCATTTTCCTATTCAAGTCATCATCACCCTCCAGTGTCTCCAACAGCAATACCAGAGACTAATCTCTTGGGTTTATAGATTGAAATGGTATGGTTTCCTGACTGAGTGTGTAATGACACACAGCATCCAACCCTTGGGATAATGTAAGGGGTGAGCTGAAAAGTGAAGTTTAGCTTTTTTGATTCCCTGTAGGCTGGTCCCTAGGAGAAGGTGACGGTCTCCTTTAAGGCAGCACAAAAACCGTTAGCTTAAGGCAACTGATTCTGGAGAAGACTGAGGTAGAGTATTTGGTCCTGAGGCCGCTGAAGGATTGTCACATAGCTGCAGCCACAAAATTAAACCCCAGCCCTCTGATCATGCCGGGGAGGGGAGTCATGCAGCCTACACCCAAGGGCTGGAGACCTTTCGCCGAGTCTGACCACCAGCCTTTCCAGACCCCTGTCTGCCACCTCAGAGAGTGATAAGTAATGAAGGACCACATGTCTGCTAAATGCTATGTCTCTGTGAGTTTCTTTCCCAATAAATGCTTTTCTAGATGGCCTGCTTTGCATGCTCTCTGGTCATTAGCCCTTGTTTGCCAAGCAGCTTCCCTCGGTTTATAAATAAACCATGGAAATGCACATAAGAAATAAATAAAAGTGGTTAAACCAAGAGAGATTAAGAATATTGGCTAGATATGGACAGGCATAGAAGAGAGACTTCTCAATGTACGTATTTGATGTTTGAACACAATAGATGTATTACCTATATTTTTTTAAAAAGCACAATTAAAAGGAGAAAAGGTTAAATCAATAATTGCTGGGAAATAAATAAGTATAGAAATACATACATTAAATTAATGCCACACAGTTTCCCTCTCTGCTCCAAATTTTTTTACATGGACTTGAAAGAGACATCGTCAGCCACAAAGATGAAAGCACATTGTGTACAACAGAGAAAATATCCCAAAAGTAAAATAACATCATGATGGCAAACGAGTGGTGCATAGATTTTCTTAAAGAACACAATATGATTCAATTTTAGTTAAACCTAAAGAAATGTTTAAAATCCAGAGAGGAAAGCTAACTAAAAGTAAGAAAAATTTCTATTGTTTGAGAGTGGTAGATGCTAAACATGACACAGATGGTTCCCCCATTGAGGGTTAGGAAGGTGTAAATGACATCCTTTTTCCTAGCTCTTCACAGCCTCGCTGTGAAGAAAATTTTCTTAAACAGAGCCAAAAAACAGTGACCATAGGGGGAAACAACTAATACATTGGATGACATTAAAAATTCCTTCCGTTCATCAGGAGACAAAATTAAAATGTGAGAAGGTGAGTTACATGGTGGGGAAAGATACTTTTACCACGTGTAACTGACAAGCCACTTCTACAAATCAATAAGAATAAGAAAGACACTCAAATAAATGAGCAAGAGACTTCAACTAACGTTCACAAAAAAGGACACCTACATGACAAATTAAACCTATGAAGTACCAAAAGAAAATTCTAACCACAATAAGATACCACTATACAACCATCAGAATAGCTAACCACTGACAGTGTCTATTCTGGGCAATGATGGGCAACCTACATACACTGAGAGAGAGGGAAAATTGGTCAAGATTATTTTCAAAATTTTTTGGAAGTATCTATTAAGGCCAAACATACACCTACTGTATAACTCCCAGTCCAGTACCAAAGAGAAATGAGTGATTATTTACCCAAAAGACAGGAACAGAAAAGTTCATAGCAACATTACTTGCAATCACCAAAATCCGGAAACAGCACAAATGCCTATCAGCAGTAAAATCAATATATATATATAAATAGTGGTCTATTCATACAACGGTATACTACACTGTAATGATGATAAATACACTACAGCTGTACACAAAGGCACAGAAAAATATCACAGGCATATCATTGAGAAGAATATGAGACACAAGAAATCAGACATAAAATTCTATGTACTGCGATTCTATTTAAATAAGTTCTAGAATAGGCAAAACGAGCATGACATTCCAGAGAATAACCATCAACTTTCACTCAGAGGTTCCCAAGCACAGAATGCAGTCCTGTATCACTATCTAGCTGGAAAAGACCCTAAATATTATTGAGGCTTGTCCCTTCGTTCTACAAAGAAAGCATCTGAGGATTGAGAGACTGAGAAACTGAGCCAGGGTCACGCAGCTGTTAAGGGACTGTGCTGCAAATAGACCTTGGGGCCTCTTGCATCCCTGTGTGTCCATCTTTCTTCCACCTTTGCCTCATGCCTTATATTCACTGACCCCATAAATATCTACTGTTATGTGTGATTAAGGTATCGTTCTAGCTTCCATGGGAATGAGTTAACAACATTCGTCCTCATTTTGATCAAATAAATCAACTAGTCTTTACCAAACACTTTGTTATCCACCAGGAATTTAACATCCCTGAGAATCGTCTGCTTATTCATGTCCTTCCTCTTCAAAAATGACACTTCTGAGCATCTTTTCCATAACACACATCTGCATTTTCTGGTATAGCTGCTCTTGGCAAACTATCTCTACTGGCACCTCCTATACTCAAAAGCACACCAGGCCAGCTCCTTTTTCCTCTTTGGAAACAGTGATAGTTTCCAGCAGGCTGTATGAGGCCGTGATGTTTTAGATTGTATTATCACCAAAGTAATCTTTTGTCTTCAGCGCTCCTGGTTGCCCCCATTTATGCAGCCATGTTTCAGTTCTGGGGCCATCCTGCTGTGTCCTACCTATAAGGCAGACAAGAAGGAGGTCACAAGGAAGACCTGAGGGGCCATGATAAGCTTGACCATCCCAATATGTCACAGTTACTGAATTCCATCATTAAATAGTCTATGAAATCTTGTGATTAGATCATTAAATACACCTTTATTTTTGTTAACCGCTACCATCTCCTTTTAAACACAAATACCTTTGAAAGGATTAGTACATCAAATTCCTAATTTAGAGGATCAGATTGTGTTTCTCCTCTACAGGAGGGAGAGATGAAGTAGGACTGAACATCCAAGGCAGCAGTGAAGTAATCACCATGGTGACCTCAGATGAATCCAGTCCTGTGAAGGGGGATGAGAATCTGGAGGCGCAGCCATTCTGTGCAGGCAAAGTGGCTCTGAGCAGCCTTTGCTGGGATGATAATAACCATAATCGTCATCATAATCATTAAAGCAGCTGATATTTATTGGAGACTTATGTTCCAGACATTTAGCTGAAAGCATGATACTGTGGAGGCCACGGACAGGTTCCTTTGAGAATCTTAAACCTTCACTCCTGACCCCTGCCAGGCTGCCGAAGTATCATGAACAGATCTTAGTATATATCTCTTGCTTTCACCTCCAGACAAATGACTGAATCTCCCGCTGTGGAATTGCCAAAATAAAATATATTACAGGTGACCCTTGAACAATGTGGGTTTGAACTGCACGGGTCCACTTACATAGAGATATTTTCAATAGTAAATACTACGGTGTTACACAGTCTGTGGAGAAATCACAGATACAGAGGACTGACAATAAATTTTATGCCGATTAACCCCTGAGTTGTTCAAGGGTCAACCTTAATTGCAATCATGGTTACTTATTTAGTTGGTATAAATTTACACCTGCAAACTCAGGTATCCATACAGGAAATATCACTTTCTTTGACAACCACAACTCAAGCATGGATCCTAGAGCTAAAGTGTCTAGGTTTGAATCCTGGTTGTGTGGCCTCAGTTTCCTCCTCTGTAAAATGGGTTGTAAATTGTCACCTCAAAGGGTTTTTGTGATGATTAAATGAGTTAATATTTGTAAAGTAATTAGAACTGTGGCTAGCACACAGTACCTGCAATCTAAGACTCTAAGAGCTAGCTTTATTTGATATATATATCATATATATGATATATGTATAATGACATGGTTATCATTATTCCAAAAATATTGGCTGACTACATCTATGTCGAGCCTTGACATGGCGAAGGGTAGGGAAGACATGGGGTCTTTGCGCTCAGGTTAATGCAGAGAAGGTCTTCCCCTTGGTCAATGAGGCTCTTCAAGTCAAGGGCCCACTGTCTACAAGCCGCACCAGGGATGCATGAACCCTGAGCCTGTCTCCTAAATTACGAGGTCACTTTCTCTCCAGGGCTTTGCCACCTTCCGAAAGTATCCTTGGAAGGCTATTGCAGACTCTACCCACTATTTTTCCTCTCTCTCACTCCAGAACCAAGGAAATTACTTTCTACTCTGAAGATGGGAACAAAGCTCTAGTCCTCTTTCTTTACGTTACCTGCAAATCTTCAACTTCCCTAAGAGGATAGGGTTTTAAAACACAAAACCTGGGAGATCTGTAGGTGATTTCTGGTTTCCTGGCCTCGCCTTAGACATCCCTCCTCTGAGGCAACAATCACTTGTTTGACTGGAGGGGAAGGGGGAAATCCAGTGAAAGAAGAAAAATTTTTTTTAAAAGGTAAATATCTCCATATATCAGCCTGCCCTACCTAAACAAAAGAACTGTTCTTAACACACAATTGAGAATGTCAGGAACTCAACAACAGAAGTCCAGGTTCCCACTGCTTGTTTGCTCCTGAGAACTGGAGACACCACCCTCCTGCCATACATAGCTGGGCTTTCTTCCTGCCCCCCAGCATTGGGCCCTGGGCGGGCCTCCAGGCAGGGGAAGCAGAGGAAAGCCCCTGGTTTCCAGCCCTGGCAGATGCCAATGCTGGGTTTCTGCAGAACTGGGGTCTAGCTTCCCAAAGGGGCCTCGTGACACTCATTCCCTCCTGTCACCACCAGAAAACAAGAAGGGGCAGTGACACCAGCTATTGACTGGACGTCGGGAAGGTTGAGGTGCCTCTAACTTGGGTAGAAATACTACAAGTCAATAGATCATTCTTTGCTTAGGTGATGAAATGGAGCTCAAGTGAACTGAAGGCCTTGCTCTTCATTTCCTGCTGAGATACCTCCCCTCTCGGGGAGGGTGTGTGTGTGTGTTTTACAGGTCTGAGTCTGAGGCTGGAGGTTGAAGTCCATAGGACATCAGGTGCTGTGAAAGGAAGATGGCTATGAGCTGGGGAAGAGCAGGAACAAGACGGAGCCCACGAGCGTGAACTGGAGGCCGTGAGCACTGACTGAAATCTTCTTGTTGCCTCTGACCTTGGAAGTCTGGTGTCCCACAGAAGCCAAAGCCCTTTGTCATGTTGCTAAACACACAGGCCCGGCCCCTGAGTCAGGGGAGTAGCTGCAGGCCTGGCCACCGCCTCTACCTGTGAGCCGAGTGAGCATCTCAGAGATGGGGGTGTGGACCACAGCATGTCTGCCACCTCCCTCCACAGCCCACTTCTCACCTGGGAGTCTCCGGTGTGGCTTATCCTCACCAGAACCACATGGGAAAAGGAATTCTGGGTTGTAGTTCAGCCTGGTCTACTACACTGCTAAACCACTGTAGTACCTGTCCCCTCAGTCTACATTCCCTGGATACAAGAATGCTCTCACTGGGGCTAAAGCCAAGGTAGATTTGGAAAGAAAACACTAAGTCTGTGTGTGCATGTGTGTGTACATGCATGTGTGTGTGCTGTGTACATAGATAAGACTACGGCAGGGAAATGGGTCTTGAAATGGTGTATTTTATAGCCATCACCTCTACTCTTCCCCAGAATCGTATATGCGTGGGGTAGGATTACACACATATGTCTATAAAGTAACAGTCTCCAAGGTGGCGAGCATCTATAATAACTAACAAAACTACACATCTCTCTCATTCTATAGTCAAGATTGTATCTATACTGCCACCTGCCCTTTGATATCTTCTTCCTGCCTCAATCCCAGTGAGAATCACCAATGGGTGATTTAAAAAAAAAAGACTGTAAATCCAGACATGAGCACCCCAGAGGTCCTGGCCTCTGGACTCTCCGTGTGAAGCCAGGACCTTCTACTGTTTTATAAGCCCTCAACCTGTTCTTAGGTTTACTGCCACTTGGAAGCTACAGTTCAGCCAATTTCCTGGTGGGTATGACAGCTACATCACCTGGCAGGACACAGGTGGATCCTTAAGGTAGGAACAGGGGAGGTTTAATAGAAGGACTACGTACAGAGGTGGCAGTAGGTTTCAGGAAGCCAGTCGTGATTGGTGAAACACCCAAAGATTAGAAGCTGAGACCATGTAAAGAGACCGCCATGAGAATGGCATGGCCAGAACACTGAGCAGAGCTGCAGCTGGGGAGAGAGGCCACCACATCCTCGCTGGAGTTGAGGCTTCAGGCTCTCTTTTCCCACCCAGTGATCTCCTGCCAGTGTCTCTCTCTAGTGGACCCAGCAGGAAACCAGAGAGTGAGGTTGTCCAGGGGAAGTAATCTGTGGAAGTCAGCTTCCTGGAGCAAAGGGCAGGAGAGGGAAGGGATCTGGGGGGACAAAGGGAACCCACTGGCTTCTCAGTTGTTACTTCTTTTTAAGAATCATCAGAATCACCCGACTTCGATGACTGAGGGTACATGGTGGCTGAAGCAGCAGAACCACAGAGATACCTGAGGCAGTCAGGTCACAGCAGCACAGAGCAGGATATGAGGACAGGGGACCACGTGACATAATACCCCTCCCAGCAGTTATGAAATACACCTTACAATGCTGAAAACAGAGGCCAGGCCATCTCTAAGGTTTAAACAGCAACTCAGGATCTGTGTCCCCTGCACACTGATATCAACTTGATTTTTCTTTTGCTCTAAGGCTATAGAAGCCCTCGGGGAAATTGCAGAATAAGAAAAGTTTTAGACTCTTGAGTCGCTTGCCAATCTCCTGGCAGATACCTTTGCATTTCCAGGTTGCTGCAAAGAGGTAGCGTTATTTTTATCCTCATATAGATAGACAGGCATAAAAATACAGAAACATAAAAATAGTACTGTAGTCGACTAGCAATGCAGCTCATCTGCAGGGCTAGGCCACCCATACCTGCGTTGGTGGCCCTCAGCCAGAACATCTCGAAACAAGGCTGGGCAGAGCAGCCTGAGGTCTTTAGCCTTGACACGAGAGCTGGGACCTGTCCAGGGAATAAACCACTTCCTCCATGTAACTTATGGGCTGTGGGAGAGAAAATGATGCTTATAGACCTATGAAGGCAAATGGGGATAAGAGAGAAAAATACAGAAAAGCACATAGGTGCTAATAAAATAATTATATATATTATTCTTTTATATATCTATGAAGTAGGGAAAATATATATTATAAGGATATATACATAAAGAGAGAGATATATAAGGATATATATGATATATATTCTTATATGATATATTTTCCTTATTTCATATATATATATATATATATATATATATATATATATATATACATACATACAGAGAGAGAGAGAATTAACATTCAGCATGATAAATGCTAAGAATTGGGGGAGCACAGGGTCCTAGCAACCCCTAACTCCGCCTTGGAGACATATGTATATATAGGGGATGGAACATAACACACTTTCAATAACTCATTTCTGACTTGTCTGTTGTTGTTGTCACATAAACTAAGTATAAAATAAATACTAAGCTCAAAATGCTCAGGTGTCAGAGTCACTGAGGGGGAAGAGCCCATTGCCTGTGCTCGTTGGGTGGGGATCCAGATGGGAGTGGCCTGCTTAGTATGGCCAGCACGTCCCCAGAGACAATCACAGAAACAAATGGGTGGCTTGTCCCTGACAACGTCGCCAGGTGAGAGGGCTGGACAGGTGCGTGGCCCATGCCACAAGATCAGGGCTCTGTCCTGCTAAAATGTCCCGTCTCTGTTCCCACAAGAATACTAAAGGGTTTACCAATTTGACTGCATCCTTGATACTGATCACTCTGAACTCTGGATGCTCAATGTTTCGTCAGAGCTGCATGTCACTTTCCTTACCCATTTATTTTTTTCTGTCTGCTGGGCAAACCCCTTTTTTTCTGTGAAAATCAGAACCATTGAGAGAATAAGGGAAGACTTGACTTTTCATTCTATACTTACTACTTTTCTTAAGGGATTTTTTTTTCCAGTTTTTCCTGTGTGTTTTATGACCTTTCAATTAAAAAGTAAGTTAAAAAGACCAAATATCTGCATGCTGCCTGCCACCATCTTCCTGCCATTATTAGCAGGCACTAGCTTTGCAGGATCAAGACTGACAGCAGGAGAGGAAGATCCGCTCTGATCCCAGCCTCTGACTCCATCCCCTTTTTCTGCTGCAAGTAGGGCAGTGAGATACAGTAGGAAGATTGGTCTCCTTTGCTCGGTTTGTTCCAGTGCTGCAAAACTGTGAGCTCCTTGAACTGGAGAAGGACCAGTGTGCAGGACACAGCTCCGTGTGGCCTCCCTGCTGAGTGATTCTCTGACCCTCTGTCAGAGGTTGGCTAAGAGGGACAGATGTGAAAAGCTAAACTTCATTTTGGCCTATGCTACTCGCACCTGCATCATAAACCTCTTTCCCAAAATGTTGAGTAGAAAGAAGCCAAATGGTATCAGATAGTAAATTATGTAATGGTGACCCATTCTTTCATCTGATCCAGAAGTTTCATCTCTGCTAACAGTCACAGGACTTCACATTCTTCCACAATTCCTTCTCATGTGTTTGCTCACTGACTTGGCATCTGGCTATGTCCCCTCAGGTGTCTAAGTGCACCTTCCCTGTTCCTAGTTCACGATCTCTCTGCTCACTTTCCTCCCCCAAAGCAGTCACGAATCCAACTCCTTTCTCTCCCTGGATGTTCAACTGCAACCCCCGCATTAAGAACAAGCATGGAGTCAAAGGAAGCTCGTGGATGGTTCAGGATTGGTCACAAGAAGCCAGATGAGAAAATGGAGGAAAAGAAAAGCAGAGGGAAGTGAGGCAAATGCTCTCTCCAGTTGGCAAAGGTATTTTAGGAAAGTGGGTTCTACGTTAGATGGTGTGAAGGCAGGTCTTGCCTTTTGCTATAAATACAAGTCCATCTTCTGAGAGTCATATCAGTTGAAGTTGGTCCCTCTTGAAATTAAGACCTTGTGCAAGCTCATTTTTATATAAATATATGTATATATATATACATATATATATTTTTGTTTGTTTGTTTGTTTGTTTTGGTACGTGGGCCTCTCACTGTTGTGGCCTCTCCCGTTGTGGAGCACAGGCTCCGGACGCGCAGGCTCTGCGGCCATGGCTCATGGGCCCAGCCGCTCCGCGGCATGTGGGATCTTCCCAGACCGGGGCACGAATCCGTGTCCCCTGCATCGGCAGGCGGACTCAACCACTGCGCCACCAGGGAAGCCCTATATAAATATTTTTAATTAATCGCTGCTTCATCAAACAGGAGAAGAATTAAGCATTAACACTCACCAGAGACCCTGAAATTAGATTGATTATCTGCATCTTAATTTACTTTTTTGACACCGCTAATTTATTTTTAATAGGTCTGTAATTTAGCTTTATCTATTTCTTATTCTGCTTGGCAGACTCAAATGCCTGCAGCTCACCAGTCAGCCTCTACAACCTTTAGGTATTGCTGTCTGCACAGTGTATTAAGTTTTAAGTTATCCAACCCAGTATGGGGAAGAACTTAAATTAATTTCCATATAGGAACCAAACTAACACCCCATCCTCCCCCAGAAATAGTGAAATTTGAATGAAAGAGAAGGCCAGTCATAGGGAGAATCTAGATAAAAACAATAAATTCTCACTCTTATATTACAGAATCTGCTGCCCTTGAATATTTTCCATTTGAATTCCTGGCATTGATATCATTATTGCAGTGAAAATAAATGCTCCTCTTTTGACACCTGTTATTAGCCAGATTGACTTATGAAATATTGGTGAACAGAGGGCTGGGACCTTTCAAAGGACCTCTTCAATTTCTCCCCATTTTTGATGATATGCACACTTTATTATTCTGAGAAATTCACCAGAATTTCTCTGAAGCAGGAAGCTGTCTTTGTTTTGGAAAACCCTTTGGTAACCTCACAGGGTCAGAAACAAGATCAAAAGTAGAAACCCAAGCAACAGAGAAAAATGGTTGTGTCTCTGCCTGTGAAAAAATAAAAAGTTTAAACACAGAGATAGTTTGTTTTCTTTTTTGCCTGATATGGAGGTGGGGGGGATGTAAGAAAAAGAGTGCCATTGGAGGGACTTGTGTAGGGTGAAAATAACTCTGTGATATTTTCATGCTATTCACTGCTGGATGGGAGCAGGGAGGGCAGCTGCATTAATCCAGATGAAGGTCGTGACCAAAGGCATGCTGAGGGAGATGGCAAGAAATGGTCAGATTCAAGACATTTATTAAAAAAGTCCACTAGGATCACTGATGATCATACGCAGGGAGGGGACAATTCATGGGTGAACCCCTAGACTTCTGGCTTGAGCATCTGGGTGGCTGGTCGTTAGAACCAATACTGAGAACAACAACAACAGGGGTGAGTTGGAGTAGAAATCCAACATTCCATTTTACACCAGTATGTCTCAGATGCCTGAGAGATATCCAAATGCAAGTAGCACATAGACAAAAGTGGAAAAGTAAGACTAAAGCCCAAAGGAAAGATCTGGCTTAGAGAGATGTTAACTGGGCACTGTCATTATAAGATGGCATTTATATTATGAAAATGGATTGGATCATCTAGGGAAAGGGAGAGAAGAGAGAAAGCATGCCCAGTTCTTAGTCTCTAGGAATCTCAAAATTGGACTGAGTAAAAGAAAGGGACCCTCCAATGGGGAGGAAGGAAAGGCAGCCCTCAGAGGAAGGAGCGTTCAGGAGGGGAAATGTCACTGCTGCTAAGAGAACGGAGACTGTCGCTCCCAGGAGGAGTGCTAACTGTGTCCAGTGTTACTGAAGAACCGAATAACATAGGAACAAACAGTCAATTTTACCTCCATCAATCTGTCAAATATTTTTAATCCTTTTGAAGGCACGAGGAGATTGAATTTTGAACTTTGAGGATAGGACTGGGCCTTTCATAGCACAGCAATAAGAGGAATATATATACGCCAGATAGAGATTCCCGAGTGTCCGCAGAGAATAGCACCCCCATGGGCAGCGGGTCTCTGAGCTGGGAAGCAGCTAATGATCTCACCTGCCCACACTTCAAACACCTGCAGTTCCCTTAGCTCTGAACCCCAGTGACACTACAGCAGCAAGCTTCTCAGAGCAGCAATTTGTGGATTTGTCTAAAAGAACATAAATTCCTTTGGGGGATAAACAATGCCTTATTCAACTCTGCATTCTGTGCAGCGTCCAACACAGTATCTAGCTCAGAGTAAGTCCTCAATTTGTGCTTTTCAATTGTGGTCAAAGATTTAAAAAAAAAAAAGACTTCTGAAAAGTTCTTAGCATTATCAGTATATTATAAAATTTGGAAGAACCTGGCCCACAAATTAGTAACATCACAAATGAATTAATCTATAAACATATTACTTTTCTAATTTAAGGGAAGATCCTCACACAGCCTAAAAAATACAAAAATAAAAGGGGTTAATTACACAAGAGACAGGGCTGTCTGATAATATATTAGTAGTTGGGTAAGAGAAAAGCTCAAAGCCAAGCTCAGTATTTCTTCCGAACTTAAGAGTGTAAGTGGAGCAGGCCATGAACCAGAACCCACAGTGTCTGCAGAAAATGTACTTTAAAATAATTTACCCCAGGGCTCTAACTGGTAATGCTTTCTCACGACACAAGGATCTAGAGATTGAGAGAGGGCTGTCTCTAGATGATGTTGCTTTTATGTCTCACACAGAGCAACTAACCAGGGCCTTTCAGTCTGAGCATACCAGTTTATGCTTAAGAGTGGTAAAGTAGTCTTGAGATGTATAGGAGAGGTTTATGTAAAATAAATGACACCAGAGGTAAGAGGAAGTATTAGAGAGAAGGCTGGACAAGACTAGGAAAAGGTGGAGATGAGACAAGAAAGGCAAAGCTATCTTAAGTCTCCAATCAAGTAGAAGGATGTGGCACCCTGTGCAACTAGGAAAGGGAGTTAGGGACACCTGAGAAGTGACCAAGACGCAGCTTCAGCTGCTGACCACAAGTCCCACACCTCGTGTTTTCTGAGCAAATTAACGTGCAGTCCCTTCACCCCTCGCTTTTCAAAAGCCCATAACCTGAGTCCTCACTTTCTCCCGGCATAACAAGACAAACTTCCTTTACTGTGGTTCCCCCAGCTCCTAACAGTGGAGGTTCCAGATGGCACTTTGGGCTCCCCCATGTGCTGGGGACCTTGTGGACTTGCTCTACCAGGTGGGTTGACAGACTCCATGGAACTCTGAAAGTCATCTCACCTATTCTTCTGGGAAGAGACCACAAGAGAGAGAACACAAGAGAATCTACAGAAAATACTTGGAATATTAGAGTCCAGAGCCTTCCTCCCAGAATCCACAAGAACCCTAGTCCAACTCACTCACTGGACAAAGGAGAAAAATGAGCCGGAGATACCTGGTGAGTTGAAACAGGTCACACAGCTAGTTAGTTGCAGAACCAAGACAACAACTGCAAACACAGCATGAGGTCATGGATGAAGTTTCTCACCTTTGTCTCAATTTGTTTATCTGTAAGTAGGGATGATCATGGTCACCATGATGGGTGGACGTGGGCACAAAATCATGGATGTGTGTAAAATACCTGACACAGTGATTGGTATGATTGGCACAGGGCCCATGTTCGGTAAATTATCCTCTCCCCATTCACCCTTTCTTGCTACCCACAATGATGCTGTACCTAATGCTGTCGGAAACAACAGATTAAAGAAAACCCAAACCCTTTTCCACTTTTAAGGATACCTAGGAAAGGGAATTTTCACACACTCCCGCTTCCTATTTCAAATGAAGCATCTTTCTCTACGTTCCATTCACAGAGTGTTGTTAAATGGCTTTATGTTGCTTCTTAATTACTGCTTTAAAAACTCACCTTTCCCTCCACTTTTGCTCATAGCTGTGATACCCTTAGCTTGGTTAGGAGGCCCTGGGCAAGAACTTGTGGCTCTAAGGCTCTCAACAGCATCCTCAATACAACCCATTCTTCACAGACTAAGAGGGGAGAGATTGCTTCTCTCCAGATGAGAATTGAATTCACTTCTTTCTGCAGCTCCCCAGGGTCCAGAATAAAATGAATTTCAGAGATGCTTGATAGCCATAGGGACCCCCTAGTTGTTTGGATAGTTCTATGTGGTCAGTTGGAACAGCAACAACATGAGAGATATGCTTTATGTCTATAAATTTTGGCAGACAAAAATGAAGAAAAGGGGTGCAATGTGCAGAGACTGGGGAAAGTACAGATCCTGGAATCCACAAAAGGTGCAGAGAGCTGAGTTTCGTCCCTCTTGATCTGATGATTACTTCTCTTATATCTTGAATATGTAATTCCCCAAATCTTGGTCATCACATTGGCTTTCCCTCTAAATCCTGCTCATCACCTTTCTCTTTTTTCTTAATCCTGAAAAATATAAAGGCTAGTCAATATGCTAAAGAAGAAAATATTAATGAATGCTTGTAGAGCGTAGTTCAATTCAAAAGTGTCTCCTGTGAGGAATCCCAAAAGTTACATTGCTGGGATCCAAGCACAGAAAATCTCCCAAAGACAAAAGTTAAAATAAGTCACTCTCAGCTTAGTTGTAAATCAAAAGAAGAAAAAGGAGAATGTTTTACCAAGGTTATTTAAGCTTCATGGAAGGCATGTTGGCTTCAGGTACGTCTGGTTTTCATCTAACTTGAAAAAGGCTTAGATTTCAAAAATAAGACTATGCAAATGATTGATCAGTCATTTTGTGTAAATGCTTTAGACCTTAGATGTTACTGTGGGAAATAAAGGAAAATAAAAGAGCTTTAGCACAGCCCCAGTAAGCTTAGTCCATGGACAGCACATTAAATCCTGAATTACATACTCCACCAAACACTTCCTAATGAGCCGTCCAAGTCTCTGAGGTATATAATATGCCTTTTTAAAAATGCATGAATACGTATTCCATCCACAGATTCGGATGGTTCCTTTGCGTTATTTAAGTTTCAAAGAAGTTCATCAGTCTCCTAGGTATAACGTTCTGTGAATGCCTTAAAAGTGAACATTCAGAAATTAGAAGCTCAAAATACCTTGAAGGGGAACAGTATATCAGCTCCCACACCAGGCTATTCAAAGGCAAGTTTGATGAGGCATTCGTCTCCCTGAGTTTCCCACCTTTTGTCAGTTGGGGTCACAACCCTTAAAACAGCTGAAACTCTGTTCCTTCCAACCTCATTATACAACTCCTGCTTGTTTTAGTTATAATTAGAATCCAGTGACCTCCTCTGATTCCTGTCTGTGCTGCTGTTACATGGCTGTTCTTAGATGCTGGGATGTGATTGTCCTGAGCAGGCAGAGACAATGTTCAAAGCCCCAGGATGGGGTCCCCATGGGAGGCACTGCAAAGAATGTGAAGGTTGGGGCTTCCCAGCCTAAGGAATTTGGAGAATCCAAAAAGGAAATACTTGTGAGTAGAAAAGAGAGAACAAATCACAAAAGGGGCTTACAGAGAAGAAGCTAATACAATCCTTTTTCTGGGGAAGCACAAGAAAAAAACAATGCACAACTTAGCAAGCAAAGGGAACCAGGTGAAAGGGGGGAGAGGGAATGGTAGAGAAATAAGGTGCAAGGCAGGGAAGAAAGCAGCTTTATTTGAGAAACTTCATTGTGCCAGACATTCTCATTAATCCATTTAGCCCCCATTGCACCTTGACATGGAAATGGAATGACCTCCATTCTACAGAGAAAGGAACTGAAGTTCAGAGAGGTTCAGAAACATACCAGAAATCACACAGCTAAAAGTGGAGTCAGAATTCACACCCAGGACTGGATGACCCCAAAGTCTTTGATCCTCTGCTTGGCTAAAGAAGGATGCAGTGAAACTGAATTCCAGGCATTGTGGAGATGGGAGGGTGTGTCCGGAGGAACCCGGAGGCACGATCCAAAGCAGCCTGACTGCACATGTGCAGCATGTTTCCTCAACTGAAAAAGACGAAGCTCACTCTACAGGGTCGTTGTGAGAAATAAAAGAGTTAATATATGTTCAACACAGGGCACGTGTGCCTGGCATATTGAAAGCCTTACATGAGTGGAAGCTAATTGATGTTATGTTGCTTGGATAATGACTCATTTCCCTAATCTGCTTGTGGAGGTTAATATTATGGGCCCATAGCTATATATACATGAGAGCAAGTGTTTGATGGTGTCTCAAGTTTCTATACACATCACTCATATTTTTTCCAACAGTATAGAAATCATAAATTAAGATGCTCTGGGTATGATTTGAGCAAGACACGCTGGTTAGAAGATTTCAGATCATGACGCATGTTTGAAAAAGTAATACCCAGGAAGCCGGTTTATTCCAAAGGTTGAAGTCTAACACAGAAATGCATTTGTCCTCCCCACATAATTTAGGTCTATAAAGAGCTGATGTAAAGTAAATCTCAACACTGATGAAGGAGCAAGGGGAGAATGAGCTCATCTACTCTCTGCCCTCATTTGACATGAGTGGCCTGGTGGCTCAGAAGAGTCCAGTGTGTCATAGCCAAGTCTGGACATCCCTTTCCAGGGTCTGGACAGAGCTAGTTCCACTCCACCAGTGTCCCAGTGGTGCTGATATCACCCTGAAGCACATTTCGGAATCACACACTGTCCTTGAAGTCAGCAGTCAGAAAGTACAAGTTTCATGGCATTAGGTGGTGGACCAGATGACATCAGTGAAAACAGACATCCTTGACCTCCAAGATCATCCTTTCCAAGATTACTCAGATACAGAGTGGCAAAGGAGCAGGCCACTTCTACCCCGGCCTCGCAGAACGCAGGCACGGGCCCCCAGGAGTACAGGAGGAAACCTGCGAGGGGGCGGTTCTGTCTCCACGTGCTGTGAGGTGACTCCCATCTGGGCATAACCCTGTCGGGAGGGGCCGGTAGAGAGCGTCCACGTGTCCTCTGTCAGCTGAAGTGCTGCTTCTCCAGTGGATGCAAACCCCTTCAGAGCACCTGTCAGTCTGTGAACTCTCCCCTTTACCCTCTCCTCAAGTTTTCCCCACTCTTTCCATGACTCTTCTCCTCTCCCTAACGCAGATTTTCCAATAAGATATAAAGATGAGAAGGAAAGCAAAATGGAAGAGCCTTCTTTTCATTTGTTTGTTTGTTTTTCCAAACCCTAAGTCCTGGACACAGGCTACGTACCACTTCTTCAAGTCGCCCTCGCAATCTTGAATTTCACCTTAGCCAAACTGGAAGCCACAAGCCATTCCCTGCATCCTAGCACTGTGTGATCATCAGGCCACCGTATGCCTTGCTTGCACCATCCTGGCTCTCCAGTGGGCATTATGGGTAACCAGAGAAGCCCAAGACATCGTCACAGCTGGGTCGGGAGACAAGGAAAAGCAGCTCTGAAGATTTTCCTTGTCAGGCTGATCTGATGTAACTGCAACATTCTGACATGTAGAAGCCCAGGCTATAAGTCTTACGCTTAAAAATGAGAAAAGGGGAAATGCTTTCCTTAAATTGACTTCACTAGTGTCAGTGAGACTAACTGAAATTCATGCTAACTGCAGATGTCAGTCTGCCCTCTTAGAGGCTGTACTCTTCTCTTGGACTCACATCACTGCCGGTCCTGCCTTGCCCTTCTGGGCTGTAAGACCCCTCAGGATCCTCTTGGTAACAGCCCACCCCTGGGATGATTTCCTGGGTTCTGAGAAGTTCACTGACATCTAGACAAAAACCTGTCCCTTCTGTTCCCTGGTGCTTGAAATCCTTCTATCAAAAAGATGGAGGAACTTTATGCACAAATGCCCCCAGGAGCAAAGTCCAATGGCTACAATTCATAGGGTAGGAATGACAGAAGAAAAGATCCCTGCAGACACAGAATTTCTAGGGGATCAGAGAATGCGGTGGAGATGGGAAGTGAGGGAGAAGGAGAGGCCAGGACCATTCAGAGACACTTCATCTAATGGCTCATGTGACCTGACCATCAACTGGTCTCAGAGCACTGACTAGTTCTCCCCTCTGCTTGGCTACCCAGAGTCCTGCCCTGGGAGAGACTGCCTTAACCATTTCCTCAGGTTCTATTATCCCAGCAGCACTCCTGGCACCAAGCCCACTTCCGCAACGGCAAGGTCTTGAGAAAAAAGGGAAAGAAACTGAGCTGTCAGTCAATCTTCTTGGCATCGTTTGTCTGTTTTTTGTTCTCAGCTTAGTTTGGAATGAGTTTTATTTTCTCTTTTCTTTTTGGGCATAAGTCTCTCTCTCACCCAAAATGAAGTGTTCTGAAGCTCAGCCCAGCCTATTCTGAACTATAAAAGATTGATTAATTAACCTTTCATCCGCTGGTTACTTTCAACCTTTTTGTTGGCACATTGGGGAAATGTATTAGTGGTTACTAATTAAAGGTATTGAATATACCTTTACACTTCTTCACATTCTTAGACTTCTGGAACTAAATTGATTAAGAAGAAAAGGGGAAAGTTTCTGTTGAATTTATCCTTGAAAATGGCTAAGAGAGACTATAAATAAAGCCAGAAAAAGGGAAGCTGTGACCTTGTTCTATAACCTATATTTGTAATTGAGTTTTGGGAGTTTAGGTCATTTGGTAAGTACAAAAACAGCTAAGATTTACTGTGTGCTTTTCATGTGCAAGAAATTTAAAACAGCTTTACATGTACCATCCTATTTAACTCTCACAATTCTATGAGATAGATTTGGATTCCAATCCCATATTAAAGACAAGAAAATTAAAGTTTAGAAGTCAGGCAAATTGCTCAGGATCACAAAGTTAGTACAAGCCAGAGGAGGGACTTAATGTGGAGGATCTGTCCCCAAAGATAACACATTTAACCCCAACAATGCTGACCTAACTGCATCACAGTGCAATCATCATTTTGGGAGTTGAAAGGACATAAAAAGTCCACTTGCAATTCTAGAATGCATCCTTTTTTTTCTCATGATTCTTTTCTGCACTGGTTGTTTATTGATGAATAACAAATTATCCCAAACATTCATTATCTCAACCCAGGAGCAGCTAAGCTGAGTGGTCTGGCTCTGGGTCCTCCACAAGGTTCTGGTCAAGCTGGTGGCTGGCTCTTGAGACAGGCTGGGACCTGGGACCCGGGACCCTTTGCTGCAGTGTTCGCACCTGGACAAAACACAGAGCAGCAAAACACAAAGAAACTATATGGGACTAAAAATAACGGCATGTAAGTGCAGCTGGGGCAAATTATGGACAACAAGGTACAAAAGGACCAAAAACCCAACTGCCGCTTCTGAAGAGCCAGAAGCAAAACAGGGTACTGCTCATGCCCCCTGCACACAGCGCCACCTAAGGGGCGGGCAGACCACCTAAGCCACTCCTCCGGCCCAACCCCTGGACACACCCCTACCCTCACCACCATATAAGGAACAAGCTCACCCCCTCTTTGGGGAGTGAGGAAGCAAGGGAACCTGTTACTTATTTTTGCTCCCTCCTGATGCAGCAGGGGCCCCAGTAAAGCCTTGCCTGAATTTCTTCTCTGGCCTCTTATCGATTTCTGTTGATTGGGGAAGGCCAAGAACCTTGTCAGTAATAGACTGAAGGCTGGCTAGGGCTAGGGAACTTGCTTCTAAGCTCATTCACGTGGTTGTTAAGAGCTCCTTGCTGACTGATGGCCGGAGACCTCAGTTCCTCACCACATGGCCCCTCCACGAGTAGCTTGAGTGTCCTCATGATATGGCAGCTGCACACGACCCACGATGGAAGCTCAAATCTTTTATAGCCAAATCTCAGGAGAAACATACCATCAACTCTGTCGTATCCTCTGGGTCACACCGATCAGTCCTGGTACAATGTGGGAGGAGGGATGACACAAAAGTGTGAGTACAAGGAAGTGGGGATCCCTAGGGGTCGTCTTGGAAGTTGTCTACCATCCTTGCCTTTCTCCACTGTTCTCTCAGCACAGAATGCCCTTATCCATCTTGTCGGCCTGCCTTACTTCTACTCATCCTTAAAGATTGAATAAAATGTAATATTTTCTGTGAAGAATCCCCTGGTTTTCATCATCCTGATGATTATGAACACACTGACCACATTATACTGTGAATACTTATTTACAGGGTATCTTTGGGATCTCCCAAAAAGCAGAGACCAGGCTTGCCCTCAGGGAATTTAATTTGGAAAGTGATCCCAAGGAACAAGAGTGGGAACTGGGAAGAGTGAGAGGAGGCAGAGGCAATCCATGAGGTAATCTGTTGATCTGATCAACACCGTAGGCAGCTGGGTTCCATCCACTGGGACTGTTACAGACCTGGGTTCTTGAACTCTTTCATCAATAGAAATTTACAAGAGGCCAAATGAGAAATTCAGGCAAGGCTTTACTGGGACTCAAGTTGCAGCACAAGGGAGCGAAAACAAATAACAGGTTCCCTTGCTCGCTCCCTGAGAGCTGGTCCCTTAAATGGGTTGAGGGTGAGTTTGGGCCAGAGGGGTGACTTAGGTGGAGTGCCCACCCCCTTGGGGGTGCTGTGTACAGGGATCATGCGCGGTACCCTGCTTCTGCTCCTGACTCCTCAGAAGTGGCAGCTGGGTTTTTGATCGTTTTGTATCTTATTGTTCATAATTTACCCCAACTGTGCAGGCATGCAGTTATTTTTAGTCCCTTATAGTTTCTTTGTATTCCGTCACTGGAGGAGACATTTGTCCAGGTGCAAGCTCTGCAGCAAAGGGTCCCAGGTACCAGGTCCCAGCCTGTGTCAGGAACCTCTGAGGGACTGTGTAAAGAATAGTCTGCTTAAAAAAAAAAAAAAAAGAAGAGTAGTTACACTCCAAGTCCTGTCCCCACAATGATCAGGGGTGAATTCAGAGAGATTTGGCAATGATGCAAAAAGCAAGAGATATGGGGCATAGCAAGTGCCCTTGGGGAACACTGGTATGCAACAGGTGTCCACAGCAGTGGCCAAAACAAAATGATGGGATGGGAGGAGGTAGCTGCCCAACATACATTAATTGGATCCCAATTAAGGCCAGGGGCAGTGCATCATTTCTCTTTGAATCCTAGTGCATAGAACAGGGCCTAGCAGCTGGAAAACCTGTGCCAAATGATGCAATCATTCTGGAGACCCTTAATTTATTTAACAAATACGTACTGAGCATATACCAAGAGGTAGACAGCCTGCAAAATACTGATAATCCTGTTGAAGGGACTGACAAAATAATAACTAGTAATGCACGGGTACTGACCAGCCAAAATGAACCCTAACCCTTCACAAGCAGTTGAGTTATCTTAGAATTCACTTTCTTTCAAACTTGGAACCAATTGAATAATCAGGAATAAACCAAAAATATTTACACCCATATCCAAATGATGGGCCTTTTGGGATTTGGGGAGTGGAGTATGGAGGAAACAGATGTCTTAGGGTGCCTTCAAGAGGGGAAAAAGGAGATTGGTCATTGAATACACACATGGAAGGAAAAGGCATTTCCAGGTGAGAGGGAGGGTGGGAAGAAATAATGCATACGAAAGCACAGATCGACCATTTCAAAATGAATGGAGCATTCCTTTATGCAGCTGAGAATGAGTCAGAAATACAAATAATAAAAAGTCTCAAGAATTATCAAACATCAAGATAGAGAAGTGTAAAGTACAAATAGCATGTAAAAATTGGATGTCATATTAAAGATGTAAAACTTTATCCTAAGGAGTGAGTAAAAGGAAAGTTTTTTGCCGCTTTATCATTTGTGTGCCGAGCTTCTGGAAGTGCTGCTCAGAAAGGTTTATTGGTCAAATAAATGGATGGAGTTTAAATTTCTCACTTTAAAATGAACAAACTAATGTATAGCTGATTCACGTTGTTATACAGCAGAAACTAACACACCACTGTAAAGCAATTATACTCCAATAAAGATGTTAAAAAAAACATGTGAAAACAAACAAAAAAAATAAAATAAAATGAACAAACTAAATCTTGGACTTCTATTTCAGATTAAGAAAATTGCAAGACACTGCCGCTCCCACCCTATCTAAGAAGGCAAAAATAAAAAGCTCTAAAATCATTTTTGTCAAACTCATTGGAGAATTGAGGACACAAAGAAGCCTAAACGAGCTAAGATGTCGAAAGTAACCATCTTCCTGGGAGAGGAGAGAGTCAAGGCTGTTCATCCCCAGCAGAGGGCGGAGGAGGAGGGGGCCTCTTTATTTAGCACAGAACTTGCACTGCAAGAAAAGCTCAGAGAAGTTGTATAGACAAAGGAAAATATCAGATGGAAACACAGATCACTGGTAAAGAAGGACGAATACCAGAAAGGTAAACATAAAACATTTTTTTAAATTATCATATTATAATAAATTTCTTTAAAAGTATATTGATTGGGCTTCCGTGGTGGCACAGTGGTTGAAGGTCCGCCTGCCGATGCAGGGGACACGGGTTCGTGCCCCGGTCCAGGAGGATCCCACATGCCACAGAGCGGCTGAGCCCGTGAGCCATGGCCGCTGAGCCTGCGCAGCTGGAGTCTGTGCTCCGCAACGGGAGAAGCCACAACAGTGAGAGCCCTGCGTACTACAAAAAAAAAAAAAAAAAAAGTATATTGATTAAGACAAAATAAAAGTATTCTATAGGACTTATAAGCATATCATGGTAAGAATAAATGACTAGAGCATAGAGGGCAGGAGGGGAGTAAATTTAACTCTAATTCTTACAAAGACAGATGGAGAGATGTGGCAACAGAAAATAAAAATATCAAACGATAGACATAAACCCACCACAACAGCAATTATATTTAATTGAAATATGCAACAACAATGAAACAGGAATTGAAAGACAGACAGTATCTGAGAGAACAAAAAGGAAGACCCAACTATTTACTGTCTAAAGAGATGCCTTTAAAAATAAAAACACAAATTGGTTGAAAGTAAGAGGAGGGAAAAGGATCTAACATACAAACAGTAAGCAAACAAAAGCTGGAGTGGCTGTATTAATATCAGACAAGGTAAACGTCAAGACAGAAACTATTCTAAGAGATAAAGAAGGACATTTTATAATCATAAAAGGAGAAATTTATCTAGAACACAGAAACAATCCTAAATAAGGGAAACATTGAATCACAGAACTTCAAAACATGTGAAGCAAAAACTAACATAACATAAGGAAGAAACAGACAAAATGACAGTAATAGAGAGGTCAATGCTAGCTCAGTTATTGATAGAACCATCTAGGGGCAAATATTTGCAATGCACGTAACTGATAAAGGACTTGTATCCAGAAGATATAAAGAACTCTTACAACTCAATAAGACCAAAAAAAAAAAAAAAATTCAGTGTAAAAAAGGGTCAAAAGACTTAAGCAGACACATGAAAGAAGATACAGTAATGGGCAATGAGAACAAGAAAAGACCATCACTCCCATTACTCACCAGGGAAATGAAAATTAAAACCGTGGTGAGATGCCATTTCACATCCACTGGAAGACCTAAAACTAAAAAGATTGGAAATGCCATGTCACCAAACGCATGAAGGCACTGCAACTATAACACAATACATTGTTAACCAAATGTAAGAAGTTTTAACCAATTTGGAAAACAATTTGCCCTATAACCCAGGAATTCCACTGCCAACTATTTAATAGGAGAAATGAAAACCAATGTTCACACAAAATAGCTTTATTCACAGCAGCCCAAATCTGGAATCAACCCAATTGTCTATCACCAGACAAATGGAGAAACAACTTGTAGTACATTGCAGTATATTCATACAATGAGATACTAGTCAGTAGTCAAAAGAACAAACTACATATGCTTACAACATGGATGAATCTTTAAGACCTTATGTAGATCAAAAGAAGCCAGAGAGATTATACTATATGGAGCCCAAGAACAAACAAAACTAAACTGTAGGGCTAGAACTCAGAAAATGGTTGCCCCTTGACTGGGGAGGTGAATTTCTGGAAAGGGACATGAGGGGACTTGCTGGAGGGCTAGAAAATGCTCAGTAGCTTATTTGGGGTGGGAATGACATTAGTTCACCATGTCCCTGATACATGAGTGTCAGAGTTCATTAAATACAATAAGAATAGTAAGATCTGTTCATTATATTGCGCACAAATCATACCTCAGACACCTCCCCCCCGAAAAAACCCTAAATCCAAGCAAAATTAAGGTCTTTACATTAACCAGTTGTTGCTGCAATAATGCCCCGTACCAAACAACCCCAAGGCTCAGTGGCTTGCAACAGCAAACACTTGCTTCTTGCTCACAAACATGCAGGCTGGCTGGTCATCCTGTGGGACCTGTCTTATCTGGAGGTTCTAGCAGCCACCCAGAGCAAGTTCTTCTCATTGCTGACAAAAGCAGAAGGGCAGTGGGCAGCGAAAGCCCTTAGACCCTCAGCATATAACTAGCATCCTGTCATGTCCACCTTCCATTGGCCAAAGCCAGTCACCTGGCCAAGTCCAAAGCCAATAGGACAGGAAGGATACTCCACCTCCATGACCCATGACAAGGGTGGAGAGGGGAGGAGAGAAGGGTGGACACATAGTACAATCTTGCTGTCTTCAGGTATTATAAGAGGGGTGACAAAAGCCAGGTCTCCCGACAAGTAGCCCAGCACTTCTGCATCAGCCCACACTGTCTCCGCGTGGTCTGGAAGCCAAGAGACCACAGCTGTGTTCCAGAGGAAAGTTCCAGCACATCTTCACACTGACTGCCAGCAAAGAGGGATGAAACCGGAACCACAGAGCTGCATGCAGATCTGATAGAAGGCTCCAGTCTGGTTTCCCTGGTATTTGGAAATGTGCCTCCCCCCAGGGAGCCACAGAGCTCTCCATCTGCACCAGGAGAAGAAACCTCTGTTAATGGAAAGAAATGCAATACAGCCATCTAATGGATCCTGACTGTTACTGGCCGGCTTCTGCTTCCCTGGGACCATCTGAAGTGGATGACAGCACAAAGCTTGAGCAGAAGTGTCGGCAGGCAGATGGGCACCTGCAGAGGTGGAGGTGGCAGGGGGATAGGAGCCATCACTGGTGTTTCGATTTGCATCAGCTGCTCTTTGACTCTTTGGGGAGCAGTATTAACTGACTTGAGCCCACCCCAGCATAAAGACTCACAAAGGAGCTTAGACAAAACTCTGTTTCAGGAAAAGGAAAGAAACTAGGCCAGTTTTCACCCACTTACATCTGGTGGAGATCAGGCCTGGGGTGGCCGTTTCTGCCACATGTAGTTAGATAAAGCCAACTGGAAAGAAACTTCAGCCTCCTTGTTCTTTCCAGGCAAGTTAAACCATTTTCTCCCTGAGCACCCGTGGACACAGAGTCAGCACAGCAAGAGTCTCTGAGTTGAGTTCCTTTCCACAAAACGGTGGTCTGACCCAGGCCAGTGATCTGAGCTTCCCCACACCCTCCTGACTGCAGCCATTTGTCCACACTCCAGTCAACTGAAGAAGTCATTCGATCCCGTCCACTCATCCAGCCAACGATGACTGCTCACCTGCTATGTGTTAGGAACTCTGCTCAGCCCTGGGGATAAAGCTGTGAATGAGAAAAACATGGTCCCTTCCTGCTCAGAGCTTATAAACAATAGACAAGATAGACATTGACGAAGCGGGTTAAGTGTGATGAGAGGTAAGAAGCAGAATTGCAAGGGGGTCTTTAGAGCCTCAAGAACTGCAGGAAGTACTCCCATGTTATTCTAAGCCTGGTCAGATCCATTAAGGGGGCAGTGTTGCAGGACCATGTGTTTTGGCTGCAGTGTTTCTCCTTTAGCTGCAGTGCTTTTCCTGAATGCTTCGAATTCCGCATCCTTCTGCGAGCTCTCTCCTGCTCTGTAGGGTTTCAAGCTGAAGAGCATTTGAATGCACTTACATTTTTACAGACCTAAATGGGAAAGTTTATCTCTGGCCACACCCCATGCAGAACAGAAACAGCTTCGGGGATCTTAGGGGCACGCGTGGCTGAGGCAACAATGACCCCAGAGACCACATGCAGGCCCCTCTTACACTCACTTCTTTCGAGACAGAGCAGGATGTTCAGCAAGTTTCCAACTGGCCATCTGTATGTCTTCTTTGGAGAAATGTCTACTGAGGTCTTCTGCTCATTTTTTTTGTTGGGTTTTTTGTTTTTTTGATATTAAACTGCATGAGCTGTTTGTATATTTTGGAAATATATCCTTGTCCCCATGCTCAATATCGTTAATTATTAGAGAAATCAAGACTACAATGAGGGATCGCCTCAAACTAGTCAGAATGGCCATCATCAAAAAGTCTATAAATAATAAATGCTGGAGAGGATGTGGAGAAAAAGGAACACTATAGGCGGAAATGTAAATTGGTGCAGCCACTATGGAGAACAGTATGGAAGTTCCTTTAAAAATTTAAAATAGAGTTACCATACAATCCTGCAATCCCACTCCTGGGCATATATATATGGAGAAAACTCTAATTCTCTCATTTGAAAAGATACATGCACCCCAGTGTTCACAGCAGCACTATTAACAATAGCCAGGACATGGAAGCAACCTAAGTGTCCATCAACAGATAAATGAATTAAGAAAATGTGGTATATATACACAATGGAATACTACTCAGCCATAAAAATCAATGAAATGATGCCATTTGCAGCAACATGGCTGGACCTAGGGATTATCATACTAAGTGAAGTAAGTTGGACAGAGAAAGACAAATATCATATGATATCACTTATATGTTGAATCCTGAAAAATGATACAAATGAACTTATTTACAAAACAAAAATAGACTCACAGAAAACAAACATGGTTACCAAAGAGGAAAGGGGGGGAGATAAATTAGGAGTTTGGGATTAACATACACACACTACTATATATAAAATAGATAAATAACAAGGACCTACTGTATAGCACAGGGAACCATATTCAATATCTTGTAATAGTGTATAATAGAAAAGGATCTGAAAAATAATATATATATGTGTGTGTGTATATACACATATATAAATAACTGAATCATTTTGCTGTCCACCTGAAACTAACACAACATTATAAACTAACTATGTTTCAATTAAATAAAATAAGTTTATAAAAAAAGAAAGACTGGGGAGGGAATGTCCTTGCATTGTGATAAAGCACCTCTTCCGCACGGCCATTCATTAGCCATGCATTTCCAAGGCGTTTCTGAAAACCACCAGGGGAGATGGCGTGGGGACTCCTGGGTAACACTCAGGCTCTGCACCCAGCCGCTGCGTGGAGTTAGAAAAGGGACTCAAACCCTCATCTCCTTTTTCGTTTTACATCAGTCGAATGAATAGGGCAAACCTAAAAGTCCAAGTCTAGCTGACGTTCATAAGGTATCATGGGGGCCCAAGCAATGAGAAAAATAAAATTAAAATGTAAATCCTATAGAAAATGTAACTGGAAAAATATCTTCTCGTTTCAATCATTTATTCCTCAGAAGCCTCTTCCATGTAATAGCTTAGAGCCAGGACCTCAAAAAAGGTCAGCAGTGTTGTTTGTTATTATTTATTTTGGAGGGGGAGATGGGGTTTTTTTTCTCCCACCCAGAATGTTATATTTAGAAGAAACTGTCATTAGCAAAAATTTGGCATTTGGGCAGCACAGCTTTCTGTTGATAAACAAACTCACAGCTTAGGTATGTTTTTAGTTCCCTAAATACAAATAAAATTGTCCCAACCAGGTCTGGAGAGTGGTGTATGGTGCCGTGTGCAGAAGGAGAGGGATGGGACATGTGGTATGGGAGACTCCAAGGGGTTTAGGAGCCTGACACAGGAACTAATGGAATGGATTTCCTTTCATTTCATTTCATTCCTTCCATTCATTTCCTTTCATTTCTTCTGACTATGTGGGAACTCCCGCAAGAGAGGGCATTCTTATAATTGGTTCCCAAAGTAGCCCAGAATAAGAGCATTGCCCTGCAGCTGAAACTCAGCCACTCTGGAAACACCAGGCCTTGGGGAGACCCATCATATCACCAAGATGGTGTCAGCATTTTCCTCGGGCCAGAGGCGGAAGCTGCACCAAAGTGAAGGACAGACAGGTCAGGGACTGGGGGTCCCCGGCTCGCCTGCCTGCCCTCAGCACTCTGTATGTCAGCAGCGTGGAAGAAGCATAAGAGGAGATGATGACTGCCAAGGGTTGACTCGAAATTAATCACAGTCCCCTTCGCTTGGACTTAGATTTCAGGCCAGCCTCACCTCTTGGTTTATATTAGGGTTCACTCTGATGTCAGAGAAGGTAAATGTGAGCGCACACACAAGGCTATGCACACACACACACACACACACACATACACGTGCACACACACGAGTTTCCACCATTAACTACATTCTCCTCCTCCCCTCTTTTTTCCAGCAAATATTTGGGGAACTCCTGTTGTATGCCAGGCACTTGATCTGAGAGTCAAGTTGTTAATTTGGAGCTGGTGGTTGAAGTGGGCGCAGACAGGCTCTCAGCGGGAAGCGACTTGGACCCATGTAGGAACCAGTGGGAGAGTCCTATGAGCTCTTTACTAGGACTCATCATTCCAAAGCTCTGGGATCAAAGACTCAGAGCCTTTTAGTTTCCCTCTTCTGACTTTATTTTTAAACCAAGTAGAGAGAGCAGGGAGGACAATTTATTCTATTTAAAAAGGAGAAAATGTTTTCTGTAGAAGATGGTTGTCCTTTCATGGCGGGTCATTGTCTACGTTCCCTTCCCTAACAGTCCCTCCCTGCCCTCGGAAAAAGGCTGGCTGGTCTGAGATCTTATCCTGTGCGGTAAGATAATTGTCCCTCAAAGATGCCTGCATCCTAATCCCTTGAACCTGCGAATATGTTACCTTCCATAGGTGGATAGAGACTCTGCAGATGTGATGAAGGTAAGGACCTTGAGATGGAAGATTCTCCTGGATTATCCTGGTGGGACCAACGTGTTGACAAAAAAATGCACAGCGTGAGAGTTGCGAGTTAAGTTTTATTGGGGGCAAAATGAGGACTGCAGCCCGGGAGACAGCGTTTCAGATAACTCTGAAAAACTGCTCCGAAGAGGCGAGGGGAGGACCCAGGATATACAGGAGTTTTGCAACAAAGGGCAGGTAGTCGGGAACATCAAAAGATTATTGTTAATTAAAGAAAACCAGACATCTCCAGTTAAGGACTTAGCGCATGGGAAGATGCAAGAGTCTGGGCTCACTGAAATCATTCCTTTGATATGCACCTCAGCTATCTGGGGCCTGTATCCTGCATTTTCACATCCTGTGTTTCCTCAGGGCTCACAGCAGGGAGTGGCTGCAGTCTGACAGCTGCTAGATGGCAGGTATTCTTTTCAGCCCTGAGTTTTCTCAGCGCTCACCGGCTCCTGTTGGAGGGCTGCTGCGTCGTTGATGACTGTGACATCTTTTGTTTATTGATATGGCAGGAAATATTCCATTTATAAATATTCCATTTATCAAACGTAATCACTAGGGTCCTTATACGAGGGAAGCAAGAGTGTCGGAGTCAGAGTAACAGAAGACCATGTGACAAATGAAGGAGAGGGATGCAGAGTCAGAGGGAGATGATGTTACTCTGCAGGCTTTGAAGGTGGAGAAAGGGGCCTCGAGTCAAGGAATTTAAGCATCCTTTAGAAGCTGGAGAAGGCACGGACATAGATTCTCCCCTGAAGCCTCCAGAAGGAATGCAGCCCATCATCACCTTGATTTTAGACTTCTGATCTCCAGTATATAGATTTGTATTTTTGGCCACTAAGTTTGTGGTAATCTAGAAATTCATAGGAAATTAATACACCATGTTAGTGCAAGACTGTTTGGCTTGCAGCTGTCAAATTCTGCTTTCATTTCCCAAGACCACTCCACTCGTCCCTGTGGCATTCCAGAAGTGCCTAGGGATGGACTCCCATCACCTCCCTCCACAGCTATCAAACAATCACTGAAGAGAGCTGGTAGACATCAATCCCAGCCCCCTTGCCCTTAGGTGGGATGATCTGCGGTACCGGTTCCACATATGTTCGCGAGTTCCCCTGTGGGATGAAGCCCCAAGTGCCCGGTACGTTAGCAGGCTTATTCAGGCACCTGGCTGCCTTCCCTTCCCTGTCCCACTTTCCTACTGCCCCCTAGGTGCCTCCTGGGATCACCTCCCAAATATACTACTTGCACTTGAATCCTTGCCTCATGGTCTGCTTTCCAAGGAATTCAAACCAAGATGAAGTGTGATGACAGCCCTGCTTTTCTGAGCTAGAATCCCCCTCTTGAGTCAGGTGACTCAAGCCAGATCTACCAGGCAGTTGCAGCCTGGAGCATGAACCTTAAACAGAGAGACAAAGGGCCTTAAACCAAGGAGTACTTGATTCTGAGCAGCCTGGTGATCCCACTGCTCCTGCCAGCATTTCACAGGCTCCACCTGCCTTGGGTTCCGGGAGCCCCTGAGAGACTTCCAAAGAATCACTTCCTCTTAAATTAGCCAAAGTTGGTTACATCAAAGAAGCTTGACAGATAGAGAGTCAGAAAGGAGTGAAGGGAGTAGGTGCATTCTTTGAAAAAGAGGAAGGAACGATGCCCCGAAAGTAAAACAGCAAAGAAGCAGACTTGACACCTGGGAGCCTTAGTTAAACATGGACTTTCCATGATTTTCAAATAGAAGACTCCAGGGAATCCATTTTCTTCTTTCTCTTCCAGTTTCAGCCCCTCCCTCAGGACAGGCAGCTTCTATGTGTGGCCATAGGATTATGCTAAGAGGGTTAACTAAACTGGAATTTGGCCATTTTGAACCTGGGAGAATTCTTTCATGAGTAGAAAAGCAGGACACCAGGAGACCTGCACTTGGAGGTAATGCTTGGAGGTGCCAAGGATCCCTCTGCTGTTGTTCTGGGTAGACACATTATGAGCTGAGTCCAGCAGACAGAGAGCTTGATCCCTGACATCAGAAAAATAGTAAGAGAGAGAAGCACAGCCAAGAAGTTTGTAGTCAACTCGTTCAGTGGTTTAAGGACAAGAGAATATGTTGATATAGTGAGAATGACACTCAGATTCCATAAATCGGCGACTAGTTCTAACTCTGCCACTAACTGTGTAACCGTGGGCAAGAAACTTCACTTCCTTGGGTCTGCATTTCCTTCAATTATTAAATGAGAGAATTGGACAATGTGATCACACTCTGGCCTCATAGCTATAAAGGAGCATCATTCTCGGATGATCTGGTACCAGCCAACTTATCATGGCCAACTGTCACGGCCATGAAGTTGAGTAGATGTATTTCCCCCTGGCCCACATGGCTGTCTCATCATAGACAGCCTCCAGCAACCTAGGAGTTTGAACATAGGAATCCAGATTGTTTTCTTTTAACGTAAAGTAGAGGCCAGAAGAATAAGGATACGGCTCTAAGCTTAATTTCACGTCCAAGTAACAGGTAGACCAGTGTTGCAGGTGAATGCATTGGCTTTAAAAGGGAAAAATGTCAAAAGAACATCTAATTCCTCTTAAGGCACAAAATAAAAATATCTCTGTTCCCTTCAGAATGCAGGGGCATCTAATTCCTTAAAGCTGCTTTAAAAGAAATATGTTCATTTTGGGGATACTTAGGCTTACAGTTTTACATAAAACTGCTACTTCTGAGGACTCTAGCTAAAACCGCTAATCTGTTGAACCGATTCATTTAGCAAACATTTCGAGCACTTGTTATACACCAGACACAGTTCAGCAATGGAAGTACAAAGCCATATGACACGTATTCCCTTTTATGTAAAAACTCACCTTTACTCATTTAGTCCACAACTGTTCTGGGCACCTATTCTGTGCTAGAAACCATCACTGGAGAAACAAGAGTGAACCAGACAGTCTCAGCTTTCATGCAGCCCCCAGGCCAGTTGTGGAGAAGGTCAACAGAAATGGGCTACTCTGATACTGTGCAGAGATATATTCATATACGGAGGGAATTGACCATAAGGAGTGGTTGATGCCAGGAGGGGTCAGGAAAGACCCCAGAGGTGCTGAATCTTCAACAAAGGAACCCGGCAGATGGGGAGCTGGTTGGTGGAAGATTGGTGAGGAGAATTCTAGGTAAAGAATGTGAAAAGGAAATCTGTTTCCTTGTTAAGGTTTACAAAGACCAAACTTGTCAGAAACATGAAAAAAGGAAGACTCTGTCGGCCTAAAATGTCTCACTTTCCTTTCTCCCGTGGAGGTAAAAAACATTCAAACAGCCCCCAAGGGGATGAGAAAACTCAATTTACAAACATGAAATGTTGGGTGGTCAGCTCTCTTCTACACTAAGAAGGAGGCAAGAACTATACTCTGGGACTTTGGACTCTCTGGGGTCTGGGTTTAAACTCAGCTCAGCCACTCTCTAGTTCCAGGACTTTGGGCCAACTACTTAAACTCATCTGTAAAGTGAGGTAAATAAGAAAATTCTCATGATGAATTGGGAGATTGGGATTGACATATATACACTAATATGTATAAAATGGATAACTAATAAGAAACTGCTGTATAAAAAAATAAATACAATAAAATTCAAAAATTAAAAAAGGAAATTCTCCCAAAATTGCTGGGAAAATTAAATGAGAAAATGACTATAAAAACACTACTAATTAATCAATAAATACTACAATTCTTTAAAATTTTCTTTTGATCTCTCATAATGAATAACTTCTTGGCCCCAGAGACAAATCTTTATAGTTATTAAATGTGTTGAGCAACAATGTATGTATTGCACTGGGTTGTTCTTTACACCAACATGTTGAATATGGAGCCAGATTTATTTATTCAAAATATGTCAACATCCCTTTGTAAAACAGATGCTAGTCTAAGTTCCTGGGTAACTTTATTTTTATTTTATTTAAAGTGTCCCCAAATGAGGAATACTGATGTCAATTTCTCCTCTCCAAGTGGTAGTACTTGTAAGCAGACATTCTTGTTTACAAATCCCACTTTTCTTATGAAGTCTTGGCATGGTTCAAAAGATGATTCTGTATGACTGTGTGTGATTTTAGGCTTGATGGAGTAATACATGTACTTGATTTTTTAACTCCTCATATATCACTTACTAGCTGTGTGACATCAGGCAAGTTACCTCACCTCTCTGTGCTTCCTTTTACACGTATTTTAACATTGAGATTATAGGGTTGCTTTGACAATTAAATAAGATTATTCATGCAATGCATGAATTAAGACAGTGCCTGAAACATACCAAGTTCACGATAAAAGTTAGATAATATTATTATCACAGAAATTTTTATATACTCAACCAAAATGGGTTGTAAAATAATGGTAAAGACCATGTTTATTGACAGTGAAACTTTCTAGATTGGGTATTGATTGTTACATAACTTGCTGCCCTAAATCAAAACAAAAATAATCATTGATTATTATTGCTATTAATCCTCCCTAATTTATGGCAAAGATCGCACACCCAAATTATTTGGGGAAAGCTCTTTATTAGGATTTGTTTTCATGGACAAAATCACTTAGGGGTCGTCCAAAATGCTAGATTTGTTCAAGTAATAGATATTTGACTGGGGCACATTTTTGAATTGACAAATGAATATGAATATGTTGGATGCTGAGAATTCACACCTTGGAGGGAAAAATAATTGAAACTCAACTGTGAAAAGGTCATGAGGTGCAGGCTGCCCTACTCCCTTCAACTGATCCATGACTAGAAACAAATTGCTTTTTCTCAGCACTTCTCTACTTGAGTGGCTTCCAAACTCACACAAGCAGTGGAATCTTTTTTTCAAATAAAAGTTGACATGGAGCTCCAAATACCAAAAAGGCTCAAGCAGGGTGGCCCTTGGGAAGCAGGTAAGGACAGACGAGCCTGCAGGTACCTCCAACTCTTTCCCTCCTATGACGCCCCTGGGAGTCCCTCAGATGTGTCCTGTGTGTGCCATGGGACACAGTTTGAGTGTCTGCACAAACACACAAATGTAGGCTGTGTGGAGGGAAATATTTTAAGGAGTTTGCTTTACACTTCTTTTCTCAAACCTATTTTTGTAAAAATAACAATACATCTTTCCCAAGACAAAAAACATTAGTGGCTGATAGGAAGAAAAAGAGTCTTTGAATTTTAAAAGTATATGTGAATTTTACAGGGAATCAGACTTTGCTAATATCCTCAAAAACCAACATCTTTGGTCAAAGCAAAACCCATGCTGATAAGTATATTTGCATATCCATAATGTCCTTTCAAGACAGATGTAGTAATCATCCTCTCTATTGTGGACACTAACCTGTGTTAAGCCTTTATGCCTTAGGCAAGTGAGTTGGTGGGCAAATCTGTAGTCATTGAAATTTGAAAGAGAAGCCTTAAAGCTGCAACTTCACTTTTGCATTAGGTTAAGAAGATGAAAGTGAAGGAGATCAGGGATGAGTCAAAGATAGACACTAGTTAGAGTTACTAGAAGACACTGATCAAATGAGACCCACAGAGTAACTAATTCAGACCCCTCTTGACTCTGAGCCCCCAACGTGGAGACTGAGCCATGCTCATTCTTGAATCCCTAGGAATTGGTACAGGGTGGATGCATTTCTTGTGAGATCAGCATTCCTAACTTTCTTCATTCAGAACTCACGTGAGAATGATCCTGACACTAGGCAGCTGAAGCTTCCTCTCACAGTGTGGCAATCACTTTGTTCATATTTTTAATGAATTATGTGAATGCAGAATGCTTCACTTTTGGTAGAAGAAAGAGGTATCAATCTTGTCATCTGTAAATAATTCATCAACCTGGAGGACAGTTCTTAGTCTACTGACCAACTGTCATGTGTGAACTTAAAGGAAAGATTTAACATACTGGGCAAGGGGAGCGCTAGTGTCAGAGTCCTGGGGAGCTGGGCTCAAATTTCAGCTCTGTCACTCATCTGTGTCCCACCATAGACCCCAGCAAGACACCTAAATGGCTCTGAGTCTGTTTCCTCACCTGTAGAATTTAAGGCTGAGAAATTATCTATCTCATTGATTTATGAAGAACAAAATTAAACATACATAAAACTCTTGCACAGAGCCCAGAACATATTAGGAGTTCAAAAAATTGTACCTATCATGACAAATAAGAACAACATTTTTTTCCTGTAACCAGCAGTGGGAAGAAATCGCTAAGAGTGAGAGACAGGGCAAAGACAGGCCAAGTAAAACAGGGCAGAAGGCTGAGATCCTTTAGAGAAGATTCCTCCTTATCCAAGATATCCCTCAGAATATGGTCCTACATGATTCCATGGCCATGGTGGATGTAAGCCACGTGTGTGGCTACACAGAACATTTTGAGTAGACTTTCTGTGTTTAGAGAATTTCCCACACTATAAGTCTGCCTCCCTCAGGTAGAAGCCAGAATTCATGTATTTACTCTTCCAGACTCCCTTATAACTAAGACACAGACACGTGACCTCAACTCCACCAATCACATATTCCCAACTTGGATTTGGAAGAGAAAGTAGGTGCCATGTGGAATCCATTTTCTGTTGAGGGTGACTGAGTATAGCAGAGAGAGCTCCTCTTTCAGATGGAGCAGTGCCTGAGGTCATGGGAATAGCACCTGGCCCAGAGCACCTGTGGTGAAACCTACAGAGCTGGTGCCTGATGGTGGCAGCACCTGGGTCTCCCCTAGAGTGTTCAGTGGTACCATTTAGGCATCATTCCTGCTGCATAGTCTCCATACCTAATTCTCTTGCCCTCTATCATTCTATGAGCTAGCTAATAAATTGGAAGAAGTGTATTTTATTACTTAACTAGGAGAGTGGATTCTGCTATTTGCAAGAAAGAATGCTGCCATATTGTTTGCCCTCAAGACCAACATGGCACCACAGACTGAAAATGTGCACTCAGTAAATACTTGTGAGGTAAAAAAACGCTCATGAAAATAAATCAACAAAAGAAAAAGAGTTCCATGTGTTCAGAAAATTGGAGCTTAAAACTTATGACACATAAAAAGTTTTCCATTTTAGAAAATGGTTAATGCAAAATTTTAGGAAGGAAAAGAATAAATGCCAGTCATGACAGACCTGGTGCTTTGCATTTAACCTACGTTATCTCATCAAACTGACTTCAGTACGTGGAATTTTATGAATCAAGTACCACCTAATCATTGATCTCAGTCATGACACACACATTAGGTGCCACCTTCCTAAACTGGAAGGCATCAGCAACCATCTGTAGCCTCACTCTAATTCACAAGATAATTGTGTGTGGGGGGGTAGGGGGTGGAAAGACCTTTGCATTTTCTATAAGCACAAGAGAACAAAATAATTAATTGACTGTTTTCCATTAATTACTGTTGTTTAAAAACAACCATTCATTCACTTATCCACTATTTTTATTCAACAAACATTTATTTATTCAGGGAAAACCATGTACCTGATAGTATACTAAGTGCCAGAAATAATTGGCAGTTAATAGTATATCATTTCCCGTTGGTTTGATTAAATATAACTCTTCAAATGTTCTCTCTGAAACTGCTTAATGGACATCAACCTGGGTGTCAACTAAAACTTTCTAGCTCCTTAAGATCTCAACATTGACTCAAACAAGAGGCAGGGAGCCATCCCAACTCCCAGGGCAAGGGGGAGCCTGCTTGTGTCTGTCTCTTGTGGTTTTTTCCTCTTTTTTCTTTTCTTTTTTTTGCCACATTGGCAGAAATGTGTCCTACCCTGTCCTGTATGTTTGAGTTGTTTCACTAGCAGTTGAGGCTGGTTGGACAGCTCTGAGTCAAGTTGTACTTGGCTCCATTGTTAATTGAAAAGCTGTTTCAATAAAATATTCTTTTCTACAAAAAAAAAAAGTATGGAGTTTTGTATGCTCTGGAAAGTTCTTTGCATGCTCTGGAAAGTTCCAAATCCCCTCCTCCTAAAAATTTGTAGACGTCTGAGGTTATGTTTTTCTAGTTCCTTCTGGCCATTACTTCTAGCCTCCCATGAATTAGATACCACCCGTTATACACCTTGTGACTTTTTTTAAAAAGCCAAGTATAAATTCATTTTCTTTCCCTGATCCCCAACTCTACTACCAAAGAATCCCATTTGCACCAAACCTTTATGTGTATAGCAGACTTGGAGGGACAGATGTTAATATCACAGCAATGCAAACAACTTCAAAATGCGTATGTGCCATCTGAGCTCAGAAGTCCTTCTGCCCCCTTTAAGTGTGGCTCAGCCAACGCATCATCTCTACTTCTATACTCGTTCTTTTTGTCTCTGCATCCCCTAATTCATGTGTATTCCTTTGTATATATAACAAAATAGTTAAGAAATGCAGCTCTGGAGCCGGGCCTCTTGTGTGTGGACCCAGCCCTACACTGTACAATCCATGTGATCTTGGCCAAGTTACTTCAACTCCGTGGACCACAATTTACTCATCCATAAAATGAGGATCACCCAGTTCTCGCAGCGTTGTTGTAAGAGTTAATGAGTTAATATACACAGGTAGCCCCTAGCATGTAATGAATGTGTACAGGTGTTATTATACAATAACCCAGCACAATTACCCTTTCTATTTGTCCCATCACCTGGACTAACCCGTGTCTCATATTCTGGCCTGAGGAATGTTTGAAACAAATTTTTCTTCCCTATGAGGAATTCTATTTCCATTTGTTAAGATAATATTTGTTACTGGCCTGAGAGTAAATGTTGACTTTGCAATACAGCATGAGGGTTAATTAAGCACCTGGTTTTGAAGACAGATGGTCTGGATGGGAGCTGGTACCACTTCTTATAATCTTTTCTTTTAAGAGAAAATTTATTTATTTATTTATTTATTTATAATTAATTTTTATTGGAGTATAATTGCTTTACAATGTTGTTGAGAAAATTTATTTATTTATTTGTAATTAATTTTTATTGGAGTATAATTGCTTTACAATGTTGTTAGTTTCTACTGTACAGCAAAGTGAATCAGCTTCACGTATACATATATCCTCTCTTTTTAGGATTTCCTTCCCATTTAGGTCACCACAGAGCACTGAGTAGAGTTCCCTGAGCTATACAGTAGCTTCTCATTAGTTATCTATTTTATACACAGTTATCAATAATGTATATATGTCAATCCCAATCTCCCAATTCATCCCACCCCCCACCCTGTTTCCCCCATTGGTCGATACATTTGTTCTCTACATCTGTGTCTCTATTTCTGTTTTGCAAATAAGATCAGCTTTATCACTTTTCTAGATCCACGTATACGTGTTAATATAAGATGCTCAACATCACTAATTATTAGGGAAATGCAAATCAAAACTACAATGAGGTATCACCTCACACCAGTCAGAATGGCCATCATTAAAAAATCTACAAACAATAAATGCTGGAGACAGTGTGGCGAAAACAGAACCCTCCTACACTGTTGGTAGGAATGTAAACTGATACAGCCACTATGGAGAACAGTATGGATGTTCCTTAAAAAACTAAAAATAAAACTGGCATATGACCCAGCAATCCCACTATTGGGCGTATAACCAGAGAAAACCATAATTCAAAAAGACATATGCACCCCAGTATTCATTGCAGCACTATTTACCATAGCCAGGACATGGAAGCAACCTAAATGTTCATCAACAGAGGAATGGATAGAGAAGATGTGGTATATATATACAATAGGTTATTACTCAGCCATAAAAAGGAATGAAACTGGATCATTTGTAGAGATGTGGATGGACCTAGAGATTGTCATACAGAGTGAAGTAAGTCAGAAAGAGAAAAACATATATTGTATCTTATGATCTTTTTTCCTCCTCTTGTGCACCTTATCACTCCCAGCACCTCAGTTCCTTCATCTATAAAATGGGCTAATAATACTACCTACTTCATAGGGATGTTGTGAGGATTAAATAAGTTAACATTTTGAGAAAGTAATAATTAGCTTGGACTAAGAAAGAAAAAATATCTGCCTGGCCTTTCATCAGGCTTAAAAAACAGACAAGAGAAAACCAGCTGCAAAGTTCATAGCAAACAATATCCCTCCCAAGGACACACTACAGTAGTAAAGTGTCATAAAATACTCCTCGTTGGGTGACAACTGCTTTCTCACTTACTGAGAAACTTTGTTCTCTAAAATCATAGACTATTAGAAACACTGCTGTTTGAATCAGACGGTATGAATTAAACATCCTACTTTCTGTGTTTGTTTGGTTTGGTTTTTGTGCTTTTTAAAAAAAAAAAAAACACATTTCTGAAGGTCAGAAGCCCAGATAGGCTCACCTGGTTCCTTTGCTAAGGGTCTTACAGCACTGAAATCAAAGTGCTGGCAGGGCTGAGCCCCCTACCAAGGCTCTGGGGAAGAGTGTCTCTAAGCTCATCCAGGTTACTAGCTGAATTTGGCTCCTTGAGGTTGCAGGACTAAGGTTTCCTTGCTGGCAGTCAGCCAGTCTGGTCTCTGCTCTGGAGGCTTCCCACAAAAGCATTCTACCTCTTACCTAGAGAATCTTCATCACTTTGACACAGGAAAACAGCCTGGACTTAGAGTTCATGTGTGAGCCTTCAAATAAAGGGGCTTCTGGCCATCACACCTGCCTTACCCTTACTGTTTCAAAGTGAAAGGACACTGTGTCTGTTTGGTGTGCAAACCTAATGCTGACCCCTCACACATAGCCTGCTTTGCTTTGAGCCCATCAAGATGCTGCTTCAGTTATGCCTAAACTCCACTCTTCTCCAAAATCCTATAGTATCTGCACGTTTTCCTTCCTTTCACACCACACTTCCTCCAGCATGTGCTCCTTCTTGCTGCAATGAAATGATAATCTGACTTAATAGAACTAGAGGCTCATCCCGGGTGGTTTTCGACTGAATGGGCTAGAACAGCTTAAAGTGCTTAAAAGAGAGCCTGGCACATGACAATACTTGATTTAATCTTGTCTGTAATAACAAAAATAATAATCATGATGATTATTATATCATAAACTCTGTGGGTAAATGCAAATAAAAGAGCAATGATGCAGTGCCAAAGATAGAAGCTGTGAAGAAGCCGATTGGAAAACAAACAAACAAACCACCATGCACTGTGTCTGCAGAAGTCTCTGTAACTGCAGGGATTTTCCAAAGGCAAATTTCCACTTCAGAAACCTCACTTGCTGTCATGTGGCAGCACCCATGGTGCTGGCAGAATCTGTTCAATCATCTGAAATACTTCTTCAACATTCAGCCTGGCCCCAAGTTTACTCCTCTGGGACTATGAGTTAGGACAATTAGGCCACAACATGTTAAGACTTTTAAATTGTTTTGAAATCAGCCCTATGACTGATGCTAAGTGGAAAAGTAAGTTGGTCTTGGAAATATTGCTCACTTTTTCCTACTAAAAATGTAAAATGCTTATATTTTTAATAATAATCATGGTAATCCTGGCATAATGTGAAATGTTTGAGGGGATCTTTTCGAAACATGCCAGGCACCAATTTGAGGTTCAGGTAGGACCTACTGAGGATAAAGAATGTCAAGTATCAGAAAGAGGTCCTGAGAACATCTCCATCTTTTGGCTCACCTAGGCACCATCTCTCATTTGAGTAATTAATATTCATAAAAATAGATTCAAAAGACCTCCAACAAACACTCAATTTGAAAGAGTTGAGTCAGTATCTAGCAACGTTTGGCACATAATAGACTCTCAACAAATATCTGTTGAATAAACACATGGGCTCTGATGTGAGCTTCAGACAGAATACAACCCTCTAGAAATGTAAACAGGAGAGAAAATGCTGACATGGGCATGATAAAGGGCATACAGACAGTAGCATAAAAATAGTCCAGGTATAAATAGACAAAGCCTGCCCTAGGGCCACAGGAACAAAAAAGTTTGTACAGTTCAGGATAGACATAGCAATTAAGCTCACTGATTGGCAAAGTTCATCTGCCTTCTTTAAGTCTATGAGTGTTCACTCTGTCCTCTGGAGACAAGAACTTCCAGTGTATGGTTTCCTTCCAGTCTCAGCAGAGACTCAAGCTCTATCCAGACTTCTTCCTATGAACACACCTGATATTCAATTCACAATGTCTTACTAGGTTAAGAAACAACTATTATTCACAGAAAATAGATAAATGCTTGGCTCATTAATTATATTATTTGTTCTTTTCTGTTGCTATTTGTTAATTTATTGGGGGAGGGGGGTAATATTTAGGATACATCAAAAGACATAAAGAACAATACAGGGAACACCCAGTGTAAGAAATAAAACAACCATCCAATCGAAATTTCATCTCTGATTACAGACCCCTCTCTCCCCATCAGAGGAATCAACAATCCTGAATTTGGTGATTTTTATTGCCAAATCTTCCTTAAGCATTTTAAAGATTTGCAATTATCCCTGGCAAAGGATATACAGTATTGCTTTCATATTGTAGCCTGAATATAACTGCTATCATACTTTATTTTTCTGCAGTTTTAAATAATCGATGATATTGTTGTGGCACAGTGCAGGCCACCCCTAAAGTTAGTTAAGAAATGGCCAATGCAAAAGGGACGCTTTGAATCTCCTGTTTCCCTGAAAACAGGGAATAAATCTCCCGTGTGAAAGGTGCCCTTTCTGTACCAGGAGGTAGAAAGACATCCTTACCCCCAGAGATGGGGAATTCAGGGCTGAGAAGCCTATAGGAACGAACTTTGTTACTTCTTTACTAATTTACCACCCAAGCCCAAACTTTTAAGTTCCTTACTAATTAAACACTCAAGTCTAAGTTTCTTTGTCCTGTCACTTCCTCTCAAATTTATTCTTTGTCTAAAATATATGAAAGTAGCCTGCTTTGGCCACTTCCTATGTCCAATTCGTATGAGATCTCTGTGTGCAGGAATTAAACTTTTTTCTCCTGTTAATCTGTTTTGTATCAATTTTATTATTAGTCTACCTACAAGAACACAAGAGGAGTAGAGGGGGAAATTCCTCCTCTGACAATGTATTTCTGAGATTCATCCCTGTTGATCCAAGTACTGTCTATATAGTATCCCATTATGCGAATACACCACAATTGACTGTATCCATTACTTTTTTGATGAATAGGTTGTTTCAAAAGTTGTTGCTATTGTAAACAATGATGTTCTGGGTCTCTTTGGGGATATGTACAAGTTTTCTATGAGGCAGAGTTAACTAGAATAATAGAGATACTATTATCATTACTATAACTATTACTATTAATGATATTAAGAGCTAAATTTTATTAGTTTGTTTTTATAGTTACTAATTCATTAACTGCTAAGAATTCTGTGAAGGAGATACATTATTAACTCCATTCACCAATTAACAAGACATTGGAGGGGAATCAATGAGTTATAGAATGCAAATTTTCTACCTTATAAAATATTACCAAATTGTAAAAAAAAAATTTACCAGATTATAAAAATTTATATTGCTATTAGGCATATATAAAAGTTCCTGTTCCTCCACACTGTCATCACAACTTGGCACTGTCAGATTTAAAATTTGTCTTCAAATATGTATATAAAGATTGGTAAGTAAAGACTATACTCATTGAAATATAGACTGTTTGAAATATAGATCAAGAAAGATTGAGAGATAGAGACAGAAAGAGAGAAATCAGAGTAAAGATGAATCTATTTAAGGAACCAGGGAAGGCAGTCAAATAAGTTAGAGGTTGAAAACTCAGTAAAAACACCCTAACTGAAGCATTAAGCCTAATTGACAGTCTTGCACACACCCTTCCAAGCAATAGAGTCCTCATGTGCTAATTCTTCTTTTACCCAGTACTCATTTGGCTGTAAAAGACTATAGGGGGAGATCTAAATTAGAGATCAGAGAATGGAAAATTCCTTTATCTCTAACTCTCAAGTCTTCCCTACTTTTTTTTAAAATTAATTAATTAATTTGTTTGTTTATTTGTCTGTTTATTTTGGGCTGTGTTGGGTCTTTGTCTCTGTGTGAGGGCTTTCTCGAGTTGTGGCAAGCGGGGGCCACTCTTCAGCGCGGTGCGCGGGCCTCTCACTATCGCAGCCTCTCTTGTTGCGGAGCACAGGCTCCAGACGCGCAGGCTCAGTAGTTGTGGCTCAGGGGCCTAGTTGCTCCGCGTCATGTGGGATCTTCTCAGACCAGGGCTCGAACCCGTGTCCCCTGCATTGGCAGGCAAATTCTCAACCACTGCACCGCCAGGGAAGCCCAAGTCTTCCCTACTTTTAACATTATGACTTTTTAATAAATGTTGTATCCCTAAGCACCTCTGCTTTCTCCTTCTTGTTATGAATAATTTATACAGCACAGAGCAAATCAATAACATCCTTTTTAACGTAAAGTTATCACTTTTCAGCATTCATTCATTTTCTTTTGTCTCCTCTAGGAGGAAGAAATGTTTATTATGTATGCTTGATCGATGGGAAAACATACCCAAACTATGAACACAAGATTAAAAGTCTTTAGTGCAAATCAGACCGTCCCTCTACCCACAAAGCCCTCCCCCCAAAAAAACCACAACTTTACTAGACCACAGGAGACACCAATTTTCACTAGTTCATTAGCATTAACCCCTTAAGTCCACAGAGACATGAAAGTGGTACCAACTGGAAAATTTCCATAGTGTGGAAAGTGGGCTTTTCACCACAGCTATTACAAATGTCTTCCTCATAAAAGCACCCCCTGTGTTGTGCATATTGCATAAATTTGAGCATTTTTGCAAGAGAGCTATGAAAACATGCTTGACTGGATAAAAGGATTTGCCTTGTTTTACTAAAAAACAAATGCAGGCCATAAAACGTGAAGACAGGCTCTAACAACAAAATAAATTATAGTTTAGTTACACATCCTATGTCTTTATGGCAAACTCCTTTTTCCACAGAAAAACTTCAAGGCACGATCAGCGCCATAAAACGACACACTCTAATTCTCAAAGGGAGAATTGCAGAACGCTGAAAATCCCAAATCCCTATTAAATTTGATTTAAGAATTTTTACTGGCTATGAACCATCTCCTCTGATTTTGCAGCTCCAGTAAACACATCAACAGTAACCGAAATATCTCCCCTTTTTGTCTCTCAGTCCCATCCATTTTGAAACAACCTGAGTTTCTAAAATACCAACCTGAATTATCCAATGGGAAATACTGAGAGAAATCATTACCTCTCCCTGGCATTTCAGTTTCAAAGAGAAACCCAGGCTTGGTGTCACTGACAAAACCACTTAGGCTCGGTGATGGAAAGAATGTCTTATCCCTGCCCCTCTCTTTTTCCTGAAGCCAAGTACATATTTCACAGTAGATTGTTGGTTATTGAAAAGATTTTCGAGCCATTTAACTGTTATAAGCTAGGCTTTATTCTTGCATGAAACCTCTTAAAGGTAGATGGCATCTGCCATGATTTATAAACAAACAAAAAAAAGAGTTCTTATACATTTTCAAAGATATTTCTCTTCATCCGACTCTTGATCAAGTCCAGTTTTATCTATTCCCCATTAGGAAATTTATGCCTGAAGCCACTTAAGTTGCTCAAGACTTACAGCTATAACTCATGACTCTAAGTACACCCAAGTTTCTAAATAATATTATAACTACCAATACTTGAACTCTTTTCTCCAAATAATTTAGCAAAAGGTAAAAATATAGGAGGTATGTTGTTATGTAGAAATGTGTTAGCCCTGAGGCAGTGTCTGGAGGTGTTATCTGAAGTTTGGCTTCCTTATTTGTTTATTTATTTGGGTTTTTTTGGGAGTGTAGTTGAGTTACAATGTTGTGTTAGTTTCAAGTGTACAGCAAAGTTGTTCAGTTTTATATATATATAAATCTATTCTTTTTCAGATTCTTTTCCAGTATAGGTTATTACAAGATATTGAGGATAGATCTCTGTGCTATACAGTAGGTCCTTCTTGGTTATCTATTTTATAGATAGTAGTGTGAATCTGTTCATCCCAAACTCCTAATTTATCCCTCCCCGCAATGTTTCCTCTTTGGTAACCATAAGTTTGTTTGTGAGTCTCTTTCTGTTTTGTAAATACGTTCATTTGTATCTTTTTTTTTTAGATTCCACATGTAAGTGATATCATACGATATTTGTCTTTCTCTGTTTGACTTACTTCACTTAGTATTTTAAGGTGTCTGCAGGGGGTGGGAGAGGTCCAGAAAAGACCACCTGCAGGGAAGGAACGGAAAGTGATAAAGGAGGGGAAGGAACAATGGAGAGAGCTGAACAAACACTTGCTGTATTTCATCTCTTATAAAATCACAGTTCTCCCTGATAAATGTAAGAAGTCTGATCATTTTCCTTAAGGAACAGACAGTTTTTCTTTCTTTAACCTATTTTAGTTTTATGTCTTTGGGGCTACACTAAACTCCAGGCTATCCGTATGGATATATCAATATGCAGAATATCAGTAAGGAAAAAGCTGCCCCTCAAATGCTGAAGCCTGGAATTTAATCTAGAGAACTTTGGCTAATACTGCTCTAAAATTAAATATCCAGGCAGTTTGATTTTTTTCCCATATGGTATCACAGCCACTGTATTTGGGGAGTTTTCCAAGTTCACTGATTTGTGTTCCTCTTTAGTAAAAGCACACTTTTGTTCACACAAATCTTAACTGTGCAGGAAAAAATAATGCATTTTAAAATCCCTCTGTAATGGACTTTATGCTTCTTACAGCCTGCTTGTGTGTGTGTGTGTGTGTTAGTTCATTTTGTGGGATAACGTGCAGATGATCTGTACAGATTTTTAAAGTCATTTTCTTCGGAAGTATAACGTACATACAGAAATATGTACAAATCATAAGTGCACAGCTGGGTGAACTTTCTCAAAATTCTCCGTAACCTGAACCCAGATCCAGAAACAGAACATGCCCAGCACCCTGCAGTGACTCTTAACGTGATTCTGGATCATGTGGTCGCTTTGCAGCCCTCCAGGACAGAACCTCTTTGCCCCACCATAGTGGCATCCTCTGGTGGGACCTTCTCCCATTCTGCCAACTATTTTTCTTTCCCCTCTTTGGGGAGGAGAGTAAGGGGGATGGGAACATTCAGGTCCCATCCATGCCATCCCCAACTCAAACTCTCCCTCTGTCTGCCTAAAAAGACTGCGCCAGGAAAATGTCATAGATGGGACTGCGCCAGGCTGGGGTAAGGGCATCCTGAGAAGCAGCTGCTAGTCTAAGAAGGAAGGTCTGATACATGTGTCTCTACCAACTCCCTCTTCTGCTCCTGCTGTCAGCACCATGGTGTAACGTCACATTGAAACAGAGCAGGACCCTATGGTCCTTGCCCCCGTGTCCTCTGCCTGCCTTTTGTCTGTGGAAAAACCTTAGCCAAAGAGTAGGTATAATCAGAGAAGTGAGAAAATGCAGAAACAAAGGAAAAAAGTCCAACAAGACTAAATAATAATAGTTTAATCACTAAGCATAGTTAAGGACTTTTAGTTCCTCCTCAAGGGCTGTAGATAATATTCTGAGCCACATCCTGTGAGCTGTCCTGTACGTACTGAAACCCCTGCCAGGTGGAAAAAGTTAACTACATGATGGCCAGAGTGTAACCATGACATAAGTTGCCACAATTCCAAGAACTGGCCTCAAGAATATGGGAAAGAACTGGCCCCGGAACTGAAGAGTAATTGTACTGAAAACAATCAAGATGACGCTGATCAGACCGTTGCATGACCAATTTCAAGATGACTGTCAGAGCTGACTGTGCTGTTTCTGCATGTAGCCCCCTCCCTCTGTCTACAAAAGCTCTTGCCCACTGGTTGTCAGTTGTGGGGAGTCAACCTTTGGACAGGTGTCCACCCTCCCCTCCCCCGGTTGCCGTTATCCAAAATAAAGCAAACTTTCCTTTCCAGCAAGCTTGCTCTATATTGGCTCTTGAGCGGCAAGTAGCTGGACCCCACTTTCAGTAACAACATTGGCAATGGCCATATGCAGAAATAGGGGTTCCATGTAGCGTGCCCTCGCAGGCTTGCCCAGCCCTAGTGTTCCTGGGATGCTGCACACCCAGCTGAATGAGGTTAATGAAAACTTGTCCCACAAGTAGATCCAACTTCAGCTTAGGAAGCAATCTCCAGCACCTAAGCTATTACTGCCCCTCCATCTCCCTTCAAATTTTCCTTTCTTCCTCATCATATCCTTCTCCTCTAGGGCATTAACTCTTCTAGCTGATCTTTTCTTTCCTTCACTGTGGATTATCTACATCCTATCCCAGTGGTTATAACAGAAGGGGTATCTTCTCCACCATGGAAGAAAAGCAGAGTCCTTCAAAGTTAGAAAATACTTTCTGGCCTTCAAAATCCTGATTTTCAAGATTCTTGCCTTGTGGGAAGGGTGAGGGGGACCCTGTATTTCATGTCAGGAGCTGAAGATTTTTTTCTCTTTAAATACTGGCTATAATGACCTAATCCTATTCTGTTTTCCTTACTCCCTCCTCCCCGGACTCTATTCATTCCCCTGCTTTGAAGCAAAAAAAAAAAAAAAAAAAAAAAGCAAATCTCCTTTAGAGGAGGAAGAGGTCATACACACAGAAACATAGACTCAAAAAACATGCTCATATATTTCAAAATACTAGCCTCAAGAGACACAAAGTGCATAAATACAAAATACACAAAAAGCAATTTCGGCACATTTTCCAATATGCCTGCATGTAAGAGAACCACACTTGGTAACTAATGAACTCTAATTCATCAACTTCAGACGCATTGGGTCAAGTAATTCTGAAGACAAAAAAGAGACATTAGTAGCTTGCATTTACTCAGTGTTTTATAGTTTGAAAGATGCTTTTGTATACTTACCTTATTTTAACCTTACAGCACCTTTGGGGGCTATGTTTTGCTGTCTTCACTTGGAGGCCGAGAGCAGTTCACCTATTTGCTACCAACCAATATAGAGCTAGAATTTGAAAACAAAACAAAACACATTTTAAGTGTGTCTTTCTTGTGGATTTAAAGGTAGAAATGAAATGCATATTGGGGGCAAACGACTGCTTTTTGGAGAAGACATTTTAGGCAAGTCGTTTAGATGGTAACCAAACACTCCAGCACCCTGGAGAAACACTCAATGAGTGAAGAAACGGAAATGAGATGCGCTTCTGGGAAAGAAGTGCCCTGTTTAGAAACAAGAAGCCACCATCCTCCCAGAACAGAGCTCCCCTTAGACGTTATTATGATGTGAATTGATATGCTGTTTCCTGGGCAGGGATCAGAGGTGGAGGCTGTAGGTTTGCACTCTGGAGAATCCTGAAAACTTGAACTCTTGAAATGGGAAGCAGGGAGGGTCCCAGAGCAGAAGTAAATTGATGAATTCTAGGCAAGGGGTATCTGGTATTGTAAGTTTCCCTTTTCTGCACTGTGATTTCCTTATATTATCTTCAAGCATCAGTAAGGTCTGTTGAACATAAAAAGCACATGTGAATTGTTCTTTGAGGAATCATTCCTGTCCACATTCTTTGTCAAAATGGACCAGAGAGATGTCAACCCCAAATAATAACAATGATAATGATGCAGGAGACTGCAAATAAGAAAAGAGTTTATTTGGGTGTCTTAAGAATTGCAATTTGGGAGACCAAGATTCAGGTAAAACCCAAAGAGCGCTCCAAGGAAGTGAGAGAGTCGAGGCTTATAAAGACTAAAAGAACAAGGTTGTAAAAGTTGCCTGATGAGGATCGTGATTGACTCTGATTCCAGTCAGAAAATGTTTGTCCTTAAGGAAGCATGAGTTACTTTAGGGAAAAGGTCTGATAAGTAGATAGGCTGTCAGATGTTCTAGATGATGTCTTCAGGTCAAACCCATCAAGGCTGAGACTTGCATCCTTCATGGTCTCAGGGCTGTATTTTAGAGCAATACTGACTCCATCTTAATTTCCCTTTCACAGAGGATAACTACATACAAAGAGGAAAAGGGGGCCACAGACCTGGAAGCGCAGAAAGGGGTGTGGGGATGAGCGTTCGTATGGAATATGAGCTGCCGTGGGCACAAGTGGACCCGTGAAACATTCCCTTGCTCTCCAGTACTCTCCGAAATACCTGCTCACATCCAAAGGGGGCTCCACCTTGGGACCACTGGATGATAAAAGAAAGAGGGCCTCCCATAGCACAGGACACCTGGGTACAAATGCTACCCAGATGTGCAGCAAACCCAAACACTGAGGTTTGCAGTGAAGAGAGAGTTTATTCGCAAGGCATCCAGAGAGAAGATGGGAGAACCAATCTCAGATCCGCCTCCCTGAAGGCAAGGGGCTCAGGTATTTATGGGACAAAGAATAAAGGAGCACAGTGGTCTGAGGCATGGGGAGCACAGGGAAAGTTGATTGGAAAAAGGTACAGTCATCATTGTGCCTAAGGATGGGGAATGGCTGACAGGACGACCAATCATGATTAGAGGGTTGTAACTTTCGGTCCCACCCCCTGATTTCCAGGGAGGGGAGAAGGGCTAGAGATTGAGTTTAATCACCAATGGTCAATGATTTAATCAACAGTGCCTTTGTAATGAGATCTCCATAAAAATCCAAAAGACAGGGTTCAGAGAGCCTCCAGGTAAGTGAACATGAAATAATTTGTGGAGTGTCAGGCACAGAAGTTCTGTGACTTTCTCCCCATATTTTGCCCTAATGCATCTCTTTCTCTGGCTGTTGATTTATATCTTTTAATTTGTAATAAACTAGTAATCTAGTGAGTACATTGCTTGCCTGAGTTCTGTGAGCTGCTCTAGCAAATTAATTGAACCCAAGGAAGGGAGGGGGTTGTGGGACTCTGTTGATCAGAAGAACAGGTGACAACCTGAACTTACAATTGGCATCTGAAGTGGGGGGGCAATCTTTTGGGACTGAGCCCTTCACCTTGGGAATCTGATGCTGTTTCCAGGTAGATATTGTCAGAACTGAGTTGTAAGACACCCAGGTGGTGTCAAAGAATTGCTTAGTGTGGAGGAAAACCCACCACATTGGAATTAGGTGCAGAATCTTACCAGCCCTTAATAGATGTGCCATGAATGTCATTCTATGCTGAAAACAAATATTGTATATATACCAGCTAACTGGCCACTGGTTTTCAAATTTATTTTAGGAAAAATGGAAACTACAAGTTAATGGAAAATAAAATGCTCTGGTCCCTTGTATTTTGGCATTATAAAGACATTGTTTTTCAAAATGATAGGGAAAAAAAAAAAAAAACCTTTTCTGTTTGCTTTAGGGTCAGCTTCCAGCTCCTCACAGGTGGCATTTACGTTGGTCTGGTGGTAAATCTGTCCAGGATGCTGAGTAAACAAGAGATTGCCTCCAGTTGGATTTTCAATTATACCAGATATGTCATCTGATGTCTGGAAGCCCTACGCTGCCAAAGACAAAACTGTCTTTGCAAGGTTATTTTTAAAGATCTTTGTTACATGCCCCCAAACGTCCTCACCTCGTATATTTCTTGCAGTCTGACATGCTCCTTTTAAATCCCAAAGGCTTGGGCTTCCCTGGTGGCGCAGTGGTTGAGAGTCTGCCTGCCAATGCAGGGGACACAGGTTCGTGCCCTGGTCCAGGAAGATCCCACATGCGGCGGAGCGGCTGGGCCCGTGAGCCATGGCTGCTGAGCCTGCTCGTCCGGAGCCTGTGCTCCGCAACGGGAGAGGCCACAACAGTGAGAGGCCCGCGTACCACACACACACAAAAAAACTCTTAAATTCCAAAGGCTTTCTGTGTTCAGAAGCTCCTTATCTATTATAATGCAAATGTCCCTGGGAAAAAAGTAACTCTTTATCAACCCATATTTCAAGGAGGACCAGAGCATCAAAGACTAAGAACAATTTCTTGCAGCCCAGAGATGGAGAGCTGTACAGAAGTTGAGGAGGAAGGCCTGAGGAGAAGGGCAACTGAGGATGGGTTATCTCTAAATGGGGAGGCCTGAGAAGGACAGGCTCTGGGAACAGATAGGACAAGGTTCAGACCCCCACAAAACCAACGTCCATAGCCCTCAGTTTCTGCTTCCTCATTTGTAAAAGAGCGTGACAATGTGTATCTTACAGGGTGGTCTCAAACATTAAATGAGACAAGTGGGGTCCTTGCTTATCACCCTACCCATTAGAAGGAAGTCGAGCCATAGGCTCCACTCTGGGCTCTGGAGTCTGCAGGATCTGGGTTCAAGGTCTCTTCCGTCACTTGCTGGCTGTGTGACCTCAGGAATCGCTTTGACGTCCATCAAGGTAAAATGTGGACACACCCTACCCATAAAGAAGATTATGTATGAGGCATATATATATTTTTAACTTCTCGTCAGAAAACAACACGAATCACTCAAGCTTATTTCACTGTGTTGACCATTTAAAGGAAAGAGTCATCAATTGATATTAGGTGAATGGTTTATTCATCTACAGCAGAATTAGTCATAATAATTATTAGCCAGAAATAAGTTTGCCTGTAGTCGTTATAGTTTAAATAGTATCTTTCTTATAGCTATACTGAAAAAGCCTCTTGAAGAACTATGACATCTAATAAAAAAGGGAAATGAAGAAAAAGTGTGGGTGAAATTTTAAAACTTCAAGCTTCTTGTTCTCAGACCTCACGCCTTCCCTCCGCCCCGCACAGATGCCCCAACTACTCCACTAATTTCTTAGTGAAACGCCTTTTTCCAGCGCAGCCACAAGGTGTCAGCCAATGTTAGCCATTGTCTGCATTTTTCGGAGCCTGAACCGACTTCTTCCTTCTCTTCCTTTCCTCTTCGTTTTCCTCCTTGACTCAGAGCAGATGAAGCATCTCTGGATCACGGGCACCAAGTAAACCACCGCCGTTCCCTTGAACTCTGCGCACTTCAAAGGGCCTCCGCTCTCCGCAGTTTGCAGCCTTCGGAGGAGCAGCCCTTCCTTCCCGCCCCCGGCGCCCCGAGCCCGGAGGCCACTGGGCTGGGCAAGCGCATCCGCCCCGCTTCCTGCGCAGGAACGGGACCCGCTGTCCTGACACGCGGGGAGGACGCCGCGCACCTGCCTCCCTACAGGTGCGCGGAGGCGACTCCCGGCCGGGCTCAGCATCTCCGCGATGCGCTCGCAGATGAAAAAGGCTTTCCCTCTTGTAGCCCATCTTCCCAAAAGTGTCAGCAGAACCTTCCTTGTGTGTGCAAGATGGCTGCGGGAGCTCCTAGAATCACGTTCTTGCCACACCACAGAGAAGGCAAAAACAAGCAAACAAAGAAGCAGCGTTTCTTTGCCCTGAGTATGAGGAGTGTCTACCTTCCTTGAACACAATGCTTGTGGCAGAGATCAATAATTTGGGCTGAATTCTAGGGCCTGGGGTGATGAATCTGAAGTTAGGACACTGGCCTGTCTGCCAGGGGCTGGGTGAAAAAGCGGTCCCCTTGATACCAAAATCTACAGATGCTCAAGTCCCTTGTATAATATGGTGTAGTACTTGCATATAACCTTCATACATCCTCCTATATACTTTAAATTCTCTCTAGATTATTTATAATACCTAATACAATGTAAATGCTTGTACATTTGACCCCTGAAAAACGCAGAGGTTAGGGGCACCAATCCCCCCACACACAGTAGAAAATCTGAGTATAATTTTTACAGTTGGCTCTCCATATCTGTGAATCCCTGTAGGTATTTATCAAAACTGTGCTGTTCAAAGGTATTTAAATACAATGTAAATGCTATGTAAATAGCTGTCAGCAGGCAGCAAATTCAAGTTTTGCTTTTTAAAATTTCCTGGAATTTTTTTTTCAAATATCTTTAACCCATGGTTGGTTGAATCCACAGATACGAAACCCATGACTACAGAGGGCTGACTGTAAACTAAAATAAGCAGTTCAATCAGTGGGAGGTCACAACTTGACCTTGTGACTTGAAGTTATCTTCTTTGGTGGTAATTTCAATTTTTGTTTAAGCCACAGTCCTTGGAAGTGTGTCTCTAACCAGGTTTCCAGGGATGTACCCCTAGAAGGGCTCTTCGTTCTACATTGTCAGTGCTCTACAGCCAGTGGGCACCAGGAACAGACCTGTGGTTGAACAAGTTGATTTATTGCTCATTAAAACAAGGGAAACGCCATGGAGAAGTTTGAGGTCTCTCATTAAAAAGCAAGATAAGTTTTCAAGTTTCTATACTATAGGATCTGGGCTTGAGTTGGGTGGTCTAGGGGGAGGTTCAAGGAATTGAATCTTTGCTCTGCAGTGGATGCTGTCAGGAAGTAGAGTCGATTCTATGATTGCGTGGCTTGAAGAAATCTTATTTAAAATTTGGAAAGCTTTTCTTCCCCAGGCTCTACTGTTGAGTTGGTGCCAGGCAGGGAGGAGCCACAGAGACCTGCCAGCGGAAGCCGGCCCGGGCTCCCGTGCATTGAGTCCCTCATCACTTGGAGAAGAGGAGCCGCAGCCATGGACAGAATTTGGAAGACTTCTGAGAAATTGTCAGCAGTGTCAAGTGTTGGAGAAACCTTTTCTGCCCCTTTGATAGAGTGAAGTGAGCAAATAGAACCCAGCAGCCGACTATTGAAGAGAGCAATCACAGGCTGTAAGAAGACACTCAATGAGATCTGTCGTGATTCACTGCTTATCACCTTGAGCTCTTGCCACTCAATGCCAGGAAGGCGTTGAATCTTGTACAGTGAGAGAATAAAATAAAAACCATGCAGCTCAAAACAGAAGGCTAAGAGGTAGCTAAGATAGTGGAGTAGGAAGACCTTGAGCCCACTTCCTCCCACGAGTGCACCAAAAATATAGCTACTTACAGAACACCTATCAATGAGAACAATCTGAAGACTGGCAGGAAATATCTTCTACAACTAAAGATATAACTAACGAAGGAACCACAATGAGATGAGGAGGAGGGACAGGGATGCAGCCTAGTCACAGGCTATTTTACTTGCCTAGAGTATGTCGGTGCAGCAAGAAGTGTTTGCTACAGTGCTACTGAAGAGAAAATTCACATACTGTGATTCTTCATGTCAACTCTGGCCAATCAATTTAAACTGGTTTGCTGGGCTTCCAAAGAAGAAATGGTGTCATCCACAACATCTGCTAGGGTCAGAAATAAGTCTTGAACTTAATGCAACTTTTCTAGTTGCATTATCCCTACCATGGGAGTCGCCGTTCCCAATGTATGTGTGTTACCCCATTGTATGTGTCTGTTATCCCTCTTGGAGTTCTCCCAAATAGTCTCTGTTTGCCTCTTTCTGGAGGTTTCTGGATAATTTTTGTTCAGGAAAACATGGTCTCCTGGAGGGGTAGTAATTTTAAATGTCTGAAAGTCTCTTAACAATTATCCTGAATATGCAGGATGAGTATGAGACAGACAATACACACTAAGCTATACTCGTATTCAGGATCACGCTGATGGCCGCGGAAGCAGCAGATACTAATGGGGCATGAACTGTATTGGGAGTATTGGGTATTAATTTGCAATAGTGTTGACCCAATATTTTATCCCTCAAGGAATTAAGCAGTTCCTGTAAGCAGGCTGGAGTGTATCTGGCTATTGAACCAGAGTCTAACATTAGTCCCCACTGGGGCAGGCTTTTTTGAGAGGGCTGTAATAGCTTTTAGCAGAAGCAGTGTGTTGACATGGGTCAAGGTTCAATTCTTATAAGACTGAATTTGGGATCAGTTATGTGAGAGGAACATGTACCAGAAAGATCTGTAGAAGGAAATTTACCTTAACTCTTTACGAAACAGTTGTTAAATTTTTGTCCAGAAGAGAAAAATATACCACAGTGGTTTGTTTTTTCCTAAGTAGCAGAAGATCATGGCATGGGGAAGAGTGGTCAAAAGTGACAGGATGAATTGGGAGATTGGGATTGACATATATACACTATTGTATATAAAATAGATGACAAATCAGGACCTATGTATACACAGGGAAGTCTACTCAATACTCCGTAATGACCTATATGGGAAAAGAATCTAAAAAGAGTGGACATATGTATATGTATAACTGATTCACTTTGCTGTACAGCAGAAACTAACACAACACTGTAAATCAACTATACTCCAATACAATTTTTTTTAAAGTGACAGGATGAAGATGAGGAAGATCATATTAAGATGTTGTCAGAGGACAACCCCAGGCGTGATTTGATTTGAAGGAGAGGAGAGAAAGGGAAAGGTTGCTGAAGGTCAGAAAATGTATCCTATTCTGACACCTTGGGTGAAAGCTATCCACTTCTGCACTCGGCAACATCTGGAGAATTCCTAAGAACCCTCAGTTTCAGGTCTCCTGAGGGAGTGACATCCAGTAGAAAGGAGGAAGTGACATGTCTTTTAAGTTGGGAAACAAGCCTAGAGACCATTGCCTTGAACTCTGTCAGTAATTTACAGTACAGGACCCTCTTCTCCTCAAGGGTCAAGGGCCATTTTTCTCTGATGCTTTTTCAAAGGACCAGATATCCAGGTCTCAGATCACCCAGTGACTTTTTCAGTGGTTGTTTGAGAAATTGTTTGTACCTGCTGGTGATAAAGTCAGAGGTATTGTATGAGACCCCTGCAGTTATTACTCATGTCCGCTTATAGTAGAGTAGAATCTAGAACTGGAAGTAATTCTCAAACTCATAAGGCAGCTTGTTATTAAAGCAGAAGGAGATAGCTCATAAGACTGTTGAACACTAAAGGGAAAGTCTGAACTAAAAATCAGAGCGTAGAAAGTCTTGTCTCTAACTTTCAATTCTTTCTCAGCCTGGACATTACAACTTTATGATGAGTAATGAATCCTAAACACCTCGACCTTCTCTTTTTAGTTGTGAATGATTTGAATAACATGAAGAAAATCAGTACCTATTTTTAAACCAAAAATGTTTCCTTTTTTACAGAATTGATTCACTTTTCTTACATCCCCTACAAAAGAAAAGAATGTTTGTTATGTATGTTGGATTGATAGAGAGCTCTACTCAAATTATGAACACAAGGAGATTAAGGAGCTTTAAAACTGTGGTCAAAGTAGATAAAAATAAAACTTTCCAGTTCATGGAGGTTGTGGGAAATGCCGTCTTCAACAAACACACTTATGTTAACACTTCAAGAACCCAGGGACCTTCAAGTCCCACCGAATGGAAAATTCCCACAGTGTGGGAAGTGGGCTTCTCACCACAGGGACTGCCGAGTCCCTCTTCAGCAAAGGGCCCCTCTGTGCTCAGCAGGTTTTAGAAACCCTAGCATTTTTGTCAGGGACCTATGCAAACACACTCGACTGAGGAAAGTGTAAGACTTGTTTTGCAAAGGAACAAAATTCAGGCCACAAAAATTTAGGAGATGCTCACAGCAGCAAAACACACTATATTTTAGTCATATATCCTATGATTTTATGGTCAACTCCTTTCCCTACAGAAAAATTAGAGGTACTACCACCTCTGTAAAACCTTAGCCCCTAATCCTCAGAGAGCATTTCAGAATTCTGAGAATTCTGATTCCCTATTGAATTGTACAGAAGAAGATTTATGGAGCCATGAACCACCCCTCCTGTTTCTGCTGTTCCAGAGAAAACATTTACAGTAACAACAGAAGCTTCTTCCTTTTGTTTCTCAGTTCCACCCTTTCAGAAAAGGTCTCTGAGTTCTTCAAACATCAACCTGGATTATCTAGAAGAAACAAATGAGAGAAAAAATTATCTTTCTGGCATTTCACTTATAAAGAGAAGCCCAGGTTTAGTGTCACTGCTATTGACCAAATCCCTGGCCTCAGGGATAGAATGTCTTTTCCTCTTGCCGAGAACAAAGAAAAAACATTTCATGGTAGACTCTTGGTGATGGAGGGTTCAGTTTCCAGGTGATGTAGTGACCATAAGCCAGTCCTTATTCTCACATAAAACTACTTGATAGCAGACATTAAAATTGAAGATTAAAAGAAAAATGGTTCATTTTTTAAAAATACTACTCTTCATCTCTGTCTTGATTAAACCATAGTGTGTCTGCTGTCCATAAGATCTGTGTCTGAGCTCTCTCAAGGTATCTGAGATGTCAAATTGTAACATGTGACTCCTGGAGAGCCCGTCCCACTAAAGAATATTCTAATTAGCAAGACTTCTTCTCATGATGCACTTAGAAACCAATGTTTTTGTTTTTTGTTTTTTAATTTAACTTAGTACTTAAAAAAATAGACTGCAAGACTTGTCATCCAAGAGTGCGTATGTTTGTTCTGTGACAGGTTTCAGAATGGATGAGTCATCTGATATTTGTTTTATTTTTTTAATTAATTTTTATTGGAGTATAGTTGATCTACAATGTTGTGTTAGTTTCTACTGTACGGCAAAGTGAATCCGTTATACATATATATATATATATATATATATATATATATATATATATATATATCCACTCTTTTTTAGATTCTATTCCCATGTAGGTCATTACAGCACATTGAGTAGAGTTACCTATGCTATATAGTAGGTTCTTATTAGTTATCTATTTTATATATAGTAGTGTGTATATATCAATCCCAATCTCCCAATTTATCCCTCCCCCCCTTTTCCGTGGTAACCATAAATTTGTTTTCTACATCTGTTACTCTATTTCTATTTTATAAATAAGTTCATTTGTACCAGTTTTTTAGATTCCACATATAAGCGATATCATATATTTGTCTTTCTCTGTCTGACTTACTTCACTCAGTATGACAATCTCTAGTCCATTCATGTCACTGCAAATGGCATTATTTCATTCTTTTCTATGAGTAATATTCCATTGTATATATGTACCACATCTTCTTTATCCATTCCTCCCTCGATGGACATTTAGGTTGCTTCCATGTCCTGGATATTGTAAATAGTGCAGCAATGAACATTGGGGTACATGTATATTTTTGAATTACGGTTTTCTCTGGATATATGCCCAGTAGTGAGAATGCTGGACCATATGGTAGCTCTATTTTTGGTGTTTTTAAGGAACCTCCATACTGTTCTCCATAGTGGCTGTATCAATTTACATTCTCACCAACAGTGTAGGAGGGTTCCCTTTTCTCCACACCCTCTCCAGCATTTGTTGTTTGTAGAGTTTTTGATGATGGCCATCCTGACCAGTGTGAGGTGATACCTCACTGTAGTTTTGATTTGCATTTCTCTAATAATTAGTGATGTTGAGCATCTTTTCATGTGCCTCCTGTCCATCTCTCTGATACTTTTTTTTATAGTGGGGTGGGAAGTTGGGGTCCAAGGGAAAACAAAAGATTAGGGAAAGAATGTGGAGGAATAAAAGGAAGGGAAAGAAAAGGGGAAAGGTTGAATAGGAGAGACAGAAGAATTGCACAGTAGAATGAATCTCACTGTTAAGTGATCTCATCCTTCCCTGATAGATCAGCACATCCAGGAATCTATTTACCTCAACAAAAGATGCATCTTTGTTACCTTTTACACATTCTAGTTGTTTCTTTGGGGTTATGGTGAGCTCCAAAAAAATCATTATTTTGGGGAGGAGAAGCAACCTAAATGGTGTTAAACAATAATGATGAATTTTAGAAAGTATGCGAGTGAATACATACATATATCTACAAAACTAAAGCAATACCTCATTCTTAGCTCAGTCATACAATCTTTGGTCCTTGGTCTGGAGTCTGGACGGTAGGGGAAAAAAATGAGTCAATAATTCAAGAGACAAAAATTGGAGCCAACATTATTTGTCATTGTCTTGGTTTGGGATCTTCCAGAGGTGGACAATAAGACAGGAATTTGAAGCAATTAGTGCATCTGGGATGTGAAGGAAACATGGGTAGGACAGTGGGTAAGTGAGACAGAGAAGGGAAGTAACCCCATAATGATATCAGGCCAGTTATCCCTGGAGTAACTGCCGTTCAGTCCCATTGCAGAGCTCTGGAAGGCAGTGTAGAACATATGCTTCAGCGTCTTCTCTTTCCAAGGGCAAGCGAGCTGGGACACTGAAGACTGAGTGCTGCTTCCAGCACCTTCCATGGGCAGGCAGAGCCAGCCTCAATGACTAGAGAAATCCCCCCTTGTACAGTGACACAAGAGCTGGGAGTTGGAATCTGTGGTGGGAGAGAGGGAATTGTATGGGCACCAACACTGTCAGGGCTGAATGGAAAGAAAGCATTGTCTATCGTACTCCTACTTTGTATCAGACCCAGCAGTTGACTTCCACATAACACAAGCTGTTTTACAGATACATCGCTTTGAGTGACAGATCATTAAGCATCATTAATCAGGGGCCAACTGAGTGTTAACGTTGCCAGTGCTGCTTCCTTTAGACCTTCTAGCGAGGTACCAAAGCACCAGAAATATGAGATTATCGTGGAGGTTCTGTCTTTCTTGTCTCGAGACAGATCTGTAATCACCCAGAGGTGTCCCGTGAGCACAGTTTCCATGCCCTTTATTCTCAGGAGGCTCTGAGAATAAGGATTATCTCACTGGTGAAGAAGCAGCCTGAGAGATTATGTACTTCACCTTACGACTGCTAAGAGCTACGGACTCGACCCACTCTCTTCCTTCTCTTTTCTCTTTTCCACTAGACCTTGCTGTACTATAAAACTAATGCCAGTTGGGGGAAGATTTTAGTTAAAGTTCATTTAAGATCACCAGGGGCATTGGAAAGTATGTGATAGTTCAGAAAATATATCAAAATAACAATGAAATATAAGAAATGTGTTTCAATTACTAACACATATGATAGAACAGGCATCATATGTGGGCTTCACAGATACTGCATTTTATACAAATCGAAGGTTTACTGCAACCCTGCATCGAGCAAGTCTGTCAGCACCATTTTTCCAACAGCATTTGCTCATTTCATGTCTCTGGGTCACATTTAGGTTAATCTCGCAATATTTCAAACTCTTTTCATTATAATTATTATATTTGTTTCAGTGATCTTTGATGTTACTATCGCAAAGAGATAAAGACTTGCTCAAGGGTCAGATAACGGTTAGCATTTTTTAGCATAAAGTACTTTTAATTAAGGTACATACATTGTTTTTTAGGCATTATGCTATTTCACACTTAATAGATGACAGTATAGTGTAAACATAACTTTTATATGCACGAGAAACCAAAAAACTGATGTGACTCACTTTCTTGCAGTGGTCTGGAATCGAACCTGCATTATCTCTGAGGTATTCTTGTATGCAGATATAATGATGACTAAATCTCTTTTTCAATTTCTGTCACCTGAAATTGATCCTATTTAATTTACTACTCTGGAGAGTAAATGTAGAACTAGCCTGAGTTTTTCCTTACAGCCACTATTTGGGGAATCTTCCAGGTTTGTGGATTTTGACCCACTTTCATTAGCAAAAGGACATGAAATGAATTCACACATTTACTTGCAGTGTGTTCAAATGTATGGGGAGACGTGGCATCTTTATTTCTCTAAAATTGACTTATTGTTTCTCACAAGTGCCAGCTGCTGGGCTGTATGTGCACCTGTGATTGTGCATGGAAGTTCAGAGGCACTAGAATTTTCAAGCAAACTTCTTTGTTGAAGAATAACGTACATCAAAAAATATGCAACTATTTTAAGTGTACAGCTGCATAGATTTTCACAGAGTAAACACACTTATGGAGTGAACACCCAGATCAAGAAATAGAACATGACCAGGACCCCAAAACCACCCACCTCATGCCACCTCCCTGTTACTAAATCTGGGGGTGGGGGGTAGGGTAATTGATATAATTCAATCTGGTAACCCCAATCTGTTAAAATTCAATTAAGATTCAATTCAATCTCTTAAAATTCAATATTTTAAGCTGTGCATAAAATTGTCCATTATGTAAAATGCTCAATCTGTCACATTGCACCCCTTTCTCCCTTCTCTGTGCTCAGCAAGAGAGCATCTCAAGGAGGTTGTGGGACAAAAGTGTCCTTGTGATTTGAAGGCAGGAGGGTCTCAGATCTGCATTCCACATTGGTTCTGGGACAAGAGTCAATACTCACCCTGCTGTCCTCAGCTGCTGACATCTGTCACTCAGGGAATGCTTAGCTGAGCAGCACCTAGTTACTGCCCCTGCTAACTAGGCCCCCATCAGCACATCAGCTCTGGATGGCGCTGTGAATCCCTTCCAGTATATGGTCATGATCTTGGCCCAAATGGTTCCAACATCGTGCTTCTTTCTCCACCACAGTGACCTTCAGGCAAGAGCCTTGACCTTGTGCCCAGTTTTCTCTATTTCTCCTCTGAAGGGGGTTGTCGGAGCTTCTCAGTCCCATCCATACTACATAGGAACTGAGGACAGCTTAGGGGTACCCAGTTTCAAGCCCTTTCCTAGTGCATAAGTACATTTCACTGCCTTCAACACGGTGAAGTTATCTTCTCCAGGATCATAAATGGGAACTTGGTCTTGAAAGCGCTATCAAACTCACGTCTGATCCCCTGTCTCACCACCGTGTCAGTCTTTGGCCCCTGCAGGAGCACAATTGCCCACTGCCAGGTTGGAAGTGACCACGTGCAGTGCTTTTCTTAGAGGCCTGCAGATTCTACCCAGTGTGCCCAGGGAAGCAGGCCACAGACGCAACATTCTTGGGCTACCCCAGACCTATCCATAGGCCTGAACTTTAAAAAAGCCAGCCACATTACTAGGAATGAGAACTTCAACACCTGATATGTTCCCTGCATCTCCTTTCCTTCCTCTCTTTAAAGCAAACTTTGAGTATTTAAAGCAACAATCTTTAGGCTTTTCTTTCTTCGATATTACATCCCACCCAGGGCAGTAACCTTCCCACTCGGCTTTTCTTTCCTCTACTGTCTACCCATTCACCCCTTCCTAGTGGTCACAGATGGAAGGGGTACAGAAGAAACTCTATGATCCAAGCCTCCAGGTCCAAATCTTGATCTGTTCAGTGGGACTTAACAGGAGTTTTAGAAGATACTTTCTCCATAATAAAGACTGATTCTCTAGACTCCTATTTAAAAACAACAGCAACAATCATTTTACGTATCAGATTATCTTCTGTTCTCTTTCAATTTCTGCTATAACAATTCTCATCTCTCCCCATCCTCCCAAACCCTCACTTTACCCATCTGCCCAAGGTGACAGGGTACTTCAGGTGACTACGGAGAAGGCCATATATACAGAATCATAAAATAGAAAAGCACATTCATATATTTCAAAGCGTTAATTCTAACATACTGAAATGAATTAATGTAAAATACATGAAGAGTAATTTTAGCATTTCTCCCAGTAGCCTTGCACTGACACAGAATCATACACTGTAACTAAAGAACTCTAATTTGTCAGCTTCAGAAGTATTGAGTTAACGAGATTTGAAAATAAAACGTAATGCATATCTGTGTTTATATAACCCTTTATTGTTCACAAGACGCTTTCACATAAATTATCTCATTTTATCCTTACTCAATGAAGGATGCATTACTGTCCTCATTTGGAGGCCTAGGGAAGTAAAACTCTGCCATCAGCATATAGTGAGATTAAAAGAAAATAAACTTCTATATTAAAATACATGTAGCTCTGAAGGTAACAGTTTAAATTAGGGACCAGGATAGACTCACTTGGTTTTGAGAAGAACCATCTTTCTGAACCACTTTTGTCATGAAATGTGTAACAAACAGGGACCCATTATTCTTTGGGAAACTGAACATTGGTAATGTAATCAAAGTGCTTCAAAATGAGATGGTAGGTGCCCTGTTTAAATATGTGATCAGCAGGGCTGTGGGCGGGTACATGACTGCAGAGCTCAGTGTTTTGTGGTTTCCTGCTTTGCTTGGTCAGACGAGGACCAGAGGCAGTGCTTGGGCTCTTCCGTTCTGGAGGACACTAAACATTTGTGCTTTTCTTGGGACAAAGCACAAGGACATAGCATCAGGCCAGGAGATATGGCCAGTAGAGCAATCAAAGGGAACCTGCGGCTAATGAATTCTAGGAAAATATATAGAATTTAAAATTTTCCCTTTGTGCATGGTATTTCCTATATGTTATCCTCAAGTGTCAGGAGAGTCTGTCTCATTCACAGCCCTGTTTTTTGTGGTTTTTTTCGCGGTACACGGGCCTCTTACTGCTGCGGCCTCTCGCACCGTGGAGCACAGGCTCCGGACGTGCAGGCCCAGCGGCCATGGCCCACGGGCTCAGCCGCTCCGTGGCATTTGGGATCCTCCCGGACCGGGGCACGAACCCGTGTCCCCTGCATCGGCAGGCGGACTCCCAACCACTGCGCCACCAGGGAAGCCCCACAGCCCTTTTTAACTTATGATTGGAAGGATCATCCTTGTCCACATTCTTTGACAGAACAGACTTGAGAGAATAACTATATCATGGAAAGGGGATCAGAGACCCGCAGGAGGAGACGGAGGGAACTGAGCCTGGAGCCTGAGGTGTGAGGGGCACAGGTGGGCTTGAAGAACTTTCTAGCACTCCTCTGGGGTTCTCAGAAATACCTTCCAGCACTCACAGGGGGCTCAGGTCAGGGACCACTGAACAGTAAAGGAGGACCTCCTATGTACTGGAAATGAATTGGATGCAGAATTAGTCATATTTGGAGGTAACTTTAACCTGTGCCATTTGGATTAGCTAAAAATCAATTATAGTTAAATATTATATTAGCTTTCTCCTGGATATCCTTTAAATCCTATTAAAGAATAGCGTCACACAATCCGAAAAAATTAAATGGCCTTTATTATTTTCCATTCTCAGGGCACCTCTGTTCCCACCCGTTCGCCAGTCTGCGGGAGGCTTTCTTAGTGACGCGCCTGTTTCCTGGTCAACCACCAGGTGTCAGTCCAAGCTCAGCCCGCTCGGCATTTTCCTGGTCCACAGAAAGAAGCTTCTTGTTTTTTCTTTCTGTCCAGGAGGAACTTAGAGATCCTCAAGACCCTCAGGGTAAGGTACAGCGACCACAGAGGCCACTGGACGCTCTTCCTGGGTGAGACCCATGGCCTTCGTGGCTCTGAACAGATGAAACATCTCTGGATCGGGGCACTAAGTAAACCACCACCGTTCCCTTGAACTCTGAGCACTTCAAAGGGCCTCCGCTCTCCGCAGTTTGCAGCCTCCGGAGGAGCCGCCCTTCCTTCCCGCCACCCCCAACCCCGGGTCCCGAGCCCTGAGGCCACTGGGCTGGGCGAGCGCATCCCCCCGCTTCCTGCGCAGGAACGGGACCCGCTGTTCTGACCCGCAGGGAGGACGCCGCGCACCTGCCTTCCAACAGGTGCGCGGAGGCGACTCAGCATCTCCGCGATGCGCGCGCAGATGAAAATGGCTTTCCCTCTTGTAGCCATCCTCCCACAGGTGTCCACAGGACTTTCCCTGTGGGTGCGAGATGCCTGCGGGAGCTCCTAGAATCAGGTTCTTGCCACATCACAGAGAAGGCAAAAAAGGGGGCGGGGGGCTGCTTTTTTTTTGTTTTTTTCCCCCTTGTGGATTTTTGTGAGGGCGGAAATAACCTCTTCCAGACATGTCCCAGCTGATATAGGCTTTCAACTAGCTCCTGGGTCAGCCTATCCCTGGAAAGGTCACCAGTCAGAGAAGCTGGGACACCATGATGGTTATAGATGGGTTAGACCCATTTCCCAGAGCAGGACACTGCCCCAGACTCCCAAACAGGGCTCTGTAACCAAGGCTGTTGTGGAGGGAGTTAGCAGAATCTACTTCACCAGGTAAAAAACTGATCCAAAACAAACAAAAAGACCTACTGAAAATTCACAGGAGAATACAGTCTCTTCTCAGTAAATAATTTAAAAGTGTGTATACTGTGTGGGTAACTTACAGTGAAACATTTTAAAATTCTGTGTACCTCTATTGACTACTCGCAAGGTTGATTTGTGAGAATTTCATTATTTGGAATGCATTTTTTGTCCAGTTCATTAAATCTCAACTTGGGGGAGGGGGGATAAAAACAAGAAAAGGTGTTTTTCTATTTCCCACACTATTATTTTGCTTGGAACTCTGCTGGATCTCTTTGTCTAGTCCCTTAGGTACATCTTGGGCAGATCCCATGGCTTTCTAGTCACTTTCAATTACCAAGATTATATTCATTTAAAATTTTAATCTAAATATCTAATTATGTTGTATGAATAATACCACAGTGGAATAATACTCAGCCATAAAAAGAGTGAAATCATGCCATTTGAAGCAACATGGATGGAACTAGAGATTACTGAGTGAAGTAAGCCAGAGAAAGACAAATATATTTTTTAGATTCCACATATAAGTATCACTTATATGTGGATCTAAAAAATAATACAAATGAATTTATTTACAAAACAGAAACAGACTCAGACATAGAAAAAAAAAAAAAAAACATGGTTACCAAAAGTGAAAGGGGGGGAGGTATGAATTGGGAGTATGGGATTAATAGATACACACCACTATATATATAAAATAAACAACAAGGATTTACTATACAATGCAGGGAACTATATTCAATATCCTGTAATAACCTACAATGGAAAATAATCTGAAAATATATATATATATATATACTTTGCTGTACACCAGAAAATAACACAACATTGTAAGTCAACTATACTTCAATTAAAATATATAAATGTATACATAACATATCTATATCTGTATCTATATCTATATCTATCCTCTCTCCCCTTCTCCAAGCAAAGGCCCCAAATTCAGAATGAATGAGACCATGGTCCTCTCTTTCCTTTCTTCTACTCCTGCACCTTGCAATTGGTAATGGGAAGACACAGTTGACCTGTGAGGTCGCCCTTGGTCCTCTTCTAACCTCAAGCTACTCTGGTGTTGGGTGAGGAAGAAGGGATCAGGGAAAATAGTAAAAGCCTTTTTCCCGGGTACGTTTGTCATTGTTTCTCTGTGGTGGCTGCTGCTTCTGAGCTACCACCGACTGGCCACCAGACACTCCAAGAGAAAGGGACTTTCAAACGCTGGCCCTCTCACAGATTTCATGCATGACATTTTTCAAAGGCCTTATTGGAGTCTCCTTACTACACTATTTGCTGATGTGTACCTCACTTCAACTCCTTTCCACTTTCCCTTATTTTGCTTTCCTGGTGGAAAATCCTGCACACTCGCTCCTGGTAGGCAGACTTTGCTTTATTTTATTTTATTTTATTTTATTTTATTTTATTTTATTTTATTTTATTTTATTGGAGTATAGTCGATATACAATGTTGTGTTAGTTTCAGGTATATAGCAAAGTGAATCAGTTATACATATATCCACCCTTTTTTAGATCTTTTTCCCATATAGGCCATTACAGAGTATTGAGTAGAGTTCCCTGGGATATACAGTAGGCCCTTATTAGTTAGCTATTTTATATATAGTACTGTGTATATGTCAATCCCAATCTCCCAATTTATCCCTCCCCTCTCCTTACTCCCTGGTAATCATAAGCTTGTTCTCTACATCTGCAACTCTACTTCTGTTTTGTAGGTAAGTTCATTTGTATCCCTTTTCTTTAGATTCCACAAATAAGCAATATCATATGAACAGACATCTTCAGTGGAGAATTAATCAGATGACACAAAACTGGCTCTTCTCTGTGATGCCACCGTACGCAACTCTGCGTTCCAACTGTGGGTGTGCAAACATCTCCACCACCAGTCCTTGCTCTCTCTCCTGCCCCCTTGCCTCTTCTCTCCATCTTCATTTAGGCTGGGACTGATGGGCAAGCCTGCTTGCCTGGGGAGATGTCCATCTGGGGAAGAGATCCGGCCTTTCCCCTCTGCAGGCATCCGCCCTCCTTATGAGCAATTTTCTTAGAAATCCCATCACTTGGCTTTGGAGATCAGAAAGCATCACTGTCATGAACAAGTGCTTCACCAGACTGACACCCACACTTCTTATGAATCCCCCACTTCTCCCAGTGCTTCTTTAGTGGGCTAGGAAGTGGTACTGGCTGACTTTGATTGATAGTAGTGATGATGTGTCTCCTCGTGGGAAACCTGGAGCAGGGCTTGGTCCCAGCAGTTTTTAAGAAGGTGGGTGTGTAATACCTCACTTAGTCCTTAGGTATGCTGTACTAAAGAAAAGACGATAACTCTAACATGTTTTGAGTACTTACTTCATTTCATCTAATTGTCACAAGAAGACAATAAAGTAATATGATTCTCACTTGATAAGTGAGGAAAATTTAAGCTTTAAATATTCAGTGACTTTCTCACAGTCTTACAGCTGGTAAATGGGATAGAAACACAGGTCTGTCTGATCCCAAAGCCCATACTTTTGTCACTTCTGCTGTTTTTTATACAAATAGTATCTGATAAGTGGGTCTGATAACCTCTCTGAATAACGAGTTTTAAATAAGCTGACATCAAAATAAAATTAAATTAAAGGGGAATGTTCACCAGTGTTCATAAACAGCATTCACCATTTTCATTACAACTCACTCAGCTTACTCATTCCTTCATTTAAGGTGAATGGATAAAGAAGATGTGGTATGTATATAAAAATAATGGAGTACTGTTCAGCCATAAAAAATGATTGAAATTTTGCTATTTGCAGCAACAAGAATGGACTTGGAGGGCATTACGCTAAGTGAAATAAGTAAGACAGAGAAAGACAAATATGTATATCCCTTATATGTGGAAATCTAAAAAGTTACAATAAACTAGTGAATATAACAAAAAGAAGCCAACTCAAAGACATTACAGAACAAACTAATGGTTACCAGTGGGGAGAGAGAAGTAGGGATTGGCAATATAGGAGTGGGGGATTAAGAAGTACAAACTATTAGGTATGAAATAAGCTACAAGAATATATTGTAGAGCACAAGGAATATAGTAAATATTTTATAATAACTATAAATGGAGTATAACCTTTAAAAACTAGAATCACTATATGGTACACATGTAAATTATATAATATTATACATCAACTATATTTCAATTTAAATGTCAAAAATTTTTTAAAGAGCAATTGAGGGCTTACTGTGAGAAGAAATGGAATGTAATATGTTCTCACCTTCAAACTAGCTTGCAACTAGTAAAGGACTTAAAGACATAGAGAAAATGACTTAATAAAAGTTGAAAGATCCTAGAACAAAAGTAAACATCAAATTCTAATGGGATTCTGAAGTTCAATTTCATGTTTGGGGAAGTGGATGTCTTAGAAAGTTACAATCTGAGTTGAGTCCTAGGGAATGGACAGACTGTGGAGATAAGAGATGTCAGGGAAAACTTGAGCATGGAGAACAGACAGCATGAAAAAAGCAGAGGGGCAAGATATCTTTCAGCAGGTTTAGAGACAGCTGGTTTGGCCAGAATGTAAGCTGTGTAGAATTTATGTATTCGAGATTGGGAGATAAAATCAGAAACTTAAGTAAGGGTCAGATCACAGAGAACCTTCACTTGTCAGGCTGAGGTTGTGACTAGGATACCATTCAAAGAATTTGAGCTGAGTATTATTTCACTGGAGTTGAGCCTGAGGCGAGTGAGCCTTTGAGAAGCATGTAGGATCCATTAGAGTGAGAGAAACTGAAAAAGCAAAAATAAAAGGTAGAACAACCAGGAAACCATTACAATTATCATGGAATGCATTATAAGAGGAAGTATTGACAAGGATGTGCAGCACCTGGAATCTTGGTACACTGTTGATTGGAGTATAAAGTGGAACAATCATTTTTCAGAGTTGTTTGGCAAATTTCTTATAAAGTTTAATTCTACCTTATGGCCCAGCAAGTTCACTCTTAGGTACTTACCCAAGAGAAATGAAAACATATGTCCACTAAAAGACTTATATAAGAATATTTCCAGCAGCCTTACTCAAAATGTTGTCCATCAACAAAAAATTAGGTGAACGAATTGCAGTGTATTCATATAATGGAATGCTATTTGACAATTAAAAGGAATGAGCTACTGACATACACAATAACATGGTTGAATCGCAGAAGTTTAATACTAAGGAAGCCAGATAAGAGTCTGGGCCATGTGATTCCATTTACATGAAATCCAAATTCAGGGAAAGTTAATCTATGGAAATAGAAATTTAAAAAATAGTGGATGTTAAGGGAGGAAAAGAAAGGAAGGGATGGAGAATGGGATGGAAAGGTACATGAGGGAACTTCTCAGATGGTGTAAATATTCTGCATCTTATTTTTGGTGGTGGTTACACATATTATACAACTGTCCAAAACTCATCATCTGAACATGTGACAATTCTGCACTTTATGTTAATTACATCTCGGTTAAAAACATTAGGGCATTGATGATGTAGCCTCCACTCAACCTCCCTGAGAAAAATACCTAACAAATCAAAACAATCAAATACTTTATCTGAGGAATGAATCAAAATAAAATGGCAGAAATAATGGTTGAAAAAGACCTAAGAGTGAGCAATGAAACTAATAAAAACCTACAGTAAAGATAAAGTAATATGCTCATATTTTTAAAATTAATGTAATTATTTTTGTAAGAGATAGTGAATGTTATAAAATTAATACTTTAGCAATAGCCTATATATCAAATGCTAAATTGTGGCCCAAAACTCTGAAGTCAGTGGGAAAAGATAAAGCAGTGGCTTGTTTAAAGAAATCTCTAGTTAAAAGGACTAAAGTCCTGCTGTAGAAAAAGCCAGTATTATGCTCAAATGTCATATTTTCAAAAGTATTCATTGTAAACTCTTTATAAAGAATTAAGTTCATGGTTCATAAAAGTTGCTTTAGGACAAAACTGATTTGTTCTCACACTGAGAAGTAATATAGTGTTTACAGAAATGTGTCCTTCTATCTGTAGGGCAGATAGAGCTCATGTAAAAAAAGATGTCATTATAGCTTTATGTAATTAGCTTAAGAAGCAAAATTAAATTACGATTCATTATCTTTCGCCCAGATAAGCTCTAAGAAGTGTATACTTAAGGTTACCTGTTTTGGAAGTCAAAAATTATATTTACTGTTCAAAAGCAAGATAGAAATCTGTAGAATCTGTTATTCTTATGACTTGCTTAGGGAGTAAAAGTGAGCTAAGGGCAATACAAAATCCGTTTGAGAAGGAAAATATAGCCTTGTACTGTGTATAACTCATGTACCTCTTTTTAGGAGGAAAGCTAAGCTGTTACCTGGAAGTGTATTTTCCAGTGGTAAGCAGATAATACTTCTGCATAGGAATACCAAAATTCTGTGCAGACACCATGTAGAAAGGTGAGAGTGTGTGAGAGTGAAACAGAATGCAAACTCTTGAAATATACCAGGATAATCTGGGTCTCCCCAGCTCCCCACTCTGAATACTTGTTAATTCTCTTGGCTTCTACTACTCTAAGAGACTAGCACATGGTTACTGGAAATAAATGGAATGACTCAATGGGAAAGTGGTTGAATAAACCGTGGTAAATATCTACAAGGAAATATTACTGCTAATAGGTGGAGTTAATTAGATCCGTTTTGACATTGTGTACTATTTCTATGTTAAATGAGAAAAAGAAAATTTTAGAATAATGTGTATTGTGAGTATTCATATTGGTAAAAACAATTCAAAAGGGAAAAACTCCCTATATGGTATGAAAACATACCAGCAAATACCATACTAGAAGAGTTAATATTGTTCACGTTTAAGGGGGAAAACTTGACAGATCTGTTTAAAATGCATATGTCAACTGCTATAAGGAGATGGCTTAGGAAATATGTGGACTGTAATGGAAAATTCAGGAAAGATGGGTTAACATGGATGGATGGATGAGTGGATGGACTGGTGGATGGAGAAAGGAGAGAAGAAAAGAAAAGAAAGGGAGGAAGGAAAATTATTTTTCTTCAGACATATGAAGGCCTTGTTCCATTACTGTTCTAGTATCTGATGTTTCCCATGATAATTCTATTGCCAAAATATATTTTGCTCTTTTTATCCTTATTCTGATATTTTGTAATCAGGATCTAAATGTAAGTCTTTTCTGTTTAAAGACTTTTGTTCCCTTTCAGCTCAGAAAAAATCCTCATGTTGCTTCTTAGACCATTTAGACCCCTCTATTCCCTCTGTTCTATCTTTCTGGCACTACAACTTGCTGGCCACTCGACCTCTTTTACTATTTCTCTAAAATATTCCATATTCTCTTCTTGTTGCTCCACATTTTGATATTTTTTTCATTTTTCCCCTTTTTTAAATTTAAAGGATTCTTTTATACACTTTTATCCTTTTTGCAGCATCCTGTTCTTGTTTTATAGATACATCTTCTTAAATTTGTATGTTTCTCAAAGTCCTCCTCTGTGTCGTAAATTATCTCTGTATCCTCCAGGGTCAATTTGTGTGTATGTGTGTGATTATATTAGCCTAAAACAGTGAAAAGAAAAGGGAGTGAGGTTATAAAGGGTAAGAGATATCCATAGATTCCTCGACGATAGAGAACATATTAAGGATTATTGATGACTGAGAAAGAGGTGAGGAGGGAAATACGCATCTTAGAATTCATGCTGAGGAATGGATGTGGAAGAAGAAGCCATTGACCTGGTGGAAATGGGTTGCAATTCTAGCACTGTCACTTATCTCCTAGATGATCCTAGGTATTTTACTTAATTCACAATTTTTACTATTATTTAATAGATCTTTACCAAATAGACCAGCATGTCCCAACAGAATGCTCTGTGATAATGGAAATATTCCATATCTCCACTGGTCAATATAGAAGCCACTTGCCACATGTGTTTTTTGGGCACATGAAATGCCATTCATGTGATTCAAGGAGTGAATTTTTATTTTCATTTCCTTTTAATTGTTTCAAATTTAAATAGCCACTTGTGGCTAGTCGCTACAAGAAGAGAAACAGAACAGAAGAGAAATAGACTTTTATTCATCCATACAAAAGTGCTTTTATGAGGTATAACTATTAGAATCATATATAAATCAGGAGATAGAATTCTTGGCTACATGATTCAGAATGCCATAGCCAAAGGAAAAGAAATAATATAAAAGAAGTTTAAAAGAGAGCCAGTCTTCTTCTTCCTGAAAGTACTAAGCTTCTGACATCATTTTCTTTTCTTTTCTTTTCTTTTCTTTTCTTTCTTTCTTTCTTTTCTTTCTTTCTTTCTTTCTTTCTTTCTTTCTTTCTTTTTCTTTCTTTCTTTCTTTCTTTCTTTCTTTCTATCTCTTTTCTTTTACTTTCTGGATGTGTGGTATCCACCTGTCTACATCACAGCAAAGGAAGTAACATAGTTTGTAGGGTTGCACAAGTCAAAAAACATAAACAGTACAGTAAATGGCATGAGGCACTCCCCAGAAGGTTTCATTAGGATAAATCTTATCTCACCTGCAATGGCCTTGCCCACCAGCCCTAATGAGTGACTTTGACTCTCACTGGCTCTTGAATTCCTGCCAAAGCCAGCACATATTCACAGCTGAGTTCTCACAGAGCAGCCTCTTGTTTTTGTTATTTGTGGCACTGGACCTCTCTTTGAACATCAGGGAAGCATCCATTTAGCAGTAGACCCATCCACAGAGTGACTTCTCCCAAAGTTATTGTCACTAGATACAAAAAATTTATATTTCCTTTTAAGAATATGGATGGCTATATAAACCATTCCTCTTTTAGATTTATATTCTGCATAGGATAGGCATAATCTTGTGAAAAGAGCTCTGGACTTAGGGTCAGAGGAAACGGGCTTTAACCCCAGTTCTGCCATTAGCCAGTTGTGTTCTTCCTGTGCAGGTCACTCAATTGCTCTAGGCCTCAGTTCCCCCAACTGCAAAAGGGGGGCAATTCTATGACATCAACATTAGGATCCCTCACTGCAGTCTAACTGGAAAGGTTGCCTCACCCAGAACTGACCCATGTAAATAGGTAGGAGATGGGACAGGTGGATGGTTCTGTTTCTATGCTGCTGGATGCTCATAATAGGTCATCCCAGTAAAAGGAAAACCAGCCTACTAACTTGTAACTTGATGATGTTAGGGACTTTGAGGATACAGTTCTGTGTCCAGATGATGCCATTTCTCACTGTCTATCAGGAGACTCCTCAATCACATGTGGATAAAGGCAGCACAAGCCTGGTAGCCCCATGGGGATTCCACAGGCAAAGAGCTCCATCCCCGCTACATCAGGAGCTTCTCAGCCTGGCTGTGGTCGATGGTAGTTTTGAGCTCTCAGTGTCACTATAAGCATCTTGCTTCCACACCCATCATTATTAACCGTAATTACCTTTAGTCCTTTTCACTTTATCCTCAATAACCTGTTGTCTACTTTACGGAAGATTAAATGCTTGCAGTTCCTGAGAGTGTTTCTGGGTCAATTTGGGGGGTTTGTGCCCTCTCTGTAAGGACAGTATTTTACTTCCCATTAATATGCATTTCACTTCCATAAACAGAAATCCCTTGCAACTATAGGATACTTAAAAAGGTAGAAACCATAGAATAAACATATTTTAAAAAGCATGCCAGTTTCTTTTTCAAATAATAAGCATTGCATTTAAAACAATGTGTCTAATAGTTAGTTGGAACAAATATAATAAATATACCACGGAGTGTCCAAAAGTCTGGAAGCATAGGAGAAAGAGTATATTTATTGTACATTATACAGATGGGGAACTTGAGTCTCTGAATGGCTGAGAGCTCAGAGTTGGGTAAGGAGTAGATCAGATCCAGAATCGAAGCCCATATTGGTCTATGTATCTTGTCCCACATTAGGTATAAGCATTTCAAATTAGAACCAGCTTCCTAACACATCTGTATATTTTTTTCTCATCGAAAGCTTATAAATACCAAGAGAGCAACCAACTCACCTTGAAAGTGATTCAAGACTTTTAAAAAACTGGGTCATTTGTAGAGACGTGGATGGATCTAGAGACTCATACGGAGTGAAGTAAGTCAGAAAGAGAAAAACAAATATCGTATATTAACGCATATATGTGGAACCTAGAAAAATGGTACAGATGAACGGGTTTGCAGGGCAGAAATTGAGATACAGATGTAGAGAACAAACATATGGACACCAAGGTTGGAAAATGGAGGGGGCAGGTGGGGTGGTGGGATGAATTGGGAGATTGGGATTGACATGTATACACTAACATGTATAAAATGGATAACTAATGAGAACCCGCTGTATAAGAAAAAAAAAAAAGGATGTATCAATATTAATGCCACATACTTGAATAAATCTCCATCAGTCTTCTCTACCACTTTTTGTTTTTAACCATATGGGAAAAAATAGTAAATATTGAGTTAAAATAAAGAAACTGCTTTATTTTCTCTAAAAAAAAAAGGGACTTTTAAAAAATTCATTATCTTTTCATTAATTTACTTAAAGAATGTTCTGGAAATATTTGTATACTTTTAAAAAGAAAACTTCTTATCCTGAAGCCCATTTTGTGTATAATGAATGTGTCTTCATTCTGTGACATTAACTATATGTGCGTATCAATGTTCCTGCTTAAAGTAGAAAGCTAATTGCAGGGTGTGTCATGTCTAACCTGTTTATACCACGTATGGCCCAGTATCCTAGGCAGCTACAATAATAAAGACTTAAAGAATCTTCAAATGTTTGGGCTAAACAAGAGCCTATAAGAGGTCTACACCAACCTCCTCACTTCACAGATGAATAAACCGAGGCTCATTCATTCAGTGAGCACAATTTTGTTGGATATCTGTTGTGTGCCTTCCCTAGGTTTCAGTTCAGTAGGTCAGGAAAAAATGAATCAGCCCAGAGAAGTCAAATGATTGCCCAAGAACACTCACAGCTGCATGCCACACCTAGGATAAAGACAGTTGGGGCAATGGCAATCAGAACACCTAGGACTGAAATGAGCTGGCACATGTCTGACATTATTTAGGAAGGTGCTAGTGGTAAGAGCCCCAATGGATACAAACTCAGTGAGTATGAAGGGAAGAAAGTGTGGGGAATGTTTTTAAATATTAAGATCTGAGAACGTCACAATACTCTGTAATGGCCTATATGGGAAAAGAAACTTAAAAAAAATGTGGATATATGTATAACTGATTCACTTTGCTGTACACCCGAAACTTACACAACATTGTAAATCAACTATACTGCAATAAAAATTTTTTTAAAAATCTGAGAACTTCAAAGAAATATTTCCAAGCTTATCTAGCAATGCCACTTGGGATAAGAGACAAAACCTGATGGAACAGTTGAGCATTTAACAGAGGACTCTTCAGAAAAAGCCAGGTTTTGGGGTGGTATGATATTCAAAAGGTACAAGGTGAACCCCATTAGGCTCTTCAGCCTGTAGACATCAAAAAGTCATTTCTGCCCTGGGTGGGAGCAGATGCCCCAGACTCACATCTTTCTCTCATCCATTTTACTCTGTAAATGAAATCTAAGGGCATTCCTGCCTAAACAGATACCAAACTACAAATGAAATCAAGTCTTCTTGGGCAAACCAGGAGGTTAAGGGGAAAAAAATAAAAGCAAATCCATTTCTATATCACCTCCCTGCCAAGGCAGCAAATCTACAATAAGAACATAGGACACTGAAGGTTATGATGATAACCTCCCACGCTTGTTCTAGAAAGGACTAGAAGAGGCATTCCAGGCCACTGTGGACCCCAAGCCATCACTGATTCCTCCGCCAGATGCTTGGCCTCTGGGCAGACCCAGTTTACCCTTCAAGAAGAATGAGATCATGAAAAGACTAACTCACCATTGTTTATGCCTCCAAAGCCTACTCACTATTAATTTGGGGGGATAGGGCTTCCACCTGGGAAACTTTTCCTTTAGATTATTTATGGCCGCAAGAAGGTTGCCTTTGGAACTGGAATGCTTCCAATGACTCAGAATCTAGTTCACATAGAAGGGGCCCAATCTGAGTTTAAACTATATATATTCTAAGGACTTCAGTGTATCTGGACATGTGCGGAGGGCTTTTAAGATGGGATCACAAAGATAAATTCTAATGGAAATCTGAGAAGGTCTAAACCACGTCTTTGGTTCAAGATTAATGGAGCAGTATTACAGTATCACACAGAGGCAGTATGGTGGTGGCATTTCAGTATAACCTCTGAGTATGCTGGAGGCCCAACGTAGATAGAGACTCTCAAGAAAGAATGAGTGAAAAGATAAAAGTCAGTTCAGTGTTTTCTCCATGAGATTGAGAGAACAATTACCCAACAGTATCGGAGTCTACAGGACCAAGAACTGGCGCCCTCAGCATAAATGTTGGCATCCTTGATGGCACAGATCAGCTGCCTCTATAAGGACATAACCAGGCACTGTACAGTGGCAATGCCCAGGACACATGGGGATTGATTAACATGAGGAGTCGAGGCATTGGGAGAGGAAATGGGGATCTCTGTCCTCACACACCTCCTTCTTCAAAACAAGAAGATTTATTAGCAGAATGCATGTGAGAAACCTGCAAGGATATTCAGAAAAGATTCAGGAGGAATTTGAAAGAAGTTGTTATTCTTGTAGGGACACTGGGAGGCGGAGCCAGAAAAATGCTGTTTAATGACTATTGTCATGAACATTATTTATTCCTGTGCTGCTGCAGCCTCTAAAATACAGGTTAAGAAGAAAAATCTGTGTTCTTTCCTTCTTTAATAAAATGTATTTAAGGAATTCTCTAGTTTGATAAATTATAAAATATCATTTCCATCCTTCTAGTCTGCTTGTGGCTCCTCCTGCATCTTCTCTGTGTATTGCCACGTGAATTTCCTCAAAAACAGAGCCAGGGGCATCCCTGGTGGTGCAGTGGTTGAGAATCCACCTGCTGATGCAGGGGACGCAGGTTCGTGCCCCGGTCCAGGAAGATCCCACATGCCGCAGAGCAGCTAGGCCCGTGAGCCATGGCCACTGAGCCTGCGCGTCGGGAGCCTGTGCTCCGCAACAGGAGAGGCCACAACAGTGACAGTCCTGCGTACCGCAAAAAACAAAACAAAACAAAACAAAAAACAAAAAACAGAGCCAGTATAAATGAGAACAATACTTTCTTTGAATAGAGCAATGTCAATGGGTTCCAGAAAGAAGGTACAGAATTTCTGCTGCATTGAGCCATCACCAAAAAACCTGCATAATTTATTCTCTGTTACTATCAAGACTGTCCTTTAAACATTCCACTTAAAAATTGCCTTCACAACTGCCCTATTAGTATTAGCTTTTATGTGACTATAAGTGTATATATATTTGAGTGAAGAAATGTCACATAGATATTCCCATTTATATTTTTTCCTTTGGTAAGTGTGTTTATTCCGGCAGTTTCCAACACAAACGACACTACAAACAACCAATACATTTGAACATGAAATGGGGCAGGGCGGGGGGGGGGCGGGGGGAGGGTTGGTGTAGAATGACACACTTTCTTGCTCCAATTCAAGACACTGATGGAGTTACTAAACTGTGAGATTCTGGGTCTTAGGTAGATAGAGAGAATTAACAAGTGATTAGTGTTCAGAAGAGTCATACATTTCCCGATATGCTATTGAATAGGGGAGACTTTCTCGTATTTCAGATAAAACTGTATGCATACATCATTCACACGGTGTGATCTTGGGCAATTAGCTCAACCTCTCTGGATGAAAACTTGCAATTCATAAAATAAAAATAAAATAGCTGCTTTTATCTCCCTCATAGGATTGTTGTAAGATATTATCACATAAAGTAGAAAATCATGATACGGATATATTTCTATTTCATTACAATTAGCCTCATTTAAAATAAAAGAAATTGTCATTTAAAAGTTAAGTGGTCCCTGGAAACATCTACATGACTGACATCTGTAAGAAGGCAGAATAGTCCCAGTCCTTGATTCCTCATAGACACAGATTTCACAATGCTATATGGACCAAAATACCTTTATGAAAGGTCTAGAATACAGTAAGAGGTTACAGTACTCAACATGAGCACACGTCTTAGAATGGCCATCATCAAAAAAAGAATAATACTAAGTGTTGGCAAGGATATGGGTAAATTGAAATCTTTATACATAATCTCAATTCTTGGAATTTATCCAAAAGAATTAAAATCAGGATCTTGAAGAGGTTTATGCATCACCCTGTTTGTTGTGGCATTATTTACAAGATCTGAGATGTGAAAACAACCCACATGTCCATCAATGGATGAATGGATAAAGAAAATGAGTAATATACATACAGTGGAGTATTATTCATCCAGAAAAAGGATACCCTGTCATAAGCAACAACACAGATGGATCTTGAGAACAGGATGCTAGGTGAAATAAGCCAATCTCAGAAAAACAAATACTGCATGATTCCACTTATATGAGGAATCTAAGGTGGTAAAGAAACAGAAAATGGAATGGTGGTTGTCAGGGGTAGGAGGAGGTAGGAAATGGGGGAGATGCTGTTAAAAGTGTATAAAGTTTCAGTCATGCAAGATGAATAAGTTCTAGAGACCTGTTGTACAACATTGTGTTTATAGTTAACACAACTGTACTGTACACTTAAAAATGTGTTAAAAGAGTAGATCTCATGTTATCTGTTCTTACCATAATTTAAAAAAAAATAAGAATTAAGTAAGGTCCCTTTTAGGGTGACTCCATCTCACAGCCTAAAATACTGTAATGCTGAATTCCAAAGTAGTTGACAAAATTTGGGAACAAAGTCTGTATGGAATATTTGGTGGGACAGGAGGAAGAGGTTTAGGTCAAATGTTCCCTGAGATTCAAGGCAATAACTCCTCTTTTGCTGTAATTAGGGCATTTCATAACTCAGTGTAATGTACAACTGAGTTTGTACCCTATCGTTTGGAAGAGAAAGAGGCAGAAATCACATGTCAGTTTTTCACCTGAATAGTAAACATTGGAAAAGAAATGTAGGTTAAGAAAAAATTAACCAAGTTTGTGCCCACAGGTAACAATGTCTCTGGTGCCTCAACAATGCTGTCAGTACCTTTGGCTAATGGCATGAGGCCCGTGGCCAGACAATCTTTTGGCAAGAGGAACATGTGACTCTTAGGACATTGCCTGTGATAGACCCTGGGAGCCAGACACCCAATTGTAATGCATCCAAGAAGTGTTTCCTCTGTTCTCTTTAGGGCTCCAACACTGTACTTACTGAAGAATGAAGAGCTTTTATCCCACCTGTTACCATGAAGCAGGTGGTTGCTGGGGACAAAGCTGGTGGGAGGGAGTCCTGCCTCTCCAGTTAAGCCAGTCTGGAGAATGTAAACAGGGTTGAGAAGTGGAGAATGCCAGTGGCCACATCTGGATGCTGGTTCAAGTTTCTGCCCCATCCCATTCTAAGGAAACAAAGGAGGGAGGGACAGCATTTTCCAGCTGAAAGTGAGGCTCAGATATTGGGAGATGTCAGAAATCAAGAAAGGCTTCTCACTCTCACTTTATCCCACGCTGTTGTTCTTGAACAATATTTAGGAAAATATTTAATGAAAATGTTAAGGATGCTATAAGTTCATTTAAAAAAAATCAAACAAAACATAGTCCTTATAAGCACCAAAAATGAGCTTTGTGTAAAATGAATATTCATAATTAGCTTTACATTTGCTCTAGAAGTGTTTGGATTCTTCATGAAACTGCACAAGAGGAATCATTTGTAGCTTCTTAGATGCCATTTGGTATTAGATGAAATAGCCTCATTAGTAATAATTGTATACTTAACAGTTTGTTATGTCAGAGAAATTCTTGATCAGTATTCAAGTATAAGTGCTTTGGGAAAATCATGGATTTAAAAATGTTTTCCAATAAATTTCTTTTCAGAAATTACCCAATAACACCTACTCAGTAACCTAGTTACTCATTGATGATACATTAAGAAAAAGTTAATATTCATCCCATTTTCCCAGGTAAACCAGGGAATAATTTTGTATATTTCTCTATGCCCCACAAGTGTGTATGGTATTTTGTAATGTTTTTACAAAACCAGTATTATTCATATTAGTCTTCAATCCCTTTTTCTCATTTAGCAATCATTCATAAGTGTTGCTCCAAGTTAGTCTTATAGATCTAAGTCCTTCCTTTTCATAGCTGCAAAATTGTTCATTCTATGGATGTATCACAATTTACCCAATCATTGCACAGCTAATGGACATTCAGGTTGTGTCCTGGGTTTTTTTGTTTGTTTGTGGCTGTTTGGTTTTCTATTACAAACAATGCTGTGAACAACTTGATACATATGTCTTTGAGTCCTGGTACTTTTATTTACAAAGGATAGATTTCTACAAGCAAGATTTGGGATCAAATTGCACAAGCATTTTTATTTTGCCAGTTAACGCTGGTTTATTTTCCAAAGGTAGTAGCAATTTTACACTCAGCATCAATGTATGAAAGTACCTGTTTGCTTGAATCATTGCCAACGTTGGAGGTCGCTGTACTTTAGCATTTTTGTCATTCTCACAGCTGTCAGTGGACTTTTAGACTTAAAAAGATAGATTTGTAACTTCTTGTTCCTTTATACTTTAAAAGTCCTGGTGTATTATTATAAAATGTTCCTTTTAAATAGAAAAGCTTACATGTTCTTATTTACCCCATCAGACTTTTATTACAATAACAATTTTACAACATAACAGATATAGAAAGCAACCAACATCTCTCCATAAATATTGTCCAGTTCTTGTCCATATGCATTTCAGTCTTACAAAGATATGGTTCTAGCATAGTATAATTTTGCACTTTCAATTTTTTACCATACATTACAAGATAAATACTTTCCCTGTCTTCCCTTTTAACAGCTGCTTAATGTTTCATGGTTTGTATCTGTGAACTCATTAATGATTCACCTATTGTTGAATGTCTGAGCTACTTTTCTGGTTTAATAATTACAGATAACTGTGAAGTGAAAATATTCATAAATATGAAGTCATCCTTTTTTAAGCAGATTTTCCTTGGATAAATTTCCAAGAATGGAATAGAATAAATGTGTTAAGAGATCTTGAGACACTGTACCAAACTGTTTTCCAAAAGGGTAGTACCTATTCATCCAGGCACAAGCAAAGGATTAGATTTCTTTTAAAAGAATAAAAATCTTTATTGGAGTATAATTGCTTTACAATGGTGTGTTAGTTTCCGCTTTATAACAAAGTGAACCAGTTATACATATACATATGTCTAAATTTCTGAATGATATGTCAAGATCTCTAAATTAAGACCTGGCAATCTCTATTTTTCATCAGGGTTTTTTTTTTTTTTTTTTTTGACATTTTAAACCCACTCTATGCCAATAGAAACAGTGGCTATCCTTGGGCGAGGAAATGACTGGAATAAGAAGAAAGTAAGGTTCTGTGGCCCTGCTTATGTTCTATTTCTTGATTTGGAAACCAATTAGTCAGAATTGTTCAGTTTGTGAAGACTAGGAGAGCAGGACCCTTCAGATTGCAGCACCTTTCTCTATGCACATCATACATCAATAACTGTCCAAGAAACATGCTGCAGGAATTTCATGAGAATGTCTGTCACATTGCAGAAAGACACATGAACGCTCTAGAATATTTTACCAGGCACCACCTTGGATTGGATTTGAATTATCTATATATGTCATATGTTTTGCTACATACCATCAAGGATGTTCCAAAGCACCAAGTCCTGCAGGTGTTAGGAAATTGCCCCAAGTCCCAGATGATCAAACATTCTTTGTTTCCTAAACTTTGGCAGCAGTCTGATGGAGGCACCATTAGGAAAACCAGATCTGTCAATCTGGAGCTTACTGTTTCTCAAATTAAACTTTGGAGAACTTACCTGGTGAGAAGGCCCAGGAAGGTTAGATAACTGTTCTGAGACCTGCAGCTAACTAGTGGTAGAGCTAGAACTAAACCCAGGCCTCCAGTTTCCAAGAAAGGGGTTTTTTCCCAACCTTCTCCAGAGCCTGAGGCCAGTGTCAGACAAAATTTGTTGATTGAAGTCCTTCAGTGAACTCCAGCGGGGCCTGGTTTAAGCTCTCCGGCTATATTTTTAGTCCTTCCCCAAGATATTCTCAACCTTACTTCTTTGTTACTTTGGAACCTATACTCTCCTGCTGGGAGAACCATGGACTTTTATGCTTTGCACCTGTTGCCTCCTTCACCTAGAAGATCCTCCTGTGTTCAGTTCTTCGAATATCTTACCTTATTTAAAATACTCGAAACCAAGATGGCGGAGTAGAAAGACGTGCTCTTACTCCCTCTTGTGAGAACACCAGAATCACAACTAGCTGCTGGACAATCATCGAAGGAGGACACTGGAACTCACCAAAAAATATATCCCACATCCAAAGACAAACGAGAAGCCACAATGAGATGATAGGAGGAGTGCAATCACAGTAAAATCAAATCCCATAACTGCTGGGTGGATGACTCACAGACTGGAGAACACTTATACCACAGAAGTCCACCCACTGGAGTGACGGTTCTGAGCCCCACATCAGGCTCCCCAACCTGGGGGTCGAGCAATGGGAGGAGGAATTCCTAGAGAATCAGACTTTGAAAGCTAGTGGGATTTGATTGCAGGACTTCGACAGGACTGGGGGAAACAGAGTCTCCACTCTTGGAGGGCACACACAAAGTAGTGTGCACAATCAGAATCCAGGGAAAGGAGCAGTGACCCCATAGGAGACTGAAGCAGACCTACCTGCTAGTGTTGGAGGGTCTCCTGCAGAGGTGGGGGGTGGCTGTGGCTCACCGTGTGGACAAGGAAACTGACAGCAGAAGTTACAGGAAGTACTCCTTGGTGCGATTCCTCCCAGAGTCCGCCATTAGCCCCACCAAAGAGCCCAGGTAGGCTCCTGTGTTGGGTTGCATAGGGATAAACTAGCAGGGAAGGAACCCAGCCCCACCTATCAGCAGTCAAGTGTATTAAAGTTTTACTGAGCTCTGCCCACCAGAGCAACACTCAGCTCTACCCACCACCAGTCCCTATGATCAGAAAACTTGCACAAGCCTCTTAGATAGCTGCATCTACCAGAGAGCAAACAGCAGAAGCAAGAAGAACTACAATCCTGCAGCTTGTGGAACAAAAACCACATTCACAGAAAGATAGACAAGATGAAAAAGCAGAGGGCTAGAAAGGGACCTACAAAAACAAACCCAAAACAATTAAGAAAATGGTCATAAGAACATACATATCAATAATTACCTTAAACATGAATGGATTAAATGCTTCAACCAAAAGATACAGGCCTGCTGAATGGATACAAAAACACGACCCATATATATGCTGTCTACAAAAGACCCACTTTAGACCTAGGGACACATACAGACTGAAAGTGAGGGGATGGAAAAAGATATTCCATGCAAATGGAAACCAAACCTGGAGTAGCAATTCTCATATCAGATAAAATAGACTTTAAAATAAAGAATGTTAAAAGAGACAAGAAAGGACACTACATAATGATCAAGGGATCAATCCAAGAAGAAGATATAACAATTATAAATATATATGCACCCAACATAGGAGCACATCAATACATAAGGCAACTGCTAACAGCTATAAAAGAGGAAATTGACAGTAACACAATCCTAGTGGGGGACTTTAATGCCTCACTTACACCAATGGACAGATCATCCAAAATGGAAATAAATAAGGAAACAGAAGTTTTAAATGACACAATAGACCTGATAGATTTAATTGATATTTATAGGACATTCCACCCCAAAACAGCAGATTACACTTTCTCCTCAAGTGCACATGGAACATTCTCCAGGATAGATCACATATTGGATCACAAATCAAGCCTCAGAAAATTTAAGAAAATTGAAATGATATCAAGTATCTTTTCTGACCACAACGCTATGAGATTAGAAATGAGTTACAGGGAAAAAAATGTAAAAATCACAGACACATAGAGGCTAAACAATATGTTACTAAATAACCAAGAGATCACTGAAGAAATCAAATAGGAAATCAAAAATTACCTAGAGAAAAATGACAAGGAATACACAATGATCCAAAACCTATGAGATGCAGCAAAAGCAGTTCTAAGAGGGAAGTTTATAGCTATACAAGCCCACGTAAAGAAACAAGAAAAATCTCAAATAAAAAATCTAACCTTACACTTAAAGGAACTACAGAAAGAAGAACAAACAAAACTCAAAGTTAGCAGAAGGAAATAAATCAAAGAGAGCAGAGCAAAAATAAATGAAATAGAAACAAAGAAAACAATAGCAAAGTTCAATAAAACTAAAAGCTGGTTCTTTGAGAAGATAAACAAAATTGAAAATTCATTAGCCAGACTCATCAAGAAAAAGAGGGAGAGAACTCAAATCAATAAAATTAGAAATGAAAAAGAAGTTACAACAGACAATGCAGAAATACAAAGCATCCTAAGAGACTACTACAAGCAACTCTATGCCAATAAAATGGACAAGCTGGAAGAAATGAACAAATTCTTAGAGAGGTATAACCTTCCAAGACAAAACCAGGAAGAAACAGAAAATATGAACAGACCAATCACAAGTAATGAAATTGAAGCTGTGATTAAAAATCTTCCAACAAACAAAAGTCCAGGACCAGATGGCTTCACAGGTGAATTCTATCAAACATTTAGAGAAGAGCTAACAACCAACCTTCCCAAACTCTTCCAAAAATTTGTGGGGAAAGGAACACTCCCAAACTCATTCTATGAGGTCACCATCACCCTGATAACAAAACTAGACAAAGATACTACAAAAAAAGTAAAAAAACTAGACAAAGATACTACAAAATATCATTGATGAATATAGATGCAAAAATCCTAAACAAAATACTAGCAAACAGAATCCAACAACACATTAAAAGGATCATGTACCATGATCAAATGGGATTTATCCCAGGGATGCAAGGATTCTTCAATATACGCAAGTCAATCAATGTGATACACCATATTAACAAATTGAAGATGAAAAAATATATGACCATCTCAATAGGTGCAGAAAAAGCTTTTGACAAAATTCAGCACCCTTTTATGATAAAAACTCTCCAGAAAGTGAGCATAGAGAGAACCTACCTCAACATAATAAACGCCATATACGACAAACCCACAGCAAACATAATTCTCAATGGTGAAAAACTGAAAGCATTTCCTCTAAGATCAGGAACAAGACAAGGATTCCACTGTCGCCACTATTATTCAACATAGTTTTGGAAGTCCTAGCCACGGCAGTCAGAGAAGAAAAAGAAATAAAAGACATACAAATTGGAAAAGAAGAAGTAAAGCTGTCACTGTTTGCAGATGACATGATACTATACATAGAGAATCCTAAAGATGCCACCAGAAAACTACTAAGGCTAAGCAATGAATTTGGTAGTTGCAGGATACAAAATTAATGCACAGAAATCTCTTGCATTCCTATACACTAATGATGAAATATCTGAAAGAGAAATTAAGGAAACACTACCATTTACCATTGCAACAAAAAGAATAAAATATCTAGGAATAAACTTACCTAGGGAGACAAAAGACCCATATGCAGAAAACTATAAGACACTGATGAAACAAATTAAAGATGATACAAACAGATGGAGAAATATACCATGTTCTTGGATTGGAAGAATCAATAGTGTGAAATGACTCTACTACCCAAAGCAATCTACAGATTCAATGCAATCCCTATAAATTACTAATGGTATTTTTTACAGATCTAGAACAAAAAAAAATCTTAAAATTTGTATGGAGACACAAAAGACCCCAAATAGCCAAAGCAGTCTTGTGGGAAAAAAACAGAGCTGGAGGAATCAGATTCCCTGACTTCAGACTATACTACAAAGCTACAGTAATCAAGACAATATGGTACTGGCACAGAAATAGTAGATCAATGGAACAAGGTAGAAAGCCCAGAGATAAACCCACACACCTATGGTCAACTAATCTCTGACAAAAGAGTCAAGGGTATACAATGGAGAAAAAACAATCTCTTCAATAAGTGGTGCTGGGAAAACTGGACAGCTACATGTAAAACAATGAAATTAGAACAATGCCTAATACCATACACAAAAATAAACTCAAAATGGATTAGAGACCTAAATGTATGACCAGACACTATAAAACTCTTAGAGAAAAATATAGGAAGAACACTCTTTGACATAAATCACAGCAAGATCTTTTTTGATCCACCTCTTAGAGTAATGGAAATAAAAACAAAAATAAACAAATGGGACCTAATGAACCTTCAAGGCTTTTGCACAGAAAAGGAAACCATAAACAAGACAAAAAGACAACCCTCAGAATGGGAGAAAATATTTGCAAATGAATCAATGGACAAAGGATTAATCTCCAAAATATATAAAGAGTTCATGCAGCTCAATATTAAAAAAAACAAACAACCCAATCCTACAATGGGTCAAAGACCTAAATAGACATTTCTCCACAGAAGACACACAGATGGCCAAGAAGCACATGAAAAGCTGCTCAGCATCACTAATTATTAGTGAAATGCAAATCAAAACTACAATGAGGTACCACCTCACACCAGTTAGAATGGGCATCATCAGAAAATCTACAAACAACAAATGCTGGAGAGGGTGTGGAGAAAAGGGAACCCTCTTGCCCTGTTGGTGGGAATGTAAACTGATGCAGCCACTATGCAGAACAGTATGCAGGTTCCTTAAAAAACTAAAAATAAAATTACCATATGGGGCTTCCCTGGTGGCACAGTGGATGAGAGTCTGCCTGCCGATGCAGGGGACACGGGTTCGTGCCCTGGTCCGGGAAGATCCCACATGCTGCAGAGCAGCTGCTGGGCCCATGAGCCATGGCTGCTGAGCCTGCGTGTCCGGAACCTGTGCTCCACAATGGGAGAGGCCACAACAGTGAGAGGCCCGCGTACCGCAAAAAAAAAAATTACCATATGATCCAGCAATTCCACTACTGGGCATATACCCAGAGAAAACCATAATTCAAAAAGATACATACACCCCAATGTGCATTGCAGCACTATTTACAATAGCCACGTCATGAAAGCAACCTAAATGTCCATCGACAGACGAATGGATAAAGAAGATGTGGTACATATATAAAATGGAATATTACTCAGCCATAAAAAGGAACGAAATTGGGTCATTTGTTGAGACGTGGATGGATCTAGAGACTGTCATACAGAGTGAATTAAGTCAGAAAGAGAAAAACAAATATCGTATATTAACGCATATATGTGGAAACTAGAAAAATGGTACAGATGATCCGGTTTGCAGGGTAGAAATTGAGACACAGATGTAGAGAACAAACGTATGGACACCAAGAGGGGAAAGCAGTGGGGGAGTGGGGGTGTGTGTGTGATGAATTGGGCGATTGGGATTGAAATGTATACATTGATGTGTATAAAATTGATGACTAATAACGTGCTGTATAAAAAAATAAAATAAAATTCAAAAAAAGAAACAAAAACTCCACACAGCAATCTAATAAAGTAATTTTTACAAATAACAACTTGTCCCACTGCACACAGATACTAAATTTTCACCCAATTCTGTTTAATTCCAGACCGCATGTCTGAACCCCTCCCCCTGCTGCCTCTGTTCCCATAGCGACTATGAGTCTTGTTAATTACATGCACACTTGCATGGGCAAAGTCTCCTTTGCCCTTCCTTACAACCCTCTGAACTAAGCATTATTATTGTCCCCACTTATAGATGAATAAACTGAAGCTCAGAAAGGTGAACGGGCTTACCCAAGGTCACACTATGATTACAATCCATACCACATAATTTCGTCTCTGATTCTATAACATCTTTTAGTTAATTGTCTACACATTTACTTAGTACTTATTCAAAGTACATTAAACTGGATATTCTGGGAATTAGAAAGATTGTTTATAAATTTCTTCCTGTGTGTTAGATTAAGTCTCTTCCACTTACTTTGTAAGATACTAAGTAGAACAGAGCTCATACTGTTTGTCATCCTCCCCCAGTGCTTAGCCCAGCCTGGGGCCCAGAATAAGTAAATACATAATACTAGGATCTTCTCATCTTGGCCACCAAGATAACCAGATGCCAATAGGCAACCAAACATTCTTTTCCTGAGTTTGATTCCAGGGTCATTCATTTCCTGGTGATTCTTATTTTTCTTATTAGAAAAAAAAATTCCATTGCATTTTTAAAACAATTTTTTAATTCAAACCAGTCCTAAGCAAAAGTGGGAATTCCAACCTCCCAAAAACATATAGAAAATCACTGATTGGTTTGCCATTAGAAATTCTTCCCTGAAATTATAGTAAACATATCAAGTTTCAGGAAAAAAATACAATGAATTTTTAAGCATTATCAATTCAAAAATGCTTTGAAATCTTAAGAATAAAGTTCAATGGCACCAAAATCACAAGTGAAAAAGAAAGACGGGTAAATTTGACTTCATCAAAATTTAAAACTTTTGTGCTTCAAAGAATACCCTCAAGAAAGTAAAAAAGACAACCTACAGAATGGGAGGAAGTATTTGCAAATCAAATATATGACAGAACACTTGTAACTAAAATACATAAAGAATTCTTACAAATTAATAAAAAGACAAATAACCCAATTTAAAGGTAGACAGAGGATTTGAATAGAATCCTTTCTCCAAAGAAGTTATGCACATAATCAATAAGCTCATGAAGAGATTCTCAATATCATTATCAATCAGGGAAATGACTAGTGAGATACCACTTCATACCTACTAGAATATCTGTAATAAAAAACACCAGATAATTACAACTGTTAGTGTGGATGTGGAGAAATTAGAACCCTCATCCACTGCTGGGTGCAATGTAAAATGGTGCAGCCACATTGGAAAGCAGTCTGGCAGTTCCTCAAACGCTAAACATAGAGTTAACATATGGCCCAGAAATTCCACTCCTACGTGTATACTCAAGAGAAATAAAAACGTGTACACAAATGTTCATAGCAGCATTATTCATAATAACCAAAAGGTGGAAACAATCCAAATATCCATCAACTGGTGAGTGGATAAACAAAATGTGGTATATCTATACAGTGGAATATTATTAAACCTTAAAAAGGAATAAGGTAATGAAAGAAGCCATTCCCAGAAGAACACATGTGTGATTCCATTGATATGAAATGTCCAGAAAAGGTAAAACTACAGAGACAAAAAGTAGATGAATGGTTGTCTAGCTAGGGGGAAATGGTGGGGAGGTAGGCGGAGGGAGAAACTGAGGAGAAATGAAGCGTGACTGCTAATGGGTGTTGAGTTTCCTTTTAGAGTAATGAAGATGTTCTAACATTGATTTGGTGATGATTGCACAACTCTGAGTGGAGTGAAAACCATTGAATTGTATCTTTTAAATGAGTGAATTGTGTGATATTCAATTTCAAAACATTAGAAGAAAATATCTGATGACCTACCTCTGCATTCAAAAGAAGCTGAGGTATAATTGATGCCCATGTTACTTGTGGTATGTTTCTGCGAATTTTTTCACATTTCATTATGTACATGTGATTTCTTCATACTCATCATCATACTGATATAGCAAGCACTAGACATTAACTAGCTGGGAATGGAGTGAGGGAAAGTTGTCAGGTTCCCAGACCTGGAAAAACAGATTGAGTATAGTTTTGGTATGTTGCCAGCTTAAGTTTCCTGCACTAGCTCACTCACAGGAGAAAAAAAAAAAAAAGTAGCCATTTGGAAGAGAAGATGATGTGATTAAATGTGTCAACCAATATCTTCTGGATATTTAACCAATCATGGTTACTGGGCAACTAACACCCTATTCAAAGGTCAAAACCCAGTTAATATACAACCCTACCTTCCCCATTTCTGTTCAGAGTAGAGTGAATTCATCACAATGTGTCTGTGTATGTGCATACATGACAGAGGACAAATCTTGTGGAAAAGGAAACTTACTGTGATAATAGCGGTAACAATTTTAGGATTCTATAAAATGAATGTTATCCAGCAATAAGAATGAATAAATTACCATTACACACAACTATATGGAAAAATCTCACAATCATAATGTTGAGTTAAAGAAAGGAGACACAAAAGAGTACATTTTGCATGGCTGCATTAATATGAAGTCAAAAAGAAGGCAAGCTAATCTGTGCTGGTACAAGTCAGGATAAAGACTACCCTTAGGAAAGTTATGACTGGATGGGGCACAGGGCTGAAGGATTGTCCTTAGGTCTAGTCATTCCACATATTTTCTCTATCTGGAAGTTCAAGAAGAAGTGCAGCTCTGCAAAATGTCATGAACCAAGAGATCAGGGCAGGAAAAAAAGCAATGAACACAACCCAGTCTGAAGAAAGCAAAAATTCTTATATATATTATAAGAAGTACATCATTACTGGTACCATTCGACTTTGAATTACACCTTCCTTGTGGTTTGGAGTAGTGAGAAAAAGGAAAATAATCAGGATTCACTGACCGATTTTGAATCTGAACAGCAAGCTGATATAAAGCGTTATCTTTTGCACTTTTCTCTTTCCACCAAGGAGAAGAATTCATTTGATCACCAATTACTAATTAATTGTGAAGTCATCTATTCCTTTTCTGAAAAATGTTGCTTAGGTCTTTTCATCTAAAGGGATATATTCTATTGGTATTTTACATGTACATTCCTTGCCTTCACAGCTGGATTCTTGATTGCTAGCCACTTAAATATTATATATTTCTTGATACAACTGACATACATTACCCAGCATCCTACAGGTCACTCTCTATAAAGTAGAGATGCAAAAATTATTGGCTCATCAGTCTTGATTTCTTACCAAATGTCGCTTTGAATTTAAACCTCCAAAGTTAACAGTTTGCTTTTTCTTGAAAAGGCTTAAAATGAGGACCATAAGGTCTTCCATTACTTTTAACTTTACAGGAGGATTGCATAATCCTGAGCATTTTTGACTTTAAAATGGTTCAGTGTAAGAAGGGTAAAGAGGTTTGAAGCATGCTCGATAATTAGTGAAAACACAGTTGTGTTACAGAGGACTTTTTAACTACCTGAGACCTACAATTAAACAAATCATGCTCTGAGCCTCAGTTTTTAACGTGTAAAATGGAAATTTTATTTCCTATTATTGCAAAGATTATTTTGAAGACTAAATGAAATGTGGAAGAACCCTGAGAAACTGTTTGGAATATTGCTGATGGAGCAAAGAGAGGATGAGAATGGCCATTTAGATACCAAAGAAACAACTTATATGACAAATAGCTACTGTATAATTTTCAAAAGTAAAAACTTAACTTTCAAACAAATATAAAATGAACACATCAAGGATTTTATTCAACTTATTCATTAATAATCAACAGTATTATGTTAACTGGATCAAAGAAGAATTTGAAGAACAAATATTGGTATAGATAGATGCATACAGAAATGAACTTTCTAATAAATATAAAACTGAATAGTGTCCTCTAAGGCAATGCAATATAATGTTTGAGGTTATCTTTTCAAATTGGCAGAAATTGATGTATCTCTACCAGTCAATGTTCATTTGCAGTGCTAGCCACAAGAATCATCATTACCATTGCTATCAGTTTTCTACACGTTAACTTCCATCCCTACAGAATTGTAAAATAGACAATAGAAAGTCAATCAAAAGACTTACAGAATCAGATGATCTCCTCAGAGTTCTCTAGACTGTATCTTACACTCCACTGAAAGGACACTGCATAATTTTTCTTGCTCATTTCCAAGTCATGATCATTGTTTCTTACAAATATATTTACAGTATACCTCAGTGTATGTATGTATGTAGCTGAATGGAAACAATGTGAAATGCCTAAGCTCACACATATCTATTTCAGATACTATAGTGGCAAATTATGTTCACCTGCATTCTTTGTATGTATGTGTTTCTATGTGGTAAGGTAGGTAGGTGAATTATTGTTGTAGAGTATTATTCTAATATATATTATTCTAATATATATGGATTATTATTAGAATAATGTATTGACTAATGGTCATCATCACTTTCCTCCTCATCCTAGCTGTTAAGATGCTTTATTCTCATTGAACTAGGAGAGAGAGCTTACAGAACAGAATGCAGAGGAATGAAAAAAAAAAAAATAACCTGTTTTGGAATACTGTGTTCCAAAAGTGAAGTCTTTGGGGGAACACAAAAGACTCATATGAATAACAGTGGCAGGTTTGAGGAGAGAGGGATGTTCTGAGGGACTAGAAGAAAGATGCTTCCAGGTTGGGAAGAAGGTGATAAGAAGGGAAGTAAGGAGAGAGGAAGCACAGGTGGGTGGTCATGAGAGGCGCTTGCCCTGCCCCCCAGGCAGTGCCCCTTAAAGGAAGAAACTCCCTTGAGAGAGAACGACTGAAGAGGATGGGGCCCTGGGCAAACTTTTAAAGATCCTTGATCCCCAACCTGGCAGAGAAGGAGCAGAATAACTCCTTTGCCTTCCCATGTGGCACAGGGAAAGCAGAGATAAATCTGCCAGACCTGAAAGGGGCAGAGGGCAGAATGAGAAGATACTCAGGTGCATATGTCAAGGACCAAGGACACTGACATTCTCCAAGCCTGCTGTCTCCATAGCAACCTGATTTCATGAAAGCTCCTCATAACTAGATCAATGGACTGAGATTATCTCAACCACCTGATGGAATGGGGGAAGGTCCTCAAAATTAACATTAAGTTGTAAGAAAAATTTATATTTTGGGCACAGCTGAGTCATGCGCTGTGAGTTATGTGTGCTATCTATACGATAGCTGTGCCTAGAGACATTTAGCCCCCCAACAGTCCCAATGCATGTCATCTCCGAGGATCCACGATCCTGAACCTATTACCAGCATGGGAAAGGCTCAGCCACAAGCCCCTTGGAAGCTTAGAAAATGTCTCCATCCCAAGGCACAGAATCACCTTGGGATATACCTCCAGGGTCAGGCCACCTGAGGATGGATTTATCCTTCAAGTGTCTGGAACCAGGTGGGGTTTTTAGGCCAGATCATGCCCAGTAGGGGTGTAAACTGATCCAGTCACACTTAGGAGTCCAAATACACTGCCTAGCAAAGTGAGAGACAGGTGACGTAAATGTCTCCCACTGAGTCTTTGCATTCAAGAGATCTAGAAATAGGTTTTAAGCAACAAGATAAACATTTCTGAGAGCTTCTCATCTTTACCTGCTTTTGCTGCCACAGCAATGTGGCAAAGACTATATTGCCATGATGGTGAGAAAGGTTACCCTGGGTCAGGCTATGGACTATCTGTGGTGAGATGGCTAATGGTCATCAAAATCTACATTCTCCTCTTCTTCCTAGACACACAGCTAGATGGCATTTCCTAGCCTCCTTTGCCATTACATGTGGCCAGGTGACCGAGTTGCAGCTAGTGGAATTAGGAAAACATGATATGTGCCAATTCCAGGCCTGGCCTATAAAACGCTCCCAGGGACACTCTTATATGCCTTTTCTTCTTTGGCCAAGGAAAGGGAGCTGACCACGGTCAGCCTTGGAGTTCACAGTCTGACATGGCCTGGGCCACTTCAGTATGGACCTCACGCTTGAACTGGGTAATGTGGTCCCTGTCAATGCCCGGCCCCTTCCTGGTTTCTTGGGTAGAAGTGATGAGAGGATGAGGATTATTTGGAGTCACAGTCACTCTGTGGAGCCTTCTTGATGGATGACTTTATATCATCAGTCAAACTTAGCTTGTGGTCTTTGAACCTCTTTTTCTTAACTCTATGAATGTCATTATATCATCGCTAACAGTATCCGTGGGTAAAGGAGGAAGAGAGACTCAAAACTTTTGTACCTTATGCTTTCCAATGTTCTCTCACATAATCCTTGTAACAGCCCTCGAGGTTGTTATCATCTTTTATAGATGGAAAGAAACAAGATTCAGAGAAATCAATTTGCCCAACTCCAGCAAAGCCAGTTACCTACACCACCCAGCCTCCACAAGACGTGCATTACTGAAATAAAAGTTGAGGCTGTTTCATTGGACAGAGAACATCCAGGCTACTGTCTATTCACAAGCCAACTACTTTTTCTACCTTCTTTACTTGCAGGCAAATTAAAGATACATGGCACATTTGCTGCAGTGTGAATCATCAAGACTTTTTGTGCCAGGGGCAGGGAGGAGAACGTATTTTAACAATGACGTTAAGGGTACAATTCAACGAATACCTGGTGGTATGTGACTCATACAGGAATGCAACAAGAGCCAAAAAAAGAAAGAAAGAGACTATTTTGAAGTCTGAATGCTCTTGAGTTCATTCTTATCACATACTTGTGGTTTGGCACCATCAACAAGAGCTTGGACCCAAATAGGCAAACTTTCATGATGCCAGGCTGCTATGTAATGTTTCTGAGGCTCTGCCTTTCCTTTCCTTGGACATGTTCCCTCAGGCCAGTAGGTAAATGACCTATGAAATGAGTAACCTGTACTGACTCAGTCAATCCAGTGGTCCACAGACTCGATTGGATGCCTGCTTTTGCCTCCTTATTATGCCTGGCTCTTGAAGTAGTGGGTTAAGATCATGAAGTAAACACAGTTTTCCCTCTTCAACCACAAGGGATTTAATTATCCCAAAACACTCTTGATAGAAAAATGCACCAACAAAGTAGAATCTTAAAGTTCAAACAAGTTTAGAGTTTGATAAAATGTGTTGAATTGTACCCTTAAGATTTGTGCATTTCACTATCTGTAAATTCTACCTTAAAAAAAAAAGAAAACAACAACAAACAAACAAATCATAATGAGATACCGTATACACTCATCCAAATGGTTAACATATTTAAAATACAGAAAATAACAAGTGTTGGTGAGGGTGTAGAACCACTGGAATGCTCATGGCACAAACACCTGGAACACTTGTCAACATCTTCCAAAGATGAGCACATGCACACTTTGGGTTTGTTAGGTTCATACCCAACATTAATGTACGTATATGGTTACCAAAAGATATACTGGAAAATTCACAGTAGCAACAATTGTAATAGTTAAAAACTAGAAACAACCCATATGTCCACCATAGAATGGATAAATAAATGATGATATGTTCATAAAATGGAAACTCTATACCAGTGACAATGAACAACTTATTGGTACAACACAGAAAACTCTCAGGACAATAGTTGAGTGAAAGAAGCCAGACACAAAAGAATATAGTCTGTATAATTCTGTTTGTATCAGATTAAGAGGCAGAACTAATCTGTGGTGATATAAATCAAGATACTGTTTTTTGGGGGGGAGAAGGGAACAGTGAGTGGGGCAGAGCATGAGAAGTGTTCTGTACGCTAGACGTGTCCTATTTCTTGATCTGATTGTAGCTCCTAGGTAAGTTCACTTTTTGAAAATTTATTGAGCTGTCACTTAGTGTTCTTTTGTCTATGAATATTAGATTGCAATTTTAAAATGCTTTTAAAAGGTTTGGGATGGTCAATTTGAGAATGAACCTATGAAAGCCTGTAAAAATACACATTTACAATATTTCTTTAAAAAATAAAAGCAATAAACAAAGGCTACCATCTGTGATTGTTTTATATATTTTAAGTTAGTAGTAATAGGTACTGTGGTAGGCAACATAATGACCCACCCAAAGATGTCCATACCCTCATCCCTGGAACTTGTGACTATGTTATCGTACATGGCAAAAGGGACTTTGCGCATGCGCTTGACATTATTCTGACGTTATTTTGGATTATCCAGATCATCACAATCTAATCACATGATTTCTTGAAAGCAGAGAACCTTCCCAGCTGTAGTCAGTCAAAGATGTACAACTGAATAAAAGTTGGAAAGATGCAACATTGCTGACTTTGAAGATGGAGGAAGGGGACCGTAATCCAAGGAATGCGGGTGGTCTCTAGAAGGTGGAAAAGCCAAAGAAACAGATTCTTCCATAGAACCTCCAGAAAGGAATGCAACCCTGTTGTTACTTTGATTTTAGCCCAGTGAGACCCATGTCAGACTCCTGACTTATAGTACTGTAAGATGATGAATCTATGTTGTTCCAGCTGAGTTTATGATAATTTGTTACTGCAGCAATAGAAAACTAATAAATACTGAACATATAATTTCCATTTATCATCCCTTTCCAGCTAAAAACAGGATTTCTGTCCATCAAATCTTTAAAGAATGGATAAGTTCAGTTTACTTTTTCTGCAGATAAAACACATGCTAAATGAATTTGTGGAGCCTGTTCCTCATTCAGTGCTTTTATGATATTATAACTCAAAATTCATGACTTTGCTTCCCATAACTAGAGTGTAAGAGACCCTCTTCTTACAAATATCCCATAAACCTTTCCTATGGGAGGCACAAGAGCACAGCTTTCCTGTCTCTCTCCTAAATTTATTGATGTTTTTTATTCAATGAACGTATTGAGTTCTTTTCATGTACTACCTCTTATTGATAATTCAAAAGAGCTAACTGGATCTCCAATCAGTAGATCTGATAGACTAACTGGGACTTGTTTGTCTTTGTTTAGGTTTCCCCCAAATAGACTCTGAGAAAAGGGTTTGGGTGCAAGCAGTTTATTTGGCGGTGTTTTCAAGAAGAGTGATAAGTAAAACAAGGAAAGGAGGAAAGCTAACAAGAGATGCTTTCACATGATGGTTACTGCCGAGGGAACAGGGAGCATTCCCCCTGGGGACTCTGGGGAGACTGTGGACACACCTCAGAATTGTCCCATAGAGAAGAAAAAGTATGGGGCATTTATACACCAACTCCTTTCCTTCGTTGTTTGAGGATTGCTCCTAGGGACGTGACTCCCCAGCACATCTGACCTCACTGCACAGAGAGCACACCCCATGGTCAGAGAACCTGCACAGGCACAGGGAGATGCAGGAGGCAGCTGGCAAGTCAGGGAACTGTCATTCGGGGACCCCGGGGTCCAAAGTTGTGAATGAGGCACTGACTGTATCTGCTATGGTGGGGACCTGGTTCAAGCAAAGGTAGGTGTTGGTAAAGATGTGTTATTTCTGACTTTCTCAATCACAATAGTGCACAAAACCCAGAGATGTAAAAACTAAACTTCACCTTGGTTAAAAGTAACAATTTCCATCTGAGAGCAGAGAAATTGATGTGGTCACTGTCTGGATTTTCTCCAAGAATTTCAATGACTTCTTGGTCAATTCAGACTTCTGGTTTGGTCACATGTAACATGTTTTCCCCTTGTCTCTCTCTTTCTCCATTCTGGGGTTGTTCACACAAAAGCCCACTCTGGAGGGAGTAGAAAGTGAGCAATCTTATCTCTGCTCTGCCAGATTTCCACAAGCCTGGGACTTGAGAAAGACAAATACCACATGATATCATTTACATGTGGAATCTAAAATGTGACACAAATGAACTTATCTATGAAACAGAAACAGACTCACAGACATAGAGGACAGAATTGTGGTTGCCAAGGGGGTGAGAGGGTGGAGGAGGGAAGGATTGGGAGTTTGGGATTAGCAGATGCAAACTGTTCTATATAAGATGGATAAACAACAAGGTGCTACTGTAGAGCACAGGGAACTATAGTCAACACCCTGTGATGAACCAAAATGGGAAAGAATATGAAAAAGAATATATACATATGTATAACAGAATCACTTGGCTGTTCAGTAGAAATTAACACATTATAAATCAACTGTACTTCAACAGTTTTTTTTTTTTTTAAAAAAAGAGGGCTGTGAGGTTTCCTTCCACCACCTGCCTTCATCCCTTCCTCATGCTCTCCCAGCTCCACATCCCCTCTGCCATTCACAGAGGACTCCAGACTTACTCCATCACTTGGAGAAAGTTGATCTGTCTCTCCTCACTCTCACAAGGTCTCTTTTCTCACATATTTTCTCATAAATGCCTCACATTTTTCATTCGTGCCACTCCCTCTACCTGAAACATTCTTTCCCCATCTTGTCTCCTGACCCTCTTCTATTCATGTTCCAAGTCTTATTCAAATCCTGCCTCCAATGTGTGGTTTACCATGACTTGGCAAAATTAGGTGCTCCCTTACCTATGCTCCCTGGTTTTCTCACCCCACTCACATTGGACTAGAGCTCTTGACGTGTCTCTCTTGCCCACAGTTATTTGAAAGTACCGACTGTGTCAGATTCATCTCTATTTCCTAAGAGCTAAGAACAGCAATTGGCCCATTTAGGCAATCATTAATTTGCGAGGAATCTGATTGAGCTGCATCTAATAGACACATCTAAAGAGTTTCTTTATTACTAGAAATCTGCTTCTTTACAGGATAAATGGTTTCACATATATATTATCCGTCTTATTTCAATCATTAAAGAGATAAAAAGTTAAAACTTTATCAAGACACCATGTCAACACTGTCCAGTAATTTGGTTATGGCTTTTTACTTTTAAATTAAAAAGTAAATATAAATAAAATAAGTTTATCTCAGGGATTTTTTTTTTTTTTTTTTTTTTTTGCAGTACACAGGCCTCTCACTGCTGTGGCCTTTCCTGTTGTGGAGCACAGGCTCCAGATGCGCAGGCTCAGCGGCCATGGCTCACGGGCCCAGCCGCTCCGCAGCATGTGAGATCTTCCCGGACCGGGACACGAACCCGTGTCCCCTGCATCGGCAGGCGGATTCTCAACCACTGCGACACCAGGGAAGCCCAGGGATTTAATTTTTAAAAATCCATATTTTGACATCAATTTGATATCTATTCAGTCCAGTTCCTTATGCCCACATAAGCCTGATAATGAGAATTGAGACTGTAAAATATCTAAAGGACTTATAGATTATTTGATTATCACAGTTCTGCTTTATTAAATACACTGATCTTATATTGTATGAGCTAATGAAGGAACTTGATGTCTGTGGTACAGCAATACATGAAACCAGAAGGACTGAAATCATCTTGGGAACAACCAAAGATCTAGGCCTGAACACACAACGGAACAACTGTGTGAAAAGAAGCAGGATCCATGAAGATGCTGTAAAATGACTTTAGATATTTTAAATGAGAAGAATGTGAAAACATTGCAAGAAACAGTGTGACAATAAATAGATGAGTGGTGGAGGATTACAGAATATGTTCTTCCTAAATAAAGAGCCAGGAGCAGATTACTGGACAGTGTGAACTCAGAGCTCCCAGTTGACATGATGGCAAATATGGGGCCAGCCAATCACTGGGGCTCTGGGTGAGCCTTCCTGAATTCCAAGTCCCTTGGAGCCCTCACACCTGTGTCAATTCTCTTTCCCCTTAGGAACGATATCGGGAACCTCAACTTTGCCGGGAGGGTACACTTGTTCCTTAAAGTCGGGTGACTGCATTTTCAATCCTGGAAATATGGATGTGAATAGGACATGATAAAGAAAATCAAACCCATAGTATTAATACTTGTTTATTAAGTTTAGGAATAATGTATGTGTGTGAATGAGCCAAAGAATCTATAATATTTAAGTTAGTATTTGTAACAGAATATTAACTAGTTTATAATATTAACTAGTTTATAGACAGTATCCCAATATTGAGGAGAATTTGATTACCATATAAATTTATTTAAATGTATTAAAATTATATGATTCATGTTTGTACTTGGCAAGGTTTTGCTTGCTCAGGATAAAAGTTTCCCCAATAGCCATTTGAAGTACTTAAAAGAAAATAAAATACATTCAACTGTTTTTATGTTTTAAATTTTAAAGCCATTTAATTAAGTTTTAAATGTTTGAAGGCAGTGCATTAACTAAGTTTATAAGTGGCACTGTTCCTTTAAGAATTTAACCTACTCAACATATGTCAATCGCATATTATTCAATTAACAATCACGTAATTGCTCTTATTTCACACAGAAGTTATAAGGTTTATAGATTGAACTTTACTAGGGTCTCAATTTGTAATTTAATATGCCAAATATTAATTTAAAACCTAGTTATGGAAATCTGGAATGAAGAATCTGTGAGGCTGGTTTTTGAGGAGAAGGACATTAGCACACCCTCACCCCTGACCCCTTCTGGGTTGGGAGGACCATCCCAGGAGATAAACATTGGTTCAAGATGTCGGACTAGAAGGACGTGCACTCACTCCCTCTTGTGAGAGGACCAGGATCACAAATAACAGCTGAACAATCATCAAAGGAAGACACTGGAACTCACCAAAAAATATACCCCACATCCAAAGACAAAGGAGAAGCTGCAATGAGATGGTAGGAGGGGTGCAATCACAATAAAATCAAATCCCATAACACTGGGTGGGTAACTCACAAACTGGAGAACAATTATACCACAAAAGTCCACCACTGGAGTGAAGGTCCTGAGCTCCATGTCAGGCTTCCCAACCTGGGGGTCCAGCAACAGGAGGAGGAATTCCCAGAGAATCAGACTTTGAAGGCTAGTGGGATTTGATTGCAGGACTTTAACAGGTCTGGGTGAAACAAAGACTCCACTCTTAGAGGGCACACACAAAGCAGTGTGCACATCAGGACCCAGTGGGAAGGAGCAGTGACCCCACAGGAGACTGAACCAGACCTACCTGCTAGTGTTGGAGGGTTTCCTGCAGAGGCGTGGGTGGCTGTGGCTCACCGCAGGGACAAGGACACTGGCAGCAAAAGTTCTGGGAAGTACTCCTTTGTGTAAGCCCTCCTGGAGTCCACCATTAGCCCAACAAAAAGGCCTGAAGGAGCCAGTGCTGGGTCACCTCAGGACAAATAACCAACAGAGGGGGAACTCAGCCCCACCCATCAACAGACAAGTGGATTAAAGTTTTACTGAGTTCTGCCCAACAGAACAGCACCCAGCTCTACCCATCACCAGTCCCTCCCATCAGGAAGCTTGCACAGGCCTCTTAGATAGCCTCATCCACCAGAGGGCAGACAGCAGAAGCAAGAAGAACTGCAACCTGTGGAACGAAAACCACACTCACAGAAAGATAGACAAAATGAAAAGGCAGAGGACTATGTACCACATGAAGAAACAAGAGAAAACCCCAGAAAATCAACTAAACGAAGTGGAGATAGGCAACCTTCCAGAAAAAGAATTCAGAATGATGTTAGTGAAGATGATCCAGGACCTCGGAAAAAGAATAGAGGCAAAGATCAAGAAGAGGCAAGAAATGTTTAACAAAGAGCTAGAAACATTAAAGAACAAACACCTAGAATAATTAAAGAACAAACAGAGATGAACAATACAATAACTGAAATGAAAAATACACTAGAAGGAATCAATAGCAGAATAACTGAGGCAGAAGAATGGATAAGTGACCTGGTAGACAGAATGGTGAAATTCACTGCCATGGAACAGAATAAAGAAAAAAGAATGAAAAGAAATGAAGACAGCCTAAGAGACCTCTGAGACAACATTAAACACACCATCACTTGCACTATAGGGGTCCAAGAAGGAGAAGAGAGAGAGAAGGGACCCGAGAAAATATTTGGAGAAATTATAGTCAAAAATTTCCCTAACCTGCGAAAGGAAATAGCCAGCCAAGTCCAGGAAGCACAGAGGTCCCAGGCAGGATAAACCCAAGGAGAAACAGGCCAATACACATAGTAATCAAATTGACAAAAATTAAAGACAAAGAAAAAATATTAAAAGCAACAGGGAAAAATGACAAATAACATACAAGGAAACTCCCATACGGTTAACAGCTGATTTCTCAGCAGAAACTCAACAAGCCAGAAGGGAGTGGCATGATACATGTAAAGTGATGAAAGGAAAGAACCTGCAACCAAGATTACTCTACCCAGCAAGGATGCAATTCAGATTTGATGGAGAAATAAAAAGACAAGCAGAGCAAGAGAATTCAGCACCTCCAAACCAGCTCTAAAACAAATGCTAAAGGAACTTCTCTAAGCAGGAAACACGAGAAGAAAAGGACCTACAAAAACATACTCCCAAAAATTAAGAAAATGGTAATAGGAACATGCATATTGATAATTACCTTAAATGTGAATGGATTAAATGCTCCAACCAAAAGACACAGGCCCACTGAAAGTACACAAAAACAAGACCCATATATATGCTGTCTACAAGAGACACACTTCAGACCTAGGGACACATACAGAATGAAAGTGGGGGGATGGAAAAAGATATTCCATGTAAATGAAAATCAAAAGAAAGCTGGAGGAGCAACTCATATCAGATAAAATAGACTTTAAAACAAAGAATGTTACAAGAGACAAGGAACGACACTACATAATGATCAAGGGATCAATCCAAGAAGAAGATGTAACAATTATAAATATATATACACCCAACATAGGAGCACCTCAATACATAAAGCAAATGTTAACAGCTATAAAAGAGGAAATTGGCAGTAACAAAATAATAGTAGGGGAGTTTAACACCTCACTTACATCAGTGGACAGATCATCCAGACAGAAAATTAATAAGGAAACACAGCTTTAAATGACACAATAGACCAGATAGACTTAATTGATATTTATAGGACATTCCATCTGAAAACAGCAGATTACACTTTCTTCTCAAGTGCACATGGAACATTCTCCAGGATAGATCACATCTTGGGTCACAAATCAAACGTTGGTAAATTTAAGAAAATTGAAATCATATCAAGTATCTTTTCCGACCACAACGCTATGAGATTAGAAGTCAATTACAGGGAAAAAAATGTAAAAAATACAAACACATGGAGGCTAAACAATACATTACTAAATAACCAAGAGATCACTGAAGAAATCAAACAGGAAATCAAAAACTACTTAGAGACAAATGACAATGAACACATGATGATCCAAAATCTATGGGATGCAGCAAAAGCAGTTCTAAGAGGGAAGTTTATAGCAATACAATCCTACTTCAAGAAACAAGAAAAAACTCAGATAAACAATCTAAACTTACACCTAAAGGAACTAGGGAAAGAAGAAGAAAGAAAACCCAAAGTTAGTACAAGGAAAGAAATCATAAAGATCAGAGCAGAAATAAATGAAATAGAAACAAAGAAAACAGTAACAAAGATCAATAAAACTAAAAGCTGGTTCTTTGAGAAGATAAATAAAATTGGTAAACCTTTAGCCAAACTCATGAAGGAAAGGAGAGAGAGGACTGAAATCAATAAAATTAGAAATGAAAAAGGAGAAGTTACAACAGACACTGGAACCAGGAAGAAATAGAAAATATGAACAGGTCAATCACAAGTAATGAAATTGAAGCTGTGATTAAAAATATTCCAACAAACAGAAGTCCAGGGCCAGATGTCTTCACAGGTGACTTCTATCAAACATTTAGAGAAGAGCTAACACCCATCCTTCTCAAACTCTTCCAAAAAATTGCAGAGAAAGGAACACTCCCAAACTCATTCTATGAGGCCATCACCCTGATGCCAAATCTAAAGATACTACAAAAAAAGAAAATTACAGACCAATATCACTGATGAATATAGACGCAAAAATCCTCAACAAAATACTAGCAAACAGAATCCAACAACACACTGAAAGGATTATACACCATGATCAAGGGGGATTTATCCTAAGGATGCAAGGATTCTTCAATATACACAAATCAGTGTGATATTCCATATTAACAAATTGAAGAGTAAAAGCCATATGATCATCTCAATAGATGCAGAAAAATCTTCTGACAGAATTTAAGACCCTTTATGATAAAAAAAAAAAAAAACAACTCTCCAGAAAGTGAGCATAGAGGGAACTTACCTCAACAAAATAAAGGCCATATATGACAAACCCACAGCAAAAATCATTCTCAATGGTGAAAAACCGAAAGTATTTCCTCTAAGATCAGTAACAAAACAAGGATGTCCACTCTTACCACTCTTATTCAACATAGTATTGGAAGTTTTAGCCACAGCAATCAGAGAAGAAAAAGAAATAAAAGGAATACAAGTTGGAAAAGGAGAAGTAAAGCTGTCACTGTTTGCAGATGACATGATAATCCTAAAGATAACACCAGAAAATTAATCAATGAATTTTGTAAAGTTGCAGGATACAAAATTAATGCACAGAAATCTCGTGCATTCCTATACACTAACAATGAAAGTTCAGAAAGAGATATTATGGACACAATCCCCAATACCTAGGAATAAACCTACCTAAGGAGGTAAAAGACCTGTACTCAGAAAACTATAAGACACTGATGAAAGAAATCAAAGATGACACAAACTGATGGAGAGATTTACCATGTTCTTGGATTGGAAGAATCAATAGTGTGAAAATGACTATACTAACCAAAGCAATCTAGAGATTCAATGCAATCCCTATCAAATTATCAATGGCATTTTTTACAGATCTAGAAGAAAAACTCTTAAAATTTGTATTGTGACACAAAAGACTCCGAATAGCCAAAGCAGTCTTCAGGGAAAAATACGGAGCTGGAGGAATCAGACTCCCTGACTTCAGAATATACTACAAAGCTACAGTAATCAAGACAATATGATACTGGCACAAAAACAGAAATATAGATCAATGGAACAGGATAGAAAGCCCAGAGATAAACCCATCCACCTATGGTCAACTAATCTATGACACAGGAGGCAAGGATATACCATGGAGAAAAGACAGTCTCTTCCATAAGTGGTGCTGGGAAAACTGGGCAGCTACATGTAAAAGAATGAAATTAGAACACTCCCTAACACCATACACAAAAATAAACTCAAAATGGATTAAAGACCTAAATGTAAAACCAGACACTATAAAACTCTTAGAGGAAAACATAGGAAGAACACTCTTTGACATAAATCACAGCAAGATCTTTTCTGACCCATCTCCTAGAGTAATGGAAATAAAACCAAAAATAAACAAATGGGACCTAATGAAACTTAAAAGCTTTTGCATAGCAAAGGAAGCTATAAACAAGATGAAAAGGCAACCCTCAGAATGGGAGAAAATATTTACAAATGAATCAATGGACAAAGGATTAATCTCCAAGATATATAAACAGCTCATGCAGCTAAATATTAAATAAACAAAAACCCAATCAAAAAATGAGCAGAAGATCTAAATAGACATTTCTCCAAAGAAGACATACAGATGGCCAAGAAGCACATGAAAAGCTGCTCAACATCACTAATTATTAGAGAAATGCAAATCAAAACTACAATGAGGTATCACCTCACACCAGTTAGAATGGGCATCATCAGAAAATCTACAAACAACAAATGCTGGAGATGGTGTGGAGAAAAGGGAACCCTCTTGCACTGCTGGTGGGAATGTAAATTGATGCAACCACTATGGAGAACAGTATGGAGGTTCCTTAAAAAACTAAAAATAGAATTACCGTATGACCCAGCAATCCCACTACTGGGCCTATACCCAGAGGAAACCATAATTCAAAAAGACATATGCACCCCAATATTCATTGCAGCACTATTTACAATAGCCAGGTCATGGAAGCAACCTAAATGCCCATCGACAGACAAATGGATATAGAGGATGTGGTACATATATACAATGGAATATTACTCAGCCATAAAAAGGTGTGAAATTGGCGAAGCTTCCCTGGTGGTGCAGTGGTTGAGAATCCGCCTGCTGATGCAGGGGACACGGGTTCGTGCCCCGGTCTGGGAAGATCCCACATGCTACAGAGCGGCTGGGCCCGTGAGCCATGGCTGCTGAGCCTGCGCGTCTGGAGCCTGTGCTCTGCAACGGGAGTGGCCACAGCAGTGAGAGGCCCGCATACTACAAAAAAAAAAAAAAGTGTGAAATTGGGTCATTTGTAGAGATGTGGGTGGGCCTAGAGACTGTCATATAGAGTGAAGTAAGTCAGAAAGAGGAAAAGAAATATCATATATTAACGCATATATGTGGAATCTAGTAAAATGGTACAGATGATCAGGTTCGAAAGGCAGAAATAGAGACACAGATGTAGAAAAAACAAATGTATGGACACCAATGAGGGAAAGGGGGTTGGGGGGTGGGATGAATTGTTAGATTGGGATTGACATATATATACTAAGATGTATAAAATAGATAACTAATAAGAACTGCTGTATAAAAATAAATAAATAAAATTCAAAGAAAACCTAGTAGGTAAGTCCTCATTGCCTTTATACAAAGAACCCCCTATGGAAAAAAAGGAAATCATGTTGACAGAAATAAAAATGCTTGAGGGGTTAACAAAATTGGGTAGCTGTCCCCTGCCTCCAAAATACAGTGACTTTGAGAAGCATCCCCAAGTATCTAGAATTATAATATTGGCTTTCAAGTACTTCTTAGAAGTACCAAGTCTATGTCTTGAGAGAGTCTGAGCCCTGAAGGTTTTCGGGTTTCTTTAATAGATGTTTGGTTTCATAAGCAAGGAGTTGGGACATCCACTGGTAGGAGAAGCTGCCTGTTCTTTGGTAAGGGACATTCTGAAGGTAATTGCTACTATAAGGGCTTGGGTGACACTTGTCCCTGGAGAATTATTCCATGAAGAAAAGCAGAATTATCCCACTGTTGCAGACATTGGGGTAGTAATCAATAACTGGTTTGTGTTTTTTTCTAACTTAAAATAGCATTGCCATCCTATTAGCGAATGTCTTGATAGAAAAAAAAAAAAAGACTAATATCTGACATCTGTAATGTTGGTATCTAGCCTCCTTCTGTCATGGTGTTTACAAACTATGGATAAGAAAAGCTTTGCAACTGAATTGTCTCTACACTGGTAATTTTTCCAGACTGAATTCTTTGAGAAATGTACTTCCTTGTAGAGGAATCCCAGAGTATCAAATTCCAGTAGATATTGTGATGTCATTACATCTTTTTAATAAATCACAGGATTTTAATGGATCAGGAACGCAAAATAAAATATCTTTTATTATTTGGCCAATTCAATGAAATTTCCCAAATCATAACAGTTTCTGTTTTTCTTCTTGGTGCTTGATGATTTTCAAGATAACAGCTGAAAGAGAGATATCATATCTAGGACTTGCTCTGGACCCAGAAATTCTAGATTCAAAACATACTTCTGTCACATAATCATGTGGCTTTGGAAAAGTCATCTAACTTGTTGGAACTTTAGTTTTTGCATCAGCATCACCCTCTATTATATGAGTAAAGATTGAATCACTGAGAATTAATGGATTACTATACATTGTATAATTCTGACCATTTGCTTTGTTTGTTCCCTCCATTTTCTGCTAACTTGCCATCTCTAAGTTGTTCCCAGAGCTTTTTCAGAACACATTATCAAGCCTCTGAGCACCCCTTTCTTGTCTACCCCTAAAAGCTGGTATCTAGGCAAGAAAAAACGTCCCTTCAGGAAATACCACAAGGTCATCATTAACTAATTAGATCTTTGCCTCTAATACACTAATGGGCAGGTTTATTTATTTATTTTTTACATCTTCATTGGAGTATACTTGCTTTACAATGTTGTGTTAGTTTCTGCTGTATAACAAAGTGAATCAGCTATACATATACATATATCCCCATATCCCCTCCCTCTTGAGCCTCCCTCCTACCCTCCCTATTCCACACCTCTAGGTGGTCACATAGCACCAAGCTGATCTCCCTGTGCAGTGCAGCTGCTTCCCACTAGCTATCTATTTTACATTTGGTAGTATATATATATGTCAATGCTACTCTCTCACTTCGTCCCAGCTTACCCTTCCCCCTCCCTGTGCCCTCAAGTCCACTCTCTACATCTGCATCTTTATTCCTGTCCTGCCCCCTAGGTTCTTCAGAAACTTTCTTTTTTTTTTTTAGATTCCATATATATGTGTTAGCATACAGTATTTGTTTTTCTCTTTCTGACTTACTTCACTCTGTATGACAGACTCTAGGTCCATCCACCTCTCTACAAATAACTCAATTTCATTTTTTTATGGCTGAGTAATATTCCATTGTATATATGTGGCACATCTTCTTTATGCATTCATCTGTTGATGGACACTTAGGTTGCTTCCATGTCCTGGCTATTGTAAATAGTGCTGCTTCAATTAAGACATCTCTTAAGTAGAAGATATGCAGGTGCTGCTCTTGGTCCTGTGAGGGTGGAGATTGCAACAGTCTTTTTCATTGTTGTGTAAAAGGGCTGAGCAAATAGCCTAATATATAGTAGTTATTCAAACGTCTGTTGAGTTTACTGGTTGATCTGAAATACATTTAGTTATTCAGAGACACAGAATCATACTTGATATTTAGTTTGTGTTTTAGTGTTGATTGAGTTCTTAGCCTACTCGGGCTGCTGTAACAAAATACCATGAACTAAGTAGCTGTTAAACAACAGAAATTTATTTCTCACGGTTCTGGAGGCTGAGAAGTCCGAGATCAAGGCACTAGAAAATTTGGTGAGGGTTTGCGTCCTAAGCAGCCACCTTTCTGAGGTAACCCCAGATGGCTGAAGGACCAAGGGAGCTTCTTGGGCCTCTTATAAGGGACCTCCCAAAAGCCTCAGCACCTAATAGCTTTACCTTTGCGAGTCAGGATTTCAACATGTGAATGTTGGGGGGATACAAACATTCAGACCAATAGCAATTGATATCTTAAAACTGAAAGCCACCACTCACTCAAACAGACCTCCACACTTATTTTGACTGGAGGTGATATGAAACAATAGGCACACTGATTGTACACATCCACGGTACCTGATACCAGATGGTTGGAGTGTTAGGATGATTCTGTGCACACAGAAATTCACATATTCCAATATGGCAAGTAGACAAGTTTCAAAAATGAGAACATGTAGTAGATACTCCCTGAAGGTTAACGTATGGTTACCTAAATTTAGCAATTGAGATTAAGAATGGAAAAAAAAGAAGATTTCAGCATTTTTGACATGCTTTCATTTCTTTCTTTAAAAAATTATCAAAATACAGTTGATTTACAATGTTGTGTTAGTTTTAGGTGTACAGCAAAGTCATTCAGTTATACATGTATATATAAATATACATATTCTTTTTTACATTACCTTCCATTATAGGTAATTACAAGATATTGACTATAGTTCCCTGTGCTATAGAGTAGGTCCTTGTTAGTTAACTATTTTGTATATAGTAGTGTGTATATTTTAATCCCAAACTCCTAATTTATCCGTCTCCCCTCCCCTTGACATGTTTTCTTTATTTGTGGTTTTTGCCCCCTTGTAAAAAAAAAAAAAAAAAAAAAAGATAAAGAAAAATGAGAAGAATAAGATGAAGAGGAGTAAGAAGGATGAAAGGAAATTCAAAAGAGGACAGTAATGAGGGAAGAAGAGGGGGAAAAAGGAGAAGGGGAGGAAGCATATAAGGTTCATAAGTTTTATCTCAAAATCCTTATTCAAAAAATAACTTTGTACGGGTCAGTAGAGCTCAGTCAAAATAACACCATGTCTTCAGTGTGCCTTTCTAAACGGAGGCAGTCACGCCAGCAGTTATCAGTGCCCCCCCTTCCCTTTTCTTCTCTTTTTTGTGTTAAGTCTAGAAGGAAATAAGCCAACACAGGTTCAACTCCCAAATCCTACTGTAACGGCCACTGAAGAGACAAGTTCTGCTCTGATGACAAACGTTGGGAGAAATGCAATAAAGATTCTCACCTTGAGACATGAAAGGGAGGGCACACTTGGTATTTATTCCATTATTTGGCCCAAGACCTTATTTTATTCCTCTAGGTCTCTGTGGGATGGGGGAAAAGGACACCTTCACAGGCTAATCATGCTTGGGAGAGGCATTATGATCACTTCCTCTGTTTGCCACATCTTCCTAGAGGGGAAACAAACCCTGCCCAAGAGAACCAAGAACCAGGAAATGAGGCTCTGACAACAGGACTATGTCTGTCTTTTTGTTGTGTTTCTTGTTTGTTTGTGCCTACTGACCCAATAAATGGGTTTCTTTTCTGAGTGTCTGATGTTAAAGAAGCCTCCATTCAGGAGAACCATGAGGGCAAGGATTCAACAGGCTGTAAATGATTGACACTGTCCAACCAACCATGTCACCACAATGCCTTTAGATGGTGAGAGGAGAAAACAGACCTCTCTGGTGACTGGTGCATTGAGAGAATAGGAGTTGATGAGTAAACCAGAGGTGTCAGGACTGGGATGCTACCTCACAACACCTATGTCTGTAACAAACTACTTCATCAGACGTTAGCCCACAAAAAATGTTTTATCTCATCTTATAGCTGGAGAAACTGAGGCAAAAAGAGAGAAAAATCGCTTTCCCAAGGTCACATGATCAAGGTGATTCAGCTATAATGAGAAACCAAATATCCTGTCTCCCAGACTTCTGTCTTACCGGAATTCTGGATGAGTCAGTACCTCTCATTGATGTCACTGGGGTTTTTTGTTTTGTTTTGTTTTTTCATTTTCACCAAGAACTTATTTAATTAGTTAATTTATTTTTGGCTGCGTTGGGTCTTTGTTGCAGTACATGGGCTTCTTATTGCGGTGGCTTCTCTTGTTGCAGAGCACAGGCTCTAGGCACACAGGCTTCAGTAGTTGTGGCACGTGGGCTCAGTAGTTGTGGCACACGGGCTTAATTGCTCCACAGCATGTGGGATCTTCCCAGACCGAGGCTCAAACCCGTGTCCCCTGCACTGGCAAGTGGATTCCTAACCACTGAGCCACGAGGGAAGTCCTGATGTCACTGGTTTTAACATAAGGTGGGTTCTGAATTGTATTTTTGCCATTTTTGTATTATGGTAAAATATACATTACATAAAATTTACCATTCTAACCATTCTGAAGTGTATAGTTCAGTGGCATTCACATGGCAATCATCACTACCATCCATCGCCCCAACTTTTCCCATCTTCTCCAACAGAAATTTGTACCCATTAAACAGTAGCTTCCTATCTCTCCTCCCTGTGGCCCCTGGCAACCACTTCTGAATGTTATTTTACTGCAAGAAGAAGTGTTGACTTTGACCTTGGTTTACAAACAAAAATGTAATTAGATGCAGGAGGGAGGTGAGAAGGGGATAGACGTCTATTTGGCACTGACTGTCCTCCGTAGGAGACACCTGGGGAGTGTACAGTGGCGTGTGTGTGTGTGTGTGTGTGTGTGTGTGTGTGTGTGTGTCTTTAAAAGATTCTCCACCTCCCTGCTGGCCTCCTCACAGTTTGCCACTGGCTTTGCAGCCTCCTGGTTGCCTCAGTCCAGGCAAGGAGCTGGCAATCTCCTTTATAGTTTCAGGAGCAGTTCTGTTACCATGGAGGCCACATTCTGATTTCAAGAGTGTAAAGGTAATCATTTGTTTTTAGCTTCAAAGATCTTCCCAAAAGATAGGCTGTCGCTCTTCTTCTGGAAAAGCCTGATTGGTAGGATTCCTTCAAGCACTCAGTCTGAAGTGCTTTATCCCATTCCCTCACCAGCTTCAAAAGTCAAGCTTGCCAAGAGCCTCTGAAGGAAAATCTGCCACTTCCATCAATTTCACACAAATGGTTGATCCTGGAGGTGGTGCTATTTGCAATGGAACACTTCACAATCAGAGTGACCACTGTCACAGAAAAAACTGCACAAAGAACGGGATGGTGAAAGAAGCCCAGGTAAGAGGCAATCCCTCCCCCTTGCTCTAAATGACCTGAACATTTCAATATTTGTTGTAAAGCTGTTTGAAGCTGTCCTAGCTGAAAGTTCTTGGCAGGAAGTGTTTTCTATGTTTTGACTCCTTACTTCAGCTAATTTCAAATGCTTGGCTACTAAAAAGTTTGGACGTGGGTTAAGGAGGGAATTTCTTCTCTGTACAAGAGAGGACACACGTAGATCCAAGAGCCTTAAACCCTTAACATAAAAATGTCCCTGCTAGACTTTTGTTTTCTCTCAAGCATTTTGGAGAAAACAGTTGTGAAGGCTAAAACTCTCCAGCTAAATTTCAGTCTATCAGGAAATCACAACAGACTGCATGCATCAAACTTCATAGGGGCAAAAAAGAGGAAGTGAAAGTAAACGCTGCTGAGATTACGTGGAGTAGGTTTTCCCCTGGTACGTGAGGAGTGCCTCTCGGATTAAAAGGGGACTTCTTTTTGGTGTTTGGTGGGGCCTTGTCATAGCTTACAGCTTGATTCGGGGCCAAAGTCTTTCTTTGAAACTTGACATCCCAAGCATTCCTTTTTAAGACACTTCAGAAAGTGCGGCTTATTGTTACAGGCTGCACACAGGAACCAAACAGACTTTGAATTGTTTTCCCATGTGATACTTTTTGTAAAATTCTTGGCTCCTGCTCTGACAGAATGTTTGAGGGGAATGTACTGAGGAAGGGGAAGAACCCAAGAAATGTTGTCAGCTCATTCAAAGAGGGAGCCGGGTCTGCAAGCTGCTTACGAACAGGCAGGCCATTGCCAGCTTCCCATTGGATGCCCAGGTCCTCTGTTCTGAGCAGCAGGGGTGAGTTCACCTGCTTGGGAGCAGGTTAGCATAGCCAAACAGGCAGCTTCACCGTTGCAAAATGAGAAGCTGGGCAAGGAACCTGTGCGGGAGAACTGGGGTCGGGGGTGGGGAGGTTGGGCAGTGAGATTGTTCTAAGATCACAGGACAGGTGGGGCTGGCTGGGGGCCAGCCCACCATTCAGTGAAGGAAATTTGTGTGTCCAGTGGAATGAAAGAGGTTGGGGGGGGGCCCTCTGGAGCGCAGGTTGTGTGTGAATAGGCTGTGGTCCCCCAAATAGGTTCCCCTCTTAACAAAAGGCATTGCCCTAGCCTTGGAATTGTCTACCTAAAACCTCAGGTCTGGCCTCTCCTAGATGAGTATAATGTGAAGAGAAAATACTCAACTCTCATTCTTTGCATGAGGGCAATCATACTAATACCCACCATCTATTCGTCGCTGTATCGAATCAGACCACTACCACTCAAGACACTCTTTGCCCCTAAAATGGCTGTAACACTGGCCACTGGCCTTCTCACCCTCTGGACCATTCTGACCCTGAAGGCTCTCATTTGGATAGAGATGCCCTCAAAGCCATTCTCTCTCTCTCTCTCTCTCTCTCTCTCTCTCTCTCTCTCTCTCTCTCTCTACTTTATCTTGGTTTTGTAACCACCTTCTAGTGTCTGAGGTTAGAGACTTAGCTAAATGGTTACAACCATTCCTAAGGACAAGAGCCAGGATCCTAAAGGTTCATTACTAAGTGCTCCTACAAGACTGTGAATATCTTTGGACACTGAAGCTTCCCTAAGAGCAGCAGGAAATATCAGGGAGGCTACTGCCTTTTCCAACAGCTCTTTCTGAAGGAAGGACCATCCAGAACCTATTTGCTCAGATATATTTAGGTGTTACTTAGTTGAAATTGGTTCCCACTGAGAGCCTCAATTATGGCTTAAAAAGTATGTTCCAGAAAGAAGAAACCCTGCTGAGTTCTTAGTGCAGTAGGGCAGACAAAGGCCTGTTTTCCCCTCTGTGATATAGATGTCATGTCTTTCCTATCATGATCCTTAATCACTGGTATTAGTCCATTTTGCTTTGAGGACCTTAAACAAACTGAGTCTTTACCAAAAACCTTGAAGTTTGAACCCAGTCCTCGTAGAACACTCACTCTTGGAACCCAGCCACCACATTTGAAGGAAGCCCAAGCAGCTCAAGAGAAGCCCAAATAGAGAGAAACCAAGTATCCTTGCTGTGCACCTAGGCAAGATGCAGCACCAGCTTGTAAACTGTGTGAGTCAGCTCTCTTAGAAGGGGATCCTCCATCCCTGGAGTCTATCTGTTCCAATTATACTTCATGGAGTATACATGACTTGTCCCCACTGGGCTCTGCCCAAATTACAGATCCTTAAGCAAACAAATGATTGGGTTTTTTTTTTTAAGCTGGGTTTGCTTATCAGACTTTTTATTTTTAATATCTTTATTTAGTTATGGCTGCGTTGGGTCTTCATTGCGGTGTGCGGGCTTTCCCTAGCTGCGGCGGAGTGGGAACTACACTTCGCTGTGGTGCGTGGGCCTCTCATTGAGGTGGCTTCTCTTTGTTGCGGAGCATGGGCTCTAGGCACGTGGGCTTCAGTAGTTGTGGCATGCAGGCTCAGTAGTTGTGGCTCGGGCTCTAGAGAGCAGGCTCAGTAGTTGTGGTGCACAGGCTTTGTTGCTCCGCGGCACGTGGGATCTTCCCAGACCAGGGCTTGAACCCGTGTCCCCTGCATTGGCAGGCAGATTCTTAACCACTGTGCCACCAGGGAAGTCCCAAGCAAACAAATGATTGTTGTTTTAAGTATGGTGGTGGTTTGCTAAGCAACAATAAACATGTAAACACATGTATATTCTATTTCTTTAAAATGCCTAGAAAAATCATTGTACAGTCTCATTACAACCATTTTCAGTGCTTTCATTTTGAGGAAAGAGTTTGTTTTGGCCATCAATCTTTGGCAAAGATGCCTTTCCCTAAGCTTTACACTTTTGTTGTGTTTTATTTTGTGTTTTGCATAAGGACTGTATGCTTAAGATGAGTGTCCGGCTGGTAAAACCAAATACAATGAACTCAAATATCAACTATGCAAAAAGCACAATCACTTGGATGCTGTCAAATCTGAAGTGTAACTATTCAATCTGAGGAGGTCTGTAACTTGTTGCCTTATCTATGAAGAAAGAGCAGGCAAAGAAGCATGTATGTGTTCTGGTTCAGATGTTTTGTTAATTAAATGAATACATGTTTTAAAGTATATTTAATATCTGCCAATTATAAATTAATTTTATCTATTGGTTAAAGTTTCCTAGAAAATGATTCTCTTTAGAAACACAAGTAGAGGTAGATTGACGTTAACCTAATTACTCTCAAGAAATCCACTACATTTATTTTGAAATACACTTGATTTAATCTTTCTACTAAGTATTGTCACCTTGTCTCAATTGGCCTGAACTAATGTAGTTTTACTGGAATTCTAAAGTATATCAACCTGTAAATTCATGTGAGAAGAAGTTGTTGCCACCATATTAGAAAGAAAGTCATTGGCCCAGTAATTCACAATTTAGATTAAACCTTTGGAAACAAACAAACAAACACTATGAACATAGTTCAGAGAAGTATTCAGAATTGTTCTCCACGATGTACTTCATCCATCACAGTTCCCTCTAAATCCTGCTTCAACCAAAATTTTGCCACATTGAAGATCATTTGATTACAGCAGAGGTTAAGATTACAAATGCCCAGCAGGCTGGTAAGGCCTGGTGTGGACAACAGGAAGTGGTAAGCATGGGTTTACCTGAACAAAGCTCATTGTCACCATGAGAGAAAGCAGGTCCTATGTTGACAGATCTTATGATTTTCAAAAGAAACTGGAAATCCAGATGGAGCGGGAGGGAGAGAGAATATCCTGATTTTTAAGTATTGGCATCTAATGCTTCAAATTTCCAATAGTGTAGAGTTCAATGAGACATTGCTACCAGCCACAAATCTGTAATCTCTGAACTATAGGCAAATAGGATGAGAAAAATAAGAGGTCATAAATAGAGTGATTCAGGGAATTTGGATCTTCTTAATTTAGACTTACTTTATATTTTTTAAAAGCAATAGATATATCTTACATCTTAATTTTCCTGAGTTGTTACATTAATACTTGATCCTGGAGTATGCAAGTTTTAGGAACAATTATGACCCAACCAGTTGTACTAGATTTCTCTGACTAACCCTGATTTCAAATATTAGATGACAAAATGTCATAGAACTGATACCATTTCACTGCTCAAACTTCATCTCTCAGACTTTGTAGGAAGGGACACACAAACCTTTTGTTAGACAATGCACTCATATAGCTTGGTCACCATTATTATTCTCTAGACGTGGTATAACTGGGCCTTCAAAAGTTGCCCAGGAAAAGGCTGTGTGTAAATTATGATTATCCAGTCAACTACAACTTATACCTGACTGTTCTTTCTCTGCCATGTGGAGCTTATCCTTTTAGAAGTCAAAAATCCTTTGAGAAGCTGATAGGCACTTTCTGTATTACAGAATTTTCCATGTAAAGGATTCATGTGTTTCCTGACTTTCTCTGATCCCCAGGTTAAGAACCTCAGCTCTCACACCCTGCTCAGAAAAACAAACAAATCAGGCTTTCCAGAGAAGACAGGGTAAAGGGATTCATAAATTGATCTACCAAGGAGAGAAAACCAAACATAAGCCAAAGTGACTCAGACCACAAGCCCACATGTGGTATTAATTTATTTAAAAAGGTATATTAGAATTTTGTACCTCACTTTATAATACTATTTTAATAATATTTATTTTACTATAAAACTACTTTTATATCCTCCTTGAAAACCTTGAGTATAAATGAACTCCCCAGGAAGATATTTCTTTCCTGGTGGCTTTTCATATCCCAGCACCCCTCAGGATTTCCCAGGGAACCACTTAAGGAAGAATGATAGCAGGAAGACAAGCTTTGACATCAGCAGAAATGGGTATGAGTACTAGCTTTGCTCCCTACTAGCTGTGCCACATTGGAGAAGTAGCATCATGGCTCTGATCCATACCTCACAAGGCAATTGTGAAGATTAGATAAGAGAGTGTATGTAAGACTCCCAGTAACTATCACATGTGTAGTAGATACTTGATAAATAGTGACTATTATCTATTAAAGTCTGCCTGCAGCTCTTACCCCTCTACTGATATTGTAAGAGTGTTCAGTACAATGCCTGGCATGTAATAGGTGCTCAATAAATGATAGTCTTAAATCCTTGAATTCCCTCATCCAATGGTGGCTTCATTTTACTCGGTCTGTCAGCAGCACTTGACACAAGTAATTACTCCTCCTCCTTCAAGCCCTTTTCTCTCTTGGCTTCCAAGTTATGACCCTCCTATATCACCAGCTGTTCCTTTACAGTGTCTATTCCTGGTTTTCCTCAACTCCTTGATCTTTGAACAATAGAGTGACCCAAGGCTCAGTCCTTGTACCCGTTCTCTTTTCTAACTGCAGATTTCTCCTGATGATCTGACCTTGTCTCATTACTATATGTACATGTATATATGTGCAGCTGTGTGTATGTGTGTGTGTATGCGTAGATATATATATATATATATATATATATATATATATATATATATATGTATATATGTCATTTCCAACTGCTTCCTTGATCTTTTGCTTGGATGACCAAAGGCATCTCCAACTTAACATGTCCAAAACTGAGCCCCCAATACTCCCTCCCTCTGTCCCTAACGTGTTTCCTTTATAGTCTTTCCCATCTCAGTAAATGACAACTCTATCCTTCCAGTGGCTCAAACCAAAAACCTGGGTATCGTTCATGACTTTTTCCTTCTGTATTCAATGAGTCAGCAAATTCATGATCCTACCTTCTCAGGATATCCAGAATCTGACCACTCCTCACCTCCCCACAGCAACCACTCTGGTCTCAGCCACCACTGTCTCTCACCTTGATTGTTATGGGAGTCTCATGCCTTTTCCCTGTGTCCCAGTTATTCATTACAGAATGACAACCCATCCCAAAACAGAATGACATTAAACAACCACTATTTTGTTATGCTTATGGATTCTACTGGGTAGGAATTCAGAAAAGACTCAGTGGAGACAGCTCTTCCCTGTTCCAGGATATCTGGGGCCTCAATTGGCTGGACCTAGAACAGCTGAGCCAGGAGGATTCGCCTGCAAGATGGTGTCCTCACTACCATGTCCAAGCTGGGTCAGCTGAAAAAAAGGACAAGCCAGGACTGTGGGCAGGATTGCCTCAGACAGCTTCTACAGCAGGGAGGGCTCTAGAGAGTTTTCTAGTAAGTGAAAACGTCTCATGGCCTTTTGTATCCTAGCCTCGAGTAAAAGCTGAAATTCTTACAGTGACCACAAGGAGCCATGGCTTGATCCTCACTGACTCATCTCCTTTTTCCCAGGGCTCAGTGTATTCCAGCCACACTAGAGCCAGCAGCCCTGCATCCTCCCACCTCAGGACATTCCCACATCCTCCCCCATTTGCACTTCCCAGAAATCCAGGTGCCTGCACCTCCCTTCTTTCAAGTCAAATATTACTCACAATCCTATAAAAATTGCGACATACTTTCTTCCTGACTCCCTTTCCTGATCTTGCTTGGTTCTTTAGTACTTAACACCATCTACACACACACACACACACACACACACACACACACACACACACACACACAAACACTTGAATTTATTTCCTATCTATTGTCTGCCTCTGGCTCTAGAATGGGAACTCCACCCAGGCAGAGATTTCTATCTCACTGCCAAATCCCCAGAACATATACCGGAGCCTGTACACAATAGGTGCTCAATAATAGTTGTGCAATGATTAAAGACCACCTGTTTTTACTAATCTAGTGTTTGTTAAAACTCGGATTTCTGTTTGTTTTGTTTATTTCAATTGTCATTTGCTGTCCACAGGCCTGGTTCCTTAAAAGACTGAAAAGCCCCACTCAGATGATACACAAGCTTCTTGCAGATTTCAAGGTGTATAACCTCTTATTAATTAATACGCTAATTAATCGCTAATTTATTAGTAATTTACCTAATATTAATTAAAGGTTTCCCACCCTTTGTTGGAGAACATGACTACTATTCACTGCCTTCTTTTTAGAAATCACTAGATTTTTGTGTGACCAGGTAACTACGTGCTTTTATATCGATATCCAGATATTATGTATACTCTAAGTTTGGGGTCAAGGAATATGCTTTAAGGAGGTGGAACTTTTTGAAGGAGATGAAAATAGAAATTAAATATTATTGATTTATCCTGATGATTCTACTACCTCTTAATAGGAGATGAAATATGCCTGGATTAGAAGGAAAATGATTAATACCTCAAGTTATATAGACCTGTCATCTGGTTTTAATAAAATTCTGCATTCTCAGGGTTGAATGTCCAAGAAAAATCAGAATAATCTGCTTCCCCATTCATGACCCTGTATATGAAATGATTTTTAAAATTTCATTTAACAAATTTTCCATCACACTATATGCTAGGAACTTTCTAAATACAAACTTATTTGATTCCCACAACCTTGTGACTTTAATACTATTACTATCCCTATTTTTTATATGAGGCAACTGGTCATAGAAAAGTTAAGTAAGTTTGTCTAAGATTAAACCTCTAGTTAGTGCAGACTGACCCCAGGGTCTATGTCTTTATCACTAGAAAAAAAAAAAAAAGCCTTTTCCTCAAACATTTTATTGTAAATATTTGCAAACTTACAGAAAAATTAAAGAGTTCTACACTGAATACTCATATACCTACCACTTAGAAACTGCAGTTAACATTTTACTATATTTGTTTCATCACACGTTTGTCTGTCTGTCCGTCCCTCTATTCATCCATCAAACCATATGTTTGGTGCATTTCAAAGAAAGTTGGAGAATCAATAGACTTCACCCCTAAACCCTTCCGCATGCAAATTATTAACCAGATTTCAATATTTGTCCATCGTTCTTTCTTTTTTCTTCTTTTGAGACAAAATGTGCAGATAATTCCATTCAATGAATTTTGACCTACACTACCTTTCGATTTTTCTTGCTGGGAAAGGTTTCATTATATAGTTTTGACTGTGCAAAGATTTTATAAAACTGTGAGCTGAATCAAGTGTAAATTCATCTGTGAGATGAAAGACTCAGCAGAAGGCTACCTCACTCGAGAAACTCCCCGGTTGTACACCTAAAATTCTGACGGGTTCAAGAGCCATTTTCCCTTTTTGTCTGGAGTATAATCCAGCTGGCAGGAAGGGAACTCACTTTAGAAATTCTTAAAATTCCATACCATGCCCTGTCTTCTTACACATGGAGGAATGAGGCTCAACGAAACGAAGTGACTGTCTCACAGGTCACACCAGTGTGAGGCACCCTCCCCCACTCTGGTCTCTTGATACCCAGACCAAGGCCCTTTCTGGAAAGGTGCATTTGTTTCTGAAACCTCCAACCTGTGGAAGCAAACAGCCAGGGACTACAGTATTTGATGGCTCAGAGTGGTATCTGCTATTGCAAATTCTTTAGCTTCAATTTCAAAATTGATGATGCAAAGTTGCATTTGTCTCATGGAAGATGTAAAGACCTCTCCTATTTCCCAAAATAAGAGCCACGTGGAGAAAGCCTCCCTCTTTGCCTATCTTAGAAAAGAATGTCAGAGAAATCAGTATTAATTACAGTTAATGATTGCTGCCATACACAAGGTCCCTCCACGTATTTACGCTTTTTGAAGTATTGTTAATTCTCACCTATTGTTTTCAAATTTCACGTATAAGGACCCAAGTTTCAAAGAGGTCAGATAATCACCCACACGGGTGGCAAGTAATAGGAGGATTTTCTGACCCCTAATATCACATAAATTGTTGCCATCTCCTGCCCTACTGTCCTAGTAAACTGAACCATCATATAGAGGTTGGGAGCAGGGCCTCCCCTTCGCACCGCCTGGGCTTGAATTTCAGCCTCACATCGGTCGCTCTATGACCTTGGACAAGCAGCTTAATCTCTGTGCCTCAGTTTCCTTATCTGGAAGATGAGGATAATAGTAGTGCCTGACTAATAGAATCATTGTAAGAAGTAAATATGGTGGCGCATGCATGGCTTAGAATGATTTCTTTAAAAAGCAACCAATGTTTTGCCCATTTAACCTTCAGCATCAACTATAATGATCCTTATATCCAACGTGTCGTTGGACTTTCACAGCAATGCTGTGAAGTATTGAGTGCTACTGACCCATTTTGGGATGAACAAAACAGAACTAAGAAAGATAATGAGACCAAAGACACAAGGATGATGGGGACAGAGCTGGACAAGAATCCCAGACATTTTTAACTCTAAGTTCAGGAATGTCTCAAAGGACTGGATACATAGGTATTTTTCAAGCCCTTACTCAGTGCATACAGCTCTGTCAACTGTTCCTTTACAAGAACAGATAGGAAGTAAAAAAAAAAAAAAAAAAAAAATCAGCACCTCTATTCCTCAGCAGATTAATTCACAGCAAGAGAAAAAGTGCTATTTTGGTTATTACACTTACTCAGAAGAGCAGATTTGGGAGTCCGTTTTAGTAATTTTTAGAAATCTGTAAGATTCTGAAAGTCTTGTAAAATGTTAGTTTCTACCTTAGATTTCCATAGCCAGGCAGCAAAGTGATTTTACACGGCACACCAGACAGCACAACTTCCTATAAATCTTTCTTTAAAAATCATTGACCTTTGTCTTTACATCCTCAAGGCATGTAGCATGTGTACTCCCCAGAATTACCTTCTTCTGAGCCCTTGTACAGCCTCAACTTCATTTTCAAACACAGGCCATCCTGAAAGCTTGCTTCCAGACCCCACAGGGGAGCACAAGTCAATTAATTTCTTGGTTCCTTTGTTGAGTCTCCCCAGAGGCAATGACATTGATGATGCGTTAAGGATTCTTAGGTCTTGCAACATGGCATGTTTCCCAGTCACCTACTCTGATAGTCTGAAGGAAACTAGGCTCCAGATCATCTCAAATACTGGAATAATCATGGCAGAAATGATCTCAGATCTCAGAGAAGCATGTTATCTCATTTTCTAGATGTTAGTGGCACATTTCTCACTTACTAGAATAGAACAGAACTGAGGCACACTTGCCCATATCTCAAAATGGCCAATCCAGGGCAAGACACACACCTGTCCACTGCCAGTTTCTAGATCCTCTACACAATACTGCTTTTCATAGTACAGAACCCAAAACAAACCCCGAAGGAGCCCTTGGCAATAACAGCTTTTGCCAAACCATGCAAATAACTTAGGGGTACTTGGGAAAATCTCACAACTGATGTTAAGATTTGACGGATTGGTTTGTAAGTTTATGCAAAAGGGGCTGGCATTAGATGGCTTCCCATCTGACTGATGGCTTCCCATCGGTCAGTTCTTTGCAAAACCACTGAATCAGGTGTCTACAGACTAAGATACAGAAGTTCTCCACATAGTGACCTGGGAAAATGATACAATGGCTGAAATAAATAGGTCACGAATGTCAGTTTTCTCTTTTTAAGTGTAATATCGATCTTTATACCAATCAGATGACCCATGCCTTGCACCCAGCCATTACTTAAGGCTCATAAATTATGATGGCTAAAAAAAAATGCCTGGAATTTTTAAATGGTTGATTCAGGAGTACAGGTAAAAATTAGTCAAGGCTAGCACTGCTCTGGGAGAAGTTACTTTTTTTTTCAACATTATATGCCACGTAAGAAAAGTTAATCAGATAATTATAGCTGTGACCATGGATGTTATCAGATGTTTTGGAAGCAAAGAAACAAATTGTTATGTTGTCATACTCTTGGGCAATTGGTTGTTTGGAGACATTATGCTTACTTTCCCAAGAAGCAAAACGTTTTCATGGAAAATCAAATATGCTCTGCCTTCCATGAACACAAAGATTCCAGCCAAAAAAACTGTATACATTCAACTAAGCATCATCTCTTTAAGGACACATTCTGTCTTCAAAGGCAAGCAAAAGATGAGTCAGGTTATAGGTTGAAGATGAACCTAGGCTGCTCTTGATGTGCATAAATTGTGAGTGGTTTTATAGGGTGATAGGCAGAGGAGGGAAGGAGGCAAGCAGAATAGGTCTGTACAGCCATGAGCCAAATCCTGATAAACACACAGGGAAGGAAGAACAATGGAATCCTCGGCAACTTTCTCTCTTTCTGGGTAGGTGGATTTTCTGCTCCTTCAGGTTGTTGAACGGCAGGCACTCTTTGGTCCATGTTCAGGGGATGAGAAGTTTTGGTTGGGGTCCAGAGATGGTAGTTCAGCATCATCAAGGTGCAAGAAGAAATTGTTTCAATTTGATTCAAAGAGAAAAACCATTGTTTCTAATCCAAGTTCAGTCCCCTGAGCTCAGCCAACCACGTTTTGTGTGCTTCCAGAGCCCCACCCTTTTTTTAACTCACTTATGAGTCATCAGCTGCCTGGCATGGGAAGGAGATGCTACAGTACACACCTCACTTCCATGGCAAAGCACGTCTCTGGTGTTGGTTCGTTCTCATGCATCTCAAGAAACATTTTCCTTTTGATTTTTGGTCATAGGTTCAAAAGTTCAGGATCAATGGAACTAGTATGTTTCATCAAATATTCTTCTGCAAGGGATACAAGAGAAACTTTATTTTATTTTATATTGAATTATAGTTGATTAACAATGTTGTGTTAGTTTCAGGTGTACAGCAAAGTGATTCAGTTATACATATACATGTATCTATTCTTTTTCAAATTCTATTCCCACTTAGGTTATTACAGAATATTGAGCAGAGTTCCCTGTGCTATACAGTAGGTCCTTGTTAGTTATCTATTTTAAATATAGCAGTGTGTATATGTCAATCCCAAACTCCCAATCTATCCCTCCACCCCCTATCCTTTTTCCCCCGGTAACTATAAGTTCATTCTCTAAGTCTGTGAGCTCTGTTTTGCAAATAAGTTCATTTGTATAATCTTTTTTAAGATTCTGCATATAAGAGATATCATATGATATTTATCTTTCTCAAAATTACCGACCATACAGCCATGAATCACTGTGAATCATTGGTATGTCAGGGCTCCCTGAAGACCCATTCACATGCATGGCTTTGCAGGGGGCCTTTTGAAAACACATATCAGATCAGGTTTTTAGACTGGCATTTGCTTACAGCTCGTCAATGGCTTCCCTTGTCAGGATCAAGGCTGTGGTCCTAAACTCAGTTTACGAGCTCTGCACAACCTCCCCGCTGATTCATCCATTGATTCATCAAAGATTTATTGGATACCTACTTCGTATCAGATGCCCTTCTAAGCCCTGGAGTACTAATGATGGACAAAGTGGATGGAGTTCCCCTTTTAGAACTGACCTACAGCCATGCCTGCCCCCTCACTACCCCTGCCAGCCCACCACCCTACCCGCTTCGCTCCCCACAGTTCTTTGGGTTCTTCCTCCTGCTGGGAATACTGCACCTCATCAACTCCTACTGACTATTCAGATCTTATTTTAAGCATCATCTTCTTTAGGGAGGCCTTTCTCTTTTCCTGGACTAGGCCAGATCCCATCCTGTCCGCTCCATAGGTCCCTGACTTATCCTTCATTTCCCTTTTTGTAAGTATTTGCTCTGGTCTGTATTATCATCTAGACCAGGGGCTGGCACACTTTCTCTGTAATGGGCCAGACAGTAAATATTTTCAGTTCTTTGGGACACGAAGTCCCTGTCTCAGTTACTCAACTCTGCCTTTGCAGTGTGAAAGCAGCCGTGGACAACAATAAACAAACGGGTGTCACTGTGTTCCAATAAAACTTTATTTTGAAAGAAAATAGCAAAAGCAAGGGGTAGGCCAGATATGGCTTGTGGGCCATAATTTGCAGACCTCGGAACAACGGAACCTGCTGTGATGATGGAAATACTGTGTGACTGTCCCACCCAGTAAGGTAGCCACCAGCCATGTGTGGTTGTCCAACATTTGAAATATGGCTCATGCAACTGATAACCTAAATCTCTAAATATATTTAACTTGAATGATTTAAGTTTGAATGTAAGTAGCCACATGTGGCTAATGATTATTGTATTGGACGGTTCACATATAGACTATGAGTGTCATGAGGTCAGGGGTTCTGTCCTTCCTGGTCCCCACTGTGTCACCTGGACAGAGCACAGCAGCTAGCACAGAGTACGTACTCAATATGTATTTGTTGGATGAATGAACGAACAAATATGCCTAGAGATGATCATACTAAGTGAAGTAGGACAGAGAAAGACAAATATCATATGATATCGCTTATATGTGATATCTAAAAAAAGGATACAAATGAACTTATTTACAAAACAGAAATAGACTCACAGATATAAAAGACAAACATGGTCACCAAAGGGGAAACGTGGGGGGGGGGAGGGATAAATTAGGAGTTTGGAATTAACAGATATACACTACTATATATAAAATAGATAACCAACAAAGACCTACTGTATGGCACAGGGAACTATATTCAATATCTTGTAATAACCTAAAATGGAAAAGAATGTGAAAAAGAATATATATATATGTGTGTGTGTGTGTGTGTGTGTGTGTATAACTGAAGCACTTTGCTGAAACTAACACAACACTGTAAATCAACTATACTGCAATTAAAAACGTAAATAAATAAAGGAAGAAAAAAATGAACAAATGTATAACTATGGAATGACATCAGACTTCTGGGATGTTGCCACTGGAGACTTCTTGCTCTCTAATCCTGAAGAGTTGTATTTCTGTACACATGTTTTATCCCCACCTTAGTCCATGAGTTCCATGGGGATGGAAGCCATAAGAGAAACTACCTGAATGACCCAGTGCCTAGCACAGGTACATGCACATGGTAGTCAGCCGTCCCATGAGTGTTGACAGCTGCCAGTACCCACCTGGGAAGGACAAGGAGTCAGCCCCATGGCTATTTCTGAAACATGTTCCAATCTGTCACATCTCAAAGATCTAACTTAGAGCTTCTTTCTGATTCAACCCTGGTGCTGTGCACTTGAGAAATTCAACTTCATCCTGACTTTGACTGCTTTATAACCTTGGGGAAATTGCCTAACGCCCTGTGACTATCTTATTAAGTGAAGGTAATTCTAATTCTATCACAGCTATCCACAACCTACCTCTTAGGAATACCATGTAAGTAAATAAAATCATGGCCACAAAAGCTTTGAGCACCTCAGAGATAAGCGCTGTTCTCACCTGGACTGAGAACATCATAACTGAACAAGAAGATAGCAGGTAGTAGTTAATTTCAATGATATTAAAGCAACGATGCATTGTTTTCTCTGGTTTATCAGGATAACTTCAGGAAAGCTCTGTGCCTCTCAAGTGATCTAACTGGTTGTGAGTAAAATTAGAAGATTGCAGTCATTGCAGGGTGGTGAAGGACAGCCACTTTGTTCCAAAGTTCAATTATGTCCAACTGACTTTAGGGCCTCCACCCCCGCTGTCATCCCAGGTAGGATCCTACGAATCTTTCTTCCCTGCATTTCTTTTTCACTTCTCTTTGAAACAGAAAGTCTGGCTTATCCTGCAGAGAAGGCCTGTTCAATTTCAGCAGGCACTACACACCACATCTCCAAGCAGGCAACACATGAGGTCCAGCCAGAAGTCCTTGCATGGTCCCGTTCCTCTCGTTTCTACTCACTAACAAGTGCCCATGCTGGTTCTCCTGTCCTGGGAGGCCCTCACCTCCTTCCTCAACATTTTCCAGTCTTGGCTCTCTTTTTCTCTCCCATTCACTCAGTCCTACAGCAGATTTTCATGGGGCACACTGCTAGGGACTCCATTTAGTCCTCTCCAAGCCATCCTGACTTTTCTGTGAATCCCTGACTTCCCAATCTGGAAATGTGGAAGATGGGACCCTTCATGGGCTTCCCTGACCTCTTTGCTAACTTCTCTGGTGGTGGATGGGAAAACCATGGGAAAACAAGTGAGCCTCTCAACGACTGAACTTGGGCATCACTACAAAGAAAGGTTGGAATAGTTAATACATAAAGAACTTGTCCCCTCAAAAAGTTCCATGTTTATAATCTGTCTGTCTCTCTCGCTGACTTCTGTATTTCTTTCTGTCATGCACCACCTAACACTCAGAGATGCTCAATAACTCAACAATTGAATCTTTGACAACTTCACCAGATTTATTGATTGACTGATTGATGATCCCATTCTATCTTTTTTTTAAATTAAAGTACAGTTGATTTACAATGCTATACTAGTTTCAGGTGTACAACATAATGATTTGATATTTTTATAAATTATACTCCATTTAAAGTTATTATAAAATATCAGTTATATTCCCTGTGCTGTACATTACATCCTTGTATCTTATTTAGTTCATACATAGTAGTTTATACATCTTAATCACCTTCCTCTATCTTGCCCCTCCCCACTGCACTGGTAACCACTAGTTTGTTCTCTGTATCTATTAGTCTATTTCTGTTTTGTTATATTCATTTGTTTTATTTTGTTAGATTCCACATATAAATGAGAATATACAGTATTTGTTTTTCTCTGTCTGACTTACTTCACTAAGTGTAATATCCTCCAGGTCTACCCATGTTGTTGCAAATGGCAAAATTTCATTATGTTTTTATAGCTGAGTAATATTCTGTTTATATATATATATATATATATATATATATATATATAGAGAGAGAGAGAGAGAGAGAGAGAGAGAGAGAGAGAGAGAGAGACACTCATACATTGGGGTACATATGTCTTTTCAAATCAGTGTTTTCATTTTCTTTGGATAATTACCCAGGAGTGGGACTGCTGGATCATATTGTTGTTCTATTTTTAGTTTTTTGAGGAACCTTCATACTGTTTTCCATAGTGGCTGCACCAGTTTACATTCCCCAGATTTAAATTTGAATGTTGGCCAGTGAAGACAGGTCCTGATGCACCCTTTTGCTTGGGGAGGTAACTCAGTTCTCAGACTTCTTCCAAACGCTTCTAAACAAGATTTAGACATGAAAGAATTTTAACACAATTCTTATAGTATCTATTCATTAAGGTAATACTAGATGACATAAAAAATGAGCCACCACATCTCAGTGGCATAACCCAATAGAAGTTTATTTCTCACTCATATTAAGTCTTATGGGCAGTGGCAGGAAGCTGGAGGGGGAGGAGGTGAAGACTCTGCTCCACACGGTAATTCAGGGCACCTGGCTGACAAAGCTCTGCAGATGACACTGTGTGGCTTCCAAGGTCACCTTGGCCATCAGAATTCAGATGACAATAGGGAAAAGAGAGAAAGAGATGGATCGTGAGAGAAGCTCTTGTGGGCCAGGCACAGAAATGGCACATTTCACTTCTACCAACTTCACACTTGTCAGTCGTACACGTGTCTGCAAGGGACGTGGGGCATGTAGCCTGGCCATGAGAAAGAGGAGAGGGAAATGGTCTGATGCACAGCCAGTCTCCACCACAATGGACAATAGTGTGAAAATATTTGAAATATTCAAAAGGCCTGAGTGAGAGATAATAAAAGCTATTATTTTTTGCAAGTGATCCTTTATTTTCTGTCCTTTTATTAAATAATTTGTCTTCCTAAAAATAGTATTGTAATACAATGTTGTGAGTGTTATAATGGTATTATGTAGTGATAACACCTAGCCTGGATCTTTTTAAGAAGTGAAGCCAGGAGCTTCCCTGGTGGCGCAGTGGTTGAGAGTCCACCTGCCGATGCAGGGAACACAGGTTCGTGCCCCGGTCCGGGAAGATCCCACATGCCGCGGAGAGGCTGGGCCCGTGAGCCATGGCCACTGAGCCTGCGCATCCGGAGCCTGTGCTCCGCAAAGGAAGAGGCCACAGCAGTGAGAGGCCCATGTACCGAAAAAAAAAAAAGAAGTGAAGCCAGAACTGGGTCTTAAACAGTGGATATTAGGCAAGCCAAGGCATCTATGTGTGTGGGGTGGTGGTGAGGGGTGGGGCAGCAGAGGACAGTTAGGAAAAGGACAGTTACCCGGCTACAGGGCCAGGTAAGGAAAAGAGGAAAACCCACTGATCCTCACAGGATGGTCTTGAATGTCCTGGAAGTTTCTCTTTTTATATGTGCCTATGTGACTTAGCCATCCTCTAAGTCAGCCCAAGGGGTTCATTTGTGAGCACATTAAATCTAGGTTCTGAAGTCACCCACACTGGATGCCCTTCACTCACCTTTCTTCGTCTATGGTGCCCTTAAAATCAGGGGGTCCCAAATTTTGGTCCCAAGCTTCCTGCTCTTCTTTTTATTTTGTGCTTTATCACATTTGCCTTTAACTGTGGTTCACGCTGGGCCTCAGAGTAGTTGAGTCCTAGATCGTATACTTCAGCTAGGCCTTTCTCTTTTCCTGCATCTCTAACTGCCCCCAAATACCCCCACTTACACAAGCAGACACCACCCCAACTCAGCAGGTCCCGTGCACACTCATTGTCTTCCCCCACAAGCAGTCCTTCTTCTAATCTCCACTTTCTTCTTATCCACATTCCTATAACACTCCTCGCAGATACTGTCATGACCTCTTCCTTGACCTCATACCGAACCAGTCACAAAAGTTCGTCAAACATTTTTCATGAGGCTCTCAGCCTCTTTTGCTAGAGTCTGGACAACTCCAGGAAGGAAGTAAGCCCCTTGGGTATCCCCATGATGTGGAAAGAACCAGAAGGTGGATCTTAACTGGGCCAGGAAGTCACCAGGCATGCTAGAGATGGATGCAGTTCAAAGGTCACAGACAGAACAGAACCCAGGAAGGGAGCCAAAAGTTCACACTAGACTAGGAAGATTGGCCATCCATCAGACCTATGACTGGTGTGAGGGCGTAAAGGGAAGTCAAGAACTCAGGAGCAGGGACGGAGTCTGTCATCTTGGAATTCCCAGAACCTAGCATGTTGATGGTTCATGCAAGACATCCAGTTAGTGCCCTATGTTCCCAAATACAAGGTATTTGTTATATTCTTTCCTTCACCTTCCATTCAAGACCTCATATTATGCAATGCTCTCTCACTTTAATTATTTTAAACCACCCGGTAGTATTTGGGGAAGATATTAGACAAAAGCAGCGTCCATTAATGTTAGCTTGGTTTGTCTGGAGAAGATACTGTTGCCAAAACTCGGCCTCTGTACTCTGGTGCTGAATAGAAACGTGGAGACAGAATTTTGGGTAAAGTAGAAAATAATAGCTTTATTGCTTTGCCAGGCAAAGGGGGTCACGGCTGGCTAATGCCTGCCCAACTGTGTGTCCCACCCTGGAAGGGGTAGTGAGAAGTCTTACAGTGTTCAAAAAGCAGGGCATGGTCAGCTCATGGTCGTTCTTCTGACTGGTCGGTGGTGAGGTAATGAGGAATCAGCATCATCGACCTCCTGGTTCCAACTGGTCTGGGGTCTACGTGCTTGTGGGCAGCATGCAGCTAACTTCTCCCACCTGCTGGGGGCTTCAGTATCTGCAAAACAGCTCAAAGGACATGGCTCAGAATATTATCTATAGTCCTTGAGGAAGAACTAAAGGTCCTTGAGTTTGTTTAATGACTGAAGCATTATTATTTTGTCTTGCTTGGCTGTTTTCCTTTCTGCATTTTCTCACTTCTCTGATTAAATTTATTCTTTGACTAAAGTTTTCCTACAGAAAAACAGCAGGTGGATGACATGGGGTGGGTCTATTCTAGGAAGGCTGCATAGGGCCCTGCTCAGTTACAACACTGATATAATGGATAATAAGGAGTTAAGGAATTTTAATAAGATTTAATAATATTTTGTGGACTTTTGACTGAGCAATTCAAGTGTAAAATCTCATTATAAAAGGGCTTTTTAAAAGTTACTTTAAAAACAAGTAATATAAATAAAAAATATTCATCTATCAGATAGATTGTTTTTTTGATTGTCACATATTTTGTGACTTGGGATAAAACTTCCAGAGACTGTCACACAGATTCCAAAAATACTGCATCTCAAATAGAATAGAGGAAATAAAGGCAATATAGTCTAGAAAACTGTGTTTGTGGAATCTAATAGTGCTTATAGTATGAGAGTAGCAAAAACACTACTTCTAATTAACATAATTTTTATATAATACATCATTTTAAATATATATGTGTAAGCTAAATTAATAAATTATTAGTAGACAAATGACACTGTAAATCACTAAAAATGGTCAAAACACTTCTTATGGATCATCTCATTGGGAAATAGGGAATCCAAGGATTGTATTATATTTGTTGAATAAAAATATGAATAAATGTATAAATATTTATTAAAGACAAAAACTTAATTAGTAGTGTTAAGAATAATTTATTCACTAATGCATTGAGCAAACATTGAGCTACCATGTGAAAATCAATTAAGCAGGAATAAGAATGGTTTGATATAAAAAGTCTACTTTCCACCATCATGGTGACACCTAAAATAAATGAGAGAAATATTTACTTTGACTTTTTATTATGAAAATTTTCAAACATGCAGAAAAATGAAAAAATAATATAAGAATCACCCACCTGTATAACCTCCATCTAGATTCAACATTTTCCCAAAATTGCTTTATGTATGTGTTTAATTTTTGATGAACCATTTGAAAGAAAATTAGAGCTGTTATAACACTTCACCTTCCTTAATCCTTCAGCATGCATTGACGAAGATTAAAGCATCCTCCCACATAACTATACTACTACTCTCACTCTTAACAAAATTAACTCCTCAATAATATATATTTCCAGTACACATTTGGATTTCCACAGTTGTTCAAAATATGTTTTTTTTACCAGTTTTTTTTACAAAAAACAGAAAAAGAGGATCTAATGAAAGAATACACAGTGCACTTGGGTGTCTCTTAAGTTCCCTCTCCCACTCTTTACTCTTTTTTTTTCCAGCTTGATTGAGGTATAGTTAATAAGTAATAATTGTATGTACTTGAGGTGTACATGACTTGATATAGGTATACGTTATGAAATTATTACCGCAATCAAGCTAATTAACACATCTATCACCTCACCTACCTACCTGTGTGTGTGTGTGTGTGTGTGTGTGTCTGCGTGTGATGAGAACACTTTAGATCTACTGTTTTAGCAAATTTCAAGCATACTATACAATATTACTACCTATAGGTACCATGCTGTACATTAGCTCCCCGGAACTTCTTCATCTTATAACTGAAGGCTTGTACCCTTTGACCAACACCTCCCTGTTTTCCCCACCCACTGTCTGGTAATCACCAGTCTACTCTCTGTTTCTGTGAGTTCAGCTTTTTTAGATTTCACATATAAGTGAGATAAGGCAGTATTTGGCTTCTTGAGTCTGGCTTGTTTCACTTAGCATAACATACTCTAGGTTCATCTATGTTTTACAAATGACTGAATTTTGTGTGTGTGTGTGGCTGAATAATATTCATGTGTGTGTGTACAAAACCCACATTTTCTTTATCCATTCATCCATCAGTACACACTTAGATCATTTCTGTATCTTAGCTGCTGTGAATAATGCTGCAGTGAACACGGAAGTGCAAATATCTCTTCAAGATACTGATTTCATTTCCTATGAATATATGCCCAAAAGTGGGATTGCTGGGTCATATGGTAATTGTTTTAATTTTTGGAGGAAACTTCATACAGTTTTCCATAATGATTGTACCAGTTTACATTCCCACTAGCAGTCCACAAGGGCTCCCTTTTCTCCATATCCTCACCAACATTTGTTATCTCTCTTTTTTTTGGTAATAGCCAGGCTAGCAGGTGTCAGGTGATATCTAATTGTGATTTTAATTTGCATTCCCTGATGATTAGTGATGTTGAGCACCTTTTCATATAACTGTTAGCCACTTGGATGTCTTCTTTGGGAAAATGTCTATTCAGGTTCTCCTCCCATTTTTAATTGGATTATTTGTTTTTTACTTGTATGAGTTCCTTATATATTTTGGGTATTAACCTATTATCAGATATATGGTTTGCAAATATTTTTTTCTCATTCTGTAGGTTGCATTTTCATTTCATTGATCATTTCTTTTGCTGTGCAAAAGCTTTTTGGTTTGATGTAGTCCCACTTGTTTATGTTTTGCTTTTAAAGACCAAGCCAATTGTCATATAAAAAGTCCCACATTGTGGATTATCTGTTTCCTCATGAAGTCATTTACCTGATATTTCTTGTAAAATGGAAGTCAGATATTAGAGCTTGACTAAATTCAGGTTAAATATGTCATCAGTGTATTAAATATTACATCACGACAAGAGCCTAGAGTGGTGAGTTGTTCTAACATCTGTGATGTAATTTGATCACCTGGCTGAGGTGTAACCCCAAGTTTGTGTTTGGGGAGTAACTAATAGGGTTATACTTTGGCATCTTGCAAAAGCCCTATTGCTTATTAATTTTTCACTTAATGGATTTAGAATCTGTTGAGAATTTTTTCCTGAATTAATTATTTCATTAGGATTTGTGAAATAAAATGTATGTTGCTGATTACCCTCTTCAATGATCAGTTTCCAATTTTCTCCAAGCAGTTTTTCAAATCTTAAATATGTTCTTTGAAATGTAAAAGGTCGAAAGTCCAAAATTTTTAATATCACAGTTTATTGTAATGGAAGAGTAGTCATTTTCCACTTCCTTTTGTCTTTTCAGCAAAATGGAAATTCAAATTTTTATAAGCCAATGGTTGAATCCTTTGAGGAAGCACCTCTACATGTTATGGTTTTCACTTACTTGGGATATGGAATTGGAACGCTGTTTGGCTATCTCAGAGATTTTTTGAGAAACTGGGGAATAGAAAAATGCAATGCAGCCATAGAGAGAGAAAAGCAAAAGGTACGTATGAACACCTCCCTGGGTCTTTGTCAATGCCAATTCTTCTGTAAAGTGTTCTCACAAGTGGTGATGTGTGTACAGATCCTAAAAAGAGCGATACACTCAGGAACTATCCAGGGTAAATTCTATTCCCCTGCACCCCATAAACCCCCAAACATTCCCTGTGTATTCACGCACTTGTTTTCTAGAAACATTTATTGAGCAACTACTATTTGCCAGACTGAACTAAAGGTTTTCTTGTACATTATCATATTTAATTTTTATAACAATCCCATGATATAGATATTAAAATGGCATTTTAAAGGTGAAAAATCAAAATATAAGAGTGACAACACGTGAGTGGAACTTTATTCTGGTCTTCTAGGTGGCAGTTGAGTATTATTTATGTTCTATCCTGGAAGAGGAAAGAGTGTTTGAGTGAAATGTGGGACTTTTATTTCATCTAGGTCAGAGTTTCTCAACTCTGGCACTACTGACATTTCAGACTGGATAATTCTTTGATATGGGAGGCTGCCCTGTGCATTGTAGAAATTTTAACAGCATCCCTGACCTTTACCCACTAGATGTAATTAGCACTCTCCCACATACTTGTGACAATGAAAAATGCCTCCAGACATTGCCAAATTCCTCACAGAGTGCAAAATCACGCTGTGTAGAACCACTGATCTAGATACTTTCAATAATTAACCTATAAAAATCTACATCATCCCCTTTTCACATAGAGCTAACAGGACAACCTGGAAAATATTAAGAGACCTGTGAGCAACCTGCATCCTTTTAACATGTTTTCCAAAGTTGGTTCAAATGATTTATGATGCCATGAACCTCTTTTTCCTAAAACTTGCTTTGGAATATACGATTGTGGCCATAGATTATTCCACATGATGGAGCCTTGAATACAGCTGAGCAAAGAACATAGGTAAGGCATGAACTTCAATGTAATGAGAGAACTTCAAATCTTGTAACTTAGTGACTAGTACCCATGGTAAGCTAAACTCTTGTTACAGTAACATAACCATGAACAAATCATGTAGAACACTTATTTTGCAATTACCTTAAGTCAAGCATATCACCTTCAGAAGAAAATCAGGCCCAGCTTTATTATTGTACTCTCTCCTACCTTTAGCAAGTATTTGAGTATATGCTCTCTACCAAGTAATGGAGGCTAATAGAGAAGAAGCTATAGGTCCTTCCATGAGAGAATTTGAAGTCTGGTGTGCAAAACAGACTCACCAGCAAAACAAATGATAAAAAGTGATGATGGGGCAGAAGGTGACAAAGGAAACAGGGATCTGTGCCCTGTGATTCTCTTAAGGAGTCAGGAAGGCATGATATTGGGGCTTGCATGGTAAGCAGGAGTTTTTCTAGTGAGCAAGGGTGAGAAGGAAGACACTCTCTGAAGAGGGCACTGCTTGTGTCAAAGCATTCATTAACTCACTAATCAAGTCAGGTTTGTTTGGAGCATGTATCTTGTGCCAGGCACTGTATTACAGTCTTGGAATATAGGAATAACTAAGGCAGATAATGGTTCCTGCTTTCAGAGAGCTAACCATAAAAAAAAAAAAGCGGTTCCAATGGAATTTGACAAGAGGTACCATAGAGGTAAGTAGATGACATCAAGGAAGCAAAGAAGAGAAACATTTAACCTGAACTTGGTGTTCAGGGAAGACTTCTGGGAGGAAGAGAAAGTTAAATTGACATCTAAGGGCTAAAGAGTAAGTAGTAAGGCAAAGGGTGAGGCAAGATGAGCTGGAAGGAGTCTTCAGGGAGAGGAAATGTGATGCAAAGTGGCCCAGAGGTCAGAGAAAGCATTGTACATTTAAGGAACCAATGAATTCTAATGACCAGAGTGTTACGAGTGAGAGTGGGAGCATATGGGGAGAAAGATTGCTTGAGAGGCAAGCAGGGACCATACTATAATGGGTTTTTATAAGCCATGGGCATTTATTAGAACAATGAGAAGGCATTGAAGGATTTCAGGCAGAGGAATGCAGATTTGCAGATTAGAAAGATCATGTTCCCTGCCCTATAAAAAATGGATTTACAGGACAATATAGGGGCCAAAAAAACCAGTTAAGAGGCTGAGGCAGAAGTCCAGTTTGAAAAAAAATCTAGATGAGCCCTTGGGCTGGGACCAGGGTAGTGATAATAGGGATGGTGATAATAGGCGAGGCCAAGAGAGGTTTAAGAGATGGAGTTAGGATTACTCAGCTGTAAGAAAGAAGGAAACCATGCCATTTGCAGCATGGATGGACCTAGAGATTGTCACACTAAGTGAAGTAAGTCAGACAGAGAAAGACAAATATCATACAATATCAGTTATATGTGGCATCTAAACAAATGATACAAATGAACTTATTTACAAAATAGAAATAGACTCACAGACATAGAAACAGACTTATGGTTATCAAAGGGGAAAGAACCGGTGAGGGATAAATTAGGAGGCTGGGATTAACAGATACACACTACTATATACAAAATAGATAAATAATAAGGACCTACGATAGCACAGGGAACTATATTCAATATCTTGTCATAACCTATAATCTGAGAAGAATATATATATATATATGTATAACTGAATCACTTTGCTGTAAGCCTGAAACTAGTACAACTTTATTTTTTTAATGGTGTGTTAGTTTCTGCTTTATAACAAAGTGAATCAGTTATACATATACATATGTTCCCATATCTCTTCCTTCTTATATCTCCCTCCCTCCCATCCTCCCTATCCCACCCCTCTAGGTGGTCACAAAGCACCGAGCTGATCTCCCTGTGCTATGAGACTGCTTCTCACTAGCTATCTATTTTACATTTGGTAGTGTATATATGTCCCTGCTACTCTCTCACTTTTTCACAGCTTACCCTTCCCCCTCCCTTTTTGCTCCTTGTCCCTGTTAGGTAGTTATATATAATATATCCCTCACTGGTTTTTTAATGGTCCTCTTCGAATATTTAACACATATATTTACAATTTAGTTACCATTATTTAGTAACTAGAGTCTTCCCCTGACCAGGAGAAGAATTTAATAAAGTTGCACTTTCTTTCTCCCACATACCCATTCTCCATGTTGTCGTTTATTTGTGAATTTTTAGTTTCTGTTTCTTTATACTACAAATATAACACTACTTGGGCTAAACCATCTTCCATCAGTTTCTTCACTCACTATTTTTTCTGGCATCTGTCTTCCTCCATAGTTATTTCATTGTATTATTGAGGTACATGCTCAATTATTATAGAAAAGGGAATTAAACTCAAGACTTCTTACATATATTGGAAAGTTTTTACCTGGATTTTCACATTTGTTTGCTGGTTTGGCTGATTATAGGATTTTAAGTTCAAAATAATTTTCCCTCATACTCTTTTCCACCATTGTCACCTAAGAAAAGTCCGAAGCAGTCTAATTCATATTCCCTTGTCTATAAACTGCCTTTCTCCCTTTTCTGATGCCTTTTGAGATTCTTCCCTTTGACTTCTGAAATTTAACCAGGATGTAGCTTGGCGTGGGTTTTTCCTTATTTACTCTATTCAGGACCTGATAGCTATTTACGTCTTAGGATTCAAAACTTCCTTCCTCTCTGGAACTTGCCCCTCCTCCTCCTCCTTTTTTTAAACTTCCTTTTCCTCCTCTTTCACCTCATCTCCTCCTTCTCCTCCTTCCTTCAATCTTGCAAATCCTTCTAGGGAGATATTGGACCTTCTGAATCTGCCCTGCATATCTCTTGACTTTTCCTTCATATTTTCTTTTCTCTGTCCTGGAATGATTAGTCAACTGACTATGCTAGTTTATTAATTTACTTCTCAGCTGTGTTCATTGTACTTTTGAACGTTTAATTCTTTAAAAGGATCCATTGTTTCGTTGTGTCTTTCTAAACACGTTACTTACATATTTTTAAATTCTTTTTCTGTTTGCTCTATGAAGTCTTTTCACTAAATGTCAGTTCTGCTTATTGAATTTGGTGCCTCTTATTGTGCTAGTTTTCCTGTAATAGTGATGACATTTTGTTTTACGCTCATTTTTTAATTTAGGAATCCTTATTTGCTTACACATTCACCTGTCTTGAGTGATTGTAGAAAGAAAATGGAATGTGTTGCCTGGACCAGGGGCTTGTGTTCTTGCCGTGTGGTCTCCCTACCTCTCTACAGTGGGGCCTTGTTCTTCCAGTCAGTTCTTGCTGCCCATTACAGTGCTTTGTGCTGTGGACAATGCAACTGCTTCTTACTTATTAACCCAATAAAAGAAGAACAAAGAGATATTGCTTCATTAATCACCCAGGGTATCAACTTCTTGTAGTTATCGACTCTTGGCTTTAAGGATCCCTACAGTTAGTGTATGTCCATACCAGTCTTCTCTGCAAATGTTTTAGGGCTACGGTTTCCTGTGGTCTTATTTCTGCATTGAGCAGATCTTATTTATGTTCTATCTTTTGTGATCCTTCAATATTTCTGATTCATTGATGATTTATAAATTTATTTTGGTTTTTAAGTATCTACTTTTTGTCATTTCACAGAGCTTTTAGATGATTGGTAGAATACATACAAGCACTGAATCTGCTATCTTTATTCAACCTTCCTCTAATTTCTTAATTAGAAAAATTAAATTTAGCTATCCTTACTTTGTGTTTC